>NW_027202270.1:0-605000 GCF_024711535.1 Dipodomys merriami | reverse complement strand
TGTGTGTAAGATCAGGCAGGCGCTGTGTGTGTGTGTGTGATCAGGCAGGCGCTGTGTGTGTGTGTGTGTGATCAGGCAGGCACTGTGTGTGTGTGTGTGTGTGTGAGATCAGGCAGGCACTGTGTGTGTGTGTGTGTGATCAGGCAGGCGCTGTGTGTGTGTGTGTGTGTGATCAGGCAGGCGCTGTGTGTGTGTGTGTGATCAGGCAGGCACTGTGTGTGTGTGTGTGATCAGGCAGGCACTGTGTGTGTGTGTGTGTGTGATCAGGCAGGCACTGTGTGTGTGTGTGTGTGATCAGGCAGGCGCTGTGTGTGTGTGTGATCAGGCAGGCACTGTGTGTGTGTGTGTGTGTGTGTGATCAGGCAGGCGCTGTGTGTGTGTGTGTGTGATCAGGCAGGCACTGTGTGTGTGTGTGTGTGTGTGAGTGATCAGGCAGGCGCTGTGTGTGTGTGTGTGTGTGATCAGGCAGGCGCTCTGTGTGTGTTTGTGTCAGGCAAGCACTGTGTGTGTGTGTGTGTGTGTGGCAGGCGCTGTGTGTGTGTGTGTGTGTGTGATCAGGCAGGCACTGTGTGTGTGTGTCAGGCAGGCACTGTGTGTGTGTGTGTGTGTGTGTGATCAGGCAGGCACTGTGTGTGTGTGTGTGTGTGGCAGGCACTGTGTGTGTGTGTGATCAGGCAGGCACTGTGTGTGTGTGTGTGTGTGTCAGGCAAGCACTGTGTGTGTGTGTGTGAGATCAGGCAGATGCTGTGTGTGTGTGTGTGTGTCAGGCAGGCACTGTGTGTGTGTGTGTGTGTGTGGCAGGCAGGCACTGTGTGTGTGTGTGGCAGGCACTGTGTGTGTGTGTGTGGCAGGCACTGTGTGTGTGTGTGTGTGTGTGTGAGATCAGGCAGGTGCTCTGTGTGTGTGTGTGTGTGTGATCAGGCAGGCGCTCTGTGTGTGTGTGTGTGTGTGTCAGGCAAGCACTGTGTGTGTGTGAGATCAGGCAGATGCTCTGTGTGTGTGTGTGTGTGTCAGGCAGGCACTGTGTGTGTGTGTGTGTGTGTGGCAGGCAGGCACTGTGTGTGTGGCAGGCAGGCACTGTGTGTGTGTGTGTGTGTGTGTGTGTGTGTGTGTGTGTGTGTGTGTGTGTGTGTGGCAGGCAGGCCCCTGTGGGCCGTCCATGCGGGTGGAATGTGGCCCAGCCATCCTCCAGTCACCTCCGCTCCCCACCAGCCTCAGCCTCTGTACACCCAGCACCATCGCAGCCACCTTCGTCCCCAGCTCCGCCATCCCAGGAACTCCCCTCACCTCCTGTGGGCACGCCCCTTTCAGCTCCGCCGTCCTCCCGCCACCCTGAACACTACCTCCATCGCCACTGTCACCCTGCTGTGCACACCACACAGCCACCTCACAGGTCACACACAGCATGCACCAGCCGGCGCCCCGTGCCCGGCCTCTGGTCTCCCTGTGCATCTCTTCGCGACAGCCTCTGGTGACCGGGTGGCAGTGATTGCCTCCGGAGATGCCACCCCTGGACGTCTCCTGGGCCAGGGCTGGGCTGAGGTTCGGAGTGCGCGCCTGGAAGTCGGAGGGGGCTTGGCATCTGCCAGGGCTGGGCATCGTGGGCATGGGAAAGCCCGTGCCGAGTCCTTCCTCGCAGAGCCCTGTCAGCGTGTGGACCAGCTCTGAATCGTGGGTGAGATACCATTAAATAACGGTTGGAGCTTAACAGCCTCATGGAAAACAGTGGCCCTGGCCAAAATAATGAGGGACAGGGTTCTAAAGCAGAAACGTAGGGTTCCATCAGAAACAAGCGTGGCTGCTAGCCACACATGCAGTACCACAAGAACTTCTTCCTAAACACAGATGTTTGGAAAACACCTGCTGTGGCGGCCGTGTGAAGCATCCGTGGAGGGAGCAGCGCGAATGGCACAAGCTGGCAGCCCGTTGGCTCAGTGGGAAGGGAAATGGATTTTCTGGGGAGCTGTGCCCAGATTCCCTGGTCTGAAATAGCCCTGCGGGGAAGGAGCCAGATTTGGGCAGGTTGGGATCAAAACCAAAGGGAGAGAAGGAAGACAATGGCTGCTGAGCAAGGGGCTGTCCCCACACCCACCCAACCAGAGAGCAAGGGGCAAGGGACTGCACTTGGGCCTGCCCAGGCAAAGAGCGCTCTCCGCTGGGTGTCCCTGCCCGGCCAGTGAGGCATTGTGTCCCCCCCAGTCCATGTCTTGACCTGGGGAGGGGTTGTGTGAAAGAGGCCTACCCGTTGCCAGCATCTCACAGGGGAAGTGGCAGTGCCCCACGTTAGATGGCGTTTCTTGGTAAAGCACGGAGTTGGTCTCAGCAGGAAGGCTCTGCCTTGGGCCTGGCAAGCTGAAAAGCTCTGAATCTCTGGAGGGAGGTCTGTGTCTCGCTGCTAAGGCTCTGAACAGCCAAGGCGGGGTGCTGCACGCCACCCCAGGGCGGGCGTCTGGGCAGCAGGTTCTGGGTGAGATGGAAGGGGGCTGTGATCCGTGCTGGAGGTAGAGTTGGAGGTGGTGGGTCTCTCGGAGTCCTGGATCCTCCCCGGGAGCTGAAGCCCCAGGCGCAACCCCACCCAGGCAGGTCTGGAGACCATGCAGGGACATGGTGCTTATTTGCAGCCAGGAGGCTCTCGGATAACTCACCGCCTCTCAGCTCTGTTCCTTGATTGTCAGAGGGCAAGTGCTCTCTAAGTCAGCTAAGGTGGTGCAGTACCCGGGCAGAGACAGAGCCATTGGTCAGGCTGAGCTGGTGGAGATGCTCAGATGGGTCAGGCTGAGCTGGCGGAGATGCTCAGATGTGCCCAGCCCTCCCTGGGGCCCTCTCACCCTCTCCCTGGGAGAGATGGTCTTGTGGCCATGTTGGACTCTTGTGTGTGGTAACATCCCCTGACCACTGTGCCTTGGAAATTCTTTGCCCTCCTGGTCTTTTGGGAGACTCTGGGACCAGTCCAGGAGGTGTAGAGTCCTGAGTGGAGCCGTGAAGGACGCCCGGTCTGCAATGGCCATGTCGAGTGTTGACAGCCAACTTGACCTCAACTCTAGCTGGCCGCACCTCAGACCCCCAAAGCAGAGGACCCCCCCACCACCTACTCAGGCCTGTGCTGACCTTGGAGTCTTGAGATCACGGTCTGACCTCTGCTCCTCCACCCCTGGTGTCTTCCATTACTCAGAAGCATGTGACCTCGGCCTAGCCATTTCTATGACCTTGGCTTTCTCCATCTGTGAAGAGTAGACAATGACTTCTTCTCCTGGCTGCCTCAAAATTTGCCTATACTCAGGCCTCCCTCCCTCCCTCAGGTCATCCTTGTAGGTCAGGGAAGATTTTCTGGATGACCAGAAGCTGGTGATGTACAGTGGTATAATGACACCGCAGATTTGATGGGGCCCCAGCTGAAGTCCTGCTGGACCCCCTCCCAGCTCCTGCCCAGCCTCATGCTGCATAGCTCTGACCTCAGCCTGGGTGCTTACTTGTCTGTATGACTAAGGATGGGCCTCTTGAGGCCGGAGATCATAGAGAGGAGATGTTTGTAGGAGTGGTCAGATCTAGTATACAACTGCAGCCTCATGGGCGCCATGGCGTCTTGTGCTGGCTTTTGTAGAATCTTCAGCAAGGCCCTTTCTGCCCCTTAATTCTCCTTCTAGTAAGGGCAAAATGAATGTAGGAGTGGGTGGTGGTTGTCATCGTCTATACAATCTGTCTTCTTTTTAATTGGTGCGATTATGCCGTTTACATTTAGTATGATTATTGATATGGTTGAGTTTTAATTTACTGGCTTCCAGTTTACATCCATTCTCTGTTTCCGTGGAGACTTTTTTTTTAATGATTTTGTATTATCTCTACTGTTGACTCTTTAGTATACTTTCTTTAGCTTATGCCTTAGTGCTTACGCTAGGCTTGAAATAAATTTTTACTTTATGTAGTTGACTAACAAGTAGCATTCTACTCCGGTGTAAGAGTGTGCCATGTGCATCGCCGCCTCTGGGCTTCATGATGTGGTGGTCTTCCTGTCCCTTCACCTATGTTATAAACCCAGTAATGCACAACTTCTTTGTTGTAGACCGGTGACTATCCCTTAAAAAGATTTAAAAATGTACCTGAAGTTAAAAAATCTTACTTGAAAACGTCTTTGTTTACCTTCATATTTGAAAGATATTTGTTTTGAGTGGATATAGAAATCTGGGTCTCCTGTGTGGTTTGATGGTTGTTTGTTTCCATTTTTTTCTGGGTTTGGTTGGTGGTTGTTTTGTTTTGTTTTGGTGGTGCTAGGGTTCAAACTCAGGGCCTTGCTCTTGTTAGACAGGCACTCTACCACTTCAGCCACACCCTAACCCTTTTGCTTCCATAAGTTTTGAGATAGGATCTCACACTTATGGCTGGAGCTTCTTCATTCCTTCTACTTAACGCTTCCCATGAAATTGAGACGACAGACACAGACCACTATGTCCATCTCTTTATTGGCTGAGGTAGAGATCTCTGGGGTCTGGACTGACCCCAAACTGTGATCCTCCTGATCTCTGTCTCCAAAGTAGATAAGATTATGTGCGTCGGCTACTGGTGCCTGTCTTGTCTCCCGTTTTGTGAAGATGCTGCTCTGTCATCTCTGAACTTGCATAGTTCCTAATGAGAAGGCTGTTGTATTCTCATCTTTGTTCCCCTGCCTGTAATGTGAGTTTTTAAATCTGAGTGCTTTTGTGATTTTCTTTTTACCCCCTGGTCTTCAACGGTTTTGTTCTTAGGTACATCATGTTATTTATACATCACCTACATACATGCACACATATATGTACACATATTTAATTCAGTTAGTTGGCTTGTTTGTGGTTGCATACTTTTCATGCAATATATACACATTTTCAAATATCTTTTCTCCTGCTCTTTGTCTCTCTCATCAGAAGACTCACTCAGATTACATGGCCATCAGGTGGCTTTGTGTTAGATTGGTATTGAGCATCTTTTTTGTTTTTTCAGGCTCATAGTACAAATGGGTGGGGAGATGTTGTGGTAGGAGGATTTAGGTGTGGGGGTGTGTATGTGTGTACACGCTGGCCATGCCGACAAGCTGTGGCCCCTGAGAAGACGCTGGGGCTGAAGATCTGTCCCTTGGGCAGGTGAGGCTGGCTGCCAGGGCTCCTAGCATGAGCCGCAGAAACCGCTGCGCTGCTGGCCAGCGGCACGCAGCAGGCCTGGCGACAGCTGAGCGGGTGTGTGCCCTGCTGACTGCACTTGGGTGACTGTTATGCTCATGTGGGCCGTGGGCCGCGCTCCTGTGTCCGTCTCTGGCATCGCAGGCCTGGCACTGCTACCGAGGTGTGCACGCCGCCCGTGGTGTCCACTCCATGACAGCCACCCACGACACACCTCCCCTGAGGTGTCCCCACCGCAAGCGGCTCTGTGCCTGAGAGGAAGGCAGACGCTCACATCCGAGGCGGTGTGTGCTCAGGGCTCAGGTTGGTTGCTAAACACCAGTCTCCACCGACAAGGCGCTCTGGAGACTCCCAGCGCTTGGAAGTCTAACTGTGGGGGAGAGTACGACTTGTGCCAGAATGTGAAGAGGAGCCAGTCGAAGGGTGTGGAGTATCGGGAGGACACGGCCCGGGCATCCCGCCGGCCGCTAACGTAACCGTGCTAACAGATTTTACCCATTTAATAAAGGAGAAACCCGCAGCACCTTGGCCACCTTCCCGTTCAGTGTGATACCGGGAGGCCGGTGAGTGGCCCTTTTCAGAGCCCCGCACAGCCCACCTCGCCCAGCGGGTGCCCACCATCCCCGGTCCAACCCTGAGCTTGCCTACCTCCCAGCCCTCAGCCGCCCAGATTGACTGCTCCTCCTCTGGCAGGTGTCCAGCAGGTGTCCAGAGGAGGTTCTTGGCTGTACCCCAGGATTGCCGGCGTGTGGCAGGGGGGCCGAGCACAGGGGCGCACTCTGAGGTCGGAGTGAGCCGAAGGCAGCATTTTGACCCTATGTCCGGGACCAGTTCCCACAGGAAGGGCCTGACTCCTCCGGAGAAGTCTACTCACCCACCCTCCTGCCCTCCCCAGGTCTTGAGCCTCAGAGATCAAAGAGCCTGGCCAGGACACTGCCTGGTTCCAGCCCTGGCGGTGGGTGGGCCACCTGCTCTTCCCTCCTCCCGCTCCGCCCTCCTCCCCTCTCTGCTGGGGCCCAGGCTCACACCCACAAACCGCTTCAGACCGCAGGTCCAACCATTCCCCAGCCAGCCGGGTCTCAGTGATGAATGCCACACCTACAACAGACAGCGGCCACCCTCCTTCCCTGGGACCCAGCACACATCTCCAGCCGGATCTCCTTTGAGCCCTGTGGGCTAGTCTGGGCTGTGGGGACTCCGCACCCCACATTTGAGCACTGTGGGCTAGTCTGGGCTGTGGGGACTCTGCACCCCACATTTGAGCCCTGTGGGCTAGTCTGGGCTGTGGGGACTCTGCGCCCCCATTTGAGCACTGTGGGCTAGTCTAGGCTGTGAGGACTCTGCACCCCACATTTGAGCACTGTGGGCTAGTCTGGGCTGTGAGGACTCTGCACCCCACATTTGAGCACTGTGGGCTAGTCTGGGCTCTAAGGACTCTGCACCCCACATTTGAGCACTGTGGGCTAGTCTGGGCTGTGGGGACTCTGCACCCCACATTTGAGCACTGTGGGCTAGTCTGGGCTATGGGGACTCTGCACCCCACATTTGAGCACTGTGGGCTAGTCTGGGCTATAAGGACTCTGCACCCCACATTTGAGCACTGTGGGCTAGTCTGGGCTGTGGGGACTCCGCACCCCACATTTGAGCCCTGTGGGTTAGTCTGGGCTGTGGGGACTCTGCACCCCACATTTGAACACTGTGGGCTAGTCTGGGCTGTGAGGACTCTGCACCCCACATTTGAGCCCTGTGGGCTGGTCTGGGCTGTGGGGACTCTGCACCCCACATTTGAACACTGTGGGCTAGTCTGGGCTGTGGGGACTCTGCACCCCACATTTGAGCACTGTGGGCTGGTCTGGGCTGTGGGGACTTCGCACCCCACATCAGAGGCAGCCTGACCTGAACGTCCCTGTCCTAACCACGGCCTTTTGGGGGTCAGTCAGCATTCCTCAGCCCCTGTGCCTGACCTGGGCACACACTTTCTGCCCTGGGCAGCAGGGGGTAGGGATGGGAAGCTGTGGGGCGCTCTGGAGGCCCGGGGACCTCGAGTGGGGGTCCAGAGAACCCACCACTGTTCCCAGCGGTCCAGCTGGCGGGCCTCGGGCCGCGGGCGTGCTGTGGATAGGAGGAAGAGGGATTCCCTCTGAGCATCTAGAACACCGGCGGATAGAGGCCTGGAGGCGGGGCGGAGGCCGTGATGGTTGTAGAGGGTTCGGGGCTGAGCAGGATGTGAGCACCAGGCCAGGTGTGAGGTGCAGGGAGCTGTGCCTACACCCGGACGCCCTGGAGACAGCCAGGGACAGGGTGTGGGGGGCGGGGGGGCACCTGGGGGGGCCAGGAAGCTGGAGGGGCCACCAGATCCACCCAGCCCAGCAGGCTCGGGACCAAAGGCCTCCAGCAGGAAGCCGGTGGTGCCACAGCGGTCTGGGGCTGCAGGGGAGAGGATGGGGCTGCCCCGCCCTCCTCCCTCTCTAGACTCGGCTCCCCTCCCCTCTGCCAGGAGTCCCTCTGCCTGTCCCTGGCAGCCACCCCCTCCCCTCACAAGGGCACTGGACCTCTCTGGTGGTGACTTGTGGCACCCCCCTGATGCCTGCCCCGACCCAGAGCTGGGGCACCTCGGGGCCTCCCTCCAGGGTGCGCCCGCAGCCCTGCCTGCCAGCTGCCAGGGATGCCCACCCCCACAGGGGCCTGCGGCCGTATCCTGACGCCCCAGAAAGCTACCAGGAAATAAAAGACATGCCTACATTACAGAAACACCTTAGGATCTTTGTTACTTGCCTTTGGGCAGATAAATCAGCGCAGGGACGCAGCAATATCACCCACTCTGGTCCACTGATTGCCAGCTGGATCTGAGGCCATAGTGTCCAGCCCCCTCCAGCCCCTCTCTCTGCCCCCTCTCTGCCCCGAGCAGCCCCTCCCTGGCTCCAGTTCAGTCAACCCAGCACCGGTCACGGCGCATACTTGGCCTTCCAGAGGCTCCCAGGTCATTTCTGCTCGTTTCTGACTTCATCTAGATCAGAAATACCAGCAAGTAGGGCCTCTGCAGCCAGGTGGGAGTTTTGTTTTTCTCAGCAGCAGGTGGTTTGCTGGGGGAGAGGAGAGAGAGGCCAGAACTGTCCAAGAGCCCCAGTCCAGCGCATGGTGGCTGCAGAGAGGCCCTGCACAGGAAGGGTCCGGAGCCAGGGCGTCCACATGGTCGCCAGGGGCCGTCTCCTCCCGGCCTGAGGTGCTGGGATTTCTGTGGGTGTCCAGATGGGGCTGGACAAGGCCACAGCTGGCCTCAGGCTGTGGATCCCAAGCTCTCAAGTCCAGCTTCTAAGGAGAGGGCCTGGGCCTGGAGCTGGAGGGCCTGACTGGGGGTGAAGGCCTCAGCTGCCAGGGTCACCTGCTGGGCAGAATCCTTCCCACTTGCTTCACTTCACAAAAAGCAATTACCAGGGTAAAAGAAGAGAGTGAAGTTAGCATTTGAGGGGAAGTAACTTCCCTGCAGCCCCACTTTCCTGCAGCCCCTTGGGCTACCGTGGCTGTGGGTGGGAGGGGCCGCCCTCCCCCCCCTCATCTGCAGGAAGGGGGGGTGCCTCTGCCTGTGAGGCCTGGGTCCCACCACTCCCCTGGGGTCCGGCTGACCCTGGCGGGGGGCAGAGCTGGCTTGTTCTGCCTCCTTCCTGCAACTCCAGGCTCTAGCCCCCCCATCCCGCCCCACTCCACAAGAGGGAGGGCAGCCATCCAAGGCGGGGCCAGGGGCCTCTTCTGCACACGGCACCCTGAGCTAGGGGCTCGCACTGCGGGCAGGAGGTCACGGGAGTGCACCACCAAGAGGAGCACGGGGGCAGTGCGGCTCCCATGGGGCCTGCAGCCCAGCCCTGGGCCCTCTACAGGAGTGGCAGCTGCTGGCCACTGTTGCAGCCACCGCCCCCAGGCGCCCTTCTATCTGTCACAAAGCCTTAACTCCTTTGTCCCAAACACATCAGGACAAGGTGTTTACACACATGTGCAGAGAAGCAAGTGTAAAGTGAATTCCGCCCCAGAAGAGCCCAGAGCAGCCGTCAGCCCCTCTGCCACCAGCCCCTCCACCCCTCCTGCCCAGCCCCTCCACTGCCTGCCCCTCCACTGCCTGCCCCTCTACCAGCCCCTCCGCCCCTCCTGCCCAGCCCCTCCACTGCCAGCCCCTCCACTGCCTGCCCCTCTACCAGCCCCTCCGCCCCTCCTGCCCAGCCCCTCCACTGCCAGCCCCTCTGCCCTTCCTGCCCAGCCCCTCCTGCCCAGCCCCTCCACTCCCACCCCTCCACTCCCACCCCTCCACTGCCAGCCCCTCCGCCCCTCCTGCCCAGCCCCTCCACTCCCACCCCTCCACTGCCAGCCCCTCTGCCCCTCCTGCCCAGCCCCTCCACTGCCAGCCCCTCCACTGCCAGCCCCTCCGCCCCTCCTGCCCAGCCCCTCCACTGCCAGCCCCTCTGCCCTTCCTGCCCAGCCTGAATCACCCTGGTTTCACTCCTCCACCTCACTGACATGGAAGTACACCCACCTTCAGAACTGTGTCAGCATGGCTCAGCCCTGTGGCTCCATGTCTGCGTGGCTCAGGCCTGTGCCTGTGGCTCCATGTCTGCGTGGCTCAGGCCTGTGCCTGTGGCTCCGTGTCTGCGTGGCTCAGTCCTGTTCCTGTGACTCCATGTCAGCATGGTTCAGGCCCGTGCCTGTGGTTCCACGTCTGCGTGGCTCAGGCCTGTGGCTCCATGCCTGGGTGGCTCAAGCCTGTGCCTGTGGCTCCATGTCTGCGTGGCTCAGGCCTGTGTCTGTGGCTCCCTGTCTGTGTGGCTTGGGCCTGTGTCTGTGGCTCCATGTCTGCGTGGCTCAGGCCTGTGTCTGTGGCTCCGTGTCTGCTTGGCTCAAGCCTGTGTCTGTGGCTCCGTGTCTGCGTGGCTCAGGCCGTGCCTGTGTCTCTGTGTCTGCTTGGCTCAGGCCCATGTCTGTGGCTCCGTGTCTGTGTGGCTCAGGCCCATTTCTGTGGCTCCCTGTCTGGGTGGCTCAGGCCTGTGCCTGTGGCTCTGTGTCTGTGTGGCTCAGGCCTGTGTCTGTGGCTCCCTGTCTGCGTGGCTCAGACCTGTGCCTGTGGCTCCGTGTCTGCGTGGCTCAGGCCTGTGTCTGTGGCTCCCTGTCTGTGTGTCTCAGGCCTGTCTGTGGCTCCCTGTCTGTGTGGCTCAGGCCTGTCTGTGGCTCCCTGTCTGCGTGGCTCAGTCCTGTGTCTGTGGCTCCCTGTCTGTGTGGCTCAGGCCTATCTGTGGCTCCTTGTCTGCTTGGCTCAGGCCTGTGCCTGTGGCTCCACATCTGCATGGCTCAGTCCTGTGTCTGTGGCTCCCTGTCTGCGTGGCTCGGGCCCGTGCCTGTGGCTCCCTGTCTGTGTGGCTCAGGCCTGTGCCTGTGGCTCCATGTCTGTGTGGCTCGGGCCTGTGTCTGTGGCTCCGTGTCTGTGTGGCTCGGGCCTGTGCCTGTGGCTCCATGTCTGTGTGGCTCAGGCCTGTGCCTGTGGCTCTGTGTCTGTGTGGCTCGGGCCTGTCTGTGGCTCCCTGTCTGCGTGGCTCGGGGCCGTGCCTTGGCAACATGGTTGTTCATCAGTGCTATGTGATTATCAGAATCCATCACGTATTGTTTTACAGTGATAGATGTTTAGGGCTGCTCTTAATTTGTTTTTAATTTAATACTTCCAGCTGTATTGAAGTACAATGGACAAATAGAAACTGTGTATATTGAAGTTATACAAAGCAATGATTTGGTATGTGATACATTGTGCAACTGTTACCACAAATCAAATCAATACACTGTAGCTTCCCCCCATCAATTTACTCCTGCTGACCTGCAAGACAACACTCCTAATCCAGCTGTGAGAACCCCACCTTTATAACTTCATCTTCTCCTAGACTTCACTCCCAGTCCAGCTCTGAGAACCCCAACTTTTTTTCTGGTGGTCATGGGGCTTGAACTCTGGGCCTAGGTGTGGTCCCTGAGCTCTTCAGCTCAAGGAGAGTGCTCTATCACTTGATCCACAGCAGCACTTCCGGTTTTCGGGTGGTCCGTTGGAGATCAGAGTCCCTGCTGCTGTCTTGTGAATCTCTTGCTCACCCTCCCAGGCCTGGCTCAGCCAGGCCTCTGCCTTGACTTACACCTCCTGAGGTGCCCGGTTGGAGGCAGAAGTCCAGGACCCAGCACTGTGCAGGGCACAGGGCAGGGCCTGGCCTGAGTCAGCCTGTCCGGAGGGCGGCAGGACTGCCGGGGCCCGTCAGTGATCAGGGGCTTCAGCTGCCCTTGGCACGCTGCTATAGGCCAGCTCGCCCTCGGGACCCCCGGTGGGGACAGTGGGGGCGGTGGCCGGCTCGCCCTCGGGGGACAGTGGGGGGGACAGTGGGGGGCAGCTCTCCCTCAGGGGACAGTGGTGGGGACAGTGGGGGGCAGCTCGCCCTCGGGGGACAGTGGGGGGGACAGTGGGGGGCAGCTCTCCCTCGGGGGACAGTGGTGGGGACAGTGGGGGGCAGCTCTCCCTCGGGGGACAGTGGGGGGGACAGTGGGGGGGCGGCTCTCCCTCGGGGGACAGTGGTGGGGACAGTGGGGGGCAGCTCTCCCTCGGGGGACAGTGGTGGGGACAGTGGGGGGGCGGCTCTCCCTCGGGGGACAGTGGGGACGGTGGCCGGCTCGCCCTCGGGGGACAGTGGTGGGGACAGTGGGGGGCAGCTCTCCCTCGGGGGACAGTGGGGATGGTGGCTGTTTTATGGCATCCCAGTTCCCTCCTTTTTCCATTTTATATTTCACTTATTTGACACGTACATGACATTGTTATTAAGGTGTTGTACAGAGAAATTTCCGTAATGAGCACATTTCTTTCTGGACAGTGTCACCTCTTCCCTTGCTTGCCCCATTTCCTCCTGTCCCTGTCTACAAGTTGCATAGTTAGTTTTCCATATAGTGTGTACCGAACACCACGCCTGCATTGCTCGCCCTGCCTCCCTCCATTTCTGTGCCCATTTTGCCCCCACCCAAAAAGAAAAAAACAAACGCCAAACCACCACCACCACCACGTTTCCATTTCCTGGGATTCGCGTAGATAACAGCAGTGGGTTCCCTTTGCGTCCCTCAGTTTTCTGCTCAGGACACCCCAGTTCCTCTGGCTTTCCACCCCAGCACCTCCCTTCTTTGTGCCCACAGGTCAACAACAACGGCGTCATCTCCTTCCTGAAGGAGGTGTCTCAGTTCACCCCCGTGGCCTTCCCTATCGCCAAGGACCGCTGCGTGGTGGCAGCTTTCTGGGCAGATGTGGACAACAGGCATGCCGGCGATGTCTACTACCGGGAGGCCACGGACCCGGCCATCCTGCGCAGAGCCACCGGGGACATCAGGCGCTACTTCCCCGAGCTCCTGGACTTCTCCGCCACCTGGGTGTTTGTTGCCACGTGGTATCAAGTGACCTTTTTTGGAGGCAGCACCTCTTCCCCGGTAAGTCACCACCTCCCTCCTGAAGGGCTCGCCGTGTGCCCGGCCTTCACCGAGGCAGGTCGGGCTCCGGCACCCGCCCACACCCGAGAGGAACCCGGGCTCACGGGGCTGAGGCCGTGGGGCCAGGCAGGGGAACGGAGCCTGTCCCCCAGCCTCCTGCAAACCCTAGTAAAGAAGGCAGCCGTCCCCTCCGGCTGCCGCACTCAGCTGGACGTGGCCATCGCCAAGCCTGGAAGGGCCCTGAGGTGTGTGGGTGCCTCATCCTCAGGGTGAGGGGGAGTGTTCCTGGCACAGGGAAACGGACTGCACAGAGAAGCAGGGTGAGTCCAGCATCAGCTGGGCATACGGCATGACAGCGACGCGGGTGCCAGCAAGTGGCACTGCCCGGAGCAGGTTCCTTAGTCCACAGGCAGGTGGCGCTTCCTGGCCGGCTCCTTGGTCCTCAGGACTCTAGCCCAGTGGCTCCCAGACCCTCCGTGGCCCCGAACTGCCCCTCCCAGGTGCCTGGGTCTGGCTCCGTGTGGCCCGGGTTGCTGCGTTCGTGGCCTGTGCACAGCTCAGGGCACAGGGACCTGCACACTCCCCGCACCTCAGCGAAGCTCGCTGCCTTTTCCCTTCCTTGCTCACCAAACATGCAGAACAAGCAACGTCTTTTCTAACCATTATCTTGCACATCTTTGATTTCTAAAGATGCTGGACTTCTCTCCTGGTGTTCCTGAGTGGTCACATTCTGTCCTGGTTATCTGTTCATATGTGGGGGTTTTTCTGGACTATTTCTGGTCTGATGGATCTGGAGACATTCCTGCTGCTTCATTTACCTGCCACGTGCTACAGACACATTTTAATTCAGAGCTTCAAATTCAATTCAGAACTTTTTGGTACTCAGTGCATTACTCTCTCTTTGCTGTTAACAATCACCATACTAGTCTTCTTCTTTGGGTAGATGTTGTTCCATGGTGAGGGCCCTTGCCTAGCATGCCTGAGGCTCCGGGTCCATCTGTCCCCCCAGGCCTGAGGCTCCGGGGTCCGTCTGTCCTCCCAGGCCTGAGGCTCCGGGGTCTGTCTCTCCTCTCAGGCCTCAGGCTCCGGGTCCGTCCGTCCCCCCAGGCCTGAGGCTCTGGGTCCATCCCCACATGCACTACACTGGGGTTCCGTCCTCAGCTCCTCCCTCCCCTGAAGGAAATGCTCATGAGATGTACATGGTGGCCAGTGTTTTCTTCTAGCCTTTTATGATTTCATTCCACACTGGTCTCTGCCAGTTGAACCACACCTCCAGTCCTGGGGCTTCATTTTAAAATCCTCCTTTGGTATGTAGTGTGAAGCAGGGCTCCAGTGTCACCTTTTTCAGACTTTCCCGTGTGTCCCAAGATCATTGCTTCTCCCCATTCAGAGATGGCATCTCTCACACGTACTCTCACCATTGTCATGAAGCAGAATTTCATGAAAAACCAAAAGACATAGCTATTAAAAAATACTGTTCAGCCAGGTGCTAGAGCCACACCTATAATCCTAGATACTTAGGAAGCTGAGCCCTGAGAATCATGGTTCAAAGCCCAGGTGCCAGTGGCTCGGGCCTGTCATCTCAGCTACTCAGGAGGCTGAGATCTGAGGATCACAGTTCAAAGCCAGCTCAGGCAGCAAGGTCCTCCAATTCACCACTCAAAAACTGGAAGTGGCTCTGTGGCTTAATGTAGTAGAGTGCTAGCTTTGAGTACAAAGAGCTCAGGGACAGCGCCCGCCCCATTACTGCTGAGGCGGCTGGGGGAGCCGGAGAGGGAGCCCAGGCAGATAAATCCGAGAAGCTCTTTATCTCTAATGAGCCATGAAAAAGCCGAACAAAGCAAAGGACCCTGAGTTCAAGCCCCAGTACTGACAGATAGGGAGGGAGGAAGTGAGGAAACGTTTTTCCTTGGCTCCTCTAGTTCACCTGTCTCCATATATTTTTTACCTCTTTGCTCATTGTACACAGGAGACTAAGGATTTGGCCCTCTGTGGCCCAGCCGCACTGGAGCCTGGCCCCCTGGGCTGCCTGGTCCTGGCCCCTGGGACTCAGTGGGGGTGGGAGGCAGACCAGGCCACCGCGGTTCTTCCTTGCGGGGACAGCATGGAGCAATCGCTGGGCAGGGCCCGGGGGCAGGGCGAGGGGTCCCAGGCCTAGCCAGCCCCTCGCCCTGGCAGATCAACACGTTCCAAACCGTGCTCATCACTGACGGCAAGTTCTCCTTCACCATCTTCAACTACGACTCCATCACGTGGACCACGGGCACCCACGCCAGTAGCGGGGGCGACGCCGCCGGCCTGGGGGGCATCGCGGCCCAGGTAGGTCAGCGCGCTGGCCCTAGTGCTCCGGGCCTGCTCCCCTCCGCTGGCACCGCCGTGAGCTGGAGAGGGAGGCAGCGGTTCGCCATTGCAGACGCCCTCCCCGCGCTGTGTCCAGGGCAGGGTGAGGTCACACCAGCCCCTGTCACTGGGGCCTGGCTCTGCCCATCCCACAAACACCCTCAGCCCAAAGCCCGCTGAAGCCCCTGACGCCTGGCCGGCCTCCAGGGCTGGGCTTCCCTGCTTAGCAGCCGCAAAAGGAAGCTCCCGCCCCGCCCCGCCTCTGACCCCGCCTCCCGCCCAGTGGCCTTTGCCCCGGGAGGTCCAGATGCCCCCCTTCGCCCCCCTCCCATCAGTGGGGCGTGGGGAGGGGACAGGGCCTGGCTGGAGGAACCGGGGCTGCAGTCAGGCCCCAATGGGCCCATCCTGATGTCAGCAGCGTAGGGGCAAGGCCGTCCCGCGGCCTCTGCCCTCACCTCCCGGGGAGGCCGGGGAGGGTGTCGGCCCTGCAGGAGCCCGTGCCCACGGCTGTCCCCACCCCAGGCAGGCTTCAACGCGGGCGACGGGCAGCGCTACTTCAACATCCCCGGCTCCCGCACTGCGGACATGGCTGACGTGGAGAGCACCACCAACGTGGGCGTGCCCGGGCGCTGGGCGTTCAGAATCGATGATGCCCAGGTGCGCGTGGGGGGCTGCGCCCACACAAGTAAGAGGACCACCAGGCTGGGCGGGGGTGGTAGGAGGGGGCGGGGGCGGAGCTCAGGCGCTGGGGAGGAGGAAGGGCAGCGGCTCTGCCACCTCCGTGTCCCACAGACCCGGCTGCTCGCACGGGGACAGGTCCGGGGCCCTGAGCAGGGCAGGCAGCTGGGGAACTGGGGAGCTGGCTCCCAGGGACTCACAGGGCCCCCAAACTTGCCTCGGGGCTGATGCATAGTGACTGATGGCTGCTCTGACATGCTCACCACAAGCCCTGCCGAGCCTGAACATGACAGAGGGAGAGTCGGGCACGCGCAACACCGTGGGGAAGAGGGAGAGTCGGGCACACGTGAGCACTGCGGGGAAGAGAGTCAGGCACGTGTGAGCACCGTGGGGAAGATGGAGAGTCGGGCACGCGTGTGCACCGTGGGGAAGAGGGAGAGTCGGGCACACATGTGCACCATGGGGAAGAGGGAGAGTCGGGCACGTGTGTTCACCGTGGGGAAGATGGAGAGTCGGGCACGCGTGTGCACCGTGGGGAAGAGGGAGAGTCGGGCACGCATGTGTACTGTGGGGAAGATGGAGAGTCGGGCACACGTGAGCACTGTGGGGAAGAGGGAGAGTCGGGCACACGTGAGCACTGTGGGGAAGAGGGAGAGTCGGGCACACGTGAGCACCGTGGGGAAGAGAGAGAGTCGGGCACGCGTGAGCACCGTGGGGAAGAGGGAGAGTCGGGCACGCATGTGCACTGTGGGGAAGAGGGAGAGTCGGGCACACGTGAGCACCGTGGGGAAGAGGGAGAGTCGGGCACGCATGTGCACCGTGGGGAAGATGGAGAGTCGGGCACGCGTGTGCACCGTGGGGAAGAGGGAGAGTCGGGTAGCGTGAGCACTGTGGGGAAGAGGGAGAGTTGGGCACACGTGAGCACCGTGGGGAAGAGGGAGAGTCGGGCACGCGTGAGCACCGTGGGGAAGATGGAGAGTCGGGCACGCGTGTGCACCGTGGGGAAGAGGGAGAGTCGGGCACGCATGTGCACCGTGGGGAAGATGGAGAGTCAGGCACACGTGAGCACTGTGGGGAAGAGGGAGAGTCGGGCACGCATGTGCACCGTGGGGAAGAGGGAGAGTCGGGCACGCATGTGCACCGTGGGGAAGATGGAGAGTCGGGCACACGTGAGCACCGTGGGGAAGATGGAGAGTCGGGCACGCGTGTGCACCGTGGGGAAAATGGAGAGTCGGGCACGCATGTGCACTGTGGGGAAGATGGAGAGTCGGGCACGCGTGAGCACCGTGGGGAAGATGGAGAGTCGGGCACGCGTGAGCACTGTGGGGAAGAGAGAGAGTCGGGCACGCGTGAGCACCGTGGGGAAGAGGGAGAGTCAGGCACACGTGTGCACCGTGGGGAAGATGGAGAGTCGGGCACACGTGTGCACCGTGGGGAAGAGGGAGAGTCAGGCACACGTGAGCACCGTGGGGAAGAGGGAGAGTCGGGCACACGTGAGCACCGTGGGGAAGAGGGAGAGTCGGGCACGCGTGAGCACCGTGGGGAAGATGGAGAGTCGGGTAGCGTGAGCACCGTGGGGAAGAGGGAGAGTCGGGCACGCGTGAGCACCGTGGGGAAGAGGGAGAGTCGGGCACGTGTGAGCACCGTGGGGAAGAGAGAGAGTCGGGCACGCGTGTGCACCGTGGGGAAGATGGAGAGTCGGGCACACATGTGCACCGTGGGGAAGATGGAGAGTCGGGCACACATGTGCACCGTGGGGAAGAGGGAGAGTCGGGCACGCGTGAGCACCGTGGGGAAGATGGAGAGTCGGGCACGCGTGAGCACCGTGGGGAAGAGAGAGAGTCGGGCATGCGTGAGCACCGTGGGGAAGAGGGAGAGTCGGGTAGTGTGAGCACCGTGGGGAAGAGAGAGAGTCGGGCACGCGTGAGCACCGTGGGGAAGAGAGAGAGTCGGGCACGCGTGAGCACCGTGGGGAAGAGAGAGAGTCGGGCACGCATGAGCACCGTGGGGAAGAGGGAGAGTCAGGCACACATGTGCACCGTGGGGAAGAGGGAGAGTTGGGTAGCGTGTGCACCATGGGGAAGAGGGAGAGTCGGGTAGCGTGTGCACCGTGGGGAAGAGAGAGAGTCGGGCACGTGTGAGCACCGTGGGGAAGAGGGAGAGTCGGGCACGCGTGTGCACCGTGGGGAAGAGGGAGAGTCAGGCACGTGTGAGCACCGTGGGGAAGATGGAGAGTCAGGCACGCGTGAGCACCGTGGGGAAGAGGGAGAGTCGGGTAGCGTGAGCACCGTGGGGAAGAGGGAGAGTCTGGTGCCTGCACACACAGGCAGTGGTGGGTGCTCACCCTGGGTGGGAAGGGAGGAGAGGGAGAGCTGAAGCTCCACAGGCGGGGAGGGAGCAAGAAGAGCACGGAGCCGGAGGCTCCTGGAGCGTTTTGGACTAAGCCCACCGGGTGGCTAGGAGAGAAACCTGGAGAGGGGCCTCTTTCCAGGACAGCTGGGCACACTTCGGGCAACCCATTGGCCCCGGCCTGACTCAGCCAGGGAGTAGAAAGCCGGAGGCACCCCAGGGACCTGGGCTTGCATGGTGGTTTGAGGGTCAGGATGCCGCTGGCCAGCCAGGTATCGCTTTGGGCCGGGTGCCAGGAGCCTGGGCTGAGAAGCGAGGTGCGGGTGTGGCCAGGCCAGGTTCCAGGCAGAGCTACATGCTGTGAGCCAGCAAGTTAAACCCGAGAAGAGCCCAGCTAGTCCTTGGGCCTATCCCCGTGCGGAGGGCTTCTTCCCAGAGCCCCAGGCCATACCAGAAGAGGGATTGAGACTGCAGGGAGCAGCCACAACCAGGCGAGGGCCGGCCTCCCAGACAGCCTGCCTGCCGGACTCCCGTTCCAGGGTGATCTTAGCGGCTCCGTGGGAAGGAGGCGGGGCCTGGCAGGCAGTGCTGTGTCCGGAGGCGGCAGCCACACCCATGGTGCCAGGCTCCCTCACAGAACCCGGGAGGAGGCCCTGGGGCGCGGGTGGCCCACAGCATGGTCCCTGGGCGGACCCCGTGGTCAGGGGGAGGAGAGGAGGCTGCAGCTCTGCCGGTGCCCTGGGGGACGTGGCGCGAGGCTCCGCTCCCCCTGTGCCTGCAGCCTCGGTGTGCCTCACCCTGCACCCGTGCCTGAACGGTGGCCAGTGCATCGATGACTGCGTCACCGGCAGCCCCTCCTACACCTGCTCCTGCCGCGCCGGCTTCACGGGCCGGAGGTGCCAGCTGGGTGAGTCGCCGCCGCGCGGGGGCTGGGGAAGGCCGAGGACCCCACGCCGTGGGTCCTGGCGGTGGACTCTGCCACCACCGCTGCGGCTTCTAGCTCAGCATTCTCTTATCTGCCCTCGCCTCTGCCGGAGGCCCCGGCAGGCCCCAACCCAGCCTCCCGCCCGTGTTTCAGACGTGAACGAGTGCACCTCCCACCCATGTCAGAACGGCGGGATTTGCACCCACGGCGTCAACAGCTTCACCTGCCAGTGTCCAGAGGGCTTCAGGGGGCCCACCTGTGAGTCAGGTGAGAGCCAGCCGGGCCCGTGACCCGCCGCAGGGCAGCACCACACCGATGGGTGAGGCCGAGGTTGGGCAGAGGCCAGAGAGGCCAGCGGGGAGAGGCAGTGGAGTCGACTCTGGAGGAGAGACCGGGGTGGGGCGTGGGGGCAGGCACTAGGGACGGGCCGTCTCGTGGCTGTGAGCCGTGCTCAGGGCTGCCCAGGCCCAGGCAGTGGATCAAGGGCGAAGCTGGTGCCTGGGACCTGGTCCGGGCCAGGTCCAAGCCAGCCGGCCGCCGGGCCTGAGCAAGAGCCCACATGCCGGTGGCTGGGGTGAGGAGAGGCACGGTGTGTATGGAGAACATTCTCTGCCACCCTCTACCTGGCTGCTGCCCTGGAGCCAGCTGCTCCTCCACACAGCCGGGTGCCCAGCCCCTCCCTCCCCTGCCTGGGGCGCCCAGCCCCTCCCCTGCCTGGGGCGCCCGCCCACCGCTGTCCACAGCCCCTCCCCTGCCTGGGGCGCCCGCCCACCGCTGTCCACAGCCCCTCCCCTGCCTGGGGCGCCCGCCCACCGCTGTCCACAGCCCCTCCCCTGCCTGGGGCGCCCAGCCCCTCCCCTGCCTGGGGCGCCCGCCCACCGCTGTCCACAGCCCCTCCCCTGCCTGGGGCGCCCAGCCCCTCCCCTGCCTGGGGCGCCCGCCCACCGCTGTCCACAGCCCCTCCCCTGCACCCGATGGCTGCCGTCATCACCGGCACAGAGGCTTCCAGGCCTCTGCCTGAGCCCTCAGAGCCCCGCTCTTCCGCTTCGGCAGCCGTCAGATCCACTCAGCCCCACACTCCTGTCCTTTGGCCAGCACCACAGACCCCTCGCACTCACCCCTGCAGTCCCCAGTCTCATCATGGGGCACTAATGGGAGCCCTTCATGTCAGAGTGGCTCAGCCAGACACACCCCCCCCCCCCAACAGACATTTACAGAATGTGTGACAGATCGTTGTAATTCAAGTGTACTCACACGGCAGCAATGCTGACATCTCCGTGTGGAGACACATTTCCTGTCAGAGGCTCATGGCCATAGAAAGCTACATATTTAATTTAAGTACACACACGTTTTGCTAGGGAGAACTATAGTTGATTGAATGACAGCAAATGGCTTACATAAAAATGCATTAGCCAGGCACTGGTGGCTCACACCTGTCATCCTAGCTACCCAGGAGGCTGAGATCTGAGGATCACAGTTAAAGCCAGCCTGGGCAGGAAAGTCCTAGAGACTCTAATCTCCAATAAACCATTCGAAAACCTGAAGTGGCGCTGTGGCTCAAGTGGAAGAGCGCTCTCCTTGAGCTGAACGCAGAGACAGCGCCCAGGCTCAGAGTTCAAGCCCCACGACCGACCAAAAAAAAATGCATTAAAAAGCTGGGGGCTAATGGCTTATGTCTGTACTTCCAGCTCCTCAGGAGGCTGAAAGTTAAGGATTGTGGTTTGAAGCCAGCCCAGATAGGAAAATCTGTGAGACTTACATCCAATTAGGCACCAAATAAGCTGAAAGTGGGTCTGCGACTCAAGTGGTAGAGCTTTGAACAAAAGAAAGCTCAAAGACAGCAACCAGGCCCTGAATTCAAGCACCAGGAACGGCACACACACAACAACCATCACCACAAAAACCTAGATAAAATTCTACAGGAGAAGTGGGAAGGCCACATCATTTCAAAGGGGAAAGCAGAACTTCCAGCTGCCCCTTCCTCTCAGCTCGATGCTGACACTGCAGTGACTCCTTGTTATCCAGTGTGACGGGACACTGCTTTAGTCCCAGCCCATCCCCCACCCCCCAGTCTTGGAGGACATTCTGTGCAGAGGAGCTTTTCCTCGGGCAGATGCGGGGCCTCCTCACCCGCAAGTCCCTAGCTCAAGCCGGGCGGTGCTGGGCCTGTGGTGAGTGGGAGCTGTTTCAGGGTCCGCCTGCGGCTGCCTACCTGCAAAGCCTGGAGGGGCCCTGGGGCCTTCCTCAGCCTGGCCACCTGCGAGGCGTTGGCCGGGCAGGACACGGGGCCTGTGGAGAGAGGCTCCAGGGTGGGCGCTGCACTCTGGCTGGACCTGGTCCGAAGCCACCACCCCAGGTGCGCCGGGCTGGGTCCAGTTCCGATGGCTCCGTGGACAGCCAGCTGCCCGGGCTGGGCCTCCTCCCCACAGTCCTCCTCCGGAGACAGCCGGGAGTCCCCACTCCTGAGCAACAACTCCAGATGCCGCGGGACTCGGGTGGGACTCGGTGGGGATCGTCGGGCGCCACTGCCCGGCAGCAGCTGCAGCCTGGAATCCACTGTCCTGTCCGCTTGCTGCTGTAGCCCAGTCCCCGTGTGACCACAAGGTATGTCAGAACGGCGGCCAGTGCCAGGCAGAGGGCGGCTCTGCGGCGTGTGTGTGCCAGGCTGGGTTCACAGGAGCGGCCTGTGAGACGGGTGAGTGGGCCGTGGGGGGGGCGGGGGGAGGGCCGCGGGGGGCGGGGGGAGGGCTGGGGGGGAGGGCTGGGGAGGGCGGCTCTGCGGCGTGTGTGTGCCAGGCTGGGTTCACAGGAGCGGCCTGTGAGACGGGTGAGTGGGCCGTGGGGGGGGGCGGGGGGAGGGCCGCGGGGGGCGGGGGGAGGGCTGGGGGGGAGGGCTGGGGAGGGCGGCTCTGCGGCGTGTGTGTGCCAGGCTGGGTTCACAGGAGCGGCCTGTGAGACGGGTGAGTGGGCCGTGGGGGGGGCGGGGGGAGGGCCGCGGGGGGCAGAGGGAGGGCTGCGGGGGGGCGGGGTGGGGAGGCTGCGGGGGGGCGGGGGGAGGCTGGGGGGGGCGGGGGGGAGGCTGCGGGGGGGGGGCCGCGGGGGCGGGGCGGGAAGGGCTGTGGGGAGGGCCGCGGGGGGCAGGGCGGGAAGGGCTGGGGGGGAGGCGGGCTGGGGAGGCCACGGGGGCGGGAAGGGCTGTGGGAAGGGCCGCGGGGGGCGGGCTGGGGAGGGCCGTGTGGGGGGGAGGCTGCAGGGAGGGCCGGGGAGGGCCGTGGGGGGGCAGGCTGGGGAGGGCCGGGGAGGGCTGGGGAGGGCCGCGGGGTGGCGGGCTGGGGAGGGCCGCAGGGGCGGGGCGGGGGGGCTGTGGGGAGGGCTGAGGGGAGGGCCCCGGCCAGCTGTGGCTGCAGGGTGGGCGCCCTGCTTAAACCCTGCGTCTGCCGCCTCAGACCTGGATGAGTGCAGCTCGGATCCCTGCCTGAACGGAGGCTCCTGTGTGGACCTGGTGGGGAACTACACCTGCATGTGCGCAGAGCTCTTCCAGGGCCCGCGCTGCGAGACAGGTAGCCGCTGCCGGCCGGTGTCCACCTGCGCAGGCGGGGGAGCACAAGCTGCGGGGCTGGGCACAGGGAGGGCGCTGGGAGGGCACTGGGCACAGGGAGGGCGCTGGGAGGGCACTGGGCACAGGGAGGGCCCTGGGAGGGCACTGGGCACAGGGAGGGCGCTGGGAGGGCACTGGGCACAGGGAGGGCGCTGGGAGGGCCCTGGGCACAGAGAGGGCCCTGGGCGGGGGCTGGGCACAGGGAGGGCGCTGGGAGGGCACTGGGCACAGGGAGGGCGCTGGGAGGGCACTGGGCACAGGGAGGGCGCTGGGAGGGCACTGGGCACAGGGAGGGCACTGGGAGGGCACTGGGCACAGGGAGGGCGCTGGGAGGGCACTGGGCACAGGGAGGGCGCTGGGCACAGGGAGGGCACAGGGAGGGCACAGGGAGGGCCCTGGGCACAGGGAGGGCGCTGGGCGGGCACTGGGCACAGGGAGGGCGCTGGGCACAGGGAGGGCGCTGGGCGGGCACTGGGCACAGGGAGGGCGCTGGGCACAGGGAGGGCGCTGGGCGGGCACTGGGCACAGGGAGGGCCCTGGGCGGGGGCTGGGCACAGGGAGGGCCCTGGGCGGGGGCTGGGCACAGGGAGGGCGCTGGGAGGGCACTGGGCACAGGGAGGGCCCTGGGCACAGGGAGGGCCCTGGGCGGGGGCTGGGCACAGGGAGGGCCCTGGGCACAGGGAGGGCCCTGGGCACAGGGAGGGCCCTGGGCGGGGGCTGGGCACAGGGAGGGCCCTGGGCGGGGGCTGGGCACAGGGAGGGCACTGGGCACAGGGAGGGCCCTGGGTGGGGGCTGGGCACAGGGAGGGCCCTGGGCGGGGGCTGGGCACAGGGAGGGCCCTGGGCACAGGGAGGGCCCTGGGCGGGGGCTGGGCACAGGGAGGGCCCTGGGCGGGGGCTGGGCACAGGGAGGGCACTGGGCACAGGGAGGGCCCTGGGTGGGGGCTGGGCACAGGGAGGGCGCTGGGCGGGGGCTGGGCACAGGGAGGGCACTGGGCACAGGGAGGGCCCTGGGTGGGGGCTGGGCACAGGGAGGGCGCTGGGCGGGGGCTGGGCACAGGGAGGGCACTGGGCACAGGGAGGGCCCTGGGCGGGGGCTGGGCACAGGGAGGGCCCTGGGTGGGGGCTGGGCTTGCAGACGCTGCTCTGCTGCAGAGCATGGTCCCCAGCTCTGCTGGCCGTGGTCTCCCTGCAGCGCGACCCCCCGTGCCCGCGGCCTGCCTCTCCGCCCCTTGTCAGAATGGGGGCACCTGCGTGGACGCGGACCAGGGCTACGTGTGCGAGTGTCCCGAAGGCTTCATGGGCCTGGACTGCGTGGAGCGTGCGTGGGGGCTGTGTCCGGGGAGGGGGCCGCCAGGCAGGCCCGCGGCCTGTGTGCGCGGGGTTTGTGGGGCTGCGGGCCGGGGCGGGGTGGTGAGGACGGTGCGCACCCCACAGCCCACTCCTGCCCTCCTCACAGGAACCCCGCACGACTGCCAGTGCCGGAATGGCGGCCGGTGCCCGGGCGCCAACGTCACCCTCTGCCAGTGCCCCCCGGGGTTCTTTGGGCTCCTGTGTGAATTTGGTGGGTGCTGGGGTGGGGCGGGGCTCTTCCCTCCCTACCCCTCCCGCCCTAGGTGGGGTGGAGCCGCGGGGGCCCTGGGGCTTCACGGGAGGCGGGGCCCGGGGCTGAGAGGGATCCGAGGGCGTCTTCCTCTCCAGAGGTCACAGCGCTGCCCTGCAACTTGAACACCCAGTGCCCGGACGGAGGCTACTGCATGGAGTATGGAGGGAGCTACCTGTGCGTCTGCCACACTGACCACAACGCCAGCCACTGTGAGTGGTGGGCACCTGTGGCCAGGGACGGCCTGGGGGAGGCCGGCCGGGCGGGTGCTCGCTCGGGGGGGGGGGGGCTCCACCTGCCTCACGGGTAACGCAGCAGGGGTCCCCTCCACTCCTGAGAGGGGCAGCCCGGTGACAAAGACCGGGTGCACGCTTAACGTGTAGCCCAGCACCGGTGCTCACCCCTGTAATCCCAGCTACTCAAGACTGAGAGCTGAGGATGATGGTTCAAAGCCAGCCTGGTCAGGAAAGTTCTGGTCTGGAGATTCTTATCTCCAGTTAAACACACACACACACACACACACACACAGCCAAAACTGAAGCTGTAGCTCAAGTTGTAGAGTGCCAGCCTTGAGCAAAAGTCTCAGGGACAGTGTCCAGGCCCTAGTCCAGGCTCCAGGACCGTCATGCGCATGTGCACGCACGCACGCACCACGTGTCATGAGTGCCATTGCCCGTCGGGGGAGGAGAGCCTTCTACCTCCTGGGGGCGGCAGGGCGAGGCAGGCTGGGCCCCGGCGCTGCAGAGCCCACAGGAGTGAGGCCGGCGCCCAGGAGCGAGTCCTAAGTGGCCTTGGTTCCAGACAGGACGGCAGGGTGAGCCTGGCAGGCACAGGCTCCAGGACCGCCCTCTGCCCCCGCAGCCCTGCCCTCCTCACCCTGCGACTCGGACCCCTGCTTCAATGGAGGCTCCTGCATGGCCCACGAGGACTCCTACACCTGCGAGTGCCGGCGCGGGTTCCAGGGCCGGCACTGCGAGAAAGGTGGGGGCGGGGGGGAAGGGGGGCTGTGGAGGGGATGACCCAAGTGAGCAGGGCCTTCACCGGAAATGGCCGTGGGCAGGAGCTGGGGCGTGGTCTGATGAGTGCCAGGGTGTGGTCTGTTTGAGGGGCGTGGCCTTTGGGCAGGTGCTGGGCGTGGTCAGGGGCAGACTGCTCTTCAGAGGCGTGGCCTGAGGTAGGTGGGCGTGCTACTGAGTGGGTGGCCTTGGGCTGGTGGGGCGTGGACTTGAGAGGCCAACCTGGGCAGGGACAGCCTGCCACACTTATTCACCACGCAGTGCACACACGGCCTGCCACACTTATTCACCACGCAGTGCACACACAGCCTGCCACACTTATTCACCACGCAGTGCACACACAGCCTGACACACTAGACACCACGCAGTGCACACACAGCCTGCCACACTTAGACACCACGCAGTGCACACACGGCCTGCCACACTTATTCACCACGCAGTGCACACACAGCCTGACACACTTAGACACCATGGAGTGCACACACAGCCTGCCACACTTAGACACCACGGAGCGCACACACAGCCTGCCACACTTATTCACCACGCAGTGCACACACGGCCTGCCACACTTATTCACCACGCAGTGCACACACGGCCTACCACACCTAGACACCACGGAGTGCACACACAGCCTGCCACACTTATTCACCACGCAGTGCACACACAGCCTGACACACTAGACACCACGCAGTGCACACACAGCCTGCCACACTTAGACACCACGCAGTGCACACACGGCCTGCCACACTTATTCACCACGCAGTGCACACACAGCCTGACACACTTAGACACCATGGAGTGCACACACAGCCTGCCACACTTAGACACCACGGAGCGCACACACAGCCTGCCACACTTATTCACCACGCAGTGCACACACGGCCTGCCACACTTAGACACCACGCAGTGCACACACAGCCTGCCACACTTAGACACCACGGAGTGCACACACAGCCTGCCACACTTATTCACCACGCAGTGCACACACAGCCTGCCACACTAGACACCATGGAGTGCACACACAGCCTGACACACTTAGACACCACACACTGCACACACACAGCCTGCCATACTTAGACACCACGGAGTACACACACACAGCCTGCCACACTTAGACACCACACAGTGCACACACACGGCCTGCCACACTTAGACACCACACAGTGCACACACAGCCTGACACACTTAGACACCACGGAGTGCACACACAGCCTGCCACACTTAGACACCACGCAGTGCACACACACGGCCTGCCACACTTAGACACCACGGAGTGCACACACAGCCTGCCACACTTATTCACCACACAGTACACACACAGCCTGCCACACTTAGACACCACACAGTGCACACACACAGCCTGCCACACTTAGACACCACACAGTGCACACACAGCCTGCCACACTTAGACACCACACAGTACACACACAGCCTGCCACACTTAGACACCACACAGTGCACACACAGCCTGACACACTTAGACACCACGGAGCGCACACACAGCCTGACACACTTAGACACCACGCAGTGCACACACAGCCTGACACACTTAGACACCACGGAGCGCACACACAGCCTGACACACTTAGACACCACACAGTACACACACAGCCTGCCACACTTAGACACCACGGAGTACACACACACAGCCTGACACACTTAGACACCACACAGTGCACACACACAGCCTGACACACTTAGACACCACACAGTACACACACAGCCTGACACACTTAGACACCACACAGTGCACACACAGCCTGACACACTTAGACACCACACAGTGCACACACAGCCTGCCACACTTAGACACCACGCAGTGCACACACAGCCTGCCACACTTAGACACCACGGAGTGCACACACAGCCTGCCACACTTAGACACCACACAGTGCACACACACAGCCTGACACACTTAGACACCACACAGTGCACACACAGCCTGCCACACTTAGACACCACACAGTGCACACACACAGCCTGACACACTTAGACACCACACAGTGCACACACAGCCTGCCACACTTAGACACCACACAGTGCACACACAGCCTGCCACACAGACACCACGGAGTGCACACACAGCCTGCCACACTTAGACACCACGGAGTACACACACAGCCTGCCACACTTAGACACCACACAGTGCACACACACAGCCTGACACACTTAGACACCACACAGTGCACACACAGCCTGCCACACTTAGACACCACGGAGCGCACACACAGCCTGCCACACTTAGACACCACACAGTGCACACACACAGCCTGACACACTTAGACACCACGGAGTGCACACACACAGCCTGACACACTTAGACACCACACAGTGCACACACACAGCCTGACACACTTAGACACCACACAGTACACACACAGCCTGCCACACTTAGACACCACGGAGTGCACACACACAGCCTGACACACTTAGACACCACACAGTGCACACACACAGCCTGACACACTTAGACACCACACAGTACACACACAGCCTGACACACTTAGACACCACACAGTGCACACACAGCCTGACACACTTAGACACCACACAGTGCACACACAGCCTGCCACACTTAGACACCACGGAGTGCACACACAGCCTGCCACACTTAGACACCACACAGTGCACACACAGCCTGCCACACTTAGACACCACACAGTGCACACACACAGCCTGACACACTTAGACACCACGGAGTGCACACACAGCCTGACACACTTAGACACCACACAGTGCACACACAGCCTGCCACACTTAGACACCACACAGTGCACACACAGCCTGACACACTTAGACACCACACAGTGCACACACAGCCTGCCACACTTAGACACCACACAGTGCACACACAGCCTGCCACACTTAGACACCACACAGTGCACAGACACAGCCTGACACACTTAGACACCACACAGTGCACACACAGCCTGACACACTTAGACACCACGGAGTACACACACACAGCCTGCCATACTTAGACACCACGGAGTACACACACACAGCCTGCCACACTTAGACACCACGGAGTGTACACACAGCCTGACACACTTAGACACCACGGAGTACACACACAGCCTGCCACACTTAGACACCACGGAGTGCACACACACAGCCTGACACACTTAGACACCACACAGTGCACACACACAGCCTGACACACTTAGACACCACACAGTACACACACAGCCTGACACACTTAGACACCACACAGTGCACACACAGCCTGACACACTTAGACACCACACAGTGCACACACAGCCTGCCACACTTAGACACCACGGAGTGCACACACAGCCTGCCACACTTAGACACCACACAGTGCACACACAGCCTGCCACACTTAGACACCACACAGTGCACACACACAGCCTGACACACTTAGACACCACACAGTGCACACACAGCCTGACACACTTAGACACCACGGAGTGCACACACAGCCTGACACACTTAGACACCACACAGTGCACACACAGCCTGCCACACTTAGACACCACACAGTGCACACACAGCCTGACACACTTAGACACCACACAGTGCACACACAGCCTGCCACACTTAGACACCACACAGTGCACACACAGCCTGCCACACTTAGACACCACACAGTGCACACACAGCCTGCCACACTTAGACACCACACAGTGCACAGACACAGCCTGACACACTTAGACACCACACAGTGCACACACAGCCTGACACACTTAGACACCACGGAGTACACACACACAGCCTGCCATACTTAGACACCACGGAGTACACACACACAGCCTGCCACACTTAGACACCACACAGTGCACACACAGCCTGACACACTTAGACACCACTGAGTGTACACACAGCCTGACACACTTAGACACCACGGAGTACACACACAGCCTGACACACTTAGACACCACGCAGTGCACACACAGCCTGCCACACTTAGACACCACACAGTGCACACACAGCCTGCCACACTTAGACACCACGCAGTGCACACACAGCCTGACACACTTAGACACCACACAGTGCACGCACAGCCTGCCACACTAGACACCACGGAGTGCACACACAGCCTGACACACTTAGACACCACGGAGTGCACACACACAGCCTGCCACACTAGACACCACGGAGTACACACACAGCCTGCCACACTTAGACACCACACAGCACACACACAGCCTGCCACACTTAGACACCACGGAGTGCACACACAGCCTGCCACACTTAGCCACTCGGAATATGAAGGATTCTACCCCAAATACTTGTCAACAGTGGCTGTCTTCAGTGCCCCTGGGCCTGGCCTTCAGCCGCTGGGAGCTCCTGCACTGAGACTCCCGGTGTCTTGGGGGTGACCTTGCACTCCAGTCCTGCACTCCCCGAGGGCGCCAGCCCTGGCTTCCAGGAGGTGACAGCTGCCGGCTGGCTTCCCGGCGTCCCTGTCTCCACGGTTCTGTGTCCACTGCAGAAACAGCACCAGCCTCCCTGGTGCTGAAGCCCGGATGCAGCCCGAGAGGCACCAGCCACAGAAGGCTGCTCTCGGGGAGGCGTGGTGGGCTTGGAACCCGTGAGACTTCCTGGGTAGAGGGTGGGGGAGAAGAGGGGCAGGCTACCTCCTGCCGCACCGTCTCCCCACCCCACGATGGAGGAGACGGGGACCCGCAGCCCCAGGGACCCTGTGAAGGCTGTAGGACCAGCATGTCTGACGTACTAACTCAGTTCACGCTTTTTTTGTGTGTCAGTTGTGGGGCTTGAACTCAGGGTGTGGGTGTTGTCCTTGAGCTTTTTGTTCAAGGCTAGGTCTCTACAGCTCCACTTCCAGTTTTTGAGTGGTTCATTGGAGATAAGAGTCTCACTGGGGCTTTCTGCCCAGACTGGCTTTGAACCAGGACCCTCAGATCTCAGCCTCCTGCGCAGGTAGGGTTACAGGTGTGAGCCGCCGGGCGCCAGTTCCGGCCTCGCTGCTGAGACCTCCTGGTGGCAGAGAACTGGAAGGCCTTGGTGTGGTGGCTGCGGCCGGGAGGCCGGTCCCTCACTCATGCCTCTCTCTCTCACAGCCCGGCCCCACCCGTGCAGCTCGGGGCCTTGCCGGAACGGGGGCACATGCAAAGAAGTAGGCAGCGAGTACCACTGCACCTGCCCGTACCGCTTCACCGGGAGGCACTGTGAGATCGGTGCGCGCGGGGGGGGGCCGCGACGGGCCCTTGGGGATGAGGGACAGAGCCCAGCCGGCCCGGACCCGCGCCCTCACCCACCGCCACCAGGGCTTCTCAGAAGCATCCTCCTGACGACCGGCCCCCACTTCTGGGTGTTGGGGAGATGGAGAGGGGACACGGGGGCTGTGACTGGACCCCGCTGGTTTCCATTCCCAGGAAAGCCTGACTCCTGTGCCTCTGGCCCCTGCCACAACGGTGGCACTTGCTTCCACTACATCGGCAAGTACAAGTGTGACTGCCCCCCGGGCTTCTCTGGAAGGCACTGTGAGATTGGTAGGGAGACTGCACGGGGGTGGGGTGGGGTGGGGGGAAAGATGGCTGGCCAGGGTGTGGTCAGTGGGGGCAGGCAGGGTGTGGAGGGTCAGTGGGGGAGCTGGCCAGGGTGTGGAGGGTCAGTGGGTGGGGCGGGGCTGGCCAGGGTGTGGAGGTCAGTGGGTGGGGCGGGGCTGGCCAGGGTCTAGAGGGTCAGTGGGGGGGCGGGGCTGGCCAGGGTGTGGAGGTCAGTGGGTGGGGCGGGGCTGGCCAGGGTTTGGAGGTCAGTGGGGGGCGGGGCTGGCCAGGGGTGTGGAGGTCAGTGGGGGGGGGCTGGCCAGGGTGTGGAGGTCAGTGGGGGGCGGGGCTGGCCAGGGGTTTGGAGGTCAGTGGGTGGGGCGGGGCTGGCCAGGGGTGTGGAGGTCAGTGGGGGGGGCTGGCCAGGGTGTGGAGGTCAGTGGGGGGGCTGGCCAGGGTGTGGAGGTCAGTGGGGGGGCTGGCCAGGGTGTGGAGGGCAGTGGGGGGGCTGGCCAGGGTGTGGAGGGCAGTGGGGGGGCTGGCCAGGGTGTGGAGGTCAGTGGGGGGGCTGGCCAGGGTGTGGAGGGCAGTGGGGGGGCTGGCCAGGGTGTGGAGGGCAGTGGGGGGGCTGGCTAGGGTGTGGAGGTCAGTGGGGGGGCTGGCCAGGGTGTGGAGGGCGGCGGTGCAGGCCGTGGCGGGTGGGTGCGGGTGCAGAGCGGGTGCAGGCTCACTTGGAGGTTCAGGGATGGCCCTTTCTGCACTCTCGCAGCCCCCTCCCTCTGCTTCCGGAGCCCATGCATGAATGGGGGAACCTGTGAGGATCTGGGCGTGGATTTCTCTTGCCACTGTCCACCAGGGTTCACAGGACACAGATGCCAGGCAGGTGAGAGAGCCGGGGTGGGGGGATGGGCGGGGGGGCTCCGGGGAGTGGGGTGGGGGGCTGGGCGGGGGGCTCTGGGGAGCGGGGGTGGGGGGCTGGGCGGGGGGGCTCTGGGGAGTGGGGTGGGGGGCTGGGCAGGGGGGCTCCGGACAGCCAGGGAGCGGGGGTGGGGGGGCTGGGCGGGGGGGCTCCGGGGAGTGGGGTGGGGGGCTGGGCGGGGGGCTCTGGGGAGCGGGGGTGGGGGGCTGGGCGGGGGGGCTCTGGGGAGCGGGGGTGGGGGGCTGGGTGGGGGGGGGCTCTGGGGAACAGGGGTGGGGGGCTGGGCAGGGGGCTCCTGGGAGCAGAGGGGGGCTGGGCAGGGGGGCTCCGGACCTTTGCAGAGCCCTGAGTCGGGTCTGTTGGAGTTGTGGAGGGCCTGGCAGGGCGGCCACGCTCAGGACCCGGCGCTGTGCCCCGCAGAGGTGGACTGCGGCCGCCCCGAGGAGGTGAAGCATGCCACGGTGCGCTTCAATGGAACACGCGTGGGCGCCGTGGCCCTGTATGCCTGTGACCTCGGCTACAGCCTGAGCGTCCCCGGCCACCACAGCCGTGTCTGCCAGCCCCAGGGCGTCTGGAGCCAGCCTCCCCAGTGCCTCGGTGACTGGGGCCTCGGGGCGGGTGGCACAGAGGAACCCCTCATCCCCTCTCCCGAGCCGCAGGGCCGTGAGGCAGCAGCCCAGGCCGTGGTCAGCTCTGCTCTGGACAGCCCTCCCCAGGGGTTTCCCGTCCTCAGAGCAGCCCCAGGAGAAGCCAGGCACCCAGGCCACCATGCAGCCAGAGGCAGGATGCTTAGAGATGGGTCTAGATGCCTGTGTGCCCCCAATTCCACCCAGAGCTGTGGCGTCAGAGCCCCCCACCCACACTCCTAAGGAGGCCCCCCCCACCCCGGAGGGACCCCCCCACCCCAGAGGGAGGCCCCACCCCAGAGGGAGGTCCCCCCACACCACCCCAGAGGGAGGCCCCCCCACTCCCCTGGAGGGAGGCCCCCACCCACCCCAGAGGGACCCCCCCACCCCAGAGGGAGGTCCCCCCACACCACCCCTGAGGGAGGCCCCCCACTCCCCTGGAGGGAGGCCCCCCACACCCACCCCGGAGGGAGGCCCCCCCACACCACCCCTGAGGGAGGCCCCCCCACTCCCCTGGAGGGAGGCCCCCCACACCCACCCCGGAGGGAGGCCCCCCCACACCACCCCTGAGGGAGGCCCCCCCACTCCCCTGGAGGGAGGCCCCCCCACACCCACCCACCCTGGAGGGAGGCCCCCCACATCCACCCACCCTGGAGGGAGGCCCCCCCCACACACCCACCTTGGAGGGAGGCCCCCCCACACACCCACCTTGGAGGGAGGCCCCCCCACACCCACCCACCCTGGAGGGAGGCCCCCCCACACCCACCCACCCTGGAGGGAGGCCCCCCCACACCCACCCACCCTGGAGGGAGGCCCCCCCACACCCACCCACCCTGGAGGGAGGCCCCCCCACACCCACCCACCCTGGAGGGAGGCCCCCCACACACCCACCTTGGAGGGAGGCCCCCCACACCACCCCTGAGGGAGGCCCCCCCACTCCCCTGGAGGGAGGCCCCCCCACTCCCCTGGAGGGAGGCCCCCCCACACCCACCCACCCTGGAGGGAGGCCCCCCACATCCACCCCTGAGGGAGGCCCCCCACACCCACCCCTGAGGGAGGCCCCCCCACACCCACCCACCCTGGAGGGAGGCCCCCCCACACCCACCCACCCTGGAGGGAGGCCCCCCCACACCCACCCACCCTGGAGGGAGGCCCCCCCCACACACCCACCTTGGAGGGAGGCCCCCCACATCCACCCCTGAGGGAGGCCCCCCCACACCCACCCCGGAGGGAGGCCCCCCCTCACCCACCCCGGAGGGAGGCCCCCCCACACACCCACCCCGGAGGGAGGCCCCCCACACCCACCCCGGAGGGAGGCCCCCCCACACACCCACCTTGGAGGGAGGCCCCCCACACCCACCCCGGAGGGAGGCCCCCCACACCCACCCCGGAGGGAGGCCCCCCACACCCACCCCGGAGGGAGGCCCCCCCACACACCCACCCCGGAGGGAGGCCCCCCACACCCACCCCGGAGGGAGGCCCCCCCACACACCCACCCCGGAGGGAGGCCCCCCACACCCACCCCGGAGGGAGGCCCCCCACACCCACCCACCCCGGAGGGAGGCCCCCCACATCCACCCCGGAGGGAGGCCCCCCACACCCACCCCGGAGGGAGGCCCCCCACACCCACCCCGGAGGGAGGCCCCCCCACACACCCACCCCGGAGGGAGGCCCCCCCACACACCCACCCCGGAGGGAGGCCCCCCACACCCACCCCGGAGGGAGGCCCCCCCACACCCACCCACCCCGGAGGGAGGCCCCCCCACACCCACCCCGGAGGGAGGCCCCCCCCACACCCACCCCGGAGGGAGGCCCCCCCACACCCACCCCAGAGGGAGGCCCCCACACACACCCACCTTGGAGGGAGGCCCCCCACACCCACCCACCCTGGAGGGAGGCCCCCCCTCACCCACCCCGGAGGGAGGCCCCCCCTCACCCACCCCGGAGGGAGGCATAAGTTGAGCAAAAAAAATGACTTGAAGTCAATGATTGAAAAATTATCTTCTAAAAACACTCCAAGAATCTCAGTAAATCCCAAACAGGATAGACACTGAAGTAAACTGAAGACTTAAATGTTGTTATTAATCAAATTGTTAACCAAATGTGACAACGTAAAAAAAACTCAGCCAGGCACTGGCAGCTCACGCCTGTAATCCTAGCTACTCAGGAGGCTGAGATCTGAGGATCGTGGTTCAAAGCCAGCCTGGGCAAGAAATGAGACTCTTATGCCCAATTAACTCCCAGAAGACTGGAAATGAAGTTATGGTTCAAAGTGGTGAGCTTTGAAAGAGCTCCGGGACAGCGCCTACACCCCGAGTTCAAGCCTTACAACCAAAAAATGAAAAAAAGACCCTCTCATGGCGGGAAGGGGAGTACTTAAAGAATAAGGTCAGCAAGCCTAGAAGAGAGAAAAGAGAGCTCCAGAACACTGCAACTAGACTTGTCATTTGCCACTGTCTAAAAAGAAGAAAATCAGAGAAAAGTAGCAAATATTAATATCGAAAATAATTATAAGCTGGGTGCTGGAGGCTCATGCCTGTAATCCTAGCTAGGTAACACAGGTACTGGATGGAGACTTTGCTGCAAGGAGAGTGGAGAAGGGTGGAGTCTGCTCGTCATCCAGGAGCGGACCTTACACTCAAGAGGCTGCGATCTGAGGATCGTGGTTCAAAGCCAGCCCGGGCAAGAAAGTCCATGAAACCCTTATCTCCCATTAATCACCAGAGAAACCAGAAGTGGTGCTGTAGCTCAAGTGGTAGAGCACTAGCCTTGAGCTGAGGAGCTGAGCCACAGCCCAGAGTTCAAGCCCCACGACTGACAAAAAAAAAAACAAATTATTATTATAAAATTATAAATATGAATGCACTAAACTTGCCAGATAAAGGGCATGAGGTTTATTTTAAACAAAACAGCTATAGAGACTGCACACAGGAGGACACAGGAATCTGGAAGGTAAACATCTGGAGAAGGTGTCAGGGATTGGAGCAGCGCGTCGCATCGTGGAGAAGAGAACGGGACGTCTCGGGAAAGCAGCCCTGGACCGGAGCGGCCTCGCCAGCCAGCCCAGGGCTCCGGGAGGAGCCACACCGCCACCTCTGTGGCAGCCAGCCCCTGCAGAGGTCGCAACATCTTACACTTAGAACTGGGAGATTTTTGAGCCATGTCTCTTAATGGCAGATTAAGAAGAAAAAGTCAGCAAAGATACATTTGAACTACACAGTTACTGACTTAAGCTAATACATCCTCTACTAATAGCACCATGCAGATCTGAGGTACTTTGAGATATTTCACAGTAGCTCATGAGACAAAGAAGTCATAACAGGTGCTAAAAATATTCTTAAATGATTTACAACGCTTTACATAGCCGACTGGCAGGTTCTGGCAGAAGCGCTTCGGGGGAAGTATCTGGCCTTCTTGCCAGTGTGAGAAGATACACTCCAGGCTCATCAAGAAATGTCTGACTTCAGGGGCTGGGAAGGTGGCTCAGTGGTAGAGCGCTTGCCTTGCATGCATGAGGCCCTGGGTTCGATTCCTCAGCACCACATAAGCAAAAAGAAAAAAGCCGGAAGTGGCGCTGTGGCTCAAGTGGTAGAGCGCTATCCTTGAGCTGAAGAGCTGAGGGACAGCGCCCAGGCCCAGAGTTCAGGCCCCACGACTGGACCCCCCCCCCCCAGAAAAAAAAAGAAATGTCTGACTTCAGAAACTGGGATACAAGTAGCAAATGATATTAAAGAAATTAAGAGGGAAAGACACAATAAAGGTAAAAGCCATAATTAATGAAACAAGTCAGATGCAAGAAAAAATAAAGCTAGTATTCTAATAAAAAGGATAGATCTCTGTGAAGACTGGGCAAGAACAACAAAGAGCACAAATAAAAACTGTTACCAGTGGAAGTGAAGATTCAGCTGAGATTTAAAAGGTACTGAGGACATTGGTGACTGTGTTCGCAAATAAATGTGAAGTCCTAGCGTAAAGGACGTCATATTCACAGGACAGCATATCTTGAAGTGGATCAAGGCAATACAGGGTGCCTACATACCCTGTGGTTGCTTACAGACATCAAAGCAGCATCTAAAACCTTTTCCCATGGTGAAACACTGAGCCCAAGCCATTTTATGGTTGATGCCACCCAGTGTGCCGAGTCAGCATTGGCAAACTTCTGAGAGCAGAAAAGGCCAGCCCAGCAAACAAGCTTTCAAGATTTAAGAAAAGAATGATACAAACTATGCAAGCTCTCCTGGAAAACACAGGAAGGACAATAATATTGCCTTGATACTCAATGCAGACAGACATTATGAAACTAGACATTCTAGGCTAATGCTCTTATGAACACAGATGAAAAAGTCCTAATGGGGTATTCCTAAATCAAAACGAGGACACCGTTATCACTACCAAGTGGGATTTATCGGGAGTAGAGCTGGGCCTACATCTGAAAATTGATATGTCTCATATTAAGAGAGAGGAAGAAAACCATATGATGTTGAGCTCAATGTATTAAGAGCACTTGGCAAAGTTTATTATTAAAAACTCAATAAATGAGTAGAGAGATAGGAAGCTTTTTTCCAGCTTAATAAAGGGCATCTATGAGAAGTCTACAGCTACCAAACTTAGGGCAAAATATTTTTTTTTCCATCTTCAGGAAGATCCAGTTGTCCACTCCTTGTTCCTGGAGGTTGATGAACAAAGGGACTGGAAGGCATTGCTTAGGAAAGGAAGGGAGAAGAAAAGGTGCAAACGTACATACAGAAAATCCAAAAAAAGGAAGGGGGTTTAGGAGGTCACAGGAGACAGGATCAAGGTGCAGAACACAGCTAGAGTTAATGGTTCTGCATGTGGAAAAGTATTGACATTTGCCTCAACACACAGTAGTCAGTTCAAATGGAGCAAAGGCTTAAAGAGTTTTCTAAAAACTATAATTTGTGTGAAATATAGGAATAGATTTTTCATGTGTGCCTTTGCGCAGTACCAAGGTTTAAATTTAGGGCCTTGAGCTCTTCGCTTCTTTTTCATTCAAAGTTGGCGCTCGATCACTTGAGCCGAGCTCCACTTCCAGCTTTTTGCTGGCTAATTGGAGATGTCTCACAGACTTCCCTGCCCCCGCTGTGACCCTCAGCTCTCAGCCTCCTGAGTAGCTAGGATGACAGGCCTGACCAGCAGGATTTGTTAGAAATTGGCCTAGGCACTTGGCAAATGACTTGGTACTCTGCCTGTGTTCTGGCAATTCCATACAAACCCACGGACAGAGCCACGTCTTTTATGAGAGCAAGCCGTCGAGAGCACAGGCCAGTGCCTGCCAAACTGAGGGGTGACGTGAGACACCATCAACCAACAGCAGCAAAACCAAAACTGCCAGGACCCCAGCAAGGCCCTGATGATAAGATGCTGTGATATGAACAGTGCTCATGAACAAAAACAAAACCATACCCTGCTTAGGTGACCTGTAGACTCTTAAAGGCTGATTTTGAGGAGGAGCTCTGAGTGGATGAGCAGCGCGTGTGCCACGAGCCCCCGGGTGTGTGGACAGACAAGCCCCAGCTGTGTGGACGAGGCCCCGGGTGTGTGGGGCTAGTTCCAGGTCCACAGGGTTGCTGTTATTACTAAGTGAGCACTACAATTGGGTTTTTCTCAGGCTAAATTCACACACACACACACACACCCTGGAGCGAGGTTCCCATACAGGAGACACCTGTGGCGAACGTTTTGTATCTGCAGATTGCCCCTGAATGCACTGTTCCACAAATGGCCTTTCTGTGCTGCGGCGGTGAGATCTGCCAGACTGCTGAGGCCTTGGGAGTTAACTCCATGTCTTCACAAGGCCTCCAGGCCACCGTGAGCAACCATCTCCACCCGCCAGGGGACAGCAAAGACCTTGTCCAGCTCCTCAGAGTGAATTCCTGTCCACCCTAACGCTCTTGGGCGTAGTAACGGCCATGTGGCTTCGTTCTGTGGTTCCTCCTCAGAAGCAGATGAGTGCCGTTCCCAGCCGTGCTTGCATGGGAGCTCCTGCCAGGACCGCGCCGCCGGGTACCTGTGCCTCTGCAGCCCAGGGTATGAGGGTGTCCACTGTGAGCTGGGTAAGAGCGCCGGCCCCCACCATGGTGCCCTCCACGGTCCCCAGGCCACGGCCCCCAACACAGTCCCCAGGCCACAGCCACTTGTGCACCTTAGCCGCTCTGTCTAGACGCCAGTGTGGCCCCTCCTGACCCCTAAGGCTGCCAGCACAGACGTCCACACCTCTTAGACTCCCACGTCCTGGGGATGGAGCTTGGCTGAGAAGCACTACCTTGCCAGACTCCAGTCCGTGGGTGAACACGAAGGTGGGCAGCAGACACCTCTGATGCCAGCCGCTGCCAGCCACTAGTGGACAGGCCTACGGTGTGTGTCCAGACTGGACATGCACCCCTGCTTAGGGCTCTACGTCCCCAGATACTGGGCCGACGGAGGGCATCACACGGGAGCAGCAGTGCCCAGTGAGGGCCCCAGGGAGCCTTCAGGCATGAAGCCCGAGACTGGCCGGAGCCCGAGCCCTGGCGGTAGTGGGGGTGGCAGGCCTGCCAGGGGGAGCAGAGACAGGGCCAGAGATGAAAGTGGCACAGCGGCAGGGACAGGTCCCCATCTTCCTCACACCCTCATCCTCCTCACACCCTCATCCTCCTCACATCCTCATCCTCCTCACACCCTCATCCTCCTCACACCCTCATCCTCACACCCTCATCCTCACACCCTCATCCTCCTCACACCCTCATCCTCCTCACACCCTCATCCTCCTCACACCCTCATCCTCCTCACACCCTCATCCTCCTCACACCCTCATCCTCCTCACACCCTCATCCTCCTCACACCCTCATCCTCCTCACACCCTCATCCTCCTCACACCCTCATCCTCCTCACACCCTCATCCTCCTCACACCCTCATCCTCCTCAGACCTCGTCCTCCTCACACCCTCATCCTCCTCACACCCTCATCCTCCTCACACCCTCATCCTCCTCACACCCTCATCCTCCTCACACCCTGTCCTCCTCACACCCTCATCCTCCTCACACCCTCCTCCTCACACCCTCATCCTCCTCACACCCTGTCCTCCTCACACCCTCATCCTCCTCAGACCCTCATCCTCCTCACACCCTGTCCTCCTCACACCCTCATCCTCCTCAGACCCTCATCCTCCTCACACCCTCATCCTCCTCACACCCTCATCCTCCTCACACCCTCATCCTCCTCAGACCCTCATCCTCCTCAGACCCCGTCCTCCTCAGGAAGTATCCAGAACCGGGAGGTTCCTGCATTCTGAGCCAGTACTGCCTTGTCTGTTCAGAGACGGATGAGTGTAGCTCACAGCCTTGCAGACATGGAGGCGTGTGCAGAGACCTCCCTGGGTCCTTCTCCTGTGCCTGCCCAGAGGGCTTTTCTGGAGTGCTCTGTGAGACAGGTAGGGCGTCTGGAGGCTGGCAGGGCCCCGGGAGGGGCCGGCCATGGGAGGCTGCTCTGGAAGGAGGGGCAGGGAGACCTGTGGTGCAGAGGGGTTCCCCAAGAGCCCCTCCCCCCCTGCAGGCTCCCCACACCTTCCACCCGGCCTCTGCTCCCCGCCTTCTTCGTCCCTTCCTCCCGCCCCCAGTGGCCCCCCCACCGCGCGGGCCGACTCTCGGGCTATTCTCCAGAGGTGGACTCCTGCCGCTCCAGCCCCTGCCAGCACGGAGGCCGGTGCCAGGACGGCGGCGGGACCTACCTGTGTGTGTGTCCAGAGGGCTTCTTTGGCTACCACTGTGAGACAGGTAGGCACCTGGGCCCAGCCGCCCAATGGGACTCCACAGCCCCTCCTGGGAGACGCCGCCTCGGTCACCCTCTCCTTCCTCCCCCAGCCCCAGCTCCTCCGCCTGCCCAGGCCTCCCGACCCAGGACAGGCTGCGCTCCCCGCTGCCCATGACAGGCACTCCCTGCCTGCCCCCTCCTGGCCCCCAGCGGGTCCCTGGGGCCCGAGGCTCCACTGCCCCCCAGCGCTGCCCACTGCCCGGGACGGCGCTGCCCGGGACTGTGCTCAGGCAGGGCCCAGCCAGCAGCTCACACGTGTGGAGGCCGGGCCAGGGAGGCTGGCCGGGACCCCGTCCTCCTCATGCCGTCTCCTCTCTCAGTGAGTGACCCCTGCTTCTCCAGCCCCTGTGGGGGCCGTGGCTACTGCCTGGCCAGCAATGGCTCCCACAGCTGCACCTGCAAAGTGGGCTACACAGGCAAAGACTGCACTAAAGGTGAGGTGGCCAGGCCTGGGGGGAGGCCCTCCCCGCCAGACGCAGCGCTGGCCCTCGCAGCGGAGCCCAGGGCGCTGCTGAGTGGGGAGGGCACCGGTCAGGGTGTCAGGGCCCAGGTGAAACCTTGGGGGTGGGGTCCCGGAGCAGGGAGAGCGCCCCCCAGCCGCCCTGCCCTGCCTCCCAGCCCAGACCTAGGCCGGTTGACCGGCACAGCACAGCGGGCAGCTGACCAGCTTTTCTTGTTTTGGCTGTACCGCCGAAGAGCTCCTCCCACCCACAGCCCTCAGGGTGGAGAGGGTGGAGGAGGGCGGCATCTCCGTGTCCTGGAGCCCACCCGAGGGCTCGGCGGCCAGGCAGGTGCTGGATGGCTACGCGGTCACCTACACCTCGGCAGATGGCTCCTTCCGCCGCACGGACTTTGTGGGCCGCGGCCGCTCCTCACACCAGCTGCGGGCCCTGGGGGCCGGCCGCGCCTACAACATCTCCATCTTCTCCGTCAAGCGGCACGCCAACAACAAGAATGACATCAGCCGGCCCGCAGCTTTGCTGGCCCGCACACGTGAGTGCCGGCCGCCGCCCGTTGGGGTGGGGGTGCCTGGGCAGGAAGCCCTGGGTGGGTGGCCAGGGTGGGAGAAGGCACCTGGACAGACCTGCGCTGGGAGTCTGGGCTGGGGGTGGGAGGGGAGCCCAGTGGACAGACCTGCACTGGAGGGGAGACTGCGGGGGCAGCCCAGGGGAGGGCCCTGGATGCTCATGTGGAGGCAGTGGAGGGCCTTGGATGTCCTGTGGAGGTATTGGAGGACCCTGGATGTCCATGTGGGGGCAGTGGAGGACCCTGGATGCTCATGTGAGGGGGGAGGGGTGGAGGACCCTGGATGCTCATGTGATGGGGGAGGGGGTGGAGAGCCCTGGATGCTCATGTGAGGGGGGAGGGGGGGAGGACCCTGGATGCTCATGTGATGGGGGAGGGGGTGGAGGACCCTGGATGCTCATGTGAGGGGGGAGGGGGGGAGGACCCTGGATGCTCATGTGAGGGGGGAGGGGTGGAGAGCCCTGGATGCTCATGTGGGGGAGGGGTGGAGGACCCTGGATGTCCATGTGAGGGGGGAGAGGTGGAGGGCCCTGGATGCTCATGTGAGGGGGGAGAGGTGGAGGGCCCTGGATGCTCATGTGAGGGGGGAGGGGGGGAGGGCCCTGGATGCTCATGTGAGGGGGGAAGGGGTGGAGAGCCCTGGATGCTCATGTGATGGGGGAGGGGGGGAGGGCCCTGGATGCTCATGTGATGGGGGAGGGGTGGAGGACCCTGGATGTCCATGTGATGGGGGAGGGGTGGAGGACTCTGGATGCTCATGTGATGGGGGAGGGGTGGAGGAGCCTGGATGCTCATGTGATGGGGGAGGGGTGGAGGAGCCTGGATGTCCATGTGGGGCGGGGGGAGGAGGGCCATGAAGCCAGGTGAGCTGTGGCAGGCCAGTGGGGGAACCGCAGAGATGTCGATGCGGGGTGTGGAGCAGGTGGTGCGGGAGCCTTCAGGGCCTCTGTGCTGGGTGGGCTCGTGCTGGGCACAGCTCCTGAGATGGGGTCTGCCGGACTCCTGCCCCGCCCCCACCTCAGAGCCTTAACTGGAGGCCCGGGATGTGCCAGAGAGACCGCCATCAGCACTGGGCCCTGGGTACCAGGGGCTTGGCGCTTGGGCTGCAACCCCCGGGCAGTGCGCTTGCGGGACATCTGGGGAGACGGGACGGGTGGGAGCTGAGGCCAGTAGCCCCGTGCCTATGGAGGCTGAGGAAGATCCTCTGCCGCTTTCAATCACACGGCCTAGTACTGCCCAGCCCAGGACCAGGCGCGCCCTGCGAGACCAAGCAGCCAGCAGCCTCGGCCTCTGCATGTCACTAGACTGAGGACCTGGCTAGGGCCCCTTTGTACCCACTACCTTGGAGCACAGCCTGGGTGTCTGCACCCTGCCTGAACCCCTGACCCGTCTCCCCCACCTCCTGAGACCCAGCATCTTTTTTGAGCTCTGCCTTGTCACCAGCCCCCCTCCCCTGGGAGCAAGGGGTACCTGCGTCCGCTGAGCAGCCCGCCACCCCCAGGACCCCGCCCTCTTGAGGACCTGGAGGTGACCAACGTGACAGCCAGTGCCATCTCCGTTCGATGGGCCCTGCACAGGGTCCACCACGCCACCGTCAGCGGGGTCCGAGTGTCCATCCTCCACCCAGAGGCCCCCCAGGGCCGGGCCACTGAGGTGGACAGGAGTGTGGACCAGCTCACCTTCGGGTAAGCGGAGAGGCCACAGTGAGTTCCGTGTCTGAACAGTTATCCTCCCCCTTGGTGCTGAGTGGTCTCCTCCCAGAGCCACCGTGAACAGCACGGCGCCTGACACTACTGAAAGGAACCACAGTGGGGCCCCACAGATCCTGGGCACAGAGGAGGAGATCCGCACAGCCCCTGCACAGTGGCTGGCAGGCAGCAGCGTGGGGCCTGGGCTTCCTGGGGAGGGATGGCCCGCGAGGAAAATTCTGGATCCCTGTGCAGAGCAAACAGGTGTGATGGGGACTAAGAACAGGGGCCACAGCGCAGCAGAGCCCTCCGGAGGGGACAGGAGGGGCTGCTGGGCGCGGCCGCTGCCCCAGCCCCAGAGCTGGACGTGGATTGCAGCTGTAGTAGAGAGTCATCCCATTTCCCACACCAGGCAGGCCCCTCTACTCTCTGTCGTAAGCACTGCCGGGATGGTTTCTGTTTTGTTTTGTTTTTGTTGGTCATGGGGCGTGAGCTGGGACCTGGGCTCTGTCTTTTGTGCTCAAGGCGAGCGCTCTACCACTTTGAGCCACAGCGCCACTTCTGGTTGTCTCGTGGTTAACTGGTTAACTGGAGATTAAGAATCTCACAGACTTTCCTGCCCCGGCTGGCTTTGAACTGTGATCCTCAGATCTCAGTCTCCTGAGTAGCTAGGACGACAGGCGTGTGCCACCAGCCTGGCTTCCATGACTTTCCCTGGTGTATGTTCTGGCTTCTTCCTGAGGGTGTCTGAGATGATTTGTGAACAGCACAGGTGAGCCTTGCTGATCCTCAGGGGCCTCTGGCAGCTCCAGCCCACAGCACAAGTGGCCCAGGTGGGCTTTGCTGACGCCAGTCAGGGGCCACTGACCTCCCTGCCTGCCCAGGAGGACTCGGCGTAAAGGGGCCCCACAGGTAGCTGAGCACTGCCCCACAGCGTGGCATGCCGAATGCTGTGGTCAGGAGCGCTGACCAGGTGGGCACACGGGGCTGGTCACCCACTGGGGACCCTGTCTGTGCCTGTGAAGATTCCAGAGCCCCAGGAGGAAAGCAGGTGTCAGCACGAGCCGTAACCCAGGGACCCTCTAGACTCGGGACCCAGCCCCCTGGGCCTTCAGAGAGCTTCCAGCCTGGGCACGCTCCAGGAGCCCCGACCAGACAGGACACGGCACAGGATTCCCCAGCCTCATACTCTGAGGGCCAGCCATGCCCCCCACCCCCGCCCTGCCACAGAGGGGGCCCAGGCCACCAGTTTAGGAAGTTCTCTCTCTTGCTGTGGCAGGGGCCTGCTGCCTGGAAGGAGGTACACCTTGCGGACCACCACCCTCAGTGGGCCTGCAGGGGCAGAGAGGCCCACGGAGAGCCTGGCGTCGGGACCACTGCACGTGTGGACCCGTAAGTAGGCCTGTGAGCCTCTACCATGCACGTCTAGGCCTCTCCAAACTGCCCGGCCTGGCCTCCCAAGGCTGAGGAGGGAGCCGCCCTGCCAGTCTGGCCAGGGCCCTTGCTGGGAACACCTTCCCAGGCCACCTTCAGCGCCCACCCCCTGCCGGCCTCCACCCAACACTGACCAGAGCTGGAGGGTCGGGAGGGGCCGGTGGCGGGCCCTCTCTGGGGACACCCCCTGCCTCACCTGTGTGTACACGCTCCCCGGTGGGGAGGAGGGACAGCCCCGCCGGGAGGCACACACCCCCCCAGGGTACACCCCTGCGTCCAGCCCTCCCTCACCGACATCCTGGGGAAGGTCTGTGCGAGCAGGCTGGGTAACACTGCGGGCAGCAGCCCGGCCCTCCCACCGCAGACACACTGCTGGGCTTCACAGGCCTCAGCCCCCCCTGCCAGATCCCACGTGTGCCCTTCCCAGACGCCCCGGCCGGCCCCTCAGCCGCCCTTGCTGTCCCCGTCCAGGGCCCCTGCCACCGGCGAACCTGACGGCCTCCCGCGTCATGGCCACCGCGGCCCATGTGGTCTGGGACCCCCCTGCTCCAGGCACCTCGCTGGAGGCTTATGTCATCAACGTGACCACCAGCCAGAGCACCAAGAGCCGCTATGTCCCCAACGGGAAGCTGGCATCCTACACGGTGCGCGACCTGCTGCCTGGGCGGCGGTACCAGCTCTCCGTGACGGCCGTGCAGGGCACGGAGCAGGGCCAGCTGCACAGCGAGCCCGCACACCTCTACATCATCACCTGTGAGTGCCGGGCGGGGCCGAGGCCTTGTGCGGGAGGGGGTGCCCCCCCCAGGACAGCCGCAGGCAGACCCGACACAGGTCTGGCAGGACGCAGAGAAGCCGAGTGAGGGTGCCTTGGTCTGTATGGAAGCTGGCAGTGGGCGTGAGCCCGCACGCCCAGCTTGGCTCCTAGCAGACACAGGTGGGTCCCACAGGTGCTGAGGGGCGGGACAGAGGAGACCTGACAAGGCCCGCAAGCCCAGCGGGGCCTGAGACGCCCTGCTCCTCACCCCTCACCCCTGCACAGCCCAGCGGGGCCTGAGACACCCTGCTCCTCACCCCTCACCCCTGCACAGCCCAGCAGGGGTCTGAGACGCCCTGCTCCTCACCCCTCACCCCTGCACAGCCCAGCAGGGGGGGGCCTGAGACACCCTGCTCCTCACCCCTCACCCCTGCACAGCCCAGCAGGGGTCTGAGACGCTCTGCTCCTCACCCCTCACCCCTGCACAGCCCAGCGGGGCCTGAGACGCCCCCCCTGCACAGCCCAGCAGGGGAGGCCTGAGATGCCCTGCTCCTCACCCCTCACCCCTGCACAGCCCAGTGGGGCCTGAGACACCCTGCTCCTCACCCCTGCACAGCCCAGCAGGGCCTGAGACACCCCCCCTGCACAGCCCAACGGGGGCCTGAGACGCCCTGCTCCTCACCCCTCACCCCTGCACAGCCCAGCAGGGGTCTGAGACGCTCTGCTCCTCACCCCTCACCCCTGCACAGCCCAGCGGGGGGGGCCTGAGACGCCCTGCTCCTCACCCCTCACCCCTGCACAGCCCAGCGGGGCCTGAGACGCCCTGCTCCTCACCCCTCACCCCTGCACAGCCCAGCGGGGCCTGAGACACCCTGCTCCTCACCCCTCACCCCTGCACAGCCCAGCAGGGGTCTGAGACACCCTGCTCCTCACCCCTCACCCCTGCACAGCCCAGCGGGGCCTGAGACGCCCTGCTCCTCACCCCTCACCCCTGCACAGCCCAGCGGGGCCTGAGACACCCTGCTCCTCACCCCTCACCCCTGCACAGCTCAGCAGGGGTCTGAGACGCCCTGCTCCTCACCCCTCACCCCTGCACAGCCCAGCAGGGGGGGCCTGAGACACCCTGCTCCTCACCCCTCACCCCTGCACAGCCCAGCAGGGGGGGCCTGAGACACCCTGCTCCTCACCCCTCACCCCTGCACAGCCCAGCGGGGCCTGAGACGCCCCCCCTGCACAGCCCAGCAGGGGGGGCCTGAGATGCCCTGCTCCTCACCCCTCACCCCTGCACAGCCCAGTGGGGCCTGAGACACCCTGCTCCTCACCCCTCACCCCTGCACAGCCCAGCGGGGCCTGAGACACCCCCCCTGCACAGCCCAACGGGGGCCTGAGACGCCCTGCTCCTCACCCCTCACCCCTGCACAGCCCAGCAGGGGTCTGAGACGCCCTGCTCCTCACCCCTCACCCCTGCACAGCCCAGCAGGGGTCTGAGACGCCCTGCTCCTCACCCCTCACCCCTGCACAGCCCAGCGGGGCCTGAGACGCCCTGCTCCTCACCCCTCACCCCTGCACAGCCCAGCGGGGCCTGAGACGCCCTGCTCCTCACCCCTCACCCCTGCACAGCCCAGCAGGGGCCTGAGACGCCCTGCTCCTCACCCCTGCACAGCCCAGCGGGGCCTGAGACGCCCTGCTCCTCACCCCTCACCCCTGCACAGCCCAGCAGGGCCTGAGACGCCCTGCTCCTCACCCCTCACCCCTGCACAGCCCAGTGGGGCCTGAGACGCCCTGCTCCTCACCCCTCACCCCTGCACAGCCCAGCAGGGCCTGAGACGCCCTGCTCCTCACCTCTCACCCCTGCACAGCCCAGCAGGGCCTGAGACGCCCCCCCTGCACAGCCCAGCAGGGGGGGCCTGAGACGCCCTGCTCCTCACCCCTCACCCCTGCACAGCCCAGCGGGGCCTGAGATGCCCCTTGCCAGCAGTGAGGCCAAGAGCAAAGGGCAGCCCACCCCAGCTAGTGGCCACTCTCCTTCCTCTCCGCTGCTCTGCAGCCCCCAGGGATGGTGCTGACAGACGCTGGCACCAGGGCGGACACCACCCGCGGGTGCTCCGAAACAGACCGCCCCCTGTGCGCCTGCCCGAGCTGCACCTGCTCAGTGACCACAGCGCCCCGGGGACGCCCACTCGGCCACCCAGGTACCTGCCCCGCCCCTGCCTGGCCCCCGGGGGCGCTCAGCCCCGTGACCCCCCCCCGTGCCTCACAGGTTCTCGGAGCTGGTGGATGGAAGAAGAAGAGTGAGTGCTAGGTTCCGCGGCTCTCCCCACAGAGCCGTCACCGTGGGATCACGTGAGTTGAGACGCCCTGGCCCCACGCACGGCCCAGCGCCCGTCCCCAGAATCAGCGGTGACGAGGCCCTTGCCACCTGTGTAGTCAGGGGCTCCCCCCATGCAGGGGGCTCTGGGCTCCTGGGTCGGTGCCAGAGTGCAGTCTACCCAGCAGGGGAGGCCGGTGGCTGGCTCCGGGCCAGCGGCCCCAGCCCCTGGGTCCCGATGCCCTGCCGGGCTGGGCAAGGGGTGAGTTCCAGAACCTGCCTGCAGCAGACATCCCCCACAGTACTGGCAGAGGTCCCCTAAAAGCCAGGCCTCATTCTCATGGGACCCCAGCAGAGACCTGACGGCCTGTTCCAGAGCCACGTTCAGAGGAAGGGGAGGTGGCAGGGAGATGGAGGCCCTTTCCGCCCTCGCGGGCTGAGGGTTGGTGCAGGCGTTGCTGCTTCTAAGTAAGAAAGGGGAGAGCAGCCGGGTGCCGGCGGCTCACGCCTGTCATCCTAGCCACTCAGGAGGCTGACATCTGGGGAAAGTCCATGAGACATCTCCAGTTTATCACCCGAAAACTGGCAGTGGCGCTGTAGCTCATGTGTTAGAGCACCAGCCTTAAGCTGAAGAGCTGAGGGATAGCAAGCCCGACCACTGACAACGTGGGGAGAGCAAAGACTGGGGTTTCCCAGGGAGCTGCCCAGCTGCCTGGCAGTGGTCACTGCAAGACTTGCAGCTGGGGGCTGAGGATACATCCTACAGAGAACGCAGGCAGATAAGAGGAAGATTTGTCCCCCACCCCCAAGAGGCAAGGACAGAAGGAGAGAAATGGGGACAGAGGTCATCACCTGGGCAGTAGGAAGGCTCCTGGCAAAGCAGCTCACTGGGTTTCCCCAGAGCCTGGGGGGGGGGGGGGGCTGGAGGCGGAGAGCAGCCCTGGAGGCGGGGCTGTAGGCCCCAGAGAGGAGGGCAGCTCCAGGCAGGCCCAGGTCAGGTCCAGGTTCAGAGCAGATGTGTGTGGTCACCTCCAGTTTCTCCTAGAACCCACCACACTGGTGCCACTCGGGAACACGGAGGAGACCGCTGAGCAGGCCCACCTGGCCCTCCAGCCCCCTGGACATGGTGACAAGGACACGGAAGAGACCGCTGAGCAGGCCCACCTGGCCCTCCAGCCCCCTGGACGTGGTGACAAGGACATGGAGACCGCTGAGCAGGCTCACCTGGCCCTCCAGCCCCCTGGACGTGGTGACAAGGACACGGAAGAGACCGCTGAGCAGGCCCACCTGGCCCTCCAGCCCCCTGGACGTGGTGACAAGGACATGGAGACCGCTGAGCAGGCTCACCTGGCCCTCCAGCCCCCTGGACGTGGTGACAAGGACATGGAGACCGCTGAGCAGGCCCACCTGGCCCTCCAGCCCCTTGGACGTGGTGACAAGGACATGGAGACCGCTGAGCAGGCTCACCTGGCCCTCCGGCCCCCTGGACGTGATGACAAGGACACGGAAGAGACCGCTGAGCAGGCCCACCTGGCCCTCCAGCCCCCTGGACGTGATGACAAGGACATGGAGACCGCTGAGCAGGCCCACCTGGCCCTCCAGCCCCCTGGACGTGGTGACAAGGACATGGAGACCACTGAGCAGGCCCACCTGGCCCTCCAGCCCCCTGGACGTGGTGACAAGGACATGGAGACCGCTGAGCAGGCCCACCTGGCCCTCCAGCCCCCTGGACGTGGTGACAAGGACGTGGACAGGAAGTCAGAAAGTAGGCGCCTGGGCCACCACCGGGCATCACACACTGAGGGGTTGGAGGGCAAAGGGTGAGCTGAGCCTCGCCACCCAGGTGGCTCAGCTGTCCTTTCAGACAGCACCTGCCCAACCCACCCACCCACGTAGGAAAAGAGGGGCCTCCACACCCTCCCCCCCACTCCCTCCGAGGTGCTGTTGGTTCAGGGCAGTGGAGCCTGTGGAGGGAGGGGCCTCGGGGCAGGTGCGGGCCTGAGGCACGGCAGTCCGCAGGGCGCTGACACGTGCTCTCCTTAGTCTGTCACTTGCTCTGTCCTCCTAGGGACAATTCTAGGACCAACCGTCCTTTTCCCCTGAGTTACATCACAAGCTCAGGGTGGGCTCATTCAACTGACCCCAAAGAAAACCAGATGCGTGGTAGGCGTGTGGGTCACACCGGAGGCCTGCCCAGGCCCCAGGGCATGCAGCCCCACAGGGTGGGCTGCAAACTGGCGTCAAGCTCGGCATTCCCCAGGGGAGGCCTGTGCTGGCCCTGTCCTCAGGCGCCAGTGTGGGCCCAGTCCAGTGCTGGTGCTTCAGCGTCCCTTACTTAAGGCACAGCTCACGCAGAGTGAAGGTGTGCTGTCTGGCGTGTTAGGGTTGAAGTAAGCGAGCGTTCCCTCAGACGGGTCACACGACTGAGCCCCTTGCTACCCCATGTTCCATCTGAAGAAGCCCAGAGGCAGGAGAGGAGTGAGTGGTCCGCTAACTCCCTCTCAGGAGGTCTGACATGGCCCGTGGCCCCAAGGTCACGGCCATCCTGCAGCGTTTACCAGTCTCCATGACAGCTAAGGGATGGTAACCAGAGACAGCCTCGAGGTCTGTCTGGGCTATCACACAGTGGGACCACACGGCCACAAGGTCTGCATGCGCTGTCACACAGTGGGACCACACAGTGTGATGCAGGGGCTGGGTTAGATGGACAGAAGAAGGCTGAGCCTTTTTTCATACTGGATGTGATGGAGAAGTCACAATCCTGTTTAAATGGGGAAACTATCTGAGAGGGCAAGGGCAGGCTGGTAACTTCCTGGCAGTGCCAACTGCCACAGGCGACACCGAGGGCCGAGGCCAGTGCTGCCTGGAGCTGCCGAGATGGGAAGACGCTCTGGTCAACTCCAAGCAAAGAACATTAGAGCCATGCACAGAGGGTCCTTCCCTGCATTCCTCCCCCTCTCTGTGAATCAGGCCAGGCATACAAAGGCCTGTCTTCCCACTCCTCCCCTTTCTGCACACCTAACCTGTGTCCACTCCCAGACCAGCAGTGTTGACACAGAAGGGGCAGACATGCAGAGGGCCTGCGGTACCAGCCGGCCTTCCTGACCACACAGCTGACCCTTCCTGTCTGTTTCCAGGTGCCCCTGGAGGCTGTTCAGAAGATGCCTGTCAGAATGGAGGCACCTGTGTGCCGGGTGCCCCCGCCCACAGCTGTGACTGTGGCCCTGGCTTCAAAGGCAGGCGCTGCGAGCTCGGTACGTCAGGGCTGGCTGCTGGGCCCGGCCCTGGCACCCCGGGCTCAGCCCTGGGCGCCCAGGGAGGGAGGCAGTGGGGATAGGGGCCCAGAGACGAGCCACACACCCATCCACAGCGCCGGGATGGGGTACTGCCCACGGGCTGGACAGAGGGGCGGGGCCACACACAGCAAGATGACACCGCAGGGGCCGGGGACAACAGAGCTGTGGGAAGGTCCCAGGTGGGGCCGAACCTCCAGGGTGGGAAGTCAGCTGCTCCCACACCAGCCGTGACCCAGAGGTCAAGGCTGGAGGGAAGTGCCCGCAGGCCGCGCACAGTGGGATCAGGTCAGCCCGTCATCGGCGGGGCCCAGGGCACAGCTGGCACAGGCCCCAGGCCACCGGCCTTCCTCGGGGTGACACGGTTTTCTTGTACCACAGCTTGTGAGAAGGTGCCCCGTCCCTGCACACGGCTGTTCTCGGAGACCAAGTCCTTTCCTGTCTGGGAAGGAGGTGTCTGCCACCATGTGTAAGTTGGTGTGGGTCCTCTGCCTCCGTTTCTCCGGGGAGGGGAGGCTGATGGGGGGTAATGAGGCCATGCGAGCCCTCAGTGTGACAGTGAGGAGCCTGAGGCAGCGATGAGCAGCACGCCAAGGGCCAGAGCTGCCAGAGCAAAACCAAGGCCTTGACCTGCTCCTGCGGTCACCTGCAGACGTCGGGGACTGGGCCTTCCTCTCCTCCTTGGAGCCTCTAGAACATGGTCTCCATGCTACCATTAACTGCCACTTGCCCTGGACAAACTATTCCTCCCTCAGTTTCCCATGGGCAAAGTGGGCTGAGGGTCTCCTGGGACCCTCCTGCTAACCCCACCGAGTCAACCCACACAGTGCTGGGTGCCTGGCGTGTGCTCTGAGACCGGCGCACACCGGGAGCACTTGCACACAAGTGTGGTAAGAGAATGGTCCTAAGAGCATGCGTGCCAACGAAGCTGTCGTAGAAAACCACACCAAGAGCCGGACCAGTGGCTCACACCTGTAAATCTAGCTTCTAGGAGGCTGAGATCGAGGATCGTGGTTCAAAGCCAGCTCAGGCAGAAAAGTCTGTGAGACTCATTTCCAATAAATGACACAGAAAAAGCAGGAAGTGGTGCTTCGGCTCAAGTGATAGAGCACTAGCCTTGAGCACAAAGAGGTGCAGGGACACTGCCCAGGCTCCAGCAAAAACAAAAAGCCACAGGGAGCTGGGCACTGGTGGCTCACGCCTGTCATCCTAGCTACTGAGGAGGCTGAGATCTGAGGATCGCAGTTCAAAGCCAGCCCAGGCAGGAAAGTTCGTGAGACTCTTATCTCCAATAAACCACTAGAAAACTAGAAGTGGTGCTGTGGCTCAAGCGATAGAGTGCTCACCTTGAGCTGAAGAGCTGAGGGACAGCGCCCAGGCCCAGAGTTCAAGCCCCACGACCGACCAAAAAAAAAAACAAAACAAAACAAGAAAAGGCCACAGGGAGGGCCTCAGATGAAAGGGAATGACAGCACAAGGCTAGAAGGCCATGTGGGAAACAGAGTCAAGGCAGGTCTCAGGGAAGAGGTGACAACAACGCAGAATGTTTCCAAGGCTCTGCCTCCAGGTACGCTTGGCAAGCCCCGAGGATGGAGCCCAGCCAGGCTGGAGTGAGGCAGGGGGTGAGGCCAGGACTGGGGAGCGTTCAGAGGCGTGGTGGGAGGATCTCCAGGCCTGGACTCTGTCTGATAGCCCCTCCGATGATCCTTTTAGCCCATTTAAATGACACTTAGGCATAATGTGGCTAGGTTTAAATCTGCCATTTTGCTGTTTGTTTGCCATTTGTCCCATTGGTTCTTTATTACATTTCCTCCTATTCTGCTTCATTTTGGATTGTTTTACCATTGCCTGTGGTTGTAGTGGCTCTGGGATTTACAATATGCAACTTCATTTCACCACCACATACCTGAAATTACTGGTATCCAACTGCAGTACAATGGCACATTTAAATGGATACTTTCATTCCTCCCATCCTTTGAATTGTGATCAGACATTTTTACTTCCACATACTCTGAATAGTACAGTGTTATGTTGGTTCTCAACAATTTCTGTGTTTTTCGCCCCTTCTGGCCGGGGCCTATGCACTGTCCTTGAGTTTTTTGTTCTTTGTAGCTAGGATTCCAGGCATGACCCATTGGTGCTCAGCCCTAACTCATTCATGTTTAAGATGGATATTTAATACATGCATGTTCTCATTATATGGTCTTTCCCTCCAATGTCATTCACCCTGGGTATTCACTGCATAGAGTAGGCAGGTTTCCCCCTCAGTTATGACTTCACAGAGCTTTCCTTGTGACAACAGGTATAAGCGAGTCTACAAAGTTCACCAGGACATCTGCTTCAAAGAGCGCTGCGAAGGCCCGAGCCTTGAGAAACCCCACACAGGTGCCCCTGGGGCCACGCCCCGTGTACTGCATGCATTTCTGTAGGGTGACTGGGGGCGGGACACAGGGCAAGAGGTTTGGGCCAAGCCAGGGTGCCTCCCAGAAATACAGCACCTCCCCTGTGCAACCGTGCCCAGTGTGTGCGCACACGGACGCCTAGGGCTGGGTGGAAGGACACAGGCCTCCTTCAGCCCTATGAGTTCACACAGGAAAGGGTGCCAGTGGACAAGAATGGCCATGCTGAGCCCCGGCACCTAGCATCCTTCTGCCACTTAGAACCAGGCCCTTCCCATGGGGCAAGGGGTTCCTGGAGTGACCGCTGGGCTTTTACTGACAGAGGTTCCTGAACACCCTGTGTGCCTACCAGCAAGGCCTCACCCCAGGTCCCCTCCCTTCCCCACCGCCCACTAGAGTCGCATACTAGTTGTGTGACAGGGCCAAGGCAGCCACGGCCTGCGTTCATCAACAGGCGTGGCCTGGGCAGCTCTTGTCAGAGCTCTCAGGGCCGGGCAGTGGGGCTGCTGCCTCCCTTGTCTGTGGCTCCCAGGCTGGCCGGCAGGCAGGCAGGCAGGCAGGCAGGCAGGCAGGCCTGCAGGCCGGCCTGCGCACTCAGCTGAGCACAGGAGGACCCTCCCTCACCAGCACCGGCCCTGCAGTGCCCCACACCTGGGGTATGGGTGGGAGAGGATCAACTGAAGTAGGGAGGGTTAAAGGTACAAACACCTTTTCCGACTAAGCCACTTTCTTACTTCAGGAAACAAAGTAGCAGTCAAACACTGAAGAAACCTTAAGGTACGGGTCTCTCTCCCCCCTTCTCCTTCCCCCCTCCCCATCTACCCTGGTCTGCCCTCCTTCCCAGCTGTGGAGAAGCAGGGACGCTGGCCAGGCACTGCAGCCCTCCTGCCCAGTCTCCCAGTAGAGGGAGACTCTGGGGGCCAGCTGACTCCTGGAGGGAGGTGCCTGGGGTGCCGAGGAGTTGGGCAGGTGCCCCCAGCCCCTGTGAACAGAATTCTGCTGGGAGGAAAGGGTGCGGGCTCGGGCCTCTGACATCTGCTGAAAACAACCTCTCACCCGAGACACAGTGGATGCCAGAATTCTTGGTCTCACAAACCCCAAAGTGGAAGAAACTTTCCCTCTTTGATCCCAGCACTTCCCTCCCACCCTCCTCCCTCCCTGCCCTGGCCACACACCCCACTGGCTCTTAAAGGGCGTCGGTATACCTCACAACAGCCTGAAAACTATGACGTGACCCACACGCCCTGGGCCTGGACAGCTGGGGCTCTGCTCCTGCGGGCCTTTTCTCCCATGGCTGAAGACAGGAAAGAGAAATGTCACCCAAAGGCCAAGAACAACCAGAAGCAAAGGAGTTCTAGGCATGGCTCCTACGGGAGCTGTAGATAACTAACAAGGCCAAGGGCTTTGGGGCAAGCTCTCAGGGTGCCCTGGCGAGAGGCGCGTGCACCTGGCCCACCTCCTAGAGAAACTGCAGGAGGAGAGCTGACAGCAGCCGGTTCCTGAGCCCTAACAGCTCTGCCTCCTCTCTGGCCTCAGCCTCTAAGAACACTCACGCAAAGGCCTGGGAACAACTCAGTCCTGGTAAGGACCAAGAACCCACGGTTACTTGGGTTTGAAATATTGATGTAGGAGTAAGTTACTTGAAAAACTCACCTTTTCAGAACTCACCCAGCAAATCCACTCCTATAGAAACAAATGAGAAGAAACAACTAATCATTAAATACAAGCTTACCAAACACCTGTTCTCAAAACAATGAGGAGCACACAAGGCAAGACTAAATCACCCATTCAGATACCACCAAGCACCCAAGCGCTCCTCACTCCAGAGCCGCTGGGAGGAGGCAGTCCTCACGCCCTCCGGGGGGCGCCAGCGGCTGCAGCCGCCTCTGCACTCAAACTTAAAGTCCCAGTGCTGAGCCCAAGTTCTGTTCAGGGGAGCATGCAGGCCTCCACCGCTCTGAGCCGCGTGTCCCTGAGGATAGTGGGCCAATGCATTTCTACAACGCAGGTTCCCTTCACTCCCTGCCTGGCCCCACGTGGGCCCCACAGGAATTCTGTCCTCCGGGGAAAGGCAGCTGCTGAAAAGAGGACATGCCTGTCATTCTCACACTCCCCTCTTTCCCCCAAAGGATCTGGAATGTGCTTATTACACTCCACCACCTCAAGAGTTTTCAGAACCCAGGAAGATAAGAGCTAAGAATTGGATTGAAAAGGACATCAAGATCAAGGTCCACACCACAGCCAGTCCTCTATAACCTCTGTTCTTAGGTGGGAAAACAGATGGCCCGGCTTTGCATACATACCAGCCCACCAAGGGACCCTCCAGGACCTGTGCACCCACCAGCTCCCCCGTGCCCCCCCCCATCCCTCCAAGACCTGTACCTGGCAGCCCCCAGGGACTCCTCTAAGACCAATCAGGGCAAGTGCAGTAGTGCCTGCCATCAATCCCAGGATTCCAGAGACATAGCTAGTGCCTTTGTGAATGGTGACAGCTTCCCTGCCCTAGATAGTAATACTTCCACAGGGCTCAGAAACCCATCCTCACATTCCCACATCAGAGAGAAAGTGGCTGAGCCCAAACACAAGGAGAAAAGACCTGTCAGCTCCCAGACAGACGAGAAGAGGCACAAGGTGTGGACGAGTGAGTCCCGGCCACTCCCTCCACGCCTCCATGCTGTTCATGCATTCTCCAGAAGGAAACACACTTACTACTATACTGGATCTAAACACTACATCTCCAGCAGGGGCGCAGACTTCTTTGTAAAGGCTCAGGCAACATGCGCTCTTGGCCTGGCCTCTTTGGCAGCCTTCTGCGGCTGCAGCTCACACACAACCACAGGTGTGAAACTGCATAAAGCTTTACAGACTCAAATAGATGGTGAGAAAATCCTTGGTCTGTGTGATTCCTGGGCTGAGGAAGCTAGCCCTTGGATGACAAGTCACCCCAAGGCCCCAAAGACCCCTGGACTTCCACAGACAACAGCTCTTGGACCTTTACCCAGAAGGCACCACCAGTAAGCCTATAATCCTACAGGAGTCTGACATCAGCCTGTGCAGACACATCCTCAAGATTCCATCTCCAATGAACCAGCAAAGTGCCAGAACGGAGGTGTGGCTCAAGTGGTGGCGTGCCAGCCATGAATAGGAAAGCCAAGCGAGGGCACGGGGAGGCCCTGAGTTCAACATGTTAAAAAAGAAGAAGAAAAGAAGGCACCACCATGAAGCCGCAAGGGCAACATGGGGCCACGGGTGCAACGGGTGCCGTGACAGGCGTCCATGGCCGACCTGGACAGCTGTGAGCACAGCCATCTTAGCACAAGCCGCGGCGTTCTCCCTGAGGACTCACAAGACAGTTCTGCTCGGCTCCTGTAGAGGGCCCCGTGGGGCTGCCTGCAAGTCCAACACCCAGAGTGAGCGCAAAGGCCCACAGCCGCCTATCCTACGTGGTTTACCAAAATGCTCTTTGAAGAATAATATTGTAGGCTTTATTTTTAGTAAAATCTTGTGTGTGCCTTTCTGTATGTTATGCAATTTGTTGTTTTCAAAAAAGTACAACAGTCATGTCAAGAAACCTCTGCTTGGGGCTGGGAAGGTGGCTCAGTGGTAGAGGGCTTGGCTCACATGCATGAGGCCCTGGGTTCCATTCCTCAATACCACGTACACAGAAAAAACCAGAAGTGGTGCCGTGGCTCAAGTGGTAGAGTGCTAGCCTTCAGCAAAAGATGCTCAGGAACAGCGGCCAGACTGAGTTCAAGTGCCAGGACTGGAAAAAAAAAAAAAAAAAGGAAAGGAAAGGAGGAAATGTTTACTTTAAAAGAAAAAAAAAGCTAGGTGCCAGTGACACACCTGTAATTCTAGCTACTCAGCAGGCTGAGCTCTGAGAATCCCAGTCTGAATCCAACACAGGAAGGAAAGTCCATCAGACTTCGTTATCTCTAATCTCCCTCCCTGCCCCTCACTCTCTCTCTCTTGCATGTGCACACACGCGCATGCGCGCGCACACACACATACATACACACAGCTGGAAGTAGAACTATGGCTCAAGTGGTAGAGTGCCAGCCTTGAACAGAAGAGGTTTGGGGATAGGCCCTGAGTTCAAGCCCCAGAACCATTACCAAAAAAAAAAAAAAAATACAAATGAGGGAGGGGTTAACAAGCAACAAGAAATGTACTCACCACCTTACAATAAAATAAAATAGAAAATGCAGTATCAGTATGATTTATGAAAGATTACATTGGATTCTATGTGGATATATTCATTTTCAAAGAAAAGTCCTTTGCCCCATATAAAAACATTTATGAATAACTCTGTATTTGTTAAAAGAAAACTAGGAGGCCCTAGTCTGAATTGGCCAGTGGGCCTTACTTTTCCAACCACTGTTCTGGCATGTAGAAGGTATACTAGGCTGTGTAATAGAGGAAAAAAACAGTGATTTCTAGATAACTGAATACAGATAACCTTGAATGTATACAGCTAAGAATTTACTATATATGTACATAATAAACTTGAAAGAAAAGAAGTTTCTACTATCCCCTAAAGATGCCACTTGGCCAAGGGCAGAGCCTGGCAAGGGTGCTGCAAGCTGTGTGAACAGAGACAGCTTCAACAGAAAACACACCACTGATGTCCACCCTGGTCGTGGGGCCCGCCACACCCATGTGAGCTACACAGGATGAGCAAAGATGAGGGGTGCCACTAGCAAAGTAGATGACACCCTCCGCACTGTGCTAGCGACCTCAGGCCCCCGCCATCCAACCCTGCTGCTGGCTTAGAAGCTAACGAGCCATTCCACTATGTGCTGAGTGTGGCGCTTGCTGCCACCAACCCACACAGCAGCTTCACAAATGGAGTCAGGTAAATAGAATTCCTGATACTGAGGGAATTACAGTCCATGGGAGACATTCCAAATAAGTCCTCTGCACTTTCACATGTCCTTAGCTAGACTGATGCTGTTCCTGAAAGCACTTAGTCTCTCTTGTGACTTTATCTTATGGAATCACAGAACTCCGAGTATGAACACTTACGTCTATGCCAAAATGAATGATGCAGTTATAAGTTCTTGGCTCACCATGTGCTAATCAGAACTTGAGAGGAGCTGATTCTACCGTCTCCTGGGTGCAACAGAGTGGAAGAGGCGGAGGCAAGGTAGGTACAGACTGAGTCTCTTTTATGGTTTTTCTCATGGAAACATACACTCTCTTTCTCCACCACCTGTGGGCTGCCTGATGCTCCCCACAGAGAGCCCAGTAGGCAAGGACTCTGAGGGCCAGCTGCCATCAGACCTTTCCTAACAGGAGCCCCCTTCATCGGGCTCTAAGGTGAGCTACAGGAAAGCCAGCTTTCACAACTTAATGCCAAATCCACAAAAAAACAGACCAGACCCACCAAAACCTTTCTCTCTTTTTGGTGCCAGTCCTGGAGCTTGAACTCAGCCTACACACTGTTCCTGAGCTTCTTTGCTCAAGGCTAGTACTCTGCCACTTGGCCCACAGCTCCACTTCTAGCTTTTTGGTGGTTAATTAGAGACGAGTTTCATGGACTTCCCTGTCTAGGCTGGCTTCAAACCATGACCCACAGATTTCCTGAGTAGCCAGGATTACAGGTATGAGTGACCAGTGCCTGGCTCATAAGACTATACGGTGTAATCTTGGAAGAGTTTCCCATAACAATTAAAATTCCACCACAGCCAGGTGCCAGTGGCTCACACCTGTAATCCCCACTACTCAGGAGGCTGAGATCTGAGGATGATGGTTCAAAGCCAGCCTGGACAGGGAAGTCCTACACTCATATCCAGTAAACCACTAGAAAACTAGAAGTAGTGCTGTGGCTCAAGTAGTAGAGCGCTAGCCTTGAGCTGAAGAGCTCAGGGACAGCGCCCAGGCCTAGAGTTCAAGCCCCATGACCAACAGAAAAAAAACAAAAAACTTCCACCACGCTGGGAGGGAGCAAGGGAAGAGTAGACACTGTCCACAAAAAAATGCACCCATTCCCTAACAGAAGAAGGGAAGGCCCTCTGTACGTCACCTTTATGAAAATAACAATCCACCCTCCATGCGGGTCAGGCCAAACTCCTGGCTGGGACCCCACAGCACCGTGTACCGAATGCCTCCAGGCTCAGTCAGTCAGGGTTCCAGAGAACTGCATCCCACAACTGAAATTAATACCTAAACTGACCAGCACCAGCAGTCCCTGAACCCAAGTGCATGAATCACAGTGAAAGATTACAAAACTCATCAACAATCAAGATGATATGCCACCCTCAAAAATCAACAACTCAGGGAAGACAGACAGTGAAGAAGAACAAAATTAAAGCAATGAGGGAATTGGCTATTGAAATAAAAGGGAAGATCCAAGATCAACTAGAAGAATATAGAGAGGAAATAATGCAGAACATCCAAGATGACATGGATAAGAATGTAAGAACATTACCTACCTCCATGAAGGAAATGAGAGACACAATTAACACCCTGAGAGCTGACATCAAAAAAGGCTAGAAAACATGAAAGGATCTATCTCCCTATTGAAAAGCACAGTTGAAACTCCAGACAATAGAATAAATGAAGTAGAAAAGAGGGTATCAGAAGTCGAGGATAAAGCAGAGGAATTAGAACAAACACTCAGAACATACCAAAGGGACATTAAAGAGTTGGTGGATTCAGCCAACATATTGAATCTATGCATAATTAGGATAGACAAGGGAGAACAACTCAAAACTAAAGGCATTGAAAACCTATTTAAGAAAGCTAGGCACAGGTGATTCATGCCTATAATCCTAGCTACTCACAAGGCTGAGATCTGAAGATCCTGGTTCAAAGCCAGCCTATGCGGGAAATTTCATCAGGTTCTTACCGCCAATTCATCACCAGAAAACCAGAAGTGGCACTGTGGTTCAAAGTGGTAGAGGACTAGCCTTGAGCAAAAAGAGCTCAGGGACAGTGCCCAGGCCCTGAGTTCAAGCCTCATGACTGACTATAATAATAGTAAACTTCCCCAACAAGGAGACTCTCACCCAGATGACACAGGCATACAGAATTCCTAGCAGACAGGATCAGGTAAGAAATTCTAGAAGCATTGTAATGAAAACGCTGGACTTAAAAACCAAGGAATTAAATGCAGCAAAATGAAAGAGGGAACTTTATTACAATGGAAAGATTAGGATAAAACCAGATTTATCCACACAAACTCTGAATGCAAGCAGAGCCTGAAGTGGTAGAATTCAAGCTCTGAATACAATTGCCAACCAAAACTAGTATGCCAAGCGCAGCTCACAAACAGTGCCCGGGCCCCGAGTTCAAACCCCACAACCGACACCTCTCCCTTCCCTCCCCCCGACCAAAAAAAGGTCTTCCAACAAGGAAAATCCCAGGTCCTGATGGATTCACAGTTGATTTCTACAAGACCTTTAAAGATTAATTAATACCAATACTCCTCAAACTTTTCCAGGAAATGGAAACTTTTTTTTTTTTTTTTTTGGTCAGTGGTGGGGCATGAACTCTGGGCCTGGACGCTGCAAGGTTAGTGCTCTAACACTTGAGCCACAACACCACTTCTGGTTTTCTGGTGGTTAATTGGAGACAAGTTTCATGTACTTTCTTGCCCAGGCTGGCTTTAAATATCAGGTCTCAGCCTCCTGAGTAGCTAGGATTACAGGGCGGGGCCACCAGTGTCAGGCTAGGTGACATGATTTTATATCTAAAGGACCCAAGAGACTCCGCCCCCAAGCTCCTAGAGTGGATTAATAATTGACAAAAGAGCAGGATACAAAATCAAACCATAAGCTGGGTGCTGGTGGCTCAAGCCTGTTATCCTAGCTACTCAGGAAGCTGAGATCTGAGGATTGTGGTTCAAAGCCAGCTCAGGCAGGAAAGATCTCCAATTCACCACCAGGAAATTGGAAGTGGCACTACGGCTCAAGTAGTAGAGTGCTTGTCTTGAGCTGAAGAGCACAGGAACAGCACCCAGGCCCAGAGTTCAAGCCCCACGACTGACAAAAAATAAATAAATAAAAATAATAAGTAGCCTTTCCTTATACCAACAATGTACAAGCTGATAGGGAAATCATAAAAGTATTTCCATTTGTAATAGCCTCAAAAAACTTAGCAAGCAAAAGACCACTATAATCAAACCTATAAAAATCTTAAGAAATCAAAGAACATCAGGAAAAGGATGTTCATGGATAAAATACTGTGAAAACCACCAAAAACTGCCAAAGGCGAATTACAAATTAAATGTAATCCCATCAAAACCCTAATGACATTCTTTATCAAGACAGAGAAGACAATCCAAAAATTCATGTGAACAATCAAAGACACCTAATTGCAAAGCAGCTGGGGGCAGGGGGAGCAATGCTGGAAAGCTTTCCTTTCACAAGGTATCAGCACTTCTCTTTCTCTGGGGAAGGTGTGAAGAAAGCACCAAACAGCAGACTTTTAAGTAGACATAATAATAAATGGAGTGTCTGAAGTTGGCTTTCTTCTTCATCTCATCACCCAGGAGTTCCATAGCCTGCTTCACTTCTTTTAAGAGAGAGGTGACCAGGCAACCTGGGTGACTGCGGTGCCCTCAGGAAACGGCTGGACAAGGTCCGAGCCTACTCCACCACTGGAGGGCAGGTGTGGCCAGCTTCCTCTTTACTCAATCTGCTGTGGCATTTAATGTAGTAGATTCAAAGACATTCCAAATCCAAGGGCTGTATTAGGTGATGGCTTTATTACCCCCACCCCCACCCCAGCTTAAGAATGGTTTTATGGATGCAAATGTGTAGGTGATAATTTTGGCTATGGATCTTTTTTTTGGGGGGGGGTGTCCAGTTGTGGGGCCTGAACTCTGGGCCTGGGCGCTGTCCCTCAGCTCTTCAGCTCAAGGCTAGTGTTCTATACCACTTGAGCCAAAGCGCCACTTCCGGCTTTTTTCTTTCTGCTTATGTGGTGCTGAGGAATCAAACCCAGGGCCTCATGCATGCAAGGCAAGTGCTCTACGATTGAGCCACCTTCCCAGCCCCGGCTATGGACCTTTTTAAGTTTTTGCTTTACCATGAAACTGAAAGAACTTTGTTCAGGAAAAATAAATACTTCCTGAATATCTTTTTTTTTTCCGTCAGTCCTAGGGCTTGAACTCAGGACCTGGGCACTGTTCCTGAGCTTCTTTAACTCAAGGCTAGCACTCTACCACTTAAGCCACAGCACCATTTCCAGTTTTTTGTTTATGTGGTACTGAGGAATTCAACCCAGGGCTTCATGTATGCTAGGCAAGCACTCTACCACTAAGCCACATTCCCAGCCCTAAATATTCTATTTTCCAACTAGAAAAAGACATGACTGTCCTTATGTCTCTGCTCAAACATCCCATTGTTGAAATTTGCACTTTGAAAATTTGCACCTTTCAGGCATCAGAAGACTTATACACACACACACACACACACGTATATATAGATATATATTCTTGGTATCAATTAGAAGCTCAGACGAGGCCCACAAAAAAAGGTTTTCTATGTGTGTGCATCTCAGCCGGTTGTGTCCATTCTTCAGTTCACTTTGTTATACCAATACCATCACCCTTCCATCATTCTCAATCATTTCTCACATTCACTGAATGCTTTCTATCTACACTTTTTATAACAGTTGGAATGCCATTTACCACTTATTTGCATTAGTGTCAGGGCAAGAAGCCATGCTCAATATTTAAATCACTTGCATGTGTATGTATGAGAGAGTGTTTCTATTTTTCAATGTATTGGTACAAGCAAAGGCAATATAAACTCACAAACATAAATTCGAAAATAATGCAGTATTCAAAGTGGAGCTTTTCTCATTGATTGTGTGGAGTAGGCCAATAAGGTGTTTAAAGTACATAACTGCTGCTGTGCAAGTAGAGCACTTTTTTTTTTTTCTTAAGATGTTTTCTTCCAGGTATTCTATTGTGGGTACTGGGTATGTTATTTATGATTTTTTTTCTTTAGAATGTAGCAGTGATGCTATTATTGAAACAAATGATTTTTCTTCTCTGAAATATAACCATTGATGCTTGAATGATAGAATTTTAGTACTGTAACAGGTGTTAGTCATTAATGTGAGAGATTTAGGAAAAGTGCATAGCATGGACTATAGTTTGCCTAAAATGAATAACTAATGTTCTTAGTCTTTTTTTTTTTTGTTGGTCCTGAGGCTTGAACTCTGGGCTTGGGCGCTGTCCCTCAGCTGTTCAGCTCAAGGCAAGCGCTCTACCACTTGAGCTACAGAGCCACTTCCAGTTTTCTAGCGGTTTATTGGAGATAGGAGTCTCACGGTCTTTCCTGCCCGGGCTGGCTTTGAACCGCGATTCTCAGATCTCAGCCTCCTGAGTAGCTAGGATTACAGGCGTGAGCCACCGGCGCCCGGCTTTCTTAGTCTTTCTTAATACATATTAGTTCAGAAATCATATTCACATTTGGATTTGACAGATGTATGAAATGACCAGCAGCTTTGATGTTTGCACTAAGGTTTTATTTGGAATGCACGAGAGGTTGAAAGAGGTTTCAGTAGTACACATGTAACTAATTTATTTGAACTCTATGTTAAAGACATCTAGCTGATCTTCAAATGCTTTTTAAAAAACTCATCACAGGGGCTGGGAATGTGGCCTAGTGATAGAGTGGTTGCCTAGCATGCACAAAGTGCTGGGTTTGATTCCTCAGCACCACATAAAGAGAAAAAGCCAGAAGTGGTGCTGTGGCTCATGTGGTAGAGTGCTAGCCTTGAACTTTAAAGCAGCTTAGGGACAGTGCCCAGACCCTGAGTTCAAGCCCCAGGTCTGGCAACAAACAACAACAAAAAAACCCCATCACAGATGATTGGGGGAATGCTAGATGGTTTCATGTCAGTTACATAAATGGCTTTATATAATGGAAAATACTAATTTGTTTGACCTTCCATGTTAAACTGCTGTTATGTTTGGCTTTATTGCACATAATGTAGACAGTCCATCAAATTATGTGTTCTGGAGAGTATTCTTTACTCAATAGTTTTGTATAGTTTTAATTTAGTACAAATAAAAATTTAAAAATATAGCAGGCCTGAGGATCAATGTAATAGACTAGAAGACCTGGACATAAAGCTATATATCTAGGGCTGGGAAGGTGGCTCAGTGGTAGAGCGCTTGCCTTGCATGCATGAGGCCCTGGGTTCGATTCCTCAGCACCACATAAGCAAAAAGAAAAAAAAAGCCGGAAATGGTGCTGTGGCTCAAGTGGTAGAGCGCTAGCCTTGAGCTGAAAAGCTGAGGGACAGCACCCAGGCCCAGAGTTCAGGCCCCACGACCAGACCCCCCTCCCCCCCAAAAAAAAACTATATATCTACAGTTATTCGATACTTGACAAGGGAGCCAAAAATATTCAGTGGAAAAAGCCTCTTCAAAAACTGGTGTTGGAAAACCTAAAATTGGATCAAAGACCTCAACGTCAGACCCAGAACTTGGAAATTACTGCATGAGGGAGAAAGATAAACACCAGAACTCATAGGCATAGGCAGAAATTTTCTGAAGAGTCCCAGAGGCAAAACAGATGAGAGAGACTTGATAAATGGGATTACATCAGAATAAAAAGTTTCTGCACAGCAATGGACATTTTTACTAAACTAGAAAGACAGCTAAAACCAGAAGTGGCACTGTGGCTCAAGTGGTAGAGTGCTCGCCTTGAGCTGAAGAGCTGAGGGACAGCGCCCAGGCTGAGTTCAAGACCCATGGCCGACAAAAACAAAACAACTTTGTTACCACATCTCATCCCAGTTAGATTGACCTCCATCAAGAGCTTGAATAACAACAAATGCTGGTGGGGAAAAAGGAACCCTATGGCACTGCTGGTGGGAATTTAAATTAGTACAACCACTCTGAGTGGCAGTTTGGAGGTTCCCCAAAAAACTAAACATATATCTTCCCTATGACCCAGCTATACCACTGCTGGGTATCTACCCTGATCACTACAGGTCTAGATACAGTAAAGACATTTGCACATCCATGTTTATTGCTGTACTATTCACAATAGCCAAGTTATGGAAACAGCCCAGATGCCCTACCACAGATGAGTGGATTAACAAAATGTGGTATATATACAGAATGGAATTTTACTCAACCATTAGAAATGGACAGACCTCGAACAAATCATGTTAACTAAGGTAAGCTAAGTTCAGAGAGCTAAATGGTGCATGTTTTCTCTCACATAAAGAAGCTAGTAAACTATAACGACATGATAACCTACACAGGACTCCAGGCATCCACACACAGTCCGACTAAAGGACACCCTGAGAAGAACACCAAGATGTACTTTCTCCAAACACTCAAAATACTATTGAAATGAACTCCAGGAAATGGAAACATGTTTTTTTCTGCTGACATTATTGTTGCTGTTGGTGGTGGTGGTTGTTTTTCCTTTGGGTTTTTTTTTTTTCTCTCAGGGTAGGGGAGCGGGGCAAACAAAGTGGGGACAGAAAGGGAAAAAGAGTGAATAAATGTCATCATGCTACTATGTAGAAAATGGAACTTACATGTAGGCAGGAACATAAGGGGGAAACTGGGAAAAAGCACAGGAAGGGGTGATGCTGTGCAAAAAAAAGAAATGTACTCATTATCTGACCTATGAAATGGTAACCCCTCAGTGTAACACATGAATAGTAAAAATATAACTAATTTTTATTTAACTTTTTAAATTGTTATTAGAAAGATGACATACAAAGTTATGTAGGTCAGGTAGAGAGTACATTTCTTTTTGGCCAGTGTCCCCTTTCCCCTAGCTCTCTTCTAGTAACAAAAATTTGTTTTCCTATTCCAACAAGCACATCTGAATTTTGGTTCTATCACCAAAAATGCATCTGCAGCACTGACCCTCCACTGGCTCTGCCTCTGCCCCAGAGCTCACCCGATCCGAGCCCTCTACATGTTCTCCACACTGCCATATTCCCCAAGGTGATCAGCACCCTGTGGCACAAGCCAGAATCAGACACAGGCATGCACTCTTCCCTCTGGTCCACAGAAGCTACCATTGTCCAGGTGGGGGCTGACATCACAGCCCTCCTCTTAGCCCATTAGGGTTGAGTGCTGGCACACTAGCAGACAGGCTAACAGGCCAGAGATGCAAGGCCTGGAAATGGCCACCAGCCAGAAGTGGGCATGAAAGCTAACTGGTTGAACAGAAGTGTTAATGCCACTACTTTGCCCACCTCAAGAAGACATGTGTAAGCAGCACATACATGGCAGTCACTGCCTTCTTCCTCTGCAGACACCGAATGCAGTCAGGAGGCAGTGAGTCTGTGGGGTTTTAAAAAACATGAGGGTATTTGTGGAAAGCTTGCTCCTTGTTTAAAAAAACAAACCAAGTGCTATGGGGCAGTGAAGCGCCATACTGCCCTCTCATGATTTCTGATCTTTCTCACTACAAGGAAAGACAAGTGACTTTTGCACCGACAGCACCGTCCTCGTCCGGTCCCCCCACCCCCCACTGTGTGGAATCAGACAAACATGCTTCAACAGAGAGAAAAATAAACCATATTTGGACACACTGAGTACCCTGGTTTTTAACTGCTCTTTTATTTAGGATGGAGCAGGGCCTCATACACAACCCAACAACTGATCGTACCAAAACAGCCCCTACTTGGTTATGGAGCTCCATCCCAAGATAATTCATAACTTTTTCATCAAAAAAAGGGTCAGCAAGAAATTCTTGAGAAGATCCAAGGGAAGCTTGCGAAAGCTCTAAGACGAGAATGTTCTTTGACATCCCTGGGCCTTTTCACTCAGTCCCGGTCACAGCAGCTCCGTATCTTCCTCCTCCCCTTCCTCCTCCTCATCAGATGTGCCGCTCTCAGACTCCTCCTGCTCCTCCCGGGTCAAGAGCTTTTTAAAAACCTCAAACTCCTCAGCAGTAGAACAGGCTGTCCTGGCCAAAAACTCAGCTTCTGAAACTCTGAGGATGTCCTTGAGAAAAGGGTTAGCAATCTGTGTTTGACCCTTTTTATCAGGGGTTTGGTACCGTCCCAGACGTTCCAAGAAAATGTGTCTCTGCTTGATTTTGCTTATTGAGTACTGCAAGAATTCAGTCTTTACTATGTCCAGATGCTTAATTCCCATCCTAAAATAAGCATACTAGAAGACACAAACACATTTAGAAATCCTACTACAGAATCTTCAAATCTATCATAACAATCCATAAAAAAAAAAAACCTGAGTTATACAAAAGCATTTGAAGAGAGATACTTCACTAATAAGGGCATAATACTCATTCTATGTTATCAACATTTAGATGACAGCAGTAGTTTTCAAAGCATTTTCAAATTCATACTGAGAAAAATACATGCAGCACAATTTAAATAAAGGAGCAAGAAGAAGAAGTTATGTTTTTCTTGAGATGGGAAAGAAAACCAAGAATCTGAGGAAAATAGACAAAAGTATGAAAATAATATCTAGGAATTTAACTCAAGGCGTTGTAATTGTTACTAAAATGCTAGTTAGGATAGTATTATATTTTCAAAACCAACAGGTAAAAAATACATTCTAAGGACAGCATGTTTTTTTTTTTTTTTTGTCGGTCGTGGGGCTTGAACTCTGGGCCTGGGAGCTGTCCCTCAGCTCTTCAGCTCAAGGCGAGCACTCTACCACTTGAGCTACAGCGCCACTTCCGGTTTTCTGGTGGTTTATTGGAGATAGGAGTCTCACGGTCTCTCCTGCCCGGGCTGGCTTTGAACCGCGATCCTCAGATCTCAGCCTCCTGAGTAGCTAGGATTACAGGCGTGAGCCACCAGCGCCCGGCTAGACAGCATGTTTTTTATGTGTTAGCTATTTTTTTTTTTTGTCGGTCGTGGGGCTTGAACTCTGGGCCTGGGCGCTGTCCCTCAGCTCTTCAGCTCAAGGCGAGCGCTCTACCAATTGAGCTACAGCGCCACTTCCGGTTTTCTGGTGGTTTATTGGAGATAGGAGTCTCACGGTCTCTCTTGCCGGGGCTGGCTTTGAACCGCGATCCTCAGATCTCAGCCTCCTGAGTAGCTAGGATTACAGGCGTGAGCCACCAGCGCCCAGCTTTGTGTTAGCTATTTTTAAAAGTAAGTTTTAGCTATGTTAAAATTAGCTACTTCAGAGCCCCTACTTGTACACTAAAGAATGGGACCAATGGAAGCAAAGCTATGGAGCAGCTTTGATCTGTCAGAACCAGGCTATGCTTCTGGGATAGTGTGTGTGGAGAAACAGCTGTGCATTCATGACTCACAGGCACCTTACCACTTGGTGGACCTTACTCTACTTGAAAACCGTAAAAACCTGTCTAACCACCATTATCAGTCATTCTCACCTGGAATTTGTATTCCAGTTCATTGGGACACTCCCGAAGAACACTGGGGCACCTGTACAAAATCTCAGTGACTTGCTGCACTGGGAACAGGCACTTCTCCTTGAGGACCTGGACCACACCATCAATAACCCGACGGTGCATGGTGAAGATCTCAGGGCAGCCATAAAGCACTTTTTTTAGTTTTCCTGCAGAACATTATGAAAAGGCAAAGACTTATCTTCAAGATATCCCAGAAACCCAAGGGCTACTGTGCATCTGCGCATGACAGAAGCCAGCATTAAAACAATGAACAAGGACCCTTTCACTCACAGAATCAGCACAATTCCAGATGCTTCTTCCACAAACACCTCTCTCCAACCAGCCCACCCTACTTCCTGCCTTTTTTTGTCCTTCCATCTGAGGTGCAATCTCATATTCTAGGACTTCTCCTGTCCTTACTAGAAAATAATCTCACAGAAATCAGTCAGTAGATAGGAGAGGAGCTTCCAACAACAAGGCTTTGGGGCGCTATTCCCTTCTGTAAGAAGACATTCATGACCAACACTGACAAGACCGAGGAGCCTGACCTCATGAAAAGGCATCTTGCCAGGCGTTGGTGGCTCACACCTGTCTGTCATCCTGGCTACTCAGGAGGCTGATATCTGTGGATCGTGGTTCAAAGCCAGCCCAGGCAGGAAACTCCATGAGACTCTTATTTTCACTAAACCGCTAGAAAACCAGAAGTGGTGCTGTGGCTCAAGTGGTAGAGAACCTGCCTTGAGCTGTAAAGCTGAGGGACAGTGCCCAGGCCCAGAGTTCAAGCCCCATAACCGACAAAAAAAAAAAAGAAAATGCGGACTGGGAAGGTGGCTCAGTGGTAGAGCTCTTGCCTTGCATGCCTGAGGCCCTGGGTTCGATTCCTCAGCACCACATAAGCAAAAAGAAAAAAGCCGGAAGTGGCGCTGTGGCTCAAGTGGTAGAATGCTAGCCTTGAGCTGAAGAGCTGAGGGACAGCACCCAGGCCCAGAGTTCAGGCCCCATTACCGGAACCCCCCCCCCCCCAACAAAAAAAAAAAAGAAAAAAAAAGAAAAGGCATCCTGTAACAGTGACAATAAGGAGGCCAAGAATACTCATGACACAGGGCCACACAGACATCCCAAGGACAGCCAAGTGTTTTATCCAAACTGGGGCACTGATGAGTAAGAGGGCCTATTTGTAATGGCACTCAAACAAGTACCAAATGAGGTCTTCCCTGTTACTCTGGGCACATATGCAGTTGGGCAAAATTCAGTAGCTAAAAACTTAAAAATCACCTAAACTGTCTATTTAAAATTTTCTAACAGATCAGTCATTACCTTTACTTTAAAAATATGTGAGTTGGGGCTGGGAAGGTGGCTCAGTGGTAGACCGTTTGCCTTGCATGCCTGAGGCCCTGGGTTCAATTCCTCAGTACCACATAAGCAAAAAAGAAAAAAAGCCAGAAGTGGCGCTGTGGCTCAAGTGGTAGAGTGCTAGCCTTGAGCTGAAGAGCTGAGGGACAGCACCCAGGCCAAGAGTTCAGGCCCCACGACCGGATCCCCCTCCCCCCCAAAAAAACGTGTGAGAAGTGAATTTAGGAACTTGGCCGCTATCTTCATCTCTTAACCTGCTGCTGAATGTGGGTCATTAACAGCCATAACATGTTCTGTATTACATTTGAGCTTTTAGATTACACTATGAGATAATCAGTTATGGGAAATACACATAGCAATCTAGAATTGTACAATATAGTGAGTGGTCTTCAAACCTCCCCTCCCTTACCTGCCAAAAGCAATTCTTATCAGGAAGAGTCAATAATGAAAATTACTAGTAGTGCGGTTCCTCTGGCTGAATGAAGAGGGGCTCACTGAGACCTTCATGGTCCCCATTCCCCTTCTCCAGAAAGAGACATAACTTTAGGTGTCCTGGAAGTGTGAAAAATGTTGAAGGGAAACAACTAGAGGGAGGCCACTCTAACAGCTCTCTTGGCTAGGTTTCTCAGGTTCCATAGTAAATAAAAACACTCGGCTGGCACTGAATTTGGAATGGTACCCTTTATACCACACAAGGGACCAAGACCATGTCAAGTTGGTTTTCAGGTCAGATGTTCTCCTATGTTACCATCACATGCCATCACTACCAAATGAACACAGACAGTGTGCCCCCACCATTCCAGGAGCTAGAGACTTAGTGTCCAGGTTCTGGCCTTCTTTTCCAGTCCCAAGTTCCCCACATCCCTCCTTCTGCAGAGGACCTATCACACATCCTCCTCTAAGTCACTGACTTCTCAGAAAACTTCCTGAGCCTACCAGTCCTTAGGCTATTCTTTCCCCGAGTCAGATTGCTCTAAACGTTACGTAAAATGTGCACCCCATTGTACCTTCTCCCAAGCCAAGCTTTCGCAGGTAACTGGAGCGTTTCTTCATTTGTGCTTTAGGCAGTTTCAGTAACTGAGGACATCTCTTCAAGGCTACACATACAGGCTCTGGATTCACACCCAGGAGAATAAATTCTGAAATGATGTCCAGCAGCTGTCTGTGGTTGGCATCTGGCTGTATACTGAGCAATTCATTAATGTGGGCGTCAGTGAAACCCATGTCATGCAGAGAGCTGATGACCATCTCAAGTCCCAAGGACCCTTGCTCCAGGTCCACCTTCTCAGGAAGCTTCTGAACCAGATGTGTCCTGCATGTTGGCACTCGCACACAGTTTTTGGGTCCAACAAAAGATAATCCCTTAAGCCTCCCTCCCTGGGAGGCTGTAGTCAGTTTACATGACAAAGCAACAGCCTTCCTTTTCTGCTCTCCAAGAACAGGAGTCCACTTAGCCAAACCAATCAAGGTAAGTGGGAATACGTGGTGCCAGTCAAGGACCTAGAAGACACAGGACCAAAAGAAAATCAACTCCATCCTAGAATAATGAATGTCACAAGACCTCTGAACCAGGATATTTGGCGCTTTTGTTCCACACAAACATGAGCTTTATATAGGCACTCTGAGAAACTGCAAAAGCCTACCTTGAAGGAAATTCATATACAGAAAACAAAATCTACAAAAGGCCCCCATAAAAAACAAGTTTTGTTGCAAATCAAGACATCAAAGTCAGAAGGGTACTGCTAGCTTTAAGTGAAGGCAGGATAGACTAGGGAAAATGAGACATGTTGAATGGAAGTATATTTAGAAACACAGAAGCACTATCTTGTTTTAGCCCTTAAATTCCTTTATAAGCTGCAGCATTAACACAAGGGAAAGAGCAAGAGAGGCTTTGTCCATCTGACCTTGCCTGCTAGCCCCACCAAACAATTAACTGTGCTCTAAAAACTGAAAAAGGACACAATTAAAAACAAACATTCCGGACACCGGTGGCTCACACCTGTAATCCTAGCTACTCAGGAGGCTGAGATTTGAGGATCGTAGTTCAAAGCCAGCCCAGGCACAAAAGTCCATGAGACTCTTATCTCCAATAAACCACCAGAAAACTGGAAGTGGTGCCGTGGCTCAAGCGGTAGAGCCTTGAGCTGAAGAGCTCAGGGGTAGTTCCAAGTCCCACAACTAACAAAATAAATAAAGAGCAGAAAAGGAGAGATGCAGGGTAAACAAATGCAGCAAAGGTACTCACTGGGCATTATGTTGAAAATGAACTATAAGGAGGCTACAATGCTTGATAAGAAATGTACTCATTATCTTGCTCATGTAATTGTAACCCCTCTGTACAGTATTTTCACAACAACAAAAAAGAAAATGAACTATACAACTTGTGGATGAGGGAAAAATTGGGAGAGCGCAAGGGAAGAGATGACACTGTCCTGACTTATGTACAGCACCTTTATAATAAAACCTATGGCAGAATAGTCCTCCCTAAAACGGATGCCCAAACATAATGGTCATGTATTTCAAGTATAGGGCAGTCTCAGAGATTCCGGGCCCAAGTGTTAACAGTGTAGCACCGAGTCCTTAGAGCAAAGAACACCCGACCTTGCCTTTGTCAAGTAAGTACCCGAGGTCAAAGCAACTCGGTGCCTCTGCCTGTCTGCTTGTTTACTCGACGAAGCTCTGCCACGTTTTCTAACCACAGTGAATTGTCCAGAAACGCTTATTCCGGCAATTTTAGTCAGGGACCCGTCAGAGTCCCGGGTGGCCAAGCTGCAACCGCAGGCTGGGGCGGGAGGGGGAAGCTGGCAACGTCGGGCGGACACTGCGGGCCCGGGGCCCACGTTGCTGCTATGGACAGAAAGTTCTGGGGAACAGCGAGTCTGTGGAGCAGCCCGAGCGCAGCTGGGCTCGGTCCCGTCCCCCCTCCCCGGTGGCGGCCCGGAGGCAGCGACGCGCGCGAGGCCGGCGCGGGGAAGACCGCGTCCCGGCCCGCCGCCCGCCGGGCCCGCTCCCGCCGCCTCAGCCGCCCGCCGGGCCCGCTCCCGCCGCCTCAGCCGCCCGCTCCCGCCGCCTCAGCCGCCCGCTCCCGCCGCCTCAGCCGCCCGCTCCCGCCGCCTCAGCCGCCCGCCGGGCCCGCTCCCGCCGCCTCAGCCGCCCGCTCCCGCCGCCTCAGCCGCCCGCTCCCGCCGCCTCAGCCGCCCGCCGGGCCCGCTCCCGCCGCCTCAGCCGCCCGTCCCGGGTCTCACCGCCCGCTCCCGCCGCCTCAGCCGCCCGTCCCGGGTCTCACCGCCCGCTCCCGCCGCCTCAGCCGCCCATCCCGGGTCTCACCCGCCTGCCCAGTGCCAACATCGCGCGCGAGCGGATTCTCCCACGGCGGCGCCGGAAGCGGCGCTGCTCTTGGCCCGTCACTTCCGGCTCCCGCGCAGACCCGGGCGCGCGTTCCGCCGCCTCAGCCCTCGGCCCGCGGCTCGCTTTCTCGCGTCCTCGGCGCTCGCCTCCCACGACGCTCGCGTGGGGCGCGGAGGCGGGCGGGCGGGCGGGGGTCCGCGGCCTGGGTGTCCACCGTCCCCGCCGTTCTTCACACGCGGCCCAAGGACAGGGCCGACCGGAGCCGAGGCGCGGCCCCGCCGGGGCCTGGCGCCCGCGTCCTCCCGGGGGACGGGAAGGGCGGGACTTGCCCACTGTTAGCCCGTGCCGCGCCGGGCCGGGCCGCCGACCCTGCCCACGAGGGAGCGGTGAGCGGCGGCGCCGGCCACTGCCGGGGAGGGGAGGGGACGGGAGCCCGGGCTCACCGAGGCGGACTGAGACGGACGGCCGCGCTTCGTGCAGGGGCTGGCGCCGCGGGGAGGGGAGGGGAGGGGAGGGGAGGGTGGGCGGGAGCCCGGGCTCACCGAGGCGGACTGGGATGACGGCCGCGCTTCGTGCAGGGGCTGGCGCCGCGGGGAGGGGAGGGGAGGGTGGACGGGAGCCCGGGCTCACCGAGGCGGACTGGGATGACGGCCGCGCTCCGTGCAGGGGCTGGCGCCGCGGGGAGGGGAGGGGAGGGGAGGGGAGGGGAGGGGAGGGGACGGGAGCCCGGGCTCACCGAGGCGGACTGGGATGACGGCCGCGCTTCGTGCAGGGGCTGGCGCCGCGGGGAGGGGAGGGGAGGGGAGCCCGGGCTCACCGAGGCGGACTGGGATGACGGCCGCGCTTCGTGCAGGGGCTGGCGCCGCGGGGAGGGGAGGGGACGGGAGGGGAGGGTGGACCGCGCTGTGGGCAGGGCTCGCTGGGAGAGCTTCCCCAGCTAACGGCATCACGTCGGCTTTGCAGCCTGTCCCCATCCGGTCCACACCCTTGGACCCAGATTGCCCCCCTGCTCTCGGTTCTTTATCTACTTAAACTTATAGCTAATGTCTGTACCCTCCACGGGGCCAAATAGCAGCTAGAATATTGTCTTCCACGGCATGCACACGCCACAGAACAATTTTTCCTGCCCTTTGCCATGTGTCTTTTGGGCATCAGGTGCCCATCCTGACAGGCGGGACTCTTGGGAGTTTGGGATGGGGTCTAAAACTCCAGTTTCAGTTATGTACATCTCAACATGTATTCATTCATGGACCTGACCCTTTAAAGATGGTTATGAATAAAAGGAGAGACCGAGAAAGTTGCCTAGATCACACTACTTGAAAGTCACAATTGATATGTATTTTTTCTTTATCAACTCTAAACTGAGTAAAAGGATTTGATGATGGTGGGGGTGGGGGTGCGGGTGTGGCAGAACTGAAGCTTGGCTTTATTTTTCTTGGTTATAGGGCTTGAACTCAGGGCCTGGGCACTGTCCCTGAGCTTTCTAACTCAAAGACCAGCACTCTACCACTTTGAGCCACTTCACCACTTCCAATTTCTGGTGGTTTATTGGAAATAAAGAGTGACACACTTTCCTGCCTAGTCTGGCTTTGACCTCAATCCTCAGATCTCAGCCTCACAAGTAGCTAGGATCACAAGGTGAGCCACTGGTGCCCAGTAAAGGTTTACTTCTTGCATAGATGTGTTTAACTGCTTTGTGTTAGACACCAAGTTGGTGTTAAAAGTATTTAAACCTACTTCTGCAGTAGTAGATTGCTTACTCATTAAAAACTTTTATTTTTGTCTAATAAATAGTGGAGCTGGGCACTGGGCACATCCCAGTTATTCAGGAGGCTGAGATCTGAGGATCATGGTTCAAAATCAGCCCAGGCAAGAAAGTCTGTGACACTCATCTCCAGTGAACTGCCCGCCCCCGCCCCCCCCCCCCCCCCAGAAAGCCAGAAGTGAAGATGTGGCTCAAGTGGTAGAATGCTAACCATGAGCGAAGAAGTTCGAGGATAGTGCCCAGGAACCGAGTTCAGGCCCCAGGACTGGCACCAAAGAAAACAGTGTTCCTTGGAGAACTGGAACCCTCACACAGTCACACAGGTAGGCCTGGAGCCCTCAGCCTGTCATCAGTTTGTCAGCCTAGACTGGCTGACACACATCAGATGACTAGCATATGTTCAGGCCCTGCCCTGAACAGTTCTGAATGGAGAAGAGTGGTACTGGGAACACTAGTCACACTGTCCCCAGTCTTCTATGCACTCAGCTTCAGAGCCCCGGGCCTGCTCCTGCCAGGACCCTCTGCTGGGTGGATCTCCAGTCTGACCCAAGTTGAACTCCACAGTTGTGACAAGTAATATGCACATGGAATAATAAGTTCCCGCGTCTCAGACCCAGCATGGTGGGACAGTTCATTCAGGCCCTATCTGGTTATGGTTAACAAAAAAGCATTCAAGGGGATATTCTGGCTCTTCAGGCTAACCGGTTCTACAGATCCTATACATCTATTGTTCAGATAAGCCTATGCCAGGTCACTGGGAAAGAAAGCTACATGTACAAGATAACACTCCTTATACCTTTCTGAGCTCTCAAGTTAAGCCCTTTAATAGTACAAAGTAATTGAACACGAACACCAGAATGTTTTTCCAGGGTCACAATTATCATGAATTCCAAGTCTGTTTTATACACTTAAAAAATATAGCATCACCAGCTTTTATTCCAGCCCTTAAAAAACTTGCACGTGGGTGTTTTGATGGTGAGTTGGGCCCCATGCTTGAGAGTTACTTTCTTTGGATGGGAGGGGCCTAAAATCCACTTGATTGTCCACTCTGAGTAGAGAACAAGGGGAGCCTTGGGTTCAGCCAACGGGCGGAGAGGGTTCCTCAAGCCCCAGGCTGTGCTGACCGCCAGAGGGCGCCCTGGGCAGCCCTGCATCACGAGGCCCTTGGCTAGGGCTCCTGCATCCCACCTCCAGACTTGGGGTGCATAGGTGGTGAGGCTCTAATAGATGAAGAAGATACATTGCATACTAACAACACAGTATTCTAATACTTCTTCCTCCCTGAAAGTCCGAGGGACAGAGTTACTAGGCAGCTTCAGAGACACCCTACCCTCCTCCGCCCATCATGTTTGCCATGTTCTAAGTGCACAGCCTGCTATAGTGCTAGTACAAGCCTTAGCCCAAGAGCTATCAATCCCAGTTTGGTGCCACTGCTCTGAGCAGTGGTTTTAGCTTAGGGCCAGGAACTTTCTGGGAGAAGACACGCCCTATTCCCACCCCTGCCCCAAAGCATCAACTCAGTGTCTGGGGCCTTTGGCTGTCTAACTAAGGCTCACAGCTATACTGAATCCTGGGTTCTCTGCACAGAATCTCCTTGCCAGCCACAGGCTCTGGCACTCAAGTCCAGGAGGGCGTGGGGAGGGGAACCTGATCAGGAAGGCATCCTGGGCACCTCCAACCCCAGGAAAAACGAGGCAGACAGGGGGGAAGCTGTGAACTGCCTCACCTGGCTTGCTGATCCGACACACCTCTTCCCACGTGTAGTCAGCCAGGTTCACAGGCTGTGTCAACCACGGGTCTTGCACCAGCTTCTCCAGAGTGGTGCGCTTCTCAGGGGCAGGCTGCAACAGCCCAGACACGAGGTTCATGAGCTCTGAGGACACAGAGAACAGAGGTGGATCCAGGCTGGGGCAACAGGGGGCAAACTTCAGAACTTCAGACCCCGATCCCCACCACAACTGCCTCTGACAGAGTCGGAGGCCACAAGAACCTCAGGCCAGGGCCTGTGGGAGGGTCCATTGCTTTGGACTGAATGCCCGCAGATGGAGATCCATCCTAACCGAAGCCAAATGGCATGGAGCTCCCTAACCCGTCTTCCCAGTGAGCAGAGCAGCGAGCACTGGAGGATATGTCAGACGGGAGGAGAGAGGAGAGCTGTCAGGAGCATCTCTCCCTCAGCCAGGGGAGGGCAGCATGAACTCTCGTGAGAAGAGTGAGAGAACTGGGACAACCGTGGAACGGGAACCCCCTCCCCCCCCCCCCCCCCCCGAGCCACAGCACCTCAGCAATCTGGAGCTTACCCTAACTCTGAGGCCCTCCCACCAGCTGACACACCTGCATTATGCCCTGCCCCCTGGTGCATGTCCTGAAGCCCTGGCCCCACAGGGGGAAAGGGAGCCTTGGCCGTTGGGACTCAAGGAAAAGGTGCTGTCTCCAAGAACCGGACCTGCACAGACCAGCAGGAGAGCACCGCCATGAGACTGCGATGGCCACTAAGCTGCCCACAGCCCGAGCAGCACGGCCAAGGCCGACCCCGCCTCAGGAGGGCTGGCTGCCACTCTCCCGGCTTTTAGCATGACCAGACATCACTGAAGGCCCAGCCTCCCAGCCAGCTGACCCCAGCTGCTCCCCACAGCGTGGGCCCCTCCTAAGTACCCACCACAGGCTTTGGAAGCCTTTCTGGCCAGAGCTCACATCCACCTCACTGTGCTGGTCCTCACTCCAGATCAAACCACAGCCAGGCCCATCTTTACACACTGCTCATGGGGCTATGTGTGACAGAGGCCCACAGGCGCCACATGAGATGCTGGGGTCAAGATCTCCACACACACACACACCACTGCTCACCATGGGGTTCCAGACCACAGGCACCACCACCAGGTCCAGACAAGGTCACTTACCACGTCTGCCAAGTCCACGATAAAAACTAAACTATCAACATGTTCTGAACCAGGCCTAGTGACTTATATCTACAATGCAAGTTACGCAGGACGCTGAGATCAGCAGGACCATTGTTTTTTGTTTTGGATAATCCTGGGGCTCAAACTCAGGGTCTGGACACTGTCCTTGAGCTTCTTTAGTTCAAGGCTAGTGTGCTACCACCTGAGCCACTGGAGCTAAGAGTCTCAATCTCAAGGACTTTCCTGCCCTGGCTGACTTTGATCCTTGATCCTCAGATTTCAGCTTCTTGAGTAGGATTACAGGCGTGAGCTACAGGCACCCGGCTGAGGATCACTGTTTAACACCCCCCCACCCCCCCACCCCCCCCCCCCCCCGCCTCAACATAACATGGTGAACATCATCATCCCAGATTCTGAGGATCATGGCCCAAGGTGGACCACGCTGGGACTCTAATCCAAATAAAAGCAAAAAGGCTAGAGGTGTGGCAGACAGAACACTTGTATAGCAAACATGAGGCTGAGTTCAAACCCTAGTACCATCCGTCCAAGAAAAAGATAGATTCAAGACATATTAAAATCATTCTTATGGCCAGGCGCTGGTGGCTCACGCCTGTAATCCTAGCTACTCAGGAGGCTGAGATCTGAGGATCATGGTTCAAAGCCAGCCCAGGCAGGAAAGACTGTGAGACTCCTATCTCCAATAACCACCAGAAAACCGGAAGTGGCGCTGTAGCTCAAGTGGTAGAGCACTCGCCTTGAGCTGAAGAGTTGAGGGACAGCACCCAGGCCCAGAGTTCAAGCCCCATGACTGACCAAAAAAACAAAAAAAATCATTCTTATGTTCCAATCAAAGCACAATTAAAAAGAAAAGCAAATGCGGTAAATGAGATACTTAGTATGAACAAAGTGAGAAGATGCAAATAAGAACTATCAGGTTCTCAGGACATTGTCATCTCTTGCCAATGGGCTCAGGCCCACCTTGGGACACCAGGTACGGGGGGCGCAAGGTGGCCTCCATGGTCTCCTCCACTTCACAGAAGGGGTTCTCCTCAAAGATCAGCGTATACAGGGTGACACCCAGAGACCACATCTCCAGCTCTGGCCCTCTGTAGCTGCAAGGAAGAGAGAGCATTTCAGGGCCCATGACCTCAGCATGAAGCTCACAACTCAGCCCTGGGGTGAGCACCGGGGCCCTTCACTGGAGAGGCTGGTGCCCACGAAGTCCACACATGCAGAGAGGCGCCTAGGCGGCTCAGGGAACCATGTGGCCTGGGGAGGCCTTCCTGGAGGAGGGAGGGCAGAAGAGCCGTAACAGGGTGGTGTGCTCCACAGAAAAGCCACATGGCCACAGGCCAGGGAAGCTCACAGTCAACACTGGAGTGGTGAGAAACACAGAAGGATAAATTGTGGAACTATCCAAGGGGGTGGCAGGGTGGGGAGCACCAGGAGCTGGGCCAGCGGGAGAACAGGTGGGGGAGGAGAGAAGAAGGCAGACTATGAGCCATCCCAGGCAGGGCAGGCTGATTTGCCCAAAGGCTGTAGTCTGCTGACCCATCAAGCAGAGGGGTGTGTGTGTGAACCACGAGGAAGGAAGGTGCTCCAGAGGTGAGATCTGGGTCAGATTCTGACAGGAAAGAAGAGGCAGTGGGGCAGAGGGGAGGGGCAGACAGGAGAGGGCTGGGTCGCTGGCCTAGGCTGGGGCCTCCACCTTGCACTGGCAGCCTCATGGCGGGGTATGGAGAGGAAGACTAGCCACGTGTCCTCTGGGACAGCTACTACTGAGCTCCAGGGCAACCAAATCTGATCTGAAAAGCAGCTCTACCCCTGCACATCTGTTGTCCCCGTGTGGTGCTTGAACACACATGGAGGCTCCAGAGGGGAGGGCTTCTCTGCGCTCCCCGTACCCTGCGGCTGGTAAAAGGTCCACAGCACCGCTGCTGGGCAGCGAGGCCCAAGAGAGCTGCCGAGCACTGCTGGCAGGAACAGGCCGCTAAGGCTGAGAGCGGCCACATTCTGGGAATTGATACACGCTTCGAAGGTGGGAGTGCCCTGAGCAGACCCTGCCTGAGCTCTGGTGCTGGGGTTCCCACACAAACCCAAGACATGGCAGGGGACAGCAGTGTCTGCCAGCAACACTCTAGACTCAGATCCGACTCCAACAGGGCCTATTGTGTGAGTGACCCCTTGCAGTGTCCAGGGACACTGTCACTCTGATAATTCACTGCCCTCCTGAAACATACCCCAGCAGCACTTCGAACAACTGTGCAGGTGGCAGAGGAAGACACGGGGGTCTGAGTCTGAGTCAAGTAACTTGGCTCTGAGATGCCCTGGCTGGCACGTACAGCACGAGCCGCTGTCTGTAGTTTCCCCTCAGGCTAGGCAAACACATTGGCAACAACATTTCTTGCAGTTTTTCCCGAAGGTGAGGCCCTGTCTGGGCCAGGTTCCTCTGCCCACAGCACACCAAGTGCAGGGAAGCTAGGTTGGCTCACATCCCTGGAGCTGTTCCCTCCAGCATCATCAGAAGCACTTAGCAAGGCTGAGAAGCTTCAGATGAGGGTGGTCTCTGGCTGAGGGGCAGTGGCACCTCTACAAGGCCTCCGCAGTCACATGACTCTTTCAGTCAGTGCTGTTTCTCCTGGCGCCAGCACAAGATTTTATGGAAATCAGTACTCCTACCATCCAAATAAAGCTAGCTAAAGAAGACTTGAACACTCCTGCCTTTGCAGAACCTCTAGTTTATCTTTTGTTTTTTAAACTTTCTATGATGTCTAACTCTACAGATAAACAGAAGTTGATGAAACAACCCTATCCATTCCCCAGCTTCCTCTCACCAAGCTGACTCTGCCTGACTATTGGCCACTCAATCTCCAAACATGACCCTTCATCACTCAACACAGAGGCACAGATGACAGCCACACGGGCCGTGGCTCAAGGGGGCAGGCAGGAAGAGGCAGTGCTGCTGTGAACTTGGGGTACATACGGATTCCCCATGAGAACTTCGGGGGCACAGTACTCGATCGTTCCACAGAAAGTATAAAACAATTTGCCCCTTTCCAAGTAGGCAGCTGAGCCGAAGTCGATGAGCTTGATGGTGAAGTCCTCGGCGATGACAATGTTCTCATCCTTGATATCGCGATGAATGATGCCCTGTGCACGCAGGTACCCCACGGCGGACACCAACTGCAACACAGGCCAGAGGGGCTTCAAAATGCAACTCACGTGAAGCATGCTTTTGAAATAAATGTGAGCAAGAAAACAATTAACAACAAAGAAAAGCCACGTGTTCTGTAGTTCATCACCTGTAGTCCGTCACTGTAGATGCTAGAAATCTGGCCAGCAGGGGGCAGAGCTGTTCCGGGCAGCGGCGTCACTATGTGGGCACAGGTGGGCCAGAAAGTGGCAGCACAAACAGGGGACATGAGTTTCCTCTTGCTACTGCTGAAATCTACCTGGCCCAGAACCCTCACAAGACAGGCCACAAAGCAGGCACTGGGAGCAGTGGCAAGCGAGAGTGGCCCCACACGGTGGCAGTTTGGGGTACAGGGGCTCCTGCTGCAGGGCTTCAGCAGCAACTCCAAGAGCAGCCTGGTATGTCCACTGTCTCTTCCCAACCAGCAGGCTCGTGACGGGCAGAGTAAGCAGCAATCTGGGAGTGGACTGTATCGTGCTGAGTGTACATGATCCCACTCCCGACTGTCACCATAACAAAGGCCCTCTTGCTCAGCTCTGCTTCTCCAGTGGAAGAAGTCCAACAAATGAGCCTACTATCCAGTTCAGGGGTCTGGCATGATCACAATCCAGGCATCAGCTGTACCTATCAACTTAGTAGCTAATCTTCCTGATCTCTAGAGACAACTGGGTTTTTTTTTTTTCTTTGTTGTTGTTTTTGGTCAGTCATGGGGCTTGAACTCTAGGCCTGGGCGCTGTCCCTCAGCTCTTCAGCTCAAGGCCAGTGCTCTACCACTTGAGCCACAGTGCTACTTCCAGTTTTCTGGTGGTTAATTGAAGACTCCCACGGACTTTCCTGCCCTGGCTGGCTTTGAACCACAATCCTCAGATCTCAGATTACAGGCATGAGCCACCAGCAGCCAGCTTGCAGACTATCTTATGAATGAATATCTTTGAATAAGAAGCAATAGTTAATGACTGTCCAACCAAGCCTGGTCAATTTGGTTTCATTTCATAAATAAATGTACACTTACAAATGCATGCCTACAAACGTACACATGCATTTTATTTATTTTTATTTTATTTTTTCCAATTGTGGGGCGTGAACTCTGGGCCTGGGCGCTGTCCCTCAGCTCAAGGCTAGCACTTTACCACTTGAACCACAGCACCACTTCCAGCCTTTTCTGCTTATGTGGTACTGAGGAATCGAACCCAGGGCCTCATGCAAGCAAGGTAAGCACTCTGCCACTTAACTACCTTCCCAGCCCACACATGCATTTTAGTATGCATGTTTATGCACACATGAACACACCCATATGGGTGCATATGTAATACAAGTGCATACCTGTGCACTCATGCACAGGTACATAAACTCACAGAAACATGCAAGTATGAAAGTCTAATGGACACATACATATTTGTCACCAAGTCAGTAGACAAAAGGTACATTTTGGGGAAGACATGGTTTTGCTATGCAGGTCAGGCTGGCCTTGACCTTGAGATTCTCTTGCCTCAGTCTCCTGAGTGCTGGGATTATAGTACCACGTCTGGCCAGAAATCCCCTTCTACCTAGAACAAAGAAAGCCTCACTAAATCTTACTAACTACAGTCCAGCCTGGAAGAGAAGTTGTAAGTGCTGCTGCCCCAGTGCCCATCTCTCAGTCGTCCACAGGGGCTGCTGTCTGGATAGCAGAGTTGTTCAGGCTCTAGCCCATCACTGAGCAGCCCAGTGGGTTTGGAGCTAAAAAGAATACTCTTAACTGGTACCATTTATACATGATAACACATGCATATAAAATTATATACATATAATAGATATACTCTATATATGTATGAGCCAGAAGTACTTTTTTGTTGTTTGTTTTGAGGTGTTTTTTTTTTTGGTTGCGGGGCTTGAACTCAGGGCCTGGGCACTGGCCCTAAGCTCGTTCACTCAAAGCTAGCACTCTACCACTTTGCACCAGCTCCAGTTCCAGTTTTCTGGAGGTTAACTGGAGGTAAGAGTCTCACAGACTTTCTTGCCTGGGCTGGCTTTGAACTGTGATCCTCTGATCCCAGCCTCCTAAGTAGTTAGGATTACAGGTGTGAGCCACCAGTGCCCAGCCTGAAATTACTTTTTGCAGGCCCCAGGATTAATAACTGACTTAGAAACTTTTAAAAGGTGAATCTAATGTTCCCTCATGAATACACTATGCCATAAATCTTCCATGAGCGAATGAAATTCCAACACAGACAGAGGTGACTTTTTTTTAATAACCATGAGGTCTGAAACTCATATATAGATGCCAAAGAAACTCAATTTCAGAAATCCAATAACTTTGGGGAATTTATAATAAGAAATAGGGGTTTATGGGAGCAACCACTAGGAATCAAGTCATTCCCAAGAAGTAATCGAAAGGCAACCCAAAGTGTTCCCTCATCCCCCCAGCCTCTTGCTGTATTTTCCTTCCTTCTTGGAGCAAGGAGCAGCCTAGTGTGGAAGCTCCAGCCTGTGATTCAAAACAAGGATTACAGTGTCTGGCCTCCTCTCCCTTATAGCTTCAAGTTTTGCTAATTGCTTGCTCTTCCATTAAAATAACAAATGCATAACGTCAATACATACCTAAATAGGAAATTTACTACAAAATAGGACTGCCCAAATCCCATTCTTTGCTGATTAACTAACAGCACTCACAATGTACAGGCCACAGTCTGTGTGCACGTCTCAGAGGTTCTCTGAGTTGACCCTAACAGCCTTCTAAGTAGAGATAAGGAATTTCTACTGGAGATTACAGACAAGGTCTCACAGCTTGTGGGAATAAGAATTCAGATGAGGGCTGGGAAGGTGGCTCAGTGGTAGAGCGCATGCCTTGCATGCCTGAGGCCCTGGGTTCGATTCCTCAGCACCACATAAGCAAAAACAAAAAAGCCGGAAGTGGCGCTGTGGCTCAAGTGGTAGAGCACTAGCCTTGAGCTGAAGAGCTGAGGGACAGCGCCCAGGCCCAGAGTTCAGGCCCCACGACCGGACCCCCCCCCCCCCCAAAAAAAAAAAAAAAAAAAAAAAAGAATTCAGATGAAAGGCACAGGGCTTACGGCCCAGTGTATGGCTTTGCTGGTTAATACTGGTGATTGTATGAATAGTGTGTGTACAGAAACTTTAATCACTAACCAGGGAAGGTATCTGGCCTTTTCCCTCCCTCCAACCTTACTCTCTCTACTTCGGCCCCAGAATTCTTTTCTCAAAGCTGACTGCCAGATCTGCTCACACACAGAACCGACTATGTGTCACTGGCCACCAGGGGCCCAAGCAGCCAGACCTATCCCCACACGGCTCTGGTCTGCTCTCACCTGTCGGAAGATGTAGCTTGCCAGGGGCTCGTCCAGGTTAGGATGGTGGTCAATGAAAGCAAAGAGGTCCAGGCCAGATCCATGCTTCTCCATCACAAGCTGGAAGAACCCTTGGTTTTCAAATACATCCAGTACCTGGAAGAAGACAACACTGAGCTCCACTCTGCTGAAACTGTTCCATCAACAAACAGAAATTTTACGTGAGCAGTGTTACACAGGGTATGGTACTGCTGAACAGGGAATCAACATCTACCTTGATGATGTTGACGTGCTCTACCCTGGATAGAATGGCAATCTCTAAAGTAACTCTTCCAAGTTTGGGGTCCTCAATCCAACAATCCTCTAAAACCTTCTCCTTCTTAATAAACTTTACCACCACCTACAAGAGAAAAGAAGGGTAAACATAACTGAACCATTTCTCCAGCACCCTGTTACACTCAGTGCCTACCACAGGCTTGTGCTGGCAGACACAGCCTCTGCATTATCTCCCCTGGTCCCCAGGACAATGAAGAAGCAGCAATAACCCCTGCAGAACAATGAAATAGAAACACTAACAAAGAGTGCCCTAAGAAGAGTTCCAGACAGTATCAGATGCATGCCTGGAAGGCTGGGGATCCCAGGAGGGGCTGAGGAGTGACAGCCAGTGCTGGAAAAGAAAAAAAGCCCCAAAGATCTTAAGGCAGGTGTTCCCCACAGAAAACGCCACAGCACCCCAATGTTTGAGTACTGCATGTCCTAACCAAGAGAATGAAATAAGAAGCTTCAGAAGTAGAGAAAACATTTTAAAACTGTCACCATAAGACTTGTGTCAGCACTACCACGGAGCAGGCTGAGTGGACACTCTAGCCCTGAGAAACACAGCACCACACACAGGAAATGCGGGTCAGTTACAACTACCAGGGGAGAAAGCGTCCACCCCTCAAGAAAGAGATGCTGCAGATCACACAAGATAGCCTAGTCACTCAGCGGACTCGGGCTGCAGTGTGATAATGGGCAGGAAGGAGGTAGGTGGCAGGTGAGCAGGCCTGCCCTGTGCACCTCCGGGCTGGGCGTGCCTTTTTTCCAGGAGCTGATGGTCCTGGGGAGATAAGATTCTTACCTACAAGAACGAAAACTGCAAGTGGAGCTGTGGCTCAAAGTGGTAAAATGCTAGCCTTGAGCAAAAAAACTCAGGGACAACACCTAGGCCCTGAGTTCAAACCCCATAATTGACTAAACCAAAAAAAAAAAAAAAAATCAACTCCATATGCCAGAAAAAGCTTAAATTAACATAAAAATAGCAAGAAAGAAATTAAAAGAAAATGCTGGGTGCTGGTGGCTCAAGCCTATAATCCTAGCTATTCAGGAAGCTGAGATCGCAGTTTGAAGCCAGCTTGGGCAGGAAAGTCTGTGAGACTTTTATCTCCAATTAACCACCAGAAAGCCAGGGTAAAGCTGTGGCTCAAGTGGTAGCGTTCTAGCCTTGAGTAAAAGAAGTTCAGGGACAGTGCCCAGGCCCTGAGTTCAAGTCCAAGGACCAGCAAAAAAAAAAAAAAAAGGGGAAGAAATTAAAAAAAAAAAAAGAACTTTGATAAGTAAAACAGGCAATTCTTTGCCAAAACTAGCAAATTAAAAAAAAAAAAGAATTAAGATGGTCAAGGGACAAATCAATGGACAGAATCTGCATGTCCAGACATGCTACTCAAACTGTTCATCCTCAGGCCTCAAATAACACTGACATCAAAAACAAAAATCCAACATAAATTCATATAAATATGAATGAAAAAAGCACGCTTTAAGTAAATCAGCTAACCCATGCCAGAATCACATGAAAAGAATATTATAGGAACTTGTGCTGTGGCTCAAGTGGTAGAGCGCTTGCCTTAGCTGAAGAGCTGAGGGATAGCGCCCAGGCCCAGAGTTCAGGCCCTATGACCAACAAAAATAAATAAATAAAATAAAATAAAATAAAAAAAGAACTGGGCGCTGGTGGTTCACGCCTGTAATCCTAGCTACGCAGGAGGCTGAGATCTGAGGATCACGGTTCAAAGCCAGCCTGGGCAGGAAAGTCCGTGAGACTCTTATCTCCAATAAAACTTGAAAACCGGAAGTGGTGCTGTGGCTCAATCGTTAGAGAGCTTGCCTTGAGCTGAAGAGTGTGGGGACAGTGCCCAAACCCAGAGTTCAAGCCCCACAACCGACCAAAAAAAAAAAAAAATTACATACAACCAAGGACCATATGTAAGGAAGTTGACAGGTATCACCCATCACGTTACTGAAAGGAGACAATCATTGTCATCAATGATGGGAGAACATCCAGACCACCTGACAGAACTTAACACTCATGCTTAAAAACAAACAAATAAAAATTAAACTAATGGACTAAAATTAAACCTAACACCTTCAAATAAAAGATACCAATTGGAAAACGAAGGGGCGCAGTGGCAGAGGGAAGCCAGGGCCCGGGGCGGCCTGCCTCTTGTAGAACAGCGCTGGGCCACCAGGACAGGGAACAGGAGTAAAGGTGATGAGAAGTAAGCACAGCCGCCATGCTGAGGAATAGTTAAAAATGACGTGCCAGGAAGACTGTGATGCCTAACTCTAACTCCAACCCGGATCTTTGCAACAAGTGATCAGAAAGCTGTGGGGGCAGGGTAATAGTGCTCTGTACAAGGAGCGACATGGTTGAGTACCACTTCAACTCAATTCCCGAAACACAGGATGCCTAAGTCAAGAGGGTGGCATGGGAGGGGAAGCTAAGTCCTAATGCATGCAGATGGGATGAAGGGCCTCCGAGACGCTGCGGGAACCTACCAGGATGACTGAGAGGAGCAGCCTGAGTTACAAACACGAGGGAGCCCCGTGCCATGTGGGCAGGTGATGCCATCGCAGCCCTGAGCCTGGCCAGTGCCCAGAAGCCCGCTAGGAGCAAGGTCTAAGTAGGAAACAACAGGACTGTCACCTCGATGTCAACATGTACACTGCCAGAAGCACCCTCCTTTCAAAACCACCACAGGCCAGGCTGTGTGCTTGGTCTGCACAGGGGATTCCTCGGTCCCACTAAAACCCCCCAATGCTGAGAGCAGAAGACCCTGGGCTGGCGCCTTTCCCTCCCAGAGCCACAGCACCTCTTTGTTTTGCTCCTTATCCATGGCGGTCCACACAAAGCCGAAGGCCCCGCTCCCAAGCGGACTGAGGGTGTGGTACTTGTGGGAGTACTCGCCCTCACAGGCCGCCAGCCCCTCCAGCTCTGCAGGCATTGGAGGATCCTCAAACCAAGGCTTGGTTCTGAGCACCTGTGAATGTGAAGGAAGGGGCTGGAGCATCCTAGGCCACTCCTCCAAGGACAGGCGCCATCGCCCTGTCTCAGTGCTGGGCACTGTGTCCGCACTGTCCAAGCTTCTCACCCTCGCCTGGGGCCATCCAGGCAGCCTTGGCCTATCAATCCAAATGTGTCACACAGGTTTTAGATCCCACGGCACACATGGGGCATCCCCAGATTTAAAGTCCTGTACCTGTCCCAGGGAATGGAGAGTCACACTGTGATCCTAGCTACTCAGGAGGCTAAGATCTGAGGATCACATTTCAAAGGTAGCCTGAGCAGAAAAGTCTGTGACACAAATTAATCACCAAAAAAAAAATGGGAGGGAGGGAGAGGGAAAGGGAGAGGGAGACGGGGAGGGAGAGGGAGGAGAGGGAGAGGAAGAGGGAGAGGAGGAGGGAGAAGGGCAGGGGGAGGGGGAGGGGGAGGACAGGTAGGGAAGGAGTGGAGGGAGTGAAGGAAGAAGAAAGGGGGAGGGGGAGGAAGGGGAAGGGAAAGCCCTATCTCTACTTTATACTTACATAGGGTATCAGAGGGCAATTTAAAAAGCCACAAATGGACCAACACCCATCCCAAAAGACACGCAAGACAGCCATGCCAACTCCAAGTCTGCAGCACAATGAACAGCAAATGCAGGACTGAGCTGACAGCAGGTACCAACCTCTCCAGGGCTGGATGGGGAGATGTCGTGGATGGAGTGGGTGGAGCCAGGCAGACTGGCAAGTAGCAGGCGGGTCCTGGTGGCAGAATCCTGGTGGCTATGCAGGAGATCCTTCACCAGCCAGCAGCAGAACAGGGTTGCAGAGCCCTGGAGCTCCACCCGCTTCACTTCAAACTGAATACCTGGAGGGTGACAGGGCGAGGAGGCAGGGCAGAGCACCTGGATAACCCGCAGCCCCTCCCTGGAACCACAGGAAGCTACACCAGCAGTATGGAGCGAATGGCTCCTGAGCTTGGAGAGGGAGACAAAGTTATCAGGGCCATAGCATCAGGGCAGCCAGAAGTCAAGAGATGTCCTCAGAGAGATGCAGACCGCCTCAAGTCAGAAAGCCAGGGCAGAGCCCGTCAGTGCCTGGCAAAATACATTTTTTTAAAAAAATTTAGAAAAAGTCAAAATTGCAAAACCAACATTGCAAAACCAACAATAGAGAAGCAATGGCTAAGCTAACATGCAGCTTTTAAGAAATGGGAGTAAAGAGCTACAGAATAGTCGTCATTCTGGCCAGCAAGCCCCCCTCACAGGGGCTTTGCAGAGACAAGCATCCTGACACCAAAAGCCCTGACAACTGTGAACAGCTTGCCTGGGGCACACCCATACAGCCTGTGGAGTCCCGTGTAACCTGGGTGAGTGGGGGAGCCAGGTGCTGAGAGGGCGGCTGGGACCATGAGCTGCTTTCCCAGGCAAACCCTCATCTCTAAGAGGTAGTGATAACACAGTGTCCTCCTCTTTTGGAGGCAAGGCCTCTTTGCACCCCTGCTAGACTGAGCTTGGGAACAGCCTGCCGCCCTCCCGCTCAGGGCTGGGGACATACTCAGCCGCAGGCCGTCTCGGTGGAAGCAGCTCCCGGAGTAGGTGCCCTCCTGGATCTCCCGCTGCAGGCTGGCAGCTCTGCGTGTCATAGGGGTGGAGGTGACCTGGGTACTCAGCCCAGGATCCCCCACTGCAGGGCACTCAGCCTCAGAACTGGTGTCTGGTATGGCAAGGATGCGGGCTGAGCTTTCTAGGTCACTTGGTTTGTAGTATTTGGAAGGCTTTAAGGAAACCTCTGGCGGTTCCAGGGTCTGTGGGTCCTGTCGGCCTTCGCTAAGGTTGAAGTAGGTGCCGGTCAGTAGCAACAGCTCTCGATCACCCAGAGGATCTGGATTATGCCTGCGGAGACCACCCATGTCTAAATCAGATCCCACCACTGAAGGAGAGGGTGTCTCACTGAGCTCAGATGTAGCACAAGAACAATTCGATGAATCTTGCTCTGTCTGGTCACTGAGAAAGAGCTCCTTGAGATTCCAGGAGTAGGAGTTCACGTCGTCTTCCTGGGACTCCATGGTCTCTAGGACACCAGGGAGGTCGGTGGCTAGGGCATAGCAGGCCGAGGAGCTACCAAGGTGGCTACTGCGTAGGTCTGTGCCTCCCAGATCACAGAAGGACACAGGGGTGGCAAAAGGCGGGTGCTCGGCAGGAACAAGCTCCACATAGGAGATGCCCAGGGTGCCCGAAAAACTAGACTTGGACAGCTGCTCTTTAATTAAGCAAGTCTGCAGCTCTTCTCGGTCGTTTTTCACTCCTAGCCACTGCTCGTCCAGAGTTGGCGTCCCGAGAGAGACACCCGCCATTCCAGGGGAGCTGGGGACCAAGTCCTGGGCTCGCTGTTGCATGACCCACTCACTTGCATACCGAGGACAGTGCATGGGGAAGCCCCCTCCCGCTGGCTGCCCTGCAGTGTGGGGCTCAGGCATGGTGGCATCAGCCCAGGCGGGGCTGCTGGGATTACTGATTCCCAGAAGCTCCCACTGAGCTTCCTGACGCAGACCACACAAGTCCATGCTGCTGTTCCTGTCCTCCGCCAGGAGCAAAGGTTCCGAATCTGCTCGGGAAGCAAACAGTTTTGCATCCGCTGATGGAGACCTGCTTTCTCCCAAAAGCGTTTGCCTGGGACTCTCTGCCACTCCTGGATTCTCCTTGCCCGGGACAGGGGTGCACTGCTCTGCAGGCAGTGACTGTTCCGTGTGGACTGGTGGGCCTCCTCCCGTGGTGTCAGGATGCTGCTCAGGCAACGAGCCCTCGTCATGGGGTAGTGGGATTTCTCCCGAGCTTTTTTGTTGTTTCTCAGATCCTGTCTGTTCAGCGTGGACCAGAGGGCTTCCTTCTGGTAGGTCCTGCTGCTCGGAAGACTGATCACTGTGGGCCGAGAAGCCGTCCTCAGGAGCACCGTCCCCCCTGCGGACAGGAATTCAGAAGTCACAGAAGAGGGAACAGAATCAGACTCTCCTTCTATCAGAGACAAGTACAGAGCATTTAACACAGGTTTATGACAGAGAGATCAAACTCTGTAACGAAGTTCATAAACATAAATCCACATTTGCCAAAGATGCACCAAAGAACACTGTTCAAAGACCTGGATCATGGTACAGGACTAAATGCTGAGCACTAGTCAGCACCCCCACATCACAAAGAGGGGCCTCCAGCAATCCCAGGCCGCCTGATCTCAGCCATGCCATTAGCCTAAGCCCCACAGGCAGGGAGGATGTGACGGGGGGGGGGGGGGGGGGAGGGGGGGGGAACCATCTCCACAGCACTCAGAAGGCTGAGAACTGGACCCTGGAAAGGTCAAACAGACAAGGCAGGACAAATGTATAATTTACTACTCTAAGCAGGTTTTTTTGTTTGTTTGTTTTGTTGGTTGTGGGACTTGAACTCTGGGCCTGGGCACTGTCCCTCAGCTCTTCAGCTCAAGGCAAGCACTCTAACTACTTGAGCCACAGAGCAGCGCCACTTCTGGTTTTCTGGTGGTTTATTAGAGATAAGAGTCTCACAGAACTTCCTGCCCAGGCTGGCTCTGAACTGGGATCCTCAGATCTCAGCCTCCTAAATAGCTAGGATTACAGGCGTGAGCCACCTGTGCCCGGCTTACCCTAAGTTTTGTTGTTGTTTTTTGCCAGTCCTGGCGCTTGAACTCAGGGCCTGGGCACTATCCCTGAGCTTCTTTTGCTCAAGGCTAGCACTCTGCTACTTGAGCCAAAGCGCCACTTCCAGCCTTTTCTGTTTATGTGGTACTGAGGAATTGAACCTAGGGCTTCATGCATGCTAGGCAAGCACTCTACCATTAAGCCACATTCCCAGCTCCCTAAGTGTGTTTAAGTTAGAGCTGTTTGGGCACTAAAAGCTTGAGACCTTGAAAATAAGATGAACATCTGTGTTACGGTTAAATGTTTATTGCTCCCTAACAATAGGGAGTCAGTTATCACTATGTACACAAACTATACATGTTAATGGTTGTAACCACAAGACTGACTGATACCCGAGTTTCTGCACATACCTGTAGTCACCTCCCCTGTACTGAACTAAATAAATAAGCTTGCTAACGGGAGCTTGGAGTTCAGAAGCAAGTGAGCACTGGACCCTCTGGTGTCCCCTTTCCTATCCCTCCCCCCCTCGTTCTTCGGTGGGGTGTCCCTAGCTGAGGGTAGCAACGGGGATGCCCCAGCAGCTACCTGAGGTGGTGAGAAGGGAGCGGGGCTTCACAGTCCTGCAAGCCCCAAGAGCAGACTGTGACTGTCTATCAACACCACCCGTTTTCTTAGTGCCTGGAAAGTCAGCTTTCAGAAAAGGCTGGCACCCCAACTGCACAAAGGGAGAGGGATGAAGAGAGGGTTGAGAGCTGGGTCAGATGCCCCCAGAGCATTCAGCCATGACACAGTGCAGAGGATGACCCACAAATCACTACCCCAGCTCCACCAGCCCATCTGACAGGGCGTCCACACAGCTAACCACCTGAGGCTGGGCACTTGCCCTTCAGATCATGCCATTCCTTGCCTGGGGACAAGGGTGGGGGGAACCACAAACATTATTAACACTGGAAAGCTAGCAACTGCATCCAAGTTCATGAAGACAGATGGAAGGAGAAAGGTCTGCATAAGGACATGCTACAGGCGGTATGAGCAGAGATGCAGAAGAGGGATTTCCAGGGGAAGCAGAGGTGTCTCCACGCACCCCATCCCCCCATCTCTCCACCTTCCTCTCCCTCTCCCTCCCTCAGGGTCCAAGGGTTCAGCCAGTCATCTACAGGAATAGATTTCAATAAAGGAACGTACTTCTGCGGGGCCAGAACCTTTATCAGAAAGACTGGGCAGCCTTTGGTCTTGAAGTTCACTGTTTAGGAGACCTATTTAAGGCCCCTGGGCACCTATGCACTTTCCCTCACCCTCTCTGAGCAGCACTGATGGCTAGCAGGCAATGGCATGCACGTTCCTCTGTGGTTGCTAGTGTCCACAGGCCTGCCTCACAAACCCTTGTGCCAGATTTGCTCTGGGATGCGCACGTGCACCAGTACAGGGCTTGAGCTCAGGGCCCTCATTCCCACTCAGCCTTTTCATTCAAGGCTGACACTCATCCACTTGCCCACAGCTCCACTTTTTACTGATTAATTGGAGATAAAGAATCTTATGGATCTGTCTGTCTGGGCTGGCTTCAAATTGCAATCCACAAATCTCAGTCATGAGTAGCTAGGCTTACAGGCATGAGTGAGCCACAGTGCTAGACTGTTCTGGGATTGTGGAAAGATCTGAAGTGTCTTGCTGGGGTAAACCCTGACTGAAGGGACAGTCATGTCATTGTTGCAGGCCTCTAGAAACTCATACCGTAGGGGTTGAACAAAGACTACCAATGGCGTCCTGTCTGCGCGGGAACAGTTTGACCACCAAGAGCCTATCAGAGACACTGTATCTTTTTTTATTTTTTCAGTTCCAAGACTGGAACTCGAACTTGGTACCTGATGCCTTCACTCATTGGCTAGCGCTCTACCAACTGAGCCACACCTCCAACCCTAAGAGGACACTATTTCTTGGACGGAAAGGCACAGGAAGTGTGATAGGAATGCAGTGTATACGTGTGCTGTGGTATACTGATAAAATCCTCCTCCCTGCATAACTGATATAACTAATTTGCTTTAAGTATTCAAATCCGTAGAATCCTGACTTTTAGAATGCCAACAACCCAGGGGAAAAGAAGACATTCCTCCATCTCCCCGGCAGCCCTGCATGACCATCGCTGGAATCTGGCCACTGTGGAGGGGTGGGGAAGCGGCTTCCAATGAACATGCACTGCTAGGGCCTCTGCCTAGGACAGCTGGGGATCTTCGGTCCTCCAGCCAGGTCACCACACACACACACAGTCCACAACACTATCTGAGCACTTTGCTCGAGGTTTTTTTGATCACCTGGCCCAAAGTCTAATAACCACTCAGCTTCTGCATCAATTCACTAAAAACAGTTAAACTGAGCTAGGGGTCACCAGATTAAAGACACCCTCTGAGGAAACACCTAACGGCCCCCAGAACATGCATCTCACACCTCCTCCAGATGCATCTCCTGATCTTGATAATTACCGTGCTAACTTATCTTCCTGAGGAGGCCAGGTACAAGCCTGCAAGTCCTCCACAGGCTGTTTGTTGAAAACATGATGGCATCTACAAATGACTGGATGGCTCTCTATAGATAACTATGACCTATATGGCTGAAGCTAATGAAGTTCTTAAAGGACCTGAGATCTAAAAACAGGAACTGGCCAATCAAGTGCAACTTCTTCCTAGTACACACCAGTCCCAGAAGATACTCTGCTCCGGCTCAGCGGTGAGCTGCTGGCAGAGCAGAGCACTATGTACCGCCACTGAGAAACAGCCCCTCAGATACCCTGGCAAGGAAACAGCAACTGTCCAGGTCATTCCAGGACACAGTTACCTATCTTGGCTCCATGGATCCACTGTACAGGGGAGACTTCTCTTCCTCTCTGCAGAATAAAACATGAGAGCCTGGCTACTCTGCTCATATCAGCAAAGCAGACCCTATAGCTACACAGGAAAAGGAAGGGAGTTAAGGCAAATGATAGCAGCATTGAGATATCAGCTTGTAGAAAAACACCGGAGTATGTGGCTCAAATGGTAGAGCACTCGCGTTGAGTTGAAGAGCTGAGGGCAGCGCCCAGGCCCAGAGTTCAGGCCCCAAAACCAACAAAAGAAAAGAAAAACACCAGCATAGAAGATGGCACCATCTGAAAGTTACCACACTGGAAGATGGTCGAAACAAACAAGAATATACTTAGGTACACACACACTTAGAAAAGCATGTGGAATGTGACTCCAGGTATGTGACAGTACAGGTGCACGTGCACACTTGCGCACGCACGTGTACACACGTACACACACACACACACACGTAAATGAATAATATGCCCTTATGTTAATTTGCCTAGAAAGAGAGTCTGGAAGACTATTAGGATTGAAGCCAGGAGAAAGGAAAGGGAAACTTTTAAGTTCTTAAAGTTGAATAATTGAAGTTTTTTGTTTGTTTATTTATTTATTTATTTATTTATTGCCAGTCCTGGGGCTTGATCTCAGGGCCTGGGCGCTCTTCCTGACTTTCTTTTGCTCAAGGCTAGCACTCTACTGCTTGAGCAACAGGGTCACTTCCAGCTTTTTCTGTTATATTGAACCCAGGGTTTCATGTATGCTAGGCAAGCACTCTACCACTAAGCCACATTCCCAGCCCAAGAATATTTTTAAAATAATTCAAAAATGTCTTGCAAGTTGCATCTTAGGGGCTTGAACTGGGGAACTCATAATCAACTTGGCTTGCTTTGCTTAAGGATGGTGGTGCTCTACCACTCAAGCCATACATCCAGCTTTTTGCTGGTTAACTGAAGATGGGAGTTTCTCAGACCTTTCTGCCCAGGGTGGCTTTAAAGAGTGATCCTCTGGGACTTCATTGCAAGCATAAGCCATTGGCGCCTGGAACTGAGAATATTTCTTGAATAATTTCAAGTCAGAAAACATAATCTGGTTAAATCTCAAAAATACAATAGTAAACAAAGCACGCAGACAGAGGAAATGTATAGGTAAAGTTTAAAGGCAGAAACTCTGACCTCTACTCTGGCCTAGGACAGTGTGGCTGCTGAACAAAAAGGAGGCCCAGAAGAAGGCTGCCAATGGCTTACATCTGTAATCCAAGCTACTCTGGAGGCTGAGATCTGAAGATCATGGTTCAAAGCCAGTCTAGGCAAACAAAGCCAAGACTCTTACTTCCAATTAACCAACGAAAAGCCAGAGGGGAAGTATGGCTCAAGTGGTAAAGCCTTGAGTGAAAAAGCAAGAGTTTGAGATCCTGAGTTCAAACCCAGTAACAGTATCAAAAAACAAAAGCAGTGGTGGTAGGGGGTGTGGGGGCTGGGGTGGAGAGGGGAAGGGATGGTATGGGGAAACAAAGGAGGCAACAATGCTTGATAAGAAATGTACTCACTATCTTGCCCATGTAATTGTAACCCCTCTGTATGGTATTTTCACAATAAAAACAAACAAATAAACAAAAAGCAGAGGCTGGGAATGTGGCTTAGTGGTAGAGTGCTTGCCTAGCATGCATGAAGCCCTGGGTTCTATTCCTCAGTACCACATTCACAGAAAAAGCTGGAAGTGGTGCTGTGGCTGAAGTAGTAGAGTGCTAGCCTTGACCAAAAGCATTTCAGGGACAGCGCCCAGGCCCTGAGTTCAAGCCCCAGGACTGGTTAAAAAAAAAAAAGCAGCCCAGGGAGACTTCTAGAGCCAGTGGAAGACAACCATAGATGGTATGTCCACACTCACACCCAAGGCTTAAAAACTTGAACTTAAAGGCTTGAACTCGGCCTGGGCGCTGTCCCTCAGCTCTTCAGCTCAAGGCCAGTGCTCTACCACTTGAGCTACAGCACCACTTCCGGTTTTCTGGTGGCTTATTGGAGATAAGAGTCTCAGACTTTCCTGCCCCGGCTGGCTTTGAACCGGGATCCTCAGATCTCAGCCTCCTGAGTACTAGGATTATAGGCGTGAGCCACCAGCGCCCAGCTTCTGTGAGACTCTTCTCTTCAATGAACCACCAGAAAACCGGAAGTGGCACTGTGGTTCAAGTGATAGAGCCCTCGCCTTGAGCTGAAGAGCTGAGGGACAGTGCCCAGGCCCAGAGTTCAAGCCCCACGACTGAGAAAAAGAAAGAAAGAAAGTGGGGGGGGGGGGGGAGAAAGAAGGAAGGAAAGAAAGTTCTAAAAAGAAGTAAATGCCAGATGTTGGTGGCTCACTCCTGTAATCCTAGCTACCCAGGAGGCTGAGATCTGAGGATCACAATTCCAAGCCAGGCAGGAGACTTATCTCCAGTTACCCTCCCCTTCCCACCCCCACCCCCACCCCCGCCCCCAAGAAAACTGGAAGTAGTGGTGTGTGGCTCAGTGATGGAGCACTAGCCTTGAGCAAAAGAGCCCAAGGACAGCGTCCAGGCCACGAGTTCAAGCCCACAACTGACAAAAAAAAAAAAAAAAGTAAACTAAATCTACTGCACAATGTGGACTGTGATATCAGAAAGAGTGAGGGTTTTTTTGTGTGTGTACCAGTCCTCAGGCTTGAACTCAGTACCTGAGCAAGGTCCCTGAGCTCTTTTGGTCAAGGCTAGCACATGACTACTTGAGTAGCAGCTCCACTTTCAGCTTTTTTTTGTTGGGTAATTGGAGATAAGAGTCTCATGGACTTTCCTGCCTGGACTGGCTTCAAACCACCATCCTCAGATTTTAACGTCCTGAGTAGTTAGAATTACAAGGGTGAGTCAGTGGTACCTGGCAAGACTTCCTGTACTCTAAAGAGAATGCTTATTTCTAAATGGGCAGAGAATAGCCTCAGATGATTTTCAAAACCATAAGGCTGCATTTGCATCAGTTCTCCAAAGTCTACCGCACCCTTCCTTACCCATGAGATGAGAACATCTGATGCCGGGGAGGTTGTGAGGAGTCAGCTGAGCAGCAGGAAGCAGCTAACACTGCGTGGACGAAGCTCCAGCACAGTGGCTGCTGCTGTCACCGTCTCTCTCTAGCATGTTCTCTGCCTACCACCTACCACCTACCGTGGCATTCAGTAACTCTCAGACGCTTACCTCAGGGAGGGCTCACACGAGTGAGAGGAAGGTTGACGCACAGTCTCCCGCTGTGTCTGAGTCTCAGGCAAGACTTCTTGTCTCTCCACCAGCTTCAAGGTCTCCTCTTGTGGGAGCACCACATCAGCCCTTGGATCTAAGGACGACACAGAAGAGGGTTTTCTACGCTCTGGCAGGCCCTGCCTGAGTGCTTGTGCCAGAGCTCCGTGTAGAGGCTGCGCCTACCACCCATGTGGGACAGAGGACCTCTGCCACCACAGGTGTGCACACAACTCGACACACACTTCGCTTTCTGCCATATCTGTCAATCTCTCACCTGTTCTGTTCCCTCCACAGAAAGGCAAAGATCCTGCTCTGCTGCTCTGCCTGAACTTACAGGCCCGTACATGGCCCAGGGACATCCAGGGTACAGACACTGGCTTTGGGGGTTATTGGGACCCCGCCCACCCTCTCTAGCATCCTGACCAGGAGAGTGTCCTGGGATATAGGGCTGGCACTCATGCTGCCTCTACAAACCACTCCCCAATTAAAAGGGCTAAATTAAAACTATGGGCGATAGCAACTATGCTAGGAATAGTTAATTCAGGAATAAATGTTATTCTAATTCAATGTTGTGCTATATGAAATATAAAATCTTTTCTAAAAACACTGTCAGCTACTTGTTTCTCAGACACTGGCACAGCTTGGAGGACTTCTATTCCCCTCCTCTATGATCATGTTTCCAAGAACGTGTTAGTCTCTTCTCCTAGGTACAAACAAGAAAGCTCAAGAGGGACAGACTGCAGCTCACTGTGCCCCAGCACCCACGCCTCTGGAGGGCCGTCCGTGGCTTCTGCTCCTTCCCCATGTCCCGTGGGCATGGGCCTACGGGACTGGACGCTCAGGAATGCTGGGGTTCAGGACAGCAGCCTCACCTCGGGCTTCACTGGCCAGGCCCCAGCCCGGCTCTGCAGGCCCACTCTCATTGGTCAGGTCTGGCAGGTATATAGAACTGTCACAGGCAAAGTCCATGTAGTGATAGAAGGCAGGAATCAGGAATGTGATATTCTATGGAATAAAGCAGGACATCTGAGAACCTAGAAGGATCCATTCTGACTCAGTGGCATCTTCCTGGAGGAGAAATGCAAACAGGAGCAAGCCTTGGGCAATTCACCACTACCTCCAGTCAAGATGTTTCAACCAACCTGCAGACTTTCTGGAACTCAATGCATAATTCATGGTTGTTTTTTTTTCATTTCTTTGATGCAAAAGAAAAATTCAGCATACCCTGAGGCAAGCTACACCTCCAGGCAGATGTCTGGCCTCTGCTGTCATGTATACCTGGACTGGGAGCCTGCGTCTGGCCTTACCAGGAGAGAGGACACTGATACACACTCACTGGCACCAGGTGAGCCAATGGACATTGTCTTTCAACCCATGGGCATCTGGTGGACCCAGGGCCACCATTGGAACCACCTTGGTGAGTCCTGTAGGAACTACGTACTTGCTCCTCTGCATAGTTTTGGGGGCATTTAAAGCCAGGAATGGCCAAGCCACACCCACGCCAGGAACTGAAACAAGTGAGCTCCACAGACACTGCTCAGCCAGTGGTCATGCCAGCTGACACCACACAGAGCAAAATCCCATCCCAGAAGGTTGAGCCATGACCAAATCACAGGATTCTAGATGTTTCAAACACTGTGATGATTTGTCGACACACATAATGGGATGGTCTCAAACAGGTCTGAATAAGAAAGGAGGCAGTTAAATCCATTGGCCTGGCTCTGGGCAGGTAGATGTCCACCAATGCCCAGTCAGTGAAGGGAAGTTGAGAAACCCTTCCTTTACCTCCTCAGCAGGGTAAAAGAGTAGACAAGCCCAGGGGATCTGGCCTAGTCAGAACTCCACTGGACACAGGAGGGAAGCCGCTGAGGCCGGAACAGGAGAAGCAAGCTGGCTGGCTAGGACCCGGGCTCCTGCCATTCCTGGGTCTAAGGACACTCCTAAGTCCAACCACAGCTGACCAGAGTTGACCAGCCCAGCAGGTAAATTCCCAGAGGAGATGGAAGCCGGACGGCAAACCCCACCTTGCCCAGGAGCTCCATCTTTCCATAACCAAACAGCATGAGCGCAAAGCTGTGATTGATGCCATAGATGGTGCCATCTGGCAGCAGGGTGATGAGGCCACTGATGGTGCAGAACACCCAGACGGACGCCTGGTAACCCAGACCCTGGGCTGCCGCACCCTCAGCCGCTGCCTCACTGCTGGGCTTGGATTTCAGCTTCAGACTCAGAGGGAAGGTGGTGCCGTCCCTGGCTTTCCCGACCGACTGCTGGATCTTGAGACTCTGGAAGACAAGCGCCCTGCTCAGCATGGCCACGCACTGTGTGCAGAGCCTCAGTGCTTCTGATCCCAATTCCACCCCATAGGTTCACACATGCCCAACACTGCTCCACTCAGGCCAGGGAATAGTAGGGGTGGGGGAGCAAGGGCTCATGGTCCAGAACAGCCAGAGTGCGGCATATACCAGTCAAGAGCTGCCTGGGGAGGATGAGGTGCGAGCTAGGTAGGGACTGGACCCAGGCTCAGCCACAGCACTGAGGACCACAGTACACAGCCCCATGGGCTGCACCCCCCTCCCCCCCAGCTCTGAGGGGAGGAAGAGCCAGTGTTTCTCCCACCCTTGTCCTTGTGGCCCCAGCCCCTCACGCTATTTCCTGGGGACACTGACTCCCCTCCCTCACATAATAACCAGACCTCACATTGTGGCTTCTGCTTCAAGCACGTGCATCGCGTCTGGCTCCCCGTCTGAGACTTCACCAGCGCGGGGCTCCTGACCAGGGAAGCAGTTTCAGGACACTAAGCTGGACTCAGACCTTTGTGTCTGTCCTTTGCTTGGGGCTCATGAAGGACAGGACAAGGCCAGAGGCGCCCATCCTGAGCACAGGGAGCACCTCTCCATGAAAATAGCACCCTAGTCCAAGCCAGAACTCAGATCTAGCTCTCCCAACAAAAGGGCAAGTCCTGACTCTGTTGCTGGTCCTCATCTGACCCCAAGCCCCAGTGAGCTTGCCAGGAACACAGGCAGGACACAGGACCCCTCATCGCTTCCCATGTGTTACTGAGAAGCATGGTAGCTCATCCCTCATGCTCACACACGCCTCCCCCTGTGCATCTCCACTCCAGGACGTGTGCCGCAGAGGTGCCAGCTGAGGCCCTGCTGGCTGTGAGGCTGCCAAGCTGTGGGACTGCTGCCTCAGAGCAGAAGAGAGGAGGCAGAGAACACAGGGACTGGGCAGGCAGCACTTCCCACAGAACTGTAACGCTTCACCTACAACTTGAGATGCTACGTTTAGAGAATCACACCCAGGGGTTGTCCTCAGTCTGACCAGAGCAGAGCTGTGACCAAAACCCAACTGCCTGGCCAGTCCCTTCCTGCAGGTGCAAAGTCACAGCACCAGGCTGCTGTGTGACGGCCACATGCTAACTGGGAAACAGGGGAGTCTGGGGACTCAGCTCTGAGCAGAGGGTCCCCTGCCCACCTCCCATCCCACGTAGCACTCTGGCCCCCCCTGCCCACCTGACTTAGCCATGGACTTGCCTAGATGAAGGAATTTCTAGAAAGCTGACCAAGATTCTTGTCTGGGTGTATCTGTGACAATATTTCCCAATGTGGGCAGTGCTGCCTAGTCAGCCAGGGCCCAGAAAGAATAAAAACAGAGCTCTCACTTCTGGAGTTAGGGTCCACCTCCTCCAGAACTCAGGCTCTCCACCCTTTATCTCCAGGACTTAACTGCAAAGCCCTCAGGGTTCTCAGACTTTTGTCCCTGGAGTCACACTTAGGGCACATCCCAGGGCTTCCTGCTTGCAGATGACTTTGTAATTGTGGGAGTCAATTCCTCCCATGAGCCCTACTGGCTCTGTCTGGAGAACTCTAACCACACAAGGAAGAACCCTGTCTTCCCGGCTCTGCCTTACAGAGGAGACTGAGGAGACACAAGCGATATTTGAGAGGCCACATAGGGTCCAGCCCTTGACCCAGCCCTGGAGCACAGGCAGTTGGAACCTCCCCCATCCTGGGCTGGTTCTGTCGTCAGGTTACAGACGCAGGTCCTACCTTTGGAACTTGCTGGCCAGGAGGAGGAAGCTGTATGGATGGGATCAGGTCTGTGATGTGCTGCCCTAACACGTCCTCCCCAGAGGCAAACCCATGGAGATGAGCAAAGTGACTGTCACAGGCTGCGACGGTTCCCTGGAGAAAAACTCAGTGCTCATAAGTGTGACAAATACAGTTTCTCACACTTGGCTTTCAATCTTACACTCCAGTGTCTATACGCTCAAGGCAAGACAGCTCTCACAACTTCTGCATCCAAAGGGCAGCAAGCAGCCAAATGGGGTTTCACAAGAACAGCATGCCAGTCCTTGCACCAGACATACCAAAACCGAGAGAACAAGCTGCTCTTCGGGGTCCTGGGCCCGCACCAGACTCTAACAGTCATATCTCAGCTCACAGCCAAGCCATGTCTGCAGGACAGACTCTACTGAGGGGCTTATAGCTATCACTCCACTAAATCTAAGAACAACTCTGTCAGTAGTTTTGTCTATATCCCCATTTTACAGATCAGGAGACTGAGACATGAGCAATTGAGTCCCTTGCCCGAGCAGTTAGCAGGGACACAGCTGGAGAAGACCTCTAGACACCCTGGGCACCTTCCTTCCCACGTCAGAGGTGCTGGCAAGAGGTAGGGCTGGGATGCACTTTGTTATATGAGGCAAAGCTGTGTGGTAGACAAGTGTCACACACTCACATCACTCTGGAAAGAGACCCATGCAGAGATCCTCTCCACAGGCTCCAGAACCACCACGCAGCACAGGCCACGCTCCTGCTGCATCCTCTTCATCCACACAGAGACTGGGATCTTCTCCCCAGTACGGCTGACAACATCCACCTGTGGACGGACACAAGCTGCTCTTGGGCACACTGCCTGCCCCACTGAGTCTACAACCAGCAAGGCGCGAAGTCTGCCACCACAGCCACAGGAGGCCTTTGCCATGTTCTCTGCGCTCAAAAATCTAGCAAATATAAACAATGCTTCTGATAGGTAGTGTCACAGACAGAGACTGTTTTATCAACATAGGCAGTTTTTGTTTGTTTGTTTTTTAATCCTCAGCAGGATGGAGAGACATCTAGGAAATCAATAAATCACACTTCTGAGTGTCTGTGAGCATGTTTCCAGAAATTGGTGTGTGGGCCAAACAAGTGGGGAAGACCTACCCTCCGTGTGGGCAGCACTTCCAACATCCAGGGCCCAACGGAATGAAAAGGCAGATAAGGAGGGAAGATCCCAGGGTGTGTTATCATAGCACTCTTTAGCCTTTGAATACCTCACACTTGGGACACGCCAAGAGTGTCAGGGCCTCTGGTCTTAGGTGGGCTCCTTCTCAGGTCACTCTTGTTCAGCCAGCAGATAGCCAGTGTGGGACTAGCTCCTCTCCAATCACGTGAGCCAATCCAATTAACCCCCTTTTAAAACTACACATAGCCGGGTGCTGGTGCCTCACACCTGTCATCCTAGCTACTCAGGAGGCTGAGATCTGAGGGTCATGGTTCATAGCCAGCCTGGGCAGGAAAGTCCGTGAGATTCTTACCTCCAGTGAACCACCAGAAAACTGGAAATGGCACTGTGGCTCAAGTGGTAGAGTGCTCACCTTGAGCTAGACAGTGCTCAGGTCTAGAGTTCAAACCCCACGACTGACACCCCCCCCAAAAAAAAAAAGTGTCCACATATTCTATTGGTTCTATTCTTCTGGCAAATTCTGACCAATACACTCAGCGTCATGGTAATATATTAGGATAAAAAGCAAAAAAAAAAAAGAAAGCAGTAGCTGCTATTTCCTAAAGAAATAGGCAGCAAAGTATGATTAATGCCATAATTGTTTCTTTGTAGCAGTCAGTCACTTGAACCAGTAACTTTCTGACTCTCCACTTTCCTTTGGTCCCAAAGACTCCACAGAATTTCATACTTCAACCTTCCCCCCAATCCCTCCCCCACATCAAGGTCCCAGCTAGACCTAGCAGCACTAGGATGGGGAACAAAATTGTCCAGGGAGGGGGCTGGGAAGGTGGCTTAGTGGTAGAGTGCTTGCCTAGCATGTATGCAGCCCTGGGTTTGATTCCTCAGTATCACATAAACAGAAAGAGCTGGAAGTAACATTGTGACTCAAATGGGAGAGTGCTAGCCTTGAGCAAAAGAAGCTCAGGGAGGGCTGGGAAAGTGGCTCAGTGGTAGAGTGCTTGCATGCATAAGGCCCTGAGTTCAATTCCTCAGCACCACATAAGCAGAAAAAGCTGAAAGTGGTGCTGTGACTCAATGGTAGAGCACTAGCCTTGAACTGAAGAGCTGAGGGACAGTGCCCATGCCTAGAGTTCAGGCCCCATGACTGACAAAAAAAAAAAAAAAAAAAAGAAAGCTCAGGGACAGCATCCCAGGGCCTTGAGTTCAAGCCCCAGGACTGGCAAAAACAAAAAGCAAAACATAACAAAAAACTGTCTAGGGAAGCATTCCTGGCCCCTCCACATACCCACCAATTGTGCCTATAGTTTGAAGCGTGCAGCAGAGCGCAGCTCAGAGCAGGAGCCTGGATGAGGAAGTCAGCACCTTCTCATCATATGCTGCTCTTGCCTTGAAGGCAGACAAGGGCCCATGGTGCCCGCTCACCACTGTGCCGAACACAACCGCAGCGTGGCCATCCGCCTCCACATGCTCCTCACTGAGGGCTTCCATCACGTCAGAGTCGGACTTCAGGAAGAACTGCATGAGCTTCTGGCCAATCAGGTCATGGCTGCTGTACCCCAAGAGCCTGCAGGCATTGTCGTTGGCAACTAGGATCTGAAGAGCCACAGAGAGAAGAGAACACGTCACCAGAGTCTCCTCACACTCCTGGCATCCGCCAAGGAGAACAATGCAGGAGCCAGGGCCAAGGACCTGCCCTTGCCCAGCACTGCCTCCAGTGCCCTCCCACCAAGAGCTCGGGCAGCAACACTCACACCCTGTAGCCAAAGCAACTGGTCAGAACCAACTACCCAAGATGCCTTCACAGCCAAATTGGGCATGTTACAATAAAGACAACAAAGAAAACATGGGAAAAGACATAAAACTTCCCGTCTAACAATGTATGTAAACATACATGATGTGATCATATTTCATTCAGGCACTGAACATCCGATCTTCTGTAGTTGAGCCAATGTGTTAAAGTATGCTTTAGGTACACACAAACCTGTCTTGAGAAGAGGATTCAACTTGATTGATTTGTGTGTGGTGTGGGTACTAGAGTTTAACTGAAGGCCTAGTAAAGGCCCAGTGCTTACTGGATAGTCTTTCTACCACTAATTCTATAGTTCTTCAAATTCTTATCTTTTTGCTACTAGACAGATTAAACAAATCTTTTCTAATCACACTTAAAACACAAATTCCTGTTTGAGGTACCAGGTTAGCCCCCAAACCACAGCCACAGATGGGCCTCAAACCAAAGCCAATACCTCTGTGGTCTTGGCGTCCACAGTGAAGACAGCCTTGTTGGGGTTGTACACATAGGCGGGGAGCAGAGGTGCAGACCACCCTGAAGATAGTCCTTTCAGCAGGGAACAACAGGATGTACTAGCCATGGACCCAGCCAGGTCTGCATGCTCAGGTGCAGTGGAGCAATACAATTTACTTGTACAGATGTTCTGGGCAGCCAGTGATGACAGGCAGTAGGAGCTCCACCTGTCCTCTGGAGAGGAAAAGAAGGAAAGAAAGCTCTAGACTTCATTCAGCTACCAAGTACTAACTTCTGAGACAGGCAGAGCACACGCCTGAAGAGGACCCCAGGATTTGGGTAATCCACAGAGCTGGCTGTCCCACCCACTGTGTCTGAGTGAGACTCACCAGAAAAGCCCAGGGACACACACTGGCACAGAGCAATGCCCTCTCAGAAACACAAACTGCCCAAGAGTAGCACATCTCAGCCACACTCTAAAGCCCTGTATCCTTCCCTGCGTCAGTCACTTCACCTCTGCAGCAACCACCCTGACACTTGTTCCCAGGAAGCATCAGTTCGGAACAACCTGCTCCTCCGTTAGCCCATTCTACCACCCCAGTGGAGCTGCTCTCAACATCCTGTCCCGCAGCAGAAAAGTACTCTGCCCAGCAGTCAGTCCTCAGTCTTAGTCTTCAACCCACTCCCCTTAGCTGGAGCACTGGGCCTCAGGTCCCTCACCTTCTTAAGTCTAGTCACCTAAGCTTCTCCCCTTCCCCTTCTCTACCTATGACCACAAAGTAACCCACTCCCTAGTACCTTCCATCACGCAGAAGATCCATGTGCTGTCAGCTCCACATCTACCTCCAGGCCAGAACCTCCCATCACAGACAAACGGCCTACTCCCTTTCCTATCTTCATCCTTTGCCTTGAAACCAAACACATATGACCCCAGTGTTGACTGCTCTTTCACCCTGTCTTCTCTGCTCTGCATTTTTCGTCTAGGATCACAATGTCTCAGTACATGGCCCACTGACGGCTCTTAGGGATGGGGAGCCACACAGTCACTTGGTCCCTTCTATTCCCAGTCAGCAGTTTCTGGCATGGAAGTCACTGAAAAGATCATCCTAAAGTCAATCTATGGTATCAGTACACTAGCGGTGTGCGTGGACAATGGCAGTAAAGCTCACCTCCTGTTCAGGCTTCCTCGGGCCCTGCTCCTACCATCTCAGCACCAGTGTTCAATACCATCAAGCTGCTTCATGACCGCAAGACAGATGACCTTGAGACCCTAGCCCAGCCTTTCCCTAAAACTGCTCCAGCCTCCAGCCACTTGTTTTATAGATCCATTCCCAACATCAAGAATGCAGTTTGCGGGCTGGGAAGGTGGCTCAGTAGTAGAGCGCTTGCCTTGCATGCATGAGGCCCTGGTTTCGATTCCTCAGCACCACATAAGCAGAAAAAAAAAAAGCCGGAAGTGGCACTGTGGCTCAAGTGGTAGAGCGCTAGCCTTGAGCTGAAGAGCTGAGGGACAGTGCCCAGGCCCAGAGTTCAGGCCCACGGCCAGACCCCCCCCCCCCCAAAAAAAAATGCAGTTTGCACCAGGTGCAGGTGGCTTGCACCTGTAATCCTAGCTACTCAGGAAACTGAGATCTGAGTTTGAAACCAGCTCAAGCAAGAAAGTCTGTGAGGCTCTTATCTCCAATTAACTACCATAAAACTGAAAGTGGTACTGTGTCTCAAAATGGTAGAGAGCTAGCCTTGAGCACAAAATCTCAGAAACAGCGCCCCCACAACTTGCCGCCAAGGCACTGGTGTCTCCCAGCTACAATCCTAGCTACTCAGGAGGCTGAGATCTGAGGATCCTGATTTAAGATCTGCCTAGGCAGGAAAGTCTTTGACACTCTTATCAATTAATTACAGAAAAAGCTGGAGTAGAGTGGTGGCTCAAGTGGCTGAGTGCTAGCCTTGAGCAAAAGCAGCTCAGGGACAATGCCCAAACCCTGAGTTCAAGCACCAGACTAGCACAAAAAATTCTTTTTAAAAAAAGCAACATGCTGCCTCAAGCCCCAATCATAAAACTCATCCCTCCAGGAGAGGGGACATAGAGAAAGCAACCCACCCAGGAGGGTAGCTGCCTCCATTTTTGTCTCTGTGGTGTCTAGGTAGAACACCTCCACCTGGTGTAGTCAGTATTCACTGAGCTACATTAGCAAAGTCATACTCTTGGAATATAGTCTGGCTTAAGATGGTGCTCAGGCATTCCATGAGTAAGAAAGAACATTCTGCTCCAACTTGGCCCTGAAACACGGAAGTGAATTCAACTGATGCTGAGGAATAGACTTTGTGCTAAGCAGAGAAGATGAATGAGAGGAAAGACCATGGGCTCCTCTGCAACCAGCGCAGCCCAGCCTCTCAGCGGACAAGAGAAGATATGCACCATACGTTTTCATATTACAAGTCTGATGCCCATAATGAGGACATCATTACCGGGGAGTGCCATCCTGCTCTGGCAGAGTTTAGAGAGTCCATTCTTCCTGCTCAGGTGTCTGCGGGCCGAGGACAGGGGCTTGCTGGGTTCGGAGGTGGTTTGTGCAGTTGAGCTCTCCAGCACAGGAAGGCTCCTGGACAGCATTCTCTGGTCCTCATCAAAGGTGGGTGGGCCTCTGTCCTCCATGGGGAGCAAGAAGGCAAGTCGCCAATCTCCCACCTCTAACAGCCCTCACCTGGAAATCAAAGGGCACCTGGTTAACCTAAGCAACACAAGAGCACAATGGCTACATAGTAAGTATAGTCAGTCCAAAGCTGGGCTAAGAGAAATTCTTCCAGCCTGGCACCAGTGGCTCACACCTGTGATCCTAACCTTAACTCAGGAGACTGAGATCTGAGGATCACAGTTCAAAGCCAGCCAGGGCAGGAAAGTCTGTGAAACTCTTATCTGCAATTAACCACCAGGACAGAGATCTGCCAGTCAGGCTACATCCAGTTCCAGGATCAGTGGGTACCCTGCAGGAGATCCCCACAGAGACCAGCGCTGGTGGTGAGCCACAGAGCTTGACTCGATCCCTCTCCCCCCAGCCCAAGAAGGGCGCCACATTGGAAGAGGACAAAGAGGCCAGGGCCATTCCTCACTCCCCTCGTCCTACCACTGGCTTCCAGCATGAGGCCTCGGGCACTAGGACTCTGTGTCTTCCATAGCCCTGGCTATCAGGAGAGTAACAGGGCGGTCTGAGAACAAAAGTCTGCACAGCCATAGGTGCTGCCCCTTCTGAAACATCAAGCTCATCCCAGAGTGAGTCCCTCTCCTCCCAGCCTTCCATACGGACAAGTCCCAGGGCACAGCTGTGGGCAGAGGGCTCTCCTATCAGGAGCCACGAATTACATGTGCACACCAGCCACTGACAGTACTGCCCTGCTGAGAGCTGGAAATCGTGTGCACACACTGGCAGCTGACAAAACACATGTGAGAGCCGGCCCCTGTTCGGAGCCATGAAACGCACACACATGCACAAGCCCCTGTGGGCCAAGACACAAGCAAAGTCCAGTGCACCCTTGGGGGACTCAACCCTTCCCAAGCCCACACCCGGATCTAGCCTTCCCAGCCCCCACTGCAGACTGGACCAAGCTCCTTCCCGCTAGCCCAGGGTGGAGCACATGCAAGGCACTTGCTGGCCCAGGGACCCAGAGTGGGCTAGCCTGGGCCAAGACAGGTTGCCACCAGTCTGGAGAAGAGGCCAAGTTCAGACCACGACCCTGACAATTCCAGAACCCAAATGCATAAATCACAACAAAAGATTACAAGATTCACGGACAATCAAGACAACAAATCAAATCCAAAAGCCAACAACAACCCAGGGAAGGACCCCAGTGAAAGTGAAGTAGAGATGGAGGACAAAAGAACCATTGAAGAAATGATGACAGGCTGGGTGCCCATGGCTCACTCCTGTAATCCTAGCTACTTCTGGCTTTTTCTGCTTATATGGTGCTGAGGAATCGAGCCCAGGGCCTCATGCATGCAAGGCAAGCACTCTACCACTGAGCCACCTTCCCAGCCCCTCAAACTAATGTTTTAAAGCAAAACATACTGTAGAAACTGCTCAAATGGTGGGCACCGGTGGCTCACGCCTGTAATCCTAGCTACTCAGGAGGCTGAGATCTGAGGATCACAGTTCAAAGCCAGCCTAGGCAGAAAAGTCCATGAGACTCTTATCTCCAATTAACCACTAGAAAACCGGAAGTGGTACTGTGGCTCAAGCAGTAGAGCGCTAGCCCTGAGCTGAAGAGTGCAGGGATAGCGCCCAAGCCCAAAGATCAAGCCCTACGACCGACAAAAAAAAAAAAAAAAAAAAAAAAAAAAATTGCTCACACGCATGCAGGCTAAACAGCACACTACTGAGTAACACCTGGGTCACGGAAGAAATTAGAAAGTTCTCACAACTCAATGAAAATTTAAACATATCACAAAACCTCAGGATACAGTAAAAGCAGTGCTGAGGGGAAAGTTCAAAGCCCTAAGCACACACATAAAGAAAACAAAAACAGCTCAAGTAAATAACCTCACGATGCAATTTAAACTGCTAGAAAAAGCTGGGCGCTGGTGGCTTACACCTGTAATCCTAGCTGCTCAGGAGGCTGAGATCTGAGGATCATGGTTCAAAGCCAGCCCGGGGAAGGAAAGACTCTTATCTGAGTAGCTAGGCCTGAGCCACCAGTGCCCAGCTTGGTTTGGAATTCTTAGCCAGAGCAATAAGGTAAGAAAAGGACATTAAAAGGATCTTCATAGAGAAAGAAATTAAAGTCTGTGAGACTCTTATCTCCATTAACCACTCAGAAAACTGGAAGTGGTGCTATGGCTCAAGTTGTAGAACACTAGCCTTGAATTGAAGAGTTGAGGGACAGCACTCAGGCCCAGAGTTCAAGCCCCACAACCGACAAAAAAAAAAAAAAATAAAAGAGGGGCTGGGAAGGTGGCTCAGTGGTAGAGCGCTTGTCTTGCATGCATGAGGCCCTGGGTTCGATTCCCCAGCACCACATAAGAAAAAAGGAAGCCGGGCGCTGGTGGCTCACGCCTGTAATCCTAGCTACTCAGGAGGCTGAGATCTGAGGATCGCGGTTCAAAGCCAGCCCGGGCAGGAGAGACCGTGAGACTCCTATCTCCAATAAACCACCAGAAAACCGGAAGTGGTGCTGTAGCTCAAGTGGTAGAGCGCTCGCCTTGAGCTGAAGAGCTGAGGGACAGCGCCCAGGCCCAGAGTTCAAGCCCCACGGCCGACAAAAAAACAAAAACCAAAACAAGAAAAAAGGAAAAAAGCTGGAAGTGGCGCCGTGGCTCAAGTGGTAGAGCACTAGCCTTGAGCTGAAGAACTTAGGGATAGCACCCAGGCCCAGAGTTCAGGCCCCACGACCAGACCTGCCCCCCCCCCCCAAAAAAAAAAGAAAGAAAGAAATTAAACTATCCCTATTTGCAGATGACATGACCTTATACCTGAAGGATCAAAAACAAAAAAAACTCCATTCCCAAACCTCTAGACCTAATTGACCACTTCAACAGAGTAGCAGGTTACAAAATTAACCCAATAATCGGTCACTTTTCTGTACACCAACAATGTACAAGCAGAAAGGGAAATCATGAAAACACCACCATTTGCAAAAGCCATAGTAACAAAAACAGCTTGGCAGTGGCACAAAAATAGACCTGAAGATCAATGGAACAAATTAAAACCACATACTTACAGTCATCAGTGGAAAAAACAGTCTCTAAACTATTGTGTTGGGAAACCTAGGCAGCCATATGCAGAAAACAGTGGACTCCTGGCTTATCACTGCACTCTAACATTAACTGAAAGTGGATTAAAGATATTAACATCAGACTTGAAACTCTAAAACTACTGCAAGAGAGTAGGAGATACATTAGAGCTTTAGGTACAGGCAGGAACTTCCCAGATAGAGATGCAGGGGTACAACAGAGAGACTTGACAAATGGGACTACTTTAAAATAAAAAGTTTCTGAACAGCGAAGGACATAGCTACTAAATTAGAAAGACACAACCAATCTGCAAAGCAGTCTCAAGTTCCTCAAAAAACTAAACATAGACCTTCCCTATGAGCCAGCCATACCACTCCTGGGCATCTACCCTGAGCCAGGATATAGAGACACCTGCACACGCATGTTCACTGCCGCACTATTCATAATAACCAAGATATGGAAACAACCCAGATGCCCCACAATAGATAAATGAATCCAAAAAATAAGGTAATACACAATGGAATTTTACACAGCTATTTGAAAGGATAAATTAATGTCATTCCCAGGGAAATGGCTGGAACTAAAACATACCATGTGAAGTGAGGTGAGCCAAGATCAGAGAAACTGAGCATATTCTCCCTGTTTGTGGAAGTTAGATTTAAAATGCAATGGGACATGATAAATTATACAGGATTCTAAACACTCACATACAGTGAGACTAAAAGAGGCGTCTTATGAGAAAATCACCAAGTTATAATACTCAAGCACCTCTTCATATGTATATAAAATAAGATATACTGAAAAACTCCAAAGATAAGAAAACAAAGGACCTTTTCTCAATTTATTTTTCCTTTTTCTGATGACTACATTCTTTACATCATATACTGTGTAGTATATGGGGGAGGGCACAGAATCAGTGGAAAATGGCTGAAAAGTGCAGCAGCAGGGCCTATGGGCTACACTGCACATTGGTAAAAGTGAACCACGAAACTCATGGGTAGAGAGAGGAGGGAGGGAATGGGAGAGAAGGAGGGAATAGATGATATTATGCAAAAGGAAGAAAATTATTTATTATGTGATGCATGTAAAGGTAACCGGGCTGTATATCACTTCTAAAAGGACAATGAAGTAATTTTTTAAAAAATTTACCACCAAAAAGCCAGTAGTAGAGCTATGGTTCAAATGGTAGAGGACTAGCCTTGACAAGGACAACATTCAGGCCCTGAGTTCAAGCCCCAAGACAGGCACGAAAAAATTGTGTGGTTTTGTTTGTCAGTCATGGGTCTTGAACTCTGGGTCTGGACACTGTCCCTGAGCTCTCAGCTCAAGGCCAGCACTCTACCACTTGAGCCACAGAGCTACTTCTGTTTCCTGGTGGTTAATTGGAGATAAGAGTCTCACAGATGTTCCTGCCCCGGCTGGCTTTGAAGAGTGATCCTTAGATCTCAGCCTCCTGACTAGCTAGAATTACAGGCTTGAGCCACTAGCGCCTGGCTGTGAGTAGTTGTTTTTTTCAGACATACTTTTCCAGAGAAATGCACTGGAAGATATGGAAAGGCAATAAGGTAAAATGGACCAAAAAATGAGCCAGGAGGGAAGGCAGGATAAGATCCCAGCATCATCCTGGCTAGCTTCACCAGTCAACAGAAAAAGCCTGTTCAAAGAGTACTCTGACTTTATGTGTTTCCTCATCAATCACTTAATTTTTTACAGGCTTAATTTTTACTCAGTTGTTAACAGGAAATGCTTCCAAGTTGAGGCCTACAGTTTTGGAAGTTTGGTTTATATTTAAGCAGCTCCAAGAAGTAGACATGCAAAACTGAGTACTTGACAGTACATGCTGGTGTCACATGGATTCCCATTGCTAGTTATTCCACAAAGCACAAGACCAAACACAAGCAAGGAAAAGGGGACCTCTGAGGAAGCACTCCTACTCTTCTGGGTGAGCCTTTCTGTACCATCAGAACAAACACTAGGAGCAAATAGCCCCAATCACTCACACTGCCAATATACACCAAAGAGCAGAACCAGCATTGGGTGGAGCCAACCAGCAAAGGATGTTGAACCTGTAAAATTTCAAACCACTGAATCAACCTCTCATAAAACTTCTCTTCTGTGGGTTTGCGAGCCAACTGTTCTTTATTATTATTATTATTTGTAGACAATGCCCCCTCTTTCCACCCTCTCCCAGTTTTTCCTTTCCATCCCTACCCACAAGTTGTATAATTCACTTTCAACAGTGTCTAGTGTCTAGTGCATTTGTTGACCCTTTGACCCTCCATTTCTGTGCTCCTGCATACCCCACAGATAAATGGACAAACAAGACAAAAAGCAAACAAAACAACTAAGAAAAATCCTTAATTTCCTGGGATTCGACCTTTGCTAATTATTTTATATGATCAAGAAACACATAGGAAAGCCGGGTGTGGTGGCTCATGCCTGTAATCCTAGTTACTCTGGAGCGTGAGATCTGAGGAAAGACCATGAGACTCTTATCTCCAATAAACCACTCAGAAAACTGGAAGTGGTGCTGTGGCTCAAGTGGTAGAGCGCTCATCTTGAGCTGAAGAGGTGAGGGACAGTGCCCAAGCCCAGAGCTCAAGCCCCACAACTGACAAAAAAAAAAAAAAAAAAGCACTTGGGAATCATTTTGAACAAGGTAAGCACATGGTCTCCCTGATATATGGATGTTAAATCCAAAATGCAAGGAGACATGACAAAATAAACAGGACTCAAGAAACAAAGGACCTTCACTCAAAAAGAAAAAAAAAGCACACAGAATTGTACCTTTGGGTTCTTCCCCTAAGAGTTATCTTCCTTTGGTCTCAGCATATGTGAATATAGAGTCCTATATAGTTTATTTTGTCCCAGTATATTTTCGATCTAGCTTTCCCACATGAAAGCAAGCATGCCCTGTTTGTCTCTCACAATTGCTTTCTTCACTGCCATAGGCATTCGGAGCCCTTGGCCTGTAATTGGCATTGAGGCATTATAATGAGTACACAAATGGCAACCACTGTGACTAAGGGTAGGAGCAACAGGCACCTCCCAGACTGAAGGAACGCAAAGGCCTTCCAGAAGTGTACTGCAGCCCCTGGTAAAGATGAATGAAGACCTTTTACTTCTGGACAGAAGTTCAGTATGCAGCAGGGCAGGGGCAAGAGGCCTGGCGAGCCTCTGGGTCGGCCTGGGCAGTCCAGAAATTATCCCTAAATTTAACTCTAAGGGAATCAACTCTCCGGAGAGGCACGCATTTTACAGCCTTTCCAGGTGCAATGTAGGGCAAAACAAGAAACGGGGCACTCACAATCCCCTGGACTAGAGATCCAGAGACAGGCAGTCAGCCTTGAGAAAGGAACCCAGGAGAGAGACCAGGGGTGGGCGGTGAGCCGGGGAGGGAGCAGAGTCAGGGCGGACCCCGGGCTGGACGGAGGGTGAGCCGGGGAGGGAGCAGAGTCAGAGCGAGGGAGGGTGAGCCAGGGAGGGAGCAGAGTCAGAGCGGACCCCGGGCTGGGCCGACCCCGGGCTGGAGGGAGGGTGAGCCGGGGAGGGAGCTGAGTGAGAGCGGACCCCGGGCTGGGCCGACCAGGCCTGGAGGAAGGGTGAGCCGGGGAGGGAGCTGAGTGAGAGCGGACCCCAGGCTGGGCCGACCCCGGGCCGGGCGAAGGGTGAGCCGGGGAGGGAGCAGAGTCAGGGCGGACCCCGGGCTGGGCCGACCCCGGGCTGGAGGAAGGGTGAGCTGGGGAGGGAGCAGAGTCAGGGCGGACCCCGGGCTGGAGGAAGGGTGAGCCGGGGAGGGAGCTGAGTGAGAGCGGACCCCGGGCTGGGCCGACCCCGGGCCGGGCGGAGGGTGAGCTGGGGAGGGAGCAGAGTGAGAGCGGACCCCGGGCTGGGCCGACCCCGGGCTGGAGGGAGGGTGAGCTGGGGAGGGAGCAGAGTGAGAGCGGACCCCGGGCCGGGCGGAGGATGAGCCGGGGAGGGAGCAGAGTCAGGGCGGACCCCGGGCTGGGCCGACCCCGGGCCGGGCGGAGGATGAGCCGGGGAGGGAGCAGAGTCAGGGCGGACCCCGGGCTGGGCCGACCCCGGGCCGGGCGGAGGGTGAGCCGGGGAGGAGCCGGGTCGCTCAAGGACCGGGAAGCGGCCGGCCCGCGCGCCCTGCTCGCACTCGCCCCGGGCCGAGGGGCGCCGCGCACGAACGGACAAAACGCGGTCGCGTCCGGGCGAGCACACCGAGCCCGCGGGTGTGCGCCTCCCACCCGGCGGGGCAAACGGCCGGAACCCGCCCCCACCGGGGGCCGGGCCGACCGGAGCCCAGGCGGCCGGGGCCGGTGCGCACGCTGGGTCGCCCCGTCGCCGGGGACTCGGGCCGACCGCGGCCCTAGGAAACGACTCCCCGCGGACGGGCGTCTCACCTGGGAGGATCTCCGGAGGAGCGCCCGGCCAAGCGAGCAGCACGACGCCGAGGGAGCCGGTGCGCGGGCTAGCCCGTGGGCCAATCGCAGGAAGACTCGCGCGGATTGACAGGCCCCACCGACCAACCATGTGGGCCAGTGGGCGGAACTTGGAGCGCTCGATCTTGGAGCCCGCGCAAACGGTTGCTAGGGACGCACCGGACGCCTCCAACGGCGTCCCGGAGGAACCAAAAGGCTGCGACTCCAGCGGACCCCTAGCCCGTGGGACGCCGTCTCATCCGGCCGCGGGGTCGGCAGGCTGAGCGTCACGGAGCTCGCCCCTTGGAGGCCTCGTCCTCAAGGCGGTGGGCGCGGAACGGAGGCGGAGAAGGCGGCTAGCGAGCGCCCGGGAGCCGACCTGCCGGTGCTGGGCGTCCGCTAAAGGCGGCTTACGGGAGCCCGAGAGAGTGGCCGCTCTGGCCGCCCGGCCCATCGTGCAGACGCCGCCGCGAGACTCCCGACGTCGGGGATGCCCGTGCCCCTGGCCGCGCCGCTCCTCCGAGCCCAGCCCGTGGGCACGAGAGAACCCAGAGCTACGGACACGCCCCGCGCTCGGGCGCGCTGCGGGGACACTGCTTCCGCACGGCCTCGCTCTCGCGCCGCCCCAGCTCCCGGCCAATGTCGGAGGCGGGACGAGGTTCGCCGCAACTACAACTCCCACGGGGCGCTGTGCCCGCGCAGGCCCGCTGGCTCCGGACGCCGCGCCGGCCCCTATTGGCTGGCGGCTCGGGGCCGGGAGCCCTGATTGGTCCAGGGCCCTGAGGCGACAGGTTCCGGAAAGGGGAAGAGCAGCCAATATGGCGGCGGAGCGCGGCGCGGGGCAGCAACAGTCGCAGGAGATGATGGAGGGTGAGCGGCCCCCGGGGGCGGCCCTGGAGCGGCGGGAGGGGACGGCGGGCTCGCACGGCCCCTCGCCCAAGAGGGGCCGAGCATCGGGCCGGGGACGCGGCACCACGGCAGCTGTCAGCCGGGCTGGCTGGGGCGGCGGAGGCTGGACCCGGGCAGTCTCGGCCCGAGGGCTGCAGCGGCTGGCAAGGACCGGAGCCCGGGGCAGAGCGTGGCGCGAGCCCGCCGGTGCCGGGGAGCCGACGAGGAGCCGGCGAAGCGGGGGGGCCTCGCCGCGAACCTCGGAGATTGACAGGCGGGAGGGGGCGGGCCTCCTTCGGCTCGCGGGGAAACTGAGGCTCCGGGCGCGGGGACCTGCGGACCCCGCAGTACCGATCTTCTCGCGGCTGGTGAAGGGTCTACTCGGGAGCGGATGGGATGTGGCGAAGGCATGGCCAGGAGCTCCGGGGAGCTGGAGGCGATGGCTGTTTTCTAGGCCTCGGAATCTCCAAAAGGATACATTCAACTTTCTTCCTCCTTTTCCACTTCGTTGGAATTATGTCTCACACACACACACACACACACACACGCACGAACACATCCCTGTGTGTATAACCTATCCCTGCATCCATGCTTTTTCGGCATAATTATGTGCAAACTTCGAATCCGGTGCACGTGTGCGCTCCAGTACACACTGCAACTGGAGAACTAGTCAAGTCTCTTCAGTACCTAAATGCTGTTAGCTCCACTGATTGAGTAGTAGAGACTTCCAGAAGAACAGTCACGATCTTCACACACACACACACACACACACACACACACACACACACACACTCTCTCTCTCTCTCTCTCTCTCTCTCTCTCTCTCTCTCTCTCTCTCTCTCTCTCTCTCTCTCTCTCTCTCTCTCTCTCTCTCTCTCTCTCCAACTGGAGAATCAGTCAAGTCTCTTGAGTGCCTAAATGCTTTTGCTTCACCGGTGGAGTGGTACAGACCTCCCGTTGAACAAACACTATTTTCATGTGAAGAGTGCTAGGGGAAAAGGCCCCGGAGCTGGAGATGTAGAGGGCACATTTGGGAGTGATGCCAGCGGCATTGCCCACCAGGTTGGGGACAGGTGGGATGCAGGTGGGAGGAATCAGCTATCATTCCATAGAAAGGAAACCCAGTCAAAGGCAAAAGGCTGTGGAGTGACAGTTGTTTGTAATATAAAAGGTCAGGTTAGGGGTCCGGCTCTTTGGTATCCTTGAATCTTTTGGAGCATGAAAGTGGTTCTTTCCCCCTCTTCCCACTCATCTAGCCCACTTCTGATTCTCTTCCACTATTTGCATTTCTTGATAAAGGGCAAATACAAAAGCCAGGCTTTTCTCCACTCCTCTCCCACACGTTATCAGCTCTGACACGTACTGCTTTAACAGCTCCAGTGCTTTGACACCTCCATTCCTACCACCAATGCCTTCACTCCGACCTTCCTCTTGGAGATTTAATTGCCTGCCTGCCAGCTCATTGTACTCAGCCCCACAGTTATTTCCTTGCTGAGTGATTGACAGTCCCAGGCTGCAGACCCTCTCTACCACCCTCACCATAGTCACAAGCTGCACTTTGGCTCCTCCTATTCTTTGGCACCTCATGGAGGAAGTGCATGGGCTGTGACCCAGAACTTGGTCTTCCTGTGCTCCTGGTAGTTCGTTTGCTAAATTCTCCTGTGTGTCATACCCTGGTAACTGTTCTTGTGCCTTTTTAAAAGGTAATCCTGACAACTCTTGAGGCTGGATGCTCCACTAGCTCTCTTCTTTTTTTTTTTTTTGGGTCCAGTCATGGGGCCTGAACTCTGGGCCTGGGCGCTATCCCTCAGCTCTTCAGCTCAAGGCTAGCGCTCTACCACTTGAGCCACAGTGCCACTTCCGGCTTTTTTTCTTTTTGCTTATGTGGTGCTGAGGAATCGAACCCAGGGCCTCAGGCTTGCAAGGCAAGCGCTCTACCACTGAGCCACCTTCCCAGCCCTCTTTTTTTTTTTTTTTGTCGGTCGTGGGGCTTGAACTCTGGGCCTGGGCGCTGTCCCTCAGCTCTTCAGCTCAAGGCGAGCGCTCTACCACTTGAGCTACAGCGCCACTTCAGTTTTTCTGGTGGTTTATTGGAGATAGGAGTTTCATGGTCTTTCCTGCCCGGGCTGGCTTTGAACCGCGATCCTCAGATCTCAGCCTCCTGAGTAGCTAGGATTACAGGCGTGAGCTACCAGCACCCGGCTCACTAGCTCTCATCTATGAGGAGTCTGAGACTTGAAGAAGAAAGTGATTTGCCAAAGCTGAATCCTTAGAGGCAAGATGCAAACCAAGATGAAAGCAAAGATCAGATTCAGTGGAAATGAAGACTAGGGTAAACAGAACAAGATTAGAGAGACAAGTAAGGAGGCAGAGCTAGAGTCCAGGCTTCAGTAATAACGGAGCCAAGGCAGTGACTAGTTCGGGAAGAAGGAGTGGATATGGAGATTTGGGAGATGGATTTTAGAAGAATCTTCTTTATACACTATCGTTTCCTGAGTGTGCTTTGCTGGATACAGTGGGAAATGCACATATGAAATGGAACCTCCTTCCCCTTGAGAGTGTGCTCTTTTGTAAAAATTGGGTCAGAGCTAGACATATTGGCTCATGCCTATAATCCTAGCTACTTAGGATGCTGAGATTCAGGAGCTCAAATTTCGAAATATAAGGCAAGCCTGAGCAATAAAAGTTTATGAGACCCTCATCTCAACCCATGAAAAACTGACACAGTGACCCTGGCCATCCCAAGTATGTAGGGAATAGCATGCGTGTGTGCGTGTGTGTGTGTGTGTGTGTGTGACTTACACCTGGTGTTGTCAAATGTTCTTCAGAACGTCATATGAAGTGGACATGGATTCTCATGACAGGTGTGGGTTCAGTTGACAGGAGGGTTGAATCCGAAGAGTCTGGTGATGAGGAGGGCAAGAAGCGCAGCAGTGGCATTGTAGCAGACCTCAGCCAGCAGAGCCTGAAGGATGGCGTGGAGCAGGGAGACGAGAGCGCGGAAGGTACTGGGTGCCGTTAACCTCAGACTCGTCGAGAGCAAGGATGTGTGGGGGTGAGATGTGCTGGTTGTGTTGCACATGTATCCTCAGGTAGTGTGTGACGGTCCTGGGAAGGATGGAGCAGGTGGCTGTGTGCCCAGGGCACTCCTCAAGTGACTCACTTGTGCCCCTTGCAGAAGTGTGCAGTTGTGCAGTGTTGTCGAGTTGCATTGATGGCAAACACTACTACTGAGAAGGTTGGCCCTGGAATATCGCCTGGGACAGAACCCTGTGTGTACCTGGACTTGAAGAAACATGCTAGGTGATTACTGTGCTTCCTGTCCACATAGCAGCGGTCTCCTCAGAACACTCACAGGGCCACTTCCTGTCCACATAGCAGCAGTCTCCTCAGAACACTCACAGGGCCACTTCCTGTCCACATAGCAGCGGTCTCCTCAGAGCACTTGTACAGGGCCACTTCCTGTCCACATAGCAGCGGTCTCCTCAGAACACTCACAGGGCCACTTCCTGTCCACATAGCAGCGGTCTCCTCAGAACACTCACAGGGCCACTTCCTGTCCACATAGCAGCGGTCTCCTCAGAACACTCACAGGGCCACTTCCTGTCCACATAGCAGCGGTCTCCTCAGAGCACTCACAGGGCCACTTCTGGTGCCACCATGTTTCTCCAAGGTGATGGATGTTAGGAAGGTTATTTGCTAGTGAACTAGCCAAGTAGTTTTCTCTGGTGGCTTTTTGTACCCCCATAAAGGCCCATACCATTTTGTATATTTGCTTAGGAGATTCAGTTTACAAGGAAAAGAATAAGAGATCCATGTAAACACAGATATTCAAGATTGATTATTAATGGCTTCAAAAAATTCTAAGCAGGCTGGGTGATAGTAGCTCATTCCTGTAATCCTAACTACTCAGGAGGCTGAGATTTGAGGATCATAGTTCAAGGCAAACCTGGACAGGAAAGGCCATGAGACTCTTATCTCCAATAAATTCAGAAAAAGCCAGAAGTGGCACTGTGGCTCAAAGTGGTATAGTGCTAGCCTTAAGCAAAAGAAGCTCAGGAACAGCACCCAGGCCCTGAGTTCAAGCCCCACGACCAGCAAAAAAAAAAAAAAATCTAAACAGGATACGTGTAGATTGTTGTTTTTGGGGGGGCAATGCTGGGACTTGAACTCAAGGCCTTATACCCTCATTTGGCTTTTTTGCTCAAAAGTTGGTGCTCTACCATTTGAGCCATACCTCTGCTTTCAGTTTTTTGTTAGTCTCAGATTTGTCTACCATAGCTGCCTTCAAACAGTAGTCCTCAGAGCTCAGCCTTATATGAGTAGCTAGCATTACAGGCATGAGCTTCCAGTACCCAACCAGAAATCTTACTTTCAATTAAATGTGAATATGTGGTTTACTGCCTAAAAATAAAACACATCAACACTGCTGAGGTTTGACAGGAACCTTTGCCTTCTGTATTTCCAGATCTGCAGGCAATGTGTGACTTGTTCAGGTATTCATAATTATGCCTTACTCTTATAAAAATAAATTCTTTAAAACATCGCTGATTTTTAAAATAGCGTTGTAGTGTGCCAGCAAAGATTATTGGTAACCATGGCAACTGAATTTTAAGAGAAGAGGCAATTGCCCCAAAAGTACCCATAATTTTTGGTGTGGAACTTCAGTGTCAGTACTCGGGGAGTGATGTGGGTGGACCACGGGCTTGGGCACAGTCCTCCCCGTTGGGCTTAGTCATAGAGAAGCTCAGGTCTGTACCTTTGAGACTGTAGATAACCATGGAGGACTTGGGGCATGGAGCTGAACTGTTTTGGGCTTCTTTTCCTAGCTGGCAATGTCATTTTGCTGGTAACAGGACTGTGGTCCCTGACAGATGAGAATAAGGCCTTCTTGCTTGCCAGAGCACATGTACTGCAAAAAAAGCCAGTGGAATTAGAGCTTACTTTGTCTAAATCCCAGGCTATCTCCTCCAGAAGAATAGAACAAATTCTAGTTCTCTCTGAACCTGTCTTTCAAGTTCTTAGAAAAATTGAAACTTATTTAAATGTTTGGTTTTTGTTTAGTTTTTGCCAGGCCTGGGTCTTGAACTCAGGGCCTGAGCACTGTCCCTGTCCCTGAACCTCTTTGTGCTTAAGGCTAGCACTTTATCACTTGAGCCACAGTACCACTTTGGGCTTTTTCTGAGTATTAGAGAAAAGAGTCTCATGGACCTTCCTTCCAGGGCTGGCTTTGAACCTGTCCTCAGATCTCAGCCTCCTAAGTAGCTAAGGATACAGGCATGAACCACCAGTGCCCAATATTATTTAAGTATTAGTTCAGACAAATTCAAACATGTTAACCAGGCCCTGGGGGCTCACGCCTGTAATCCTAGCTATTTGGACTGAGGATTGCAGTTGAAAGCCAGCTCAGGCAGGGAAGTCCGTGAAACTTTTTTTTTTTTTTGTCATGGGGCTTGAAACTAGGCCTGGGCACTATTCAGCTCAAGGCAAGCACTCTACCGCGTGAGCCACAGCACCACTGGTTTTCCAGTGGTTTATTGGAGATAAGAGTCTCACAGACTTTTCTGCTCGGGCTGGCTTTGAACTGTGATTCCCAGATCTCAGCCTCCTGAGTAGCTAAGATTACAGGCGTGAGCCACTGGCGCCTGGCTTCCATGAAACTCTTGTCTCCAATAAACTACCAGAAAACCGGAAGTGGCACGTGGCTCAAGTAATAGAGCACTAGTCTTGAGCTGAAGAGCTTGAGGGACAGTGCCCAGGCCCAGAGTTCAAGTCTCATGTATGAAACAAAAATTCAAACATGTTAGCCATTACTTTTTAACTTACTTTCCCTGACTTCAATTTTATCTTGCTTTCTTTTAAAAATATGAGTATGGCCAGGTGCTGGTGGCTCTTACCTGTAATCCTAGCTACTGAGGATTACGGTTCAAAGCCAGCCTGGGCAGGAAAGTCCATGAGACTTTTAACTCCAATTAACCACCAGAAAACCAGAAGTGGCGCTGTGGCTTAAGTAGTAGAGCCTTGAGCTGAAAAGCTCAGGGACAGCGCCCAGGCCCAGAGTTCAAGACCCACAACTGACCCCCCCCCCCAAAAAAAAATGAATGTGACATAACCAGAAAATGCTAAATGCTCCATGTTCAGTGAGCAGTTCAAGTAGGAGGAGAGAACAGCTGAGCTAGGTATACTGCAGACGGGACCCCTTAGCTGTGGACCCCATGTCCCGAGCTGGTATACTACAGATTGGATCCCTTAGCTGTGAACCCCACATCCTGAGCTGGGTGTACTGCAGACAGGATCCCTTAGCTGTGAACCCCACGTCCTGAGCTGGGTGTACTGCAGACAGGATCCCTTAGCTGTGAACCCCACGTCCTGACCTAAGTGTAGTGCAGGTGGACCCCTCCTGATCCATCACCACCTTCCCCTATAAGTTTCCTAGGGTCCTTCCAATGAACTTGACCATCCTTCCTTAATTACAATGCTATCTTTGGGGGGGGGGGGTTGGTCGGTCATGGGGCTTGAACTCTGGGCTTGGGTGCTGTCCCTGAGCTCTTCAGCTCAAGGCGAGCGCTCTACCACTTGAGCCACAGCGCCACTTCTGGTTTTTGAGTGGTACAAACGCTACCTTTAATGCTTAATTAATGCTAGCTTTGGGTGATAGGGCGTTTGAGTCTGTCTCTTGGATATGTACAGTTCCTTTTATTTAGTTTTTAGGTTAATTAGTCTCCTATAAAGTTATGGGTAAGTTATAGTAAGTAACACTTCTTAACCGACCACTGTTGATCATTGTATAAAAGCCATCACGAGCTAGGCACCAGTGGTTAATACCTGTAACCCTAGCTCTTCAAGATGCTGAATCTGAGGATTACAGTGCAAAGTCTGCCTCCCCTTTCCCCGCCTCCTCCCCCCCCCCCCCAGCCAGTTTGTGAGAATCTTATCTCCAGTTAAACACCAGAAAAGCCAGAAGTGGAACTGTGGCCCAAATGATAAAACACTAGCCTTGAGCAAAAAAACTCGGGGGAAGTGCTCAGGCCTTGAGTTCAAGCTCCAGGACTGGCACCAAACATAAGTCATCATGAAAAGTCAGTTTCATTCTGGACAGGGTGGTACATGTCTACAATCTCAGATACTCAGTGGGTAGAAATGAAGATTACAGGTTTGAAGCCAACCAGAGCCATAAGTTAGCAAGGTAGTCTCTCAGCTAATAAACTAAGCATGACGGTGTGCATCCGTAACCCAGCTACATGGGAGGCATAGTGGGAGTATCACTGTTCAAGGCTAACCTTCTAGGCCAAAAAAACCCTATCTTAAAAAAAAATACTAAACTCAAAAGGGCCAGAAGTGTGGCTAAAAAGTGGTAGAATACCTGCCTAGTAAGCATAAGGCTCTGTACCACCAAAAAACACTAAATCTAGCCAGGTGGGACCTTAAGCTGCTCCATGTTGGGTCCTCTTTCTGGGGCTTTCAGTTGCTGAGCAGGCTGACTACATAAGTCTCATTTTGTTGGGGAACCAGCCAGGAACACGCGGTCCAAGTTGTGGGAGACAGCCCCATTGCTGAAGCAAGTACGGGGTTGCTCTTGAGAAATTGAGGCAGAAGAAAGAGCCCCGGTGAGATCCAAGCAGACTAGTTTACAGAAAACAGGCAAGAGACTGCAGAGACCAGACCTGCAGCAGCACCATGAGACAAACAACCCATTTTCATCTAGCTTCACAGAAGTACCATCTGTGGAGCTGGACATGGTGGTACATACCTGAACTACTAGCCTTCAGAGGCTGAAGCAGAAGGATCAGGAGTTCAAGGCCAGCCTAGGCTACGTAGCAAGTTTGATGTCAGTCTGAGCTACCTAGCAACAGCCTTTCTGAACTAAAAGAAAAGGAAAGAGCAAAGAAACTACAAAACTGGGAAAGATGAACAGTGACTGAATATTTGGTGATGCGGAGGGAATACTGTTACCCTTCAAAGTGCTTTAAGTTTTGTGTATGCATATGTGTGCACATGTGAGTTTGCATCTCTCCTATCTAGGTTCTTCCTCTTGACTGTCATTCATGCTTAACTAGATTCTGCTTAAATGAATAGAGGAAGGTAGCTAGCTACTCAGCTAGGACTGTTGATGGCAGCCATGAAAGAGGTTTTCAGGGTCCCTCCTACACACCAACACACACACACACACACACACACACACCAACAGAGGAAGCTGGCTATCTGCTGGAGGTGTGGGCCTGAAATCCAGATGCTGGCGCTCTGCTGGAGTTAGTTCACCAAGTTTCCACTCAAGAAGTGTGTTTAAATTATTCATTGGGGCTCTTTGATCCTGTCTGTTGAGCTCTGCTTCATGCTGTTTTGCTCTTTGGAGAAAGAGCATTTATAGATACAGGCTACTTTCCAACAGGCACATCCTAGAGCATGTGATGCACTGAGCATGATGGCCTGATTCTCTGCCACAAACAAGAAGGGGACCCACATAGGCTGCTGCCAGTGTGCAGGTTCCAGGAAGGCAGCAGTCCAGCAGCGTGCTTCTCAGAAGGACTGGGCTCGCTCCCCCTCCTCCCCACTGTCTGGCCTAGCCCCGCACAGGAACTGCTCCCCCTCCTCCCCACTGTCTGGCCTAGCCCCGCACAGGCAGCCGCTCCCCCTCCTCCCCACTGTCTGGCCTAGCTCCGCACAGGAACTGCTCCCCCTCCTCCCCACTGTCTGGGCTCAGCCCCACACAGGAACTGCTCCCCCTCCTCCCCACTGTCTGGGCCCCGCACAGGAACTGCTCCCCCTCCTCCCCACTGTCTGGCCTAGCTCCGCACAGGAACTGCTCCCCCTCCTCCCCACTGTCTGGGCTCAGCCCCACACAGGAACTGCTCCCCCTCCTCCCCACTGTCTGGCCTAGCCCCACACAGGCAGCCGCTCCCCCTCCTCCCCACTGTCTGGCCTAGCTCCGCACAGGAACTGCTCCCCCTCCTCCCCACTGTCTGGCCTAGCTCCGCACAGGAACTGCTCCCCCTCCTCCCCACTGTCTGGCCTAGCTCCGCACAGGAACTGCTCCCCCTCCTCCCCACTGTCTGGCCTAGCTCCGCACAGGAACTGCTCCCCCTCCTCCCCACTGTCTGGGCTCAGCCCCACACAGGAACTGCTCCCCCTCCTCCCCACTGTCTGGGCCCCGCACAGGAACTGCTCCCCCTCCTCCCCACTGTCTGGCCTCAGCCCCACACAGGAACTGCTCCCCCTCCTCCCCACTGTCTGGGCCCCGCACAGGAACTGCTCCCCCTCCTCCCCACTGTCTGGCCTAGCCCCACACAGGCAGCCGCTCCCCCTCCTCCCCACTGTCTGGGCTCAGCCCCACACAGGCAGCCGCTCCCCCTCCTCCCCACTGTCTGGCCTAGCTCCGCACAGGAACTGCTCCCCCTCCTCCCCACTGTCTGGGCTCAGCCCCACACAGGAACTGCTCCCCCTCCTCCCCACTGTCTGGGCTCAGCCCCACACAGGAACTGCTCCCCCTCCTCCCCACTGTCTGGCCTAGCTCCGCACAGGAACTGCTCCCCCTCCTCCCCACTGTCTGGGCTCAGCTCCGCACAGGAACTGCTCCCCCTCCTCCCCACTGTCTGGGCTCAGCCCCACACAGGAACTGCTCCCCCTCCTCCCCACTGTCTGGGCTCAGCTCCGCACAGGAACTGCTCCCCCTCCTCCCCACTGTCTGGGCTCAGCCCCACACAGGAACTGCTCCCCCTCCTCCCCACTGTCTGGCCTAGCTCCGCACAGGAACTGCTCCCCCTCCTCCCCACTGTCTGGGCTCAGCCCCACACAGGAACTGCTCCCCCTCCTCCCCACTGTCTGGGCTAGCTCCGCACAGGCAGCCGCTCCCCCTCCTCCCCACTGTAAGGTCAAACTGCACTTTCCTTCCTTTGGAAATACAGGGGCTCGAATAGAGGTTTGGAGATCGTGGCCAATAGCTAAATCCAGAGAGCTCAGAATGTTCAGGTGTTGCCCTGCTGATCTCCCTTGGAGTTGGCTGCACAGAGGAGTCTGTGGGCTGTAGGTCTTAGCATTAGGCAGAAGCGGCTGCTCTTCACCAATGCCTCTTGTCAGAGGAGTCGTTCTGAGTGGGCTTTTCTCTTTCTCCTGTTTTCAGAGGAACATGAGCTGGCTGTGGATATGGAAACCATTAGCCTGGACCGAGATGCAGAGGTAACACTGCCTGTCACACTGGCTCTCGGGTCATCCTCGGGAGGACTTGCAGCGAAGTCGGTGAAGCCTGCCTGCCTGCCTGCCTGTCTTCTCGCTGCTTTAGTACCAGAAATGGCAGTCCCATTAACCATCAAGGACTGAGTGACACGTTAAGTGCCTTTGACTCATAAGTTACCCAGGACCAGTGACTGCACCGCACAGGATTGGGCCTCACGCCCCCGACCTCTGAAGAGCAGCAAGCATGCAGCCAGCAGCCAGGCTAAATAAGGAATGGTTGCCTGCTGACTGTAGCGCTCTCCCAAGCTCACAGCTGGTCATGAGGGCCCTTTCAGTGTGCAGGGCAAGGCTTGTCCCCGCACCCAAGGGCTGGGAGGCTAGAGAGAGCCCTCACCTTCACTCATTTTATGGGTCTGTTTTACACAAAAAATACAAATCACACCTAAACCAGTGAGCGCCTGGCAACTCACTGTGTTACTGTCGTGGGCCCGTTACAGACCTGATGTGCAGTGTCCCCTCCCCTCTCTTCCCTTCCCCTCCCTTCCTGGCAGTAGCCTTTAACAGCTCCTGTCCAGGAAGCCAGCCTGCCCCTGGATGCAGCTGAACTTGAATTCTGTGTTTCAGGATGTTGACCTGAACCACTATCGAATTGGGAAGATTGAAGGCTTCGAGGTGCTGAAGAAAGTGAAGGTGAGAGGAACGCTGTCCTGGCCACCTGCGGCAGGCACTGACCCCGCTCCCCCTCCCCCTGGAAGCAGGTGTTTTCATTAGCCTGGAACACATTGCCGTGGCTCTGAGCTCCCTTTAGTAGAGCTCTGCAGTCTTCCTCTCAGCTCATGCCAGCTAAGTTTGCTGCGTAAAATGAGCCCACCTGAGCTCCCAAATCTACCAAGAGCTGGTGTTCCCTTCCCCAATGGGGCCTCCGTCCCAGCTCCCCTTGGCCTCTGCCTGTCCTCAAGTGAGCAGGAGCAGCTCTGGCTTCGCACCTTTGCTCCCCGGCATCTGGAAAGTCAAAGCCTTTCTGGGACACAGTGGGAGGAGGAGGGTGTCCTCTGGTGAGGAAGGAGGTTCCGTGTCCTTCTGCTGTGTCAGTCCAGTTCCCTCCCCCAGACGCTCTGCCTTCGTCAGAACTTAATCAAATGCATCGAGAACCTTGAGGAGCTGCAGAGTCTTCGAGAGCTGGATCTCTACGACAACCAGATCAAGAAAATTGAAAACTTGGAGGCGCTGACCGAGTTGGAGTAAGTCATTAGGACCAGAGGAATCAGGAGTCAGGGAGGGGCAGTCTTCCCAGAACCAACCACTCTTTGGGCCCTGACCTTAGAGCCTCCCCAGGCCTGGCTGCCAGGTCTGCCCGCTCTATCCTGGGCTCCAGGAGGACAGGACAGCTTCCCGTCATCACTGGCTGGTTGGGCAAGCCTTTTGGATTTGGAACGCGGGTTCATGCGTGCTGGGCAGGCAGGGTCATTTGAGCCACATCTCTACTCTTTTTTTTCTTCCTGATGGTCCTGAGGCTCAGTGGGTCTCATGCTGTCCTTGAGCGTTTTTTTTCTCAAGGCAGCAGTCTGCCACTTGAGAGCCACAGTGCCATTTTTTTGTGTGATTTAATGGAGATAAGATCTCACAGACTTTCCTGCCTGGGCTGGCTTTGAACTGAGATCCTCAAGGCCCAGGCTCCCAAGTAGCTGAGATTATAGGTGTGATTTTCGTTTGTTTTGATTTTAGTTGACTGTTTCTCAGGTCACTCCTATGTGCAGGGCATGATTCTGAGTCTTGCTGTGACATGGGAATGAATGAACCCTGGTTTTTGCCCCAGATGCAGCCCCATGTCTGTGAGGAGCCCACAGCCCTGGTGCTCGGGCTTCTGGACAGCCTGAATCAGTCCCACATTGGCAGAGCTAGGTGACAGGGTGGTGGCCAGGTCCCCTACAGGACCAGTCCCTGGTTGGAATGCCTCTGCAGAGTGAAGCACACTCCACTCATTTAAAAATGTTGTTCTGCTTGCTCTCAGGATTCTAGATATTTCTTTTAATCTACTGAGAAACATTGAAGGGATTGACAAATTGACGAGGCTGAAGAAACTCTTCTTGGTCAACAATAAAATCAATAAAATTGAGAATATAAGCAGCTTACATCAACTGCAGATGCTGGAGCTGGGGTCTAACCGCATCCGGGTAGGTGCTGTGCGGGTGGTGCGTCTGCAGGGGCACGCAGGGGCTGCCTGTTTGTGTCGGGTTGCAAGGTTGAAGTCAGAGCCTTGTACTTGCCTCTTCCAACCCCTCGCCTGGGTTTTTCTTGTGAGGTGTAGTTTTTCAGGAACATGGCACAAAAACTTTCTAAAAGAAAATGCTCACTGGAAGTCTGTTAGTAAGAACACAGGCCGCACAGCGGTCTGGTCTGTTTCTGCAGGCAGATTTCAGTTGTTCTCCACCCATGTCCTAACCCAGCTTCAGGCCACTCCTGGCTAGGCACCCTGTGCCCTTTGCATTTAAACCTGCTCCTGCTCACTTCCTCAGCCAGCCTCAAGGATGACTTTCCCAGGCTTGTACACCCTTGCCACTCAGAATCTTTCCCCAGAGCAGTGTACTGGGCCCTCCTCCCTCAGACCTGTCCCCAGAGCACTGTGCTAGCCCAGCCCTCCTCCCTCAGACCTGTCCCCAGAGCACTGTGCTAGCCCAGCCCTCCTCCCTCAGACCTGTCCCCAGAGCACTGTGCTAGCCCAGCCCTCCCTCAGACCTGTCCCCAGAGCACTGTGCTAACAGGCCCTCTGCCCTCAGACCTGCCCCTCAGAGCTTCGCAGAAGGAAGTGGCTTGCCATTAGTACTGGCTCCCCAGCAAGGCACACCCAGTCAGTCATGTGGCTGAGATGGGCTGCACGCTGGCTGGCAGGTACTGCAGGCACCTCTACTTATGAATAGGCTTTAATCAGTTTGAAAGAGTGCTTTCTGAGAGGAGGGAAATCAAGAGGCCAGTACTCTGTCATTAAACAACCTGCCATGCAAAATGCAAGGGATCGAACAAGAAGCCGGGCCCTGTCTAGGATTCAGGTTGAGTAGAAGAGCATGCAGTGAGGTCAAGGCGTCAGTGGAGGGGAGCCTGGACGGAGCAGGGGAGACAGAAAGCCCCCGCATCCAAAAGGCGTTCTAGCATCCTAATACCTTTGGCCACAGTTCCTGCAGCCTGCTTCCTGGAGGACCGGGCTCTCGGGAGTGCATGTGTCCGATGCCGTGTCAGATAGCACACCAGCTCAGGGTAGAGAACTGAAAGGGATAAGATCTTGTTAAACCATCCCCAGTTCCCCAGACACAGCCTAAGAGCTGACAGCTTGAGGTCGCATGCCCAAGCAAGGTCTTAGACTGCCCAGCACTTCCTAGACTTTGAGGACTACAGTACTTTCCACACTGTTTGACTGGAAGACTCCCTGAACAAAATGGAAAGGTGTCCGGCGTCACAGAGCGGGGCATGTAGCTCACCGTGCCTTCAGCCCAGCCCCTGTCCCTGCCTCAGCTTGCTGGCCAGTCCTGACTGCTCCATCCTTTTCACAGGCAATTGAAAATATCGACACATTAACCAACCTGGAGAGTTTGTTTCTGGGGAAAAACAAAATTACTAAGCTTCAGAACCTGGATGCACTGACCAACCTGACAGTCCTCAGCATGCAGGTACTGATCCTCCCGCTTCCGCCGCGCGTCCCCAGCAGCAAGCCAAGCAGCCACCCGCCGGCGGAGCTCACCGTGAAACCCACGCAGGCGTCAGCTCAGGCCTGCTGCCTCCGCCCCCTCCGCACTGAGATGACAGATTTGTGGTCTAACCTAGGCCAACCACTGATTTCTGTCTGTCTCTGTGTCCACAACTAGTGCTTTGTTTTACTATCAGTAATTCAAGTAGACTTCAGAGGCTCCATACATGTGTCAGACTGACATTTTATTTCAATTTATTTTGTCAATTTGGGGGGTTTGAACTCAGGACCTGGGCGCTGGCCCTGAGCTCTATTGCTCAAGGCTAGCACTCTACCACTCTGAGCCACAGCTCCACTTCAGGTTCTCCAAAGGTTAATTGGAGATAAGACTCTCACAGGCATTGGGTACCAGTGGCTCACACCTGTAATCCTAGCTACTCAGGAGGCTGAGATCTGAGGATCGAGGTTCAAAGCCAGCCCGGACAGAAAGGTCCAGTGAGACTCTTACCTCCAATGAACCACCCAAAAACTGGAAGTGGCGCTGTAGCTCAAGTGGAAGAGCACTAGAGCACAAAGAGGTTCAGGGGCAGTGCCCAGGCCCTGGGTTCAAGCCCACAAGCAAAAAAAAAAAAGGGGCAGTCTCACAAGCTTTCCTCAGCTGGCCTTAAACCTCAATCCTCAGACCTCAGCCTCCTGAGTAACTAGGATGACAGCACCTGGTGAAATTTTGTTCTTTGTGTATGATTTTTTTTCTTTTTTCTTTTTTTTTTTTTTTGTCGGTCATGGGATTTGAACTCTGGGTCTGGACGCTGTCCCTGCGCTCTTCAGCTCAAGGCGAGTGCTCTACCACTTGAGCCACTGTGCTACTTCTGGTTTTCTAGTGGTTTATTGGAGATAAGTGTCTCACGGACTTTCCTGCCCAGGCTGGCTTTGAACTGTGATCCTCAGATCTTAGCCTCCTGAGTAGCTAGGATTACAGGCGTGAGCAACCAGTGCCCAGATGTATATGATTTTTTACTAGAGTATTTATTATTTTTTTTATTGTGCAAATACTGCACAGAGGGGTTACAATAAAAAAATGTGGAACACTCCACGAATTTGCGTGTCATCCTTGTGCAGCGGCATGGTAAGCTTCCTGTATCGTTCCAATTTTAGTATATGTGCTGCCGAAGCGGACACTGATTTTTAAATGTTATTTATGCTTTAAAATCTACTTATAGTTTGGACATTTAAATTTTTGGTTTATTGATTTGTTTTCCTTTTTCTTTTTTTTTTCCTGGAGCTGGAGCTCAGTGCCTCACTCTCCGGGCTTTATTCTCTCATGACTGGTGCTTTACTACACAAGCCATGTTTCCAGTTTCAGCTTTATGCTAGTTAACTGAAGATAAATATTATAGGCTTTTCTGACCAGACTAGCTTTGAACCTCATGCTCATCAGTCTTATGGACAGCTAGGATTACAGGAATAAGCCACAGATGTCTGGTTTAATTTTTTATTGTTTTTTTTTTTTTCTGTGCCTGTACTAAGACTTGGATCAAGGCTCACACTCTTCACTCAGCTTGCTTGCTCACACTTGAGCCATTTCTCCAGTCTACCATTTTGCTGGTTAATTGAAAATGGAATCTCAAGGACTTTGCTGCTTGGGCTGTGTTCAATTAGAGATTCTCCAGGTCTCAGCTTCCTGAGTAGCTAGGATTAAGGTGTGAACTGCTTTTGGCAAAAATTTCATCGCTAAAGGTTGTCTTTCTCGTCCTGTTAGCAGTTGAGTAAATAAATTATCAAAGCCTTGGGCAGCACAAAAGCTCACCCCAGTCGTCTTGTACTGTGAGGAGCAGCGGAAGCTGTCATCAGGGCTATGCTGGGCACAGCCCTGGAGGGCATGCTGGCTCATGTTTACCTTTTCTGTGGGTAGCAATTCAGTGCAATCCCACCCCAGGAGAAACGTGACTGAGAATCTGGCGACACCCTGGGTGGCAGCTCCCACCAACTGCCTGTCCAGGCACAAGAGACCTCTTTAAAAAAAGATGTCTTGCGCTTACTCTGGAAAAGAAATTCTTAATGTCTAGTTAAGTTGTAATATACTCTAAAAGAAGTAAGAATGTTTAAGCCAGGTGCTGGTGGCTTGTGCCTGTCATCCTAGCTACTCAGGAGGCTGAGATCTGAGGATCACAGTTCAAAGCCAGCCTGGGCAGGAAAGTCTGTGAGACTCTTATCTCCAGTAAACCATCAGGAAAAAAAAAAATGAAGTGGCGCTGTGGCTTAGTCAGAGAGTGCTGGTCTTGAGCAAAAGAGCTCAAGGAGAGTGCCCGGGCCCCGAGTTCAAGCCCCAAAAGAATCTCTTTTAATTTCAAATTACTCTGTACATGTGACTTTTTTTTTTATCAGTCATGGGACTTGAACTCTGGGCCTGGGCACTGTCCCTCAGCTCTTCAGCTCAAGGAGAGCGCTCTACCACTTGAGCCACAGTGCCACTTCCGGCTTTTATCTTTTTGCTTATGTGGTGCTGAGGAATCGAACTCAGAGCCTCTGGCATGCAAGGCAAGCGCTCTACCACTGAGCCACCTTCCCAGCCCTTTTTAAATTATCTTAAACAGTGAGGGATTTCATTTGTTACATTTCCACATGATAATACATTGTCGTCAGTCTCACCCTCTCTCCATTTCCCTTTCCTAAACAGGCTTCATTGTTGTTTTTATAGTTGTAAACACTTTGACCATCCTCTTTCCTCCTCCTTCATGTGATGTCTTCATAGGCTACTTAGCTTGTAGCGGTAGCTTGTCAAAGAACTTCCATGTATGAATTTTCTAGTACACCAGGCTGCACAAGTCCCATTCCAGCACATTTTAAGTGAAATGGTGTTTTTAGGATTCCTCGGAATAATAAAGAGAGCTTACTTTCCCGACGATTCCTGCGCTTTCCTCTGCATGGCTCTGACAGCTCTCCACTCTTCCTCTTGCAGAGTAACCGGCTGACAAAGATTGAGGGGCTTCAGAGCCTGGTGAACCTTCGGGAGCTGTACCTCAGCCACAACGGCATTGAGGTCATCGAGGGCCTTGAGAACAATGTAAGCACCTCATGGCCGGTCTGTCTAGGAGCGAGTGGGACCGGGAGCTGGCAGCTGGCACACGCTGCCCTCCAGGGCTGGTCGTAGGTAAATGCACTGTCTTGAAAGCAGGCCGCCTTCCCACTTTGCTGAGCCATGAGCTCTGCCCCGAGCATGGCAAGCAGCTGACACCTTATGTCAGCAGGGTGTGCAGACAAAGCCCCTCCCGCCTCACGCTCCGGGGTAGCTGGAATCACACGACCGCCGCACCCCGCCTCACTCAGCTTCCTCAGCCCACGGGGCCACAGGGCAAGCTTGGCTCAGCTGCCGGGTTTTCCTAGAGCCCTGGAGGTCTTTTCCTCCTCCAGCTCTTCAGGAGGCAGTGTGTGTGTGCGTGTGCATGTGCGTGTGTGCGTGCGCGCGCGTGTGTGTGCACGTGTGTGTCCGTGTGTGCGTGTGTCCGTCTCCCAGCCCAGTTGTCCTAGAGTCCTGGAGGTCGCTTCCTCCTCCAGCTCTTCAGGAGGCAGTGTGTGTGTGTGTGTGTGTCTGTGTGTGTGTGTGTGTGTGTGTGTCTGTGTGTGTGTGTGTGTGTCTGTGTCTGTGTGTGTGTGTGTGTGTGTGTGTCTGTGTCTGTGTGTGTGTGTCTGTGTGTGTGTGTGTGTGTGTCTGTGTCTGTGTCTGTGTCTGTGTCTGTGTCTGTGTCTGTCTGTGTGTGTGTATGTCTGTGTGTCCGTGTGTCCGTCTCCCAGCCCAGTTGTCCTAGAGTCCTGGAGGTCGCTTCCTCCTCCAGCTCTTCAGGAGGCAGTGTGTGTGTGTGTGTGTCTGTGTCTGTGTCTGTGTGTGTGTCTGTCTGTGTGTGTGTATGTCCGTGTGTCCGTGTGTCCGTCTCCCAGCCCAGTTGTCCTGGAGGTCGCTTCCTCCTCCAGCTCTTCAGGAGGCAGTGTGTGTGTGTGTGTGTCTGTGTCTGTGTCTGTGTGTGTGTCTGTCTGTGTGTGTGTGTGTCCGTGTGTCCGTGTGTCCGTCTCCCAGCCCAGTTGTCCTGGAGGTCGCTTCCTCCTCCAGCTCTTCAGGAGGCAGTGTGTGTGTGTGTGTCTGTGTCTGTGTCTGTGTGTGTGTATGTCCGTGTGTCCGTGTGTCCGTCTCCCAGCCCAGTTGTCCTGGAGGTCGCTTCCTCCTCCAGCTCTTCAGGAGGCAGTGTGTGTGTGTGTGTGTATCTGTGTGTGTGTGTGTGCTGTGTGTGTGTGTGCGCATGTGTCTCCCAGCGCGGTTGCCCTAGAGTCCTGGAGCTCTCTTCCTCCTCCTCCAGCTCCCAGGGCCAGCCCGTCCTGTTCTCCTGCTCTCCTGCTCCAAAGAGCCTCTCTGACAGGGACCCGTCCCCTCCCCCACACACCAGCCTCTACCTGCTTTTCCCCCGGGCAGATTCAAGACAAATACAATACTTGGTCTCACTCCGTTTTTCTGGGGTTTGTGAACTCACCAGCTGGGTCAGCAGATGGGTCGCCAGGGTTGCACGTCAGCCTCACCACAGGCTCCCTGGCCCTTGGTGCCCGAGCTCAGTCTAGTTCAGTCATCAGTACTGGTCTGGAGGGGGGAAAAAAAAAAACTGTTTTGAATTTCATTTCACCAACATCTACAGAAAACTTTTCGAAATCTGCCTATGGGAAGTCTGGTCACCTTCCTCCAGTGTTGTGGCAGCCGTGTGAAGCCGGTGTTCGCTTCCGTTTTGCAGAGTGAGCATTGAGGCGTCTCAGGAAGGGTGTGTGTGCTGGCCTGGCCCACCGCAGGCCCCATGGTGCCCCCCAGGGTGGGGCACAGCTGCAGTAAACCACACAGCCCTGGGCTGGTGGGAAAGAAACCTGGCCCGAAGCCTTAAAGATAAAGCAAACATACTCTGTGCTATGGTAAAGTTCACTGTAATCTAAATTTCAGCTCTTAACCAATCCGGGATTCATCTTCGTGGTGGGCGGCCGTGGCCCCTTTCCCAGCACCAGGTGCCACACAGATCCTCCCACCAGTGTCCGTGACACCATCTTTTTTTTTGGTTGGTCTTGGGGCTTGAACTCTGGGCCTGGGCGCTGTCCCTCAGCTCTTCAGCTCAAGGCTAGTGCTCTACCACTTAAGCCACAGTGCCACTTCCAGTTTTCTGGTGGTTTATTAGAGCTAAGAGTCTCACAAATTTTCCTGTCCAGGCTGCTTTGAACCGCGGTCCTCAGATCTCAGCCTCCTGAGGAGCTAGGATGACAGGTGTGAGCTGCCGCCCCAGCCAGACCCATCTTCTTGATTGCCTCTTCTGTGCCCCAGGGCTCCCTTCGTTAGTCTAGGGTGTGCCTGCACCAGCCCCTGGCCCGGGTTCACGTGGTGTCACTAGAAGCCATTGCTTACTAAGCAGTCACTCTGCCAGCTGAACCATGGTGTTTGTTTTTTATTTTGTCTCTCAAAGTGGGTACTAATCCTGTCTTTGCCTCTTAAATAACAGGTTGCAGGCATGTGCTGAGATCCTCAGATCTCAGCCTCTTGAGTGGCTAGGATTACAGGCGTGAGCTACCAGTGCCCGGTTGTCTGAACTTTTGTATGCTCAAGGCTTGCACTCTACTACTGGAGCCACAGCTCCACTTCCAGCTTTTTGGTAGTTTGAGATAAGAGTTTCATTGATTTTCCTGCCCAGGCTGGCTTCAAACTGTGATCCTCACATCTCAGCCTCCTGAGTAGCATTGATTGCAGGCATGAGCCACCAGGGTCTGGTGTGCTTCCTTCCCCAAAGGCTAGTGCTCTACCACTTGAGCCACAGCTCCATTCCCAGTTCTTTTTTTTTGGGGGGGGGTCCGGTCGTGGGGCCTGAACTCTGGGCCTGGGCGCTGTCCCTCAGCTCTTCAGCTCAAGGCTAGCACTCTACCACTTGAGCCACAGCGCCACTTCCAGCTTTTTACTTTTTGCTTATGTGGTGCTGAGGAATAGAACCCAGGGCCTCATGCATGCAAGGCAAGCACTCTGCCACTGAGCCACCTTCCCAGCCCTCCCAGTTCTTTTTTTTGCCATTCCTTGGGTTTGAACTCCGGGCCTGAGCACTGTCCCTAATGCTTCTCTTTGCTCAAGACTAGCACTCTACCACTTGAGCCACAGTGCCACTTCTGGCTTTTTCTGTTTATGTGTTGCTGAGGAATCAAACCCAGGGATTTGTGCATGCTAGGCAAGTATTTTGCTGCTAAGCCACATTCCCAGCCCTCCATCTCTTTTTAGTAGTCAATTAGAGTTAAAGAGTCTCACAGGGAAGTGGCACTGTGGCTCAAGTGGTAGAGCACTCACCTTGAGCTGAGGAGCTCAGGGACAGCACCCAGGCCCAGAGTTCAAGCCCCAGCGCCACTTCTGGCTTTTTTCTTTTTGCTTGTGTGGTGCTGAGGAATCCAACCCAGGGCCTCATGCATGCAAGGCAAGCGCTCTACCACTGAGCCACCTTCCCAGCCCCTCACAGACTTCTTGCCCAGGCTGACTTCAAACTGCAGTCCTCAGATTTCAGCCTCCTGATGAGTAGCTAGGATGACAGGCGTGAGCCACCGACACCTGACCCCTTGTTTATTTTGGTTTTGAAGTGGTCCTTTGGTTTGCTTCTGAGTGAGCTTTCAGCTCATCGCCAGCCTCTTCCCGTGTCTCACTATACCTGCGTGTGTGACACGGAGCCTGCCCTCAGAGTCTGGGGCCGCTCGCACTGCCCACTGCCGGGCCACCCTCGGTTCGCCGTTCCCTAGGCCCGCCCTGCCTGGCCGCCTTGCCTCTGCTCTTCATCCTCAGGCTGCCCACAGCCCTCTGCTGCCTCCGGAGCCCGTCTCGTCTGGAGCTCCCTGAGCTCTTCCCCAGTAGGCCCCACTGCGCTCCACTCTGAGTAGACATGGCTGTGGCAGCAAGATAAAATGGTTTGCAGCGCCAGGCGCCGGCGGCTCACGCCGGAGGCCGAGATCTGAGGATCGCGTTTCAGCTTGGGCAGGAAAGTCTGTAAGACTTTATTTCCAAGAAACTACCAAAAACAGCCAGATGTAGAGCTGTGGCTCGAGTGGTAGAATGCTAGTCTTGAACAAAAGAAGCTCAGGGACAGTGCCTAGGCCCTGAGTTCAAACCCCATGAATGGCAAACAAACAAAAGGTTTGAAGGCGCTGCCAGCTCTAGTCAGATGTGATGGTGGCTGTGTGGTTCCTGAAGGTGACAGCCGCGCCTGTACGCACCTGACTCAGCCAGCGCCTTGACCACTGTGCCTGCCGGGCACAGTGATGCCGGGCATGGGGGGGGGGAATGGTACCGCAGGACCTTGGACGCACCATGCCGTCGGCTAGCTTCTTAAGTGTTGGCATGTTTTATTGGATTTGAGACTTATTAAATGTACCCTAAAACCTTGGAAAATTTGGAATCAGAACACCAAGAAGGCAATAGAAATAGAACTACAATAATCCAGGAGAAATTTTGTTTTCTTGTTTTAGAACAAACTCACAATGTTGGACATTGCATCAAATAGAATCAAAAAGATTGAAAATGTCAGCCATCTAACAGAACTGCAAGAATTCTGGGTAAGTGTCATTCTCGAGTGGACTAATGGCCCTTTGGCTACCTACCCCAGTCCCATTGAGTAAACGCATGAATGAATGCCAAGCTTTCTGTCTCGGAGGCCTTGACGCCAGGCGTGCCATGTGACACGGCAGGTGGGTGTTCTGGGGTTCGTGTGGTCCGGCTGCTCCGAGGCATTTCATCTCTGCAGTATCTGCTGCCTCAGCTTGTCTGATGTGCAGAGTCCCAGCCCACCACCCCCGGGGCAGTGTCTGTACCCGGCCGAGATTTCAATGATAGCTGCGCACACAGATCTGTGAGAAGCCCCGTCTCTGCGTGGTTTGGCCAGAGTTGCCATGTGATCAGGGTTTCGTGAGGGGTGAGCATACTCCTTGCAGATACGCTACAGAAGGAATCTGCCTGTGGTTGTTCTCTGCAGTCATGTGACCTGGAATTTACCTTGTGTTAATGAGAGAGGTACCACAGGCCACGAGGAGGAGCAGCGTGTGAGGAGAGGTGTTGGCAGTTCCTCGGGGGTTGGGAGATGACTCTGAGCTGAGGTCTCTGTCAGGATTCCATCCAGGAGTTCCAGGGCCTTTCCCTAGGCACAGAGCCCTGCCCCACAGCATGGTACTGACGTGCCGTGGTGCTGTGGCGGGAACGTCACCCTCAGAAAGATGCAGCTGATGCAGGGTTTGTGCCAGGGGCATAGTATGGCGAACAAAAGCTGAAGAGCCCAACAAACCTCAAGAAAACGGGACGTGGAGGACAAGGAGGAGCGTGGCGGCTGTGTGGTGTGGAGGAGGAGGAGCGTGGCGGCTGTGTGGTGTGGAGGAGGAGGAGCGTGGCGGCTGTGTGGTGTGGAGGAGGAGGAGCGTGGCGGCTGTGTGGAGGAGGAGGAGGAGGAGCGTGGCGGCTGTGTGGAGGAGGAGGAGGAGGAGCGTGGCGGCTGTGTGGAGGAGGAGGAGGAGCGTGGCGGCTGTGTGGTGTGGAGGAGGAGGAGCGTGGCGGCTGTGTGGTGAGGAGGAGGAGGAGCGTGGCGGCTGTGTGGAGGAGGAGGAGGAGGAGCGTGGCGGCTGTGTGGAGGAGGAGGAGGAGGAGCGTGGCGGCTGTGTGGAGGAGGAGGAGGAGCGTGGCGGCTGTGTGGTGTGGAGGAGGAGGGGCGTGGCGGCTGTGTGGTGTGGAGGAGGAGGAGCGTGGCAGCTGTGTGGTGAGGAGGAGGAGGAGCGTGGCGGCTGTGTGGTGAGGAGGAGGAGGAGGGGCGTGGCAGCTGTGTGGAGGAGGAGGAGGAGCGTGGCGGCTGTGTGGAGGAGGAGGAGGAGCGTGGCGGCTGTGTGGAGGAGGAGGAGGAGGAGCGTGGCGGCTGTGTGGTGTGGAGGAGGAGGAGCGTGGCGGCTGTGGAGGAGGAGGAGGAGCGTGGCAGCTGTGTGGAGGAGGAGGAGGAGCGTGGCGGCTGTGTGGTGAGGAGGAGGAGGAGCGTGGCGGCTGTGTGGTGAGGAGGAGGAGGAGCGTGGCGGCTGTGTGGAGGAGGAGGAAGAGCGTGGCGGCTGTGTGGTGAGGAGGAGGAGGAGGAGCGTGGCGGCTGTGGAGGAGGAGGAGCGTGGCGGCTGTGTGGAGGAGGAGGAGGAGGAGCGTGGCGGCTGTGTGGAGGAGGAGGAGGAGGAGGAGGAGCGTGGCGGCTGTGTGGAGGAGGAGGAGGAGGAGCGTGGCGGCTGTGTGGAGGAGGAGGAGGAGGAGCGTGGCGGCTGTGTGGAGGAGGAGAAGGAGGAGCGTGGCGGCTGTGTGGTGAGGAGGAGGAGGAGCGTGGCGGCTGTGTGGTGAGGAGGAGGAGGAGGAGGGGCGTGGCGGCTGTGTGGTGTGGAGGAGGAGGAGCGTGGCGGCTGTGTGGTGAGGAGGAGGAGGAGGAGCGTGGCGGCTGTGTGGAGGAGGAGGAGGAGGAGCGTGGCGGCTGTGTGGTGTGGAGGAGGAGGAGCGTGGCGGCTGTGTGGTGAGGAGGAGGAGGAGGAGGAGCGTGGCGGCTGTGTGGTGAGGAGGAGGAGGAGGAGGGGCGTGGCGGCTGTGTGGTGTGGAGGAGGAGGAGCGTGGCGGCTGTGTGGTGAGGAGGAGGAGGAGGAGCGTGGCGGCTGTGTGGAGGAGGAGGAGGAGGAGCGTGGCGGCTGTGTGGTGTGGAGGAGGAGGAGCGTGGCGGCTGTGTGGTGAGGAGGAGGAGGAGGAGGAGCGTGGCGGCTGTGTGGTGTGGAGGAGGAGGAGCGTGGCGGCTGTGTGGTGTGGAGGAGGAGGAGCGTGGCGGCTGTGTGGTGAGGAGGAGGAGGAGGAGGAGCGTGGCGGCTGTGTGGTGTGGAGGAGGAGGAGCGTGGCGGCTGTGTGGTGAGGAGGAGGAGGAGGAGCGTGGCGGCTGTGTGGTGTGGAGGAGGAGGAGCGTGGCAGCTGTGTGGTGTGGAGGAGGAGGAGCGTGGCGGCTGTGTGGAGGAGGAGGAGGAGCGTGGCAGCTGTGTGGAGGAGGAGGAGGAGGAGCATGGCGGCTGTGTGGAGGAGGAGGAGGAGGAGCGTGGCGGCTGTGTGGTGTGGAGGAGGAGGGGCGTGGCAGCTGTGTGGTGTGGAGGAGGAGGAGGAGCGTGGCGGCTGTGTGGTGTGGAGGAGGAGGAGCGTGGCAGCTGTGTGGTGTGGAGGAGGAGGAGCGTGGCGGCTGTGTGGAGGAGGAGGAGGAGCGTGGCAGCTGTGTGGAGGAGGAGGAGGAGGAGCATGGCGGCTGTGTGGAGGAGGAGGAGGAGGAGCGTGGCGGCTGTGTGGTGTGGAGGAGGAGGGGCGTGGCAGCTGTGTGGTGTGGAGGAGGAGGAGGAGCGTGGCGGCTGTGTGGTGAGGAGGAGGAGGGGCGTGGCGGCTGTGTGGAGGAGGAGGAGGAGCGTGGCGGCTGTGTGGAGGAGGAGGGGCGTGGCGGCTGTGTGGTGAGGAGGAGGAGGAGCGTGGCGGCTGTGTGGTGTGGAGGAGGAGGAGCGTGGTGGCTGTGTGGAGGAGGAGGAGGAGGAGCGTGGCAGCTGTGTGGAGGAGGAGGAGGAGGAGCGTGGCGGCTGTGTGATGAGGAGGAGGAGGAGGAGCGTGGCGGCTGTGTGGAGGAGGAGGAGGAGGAGCGTGGCGGCTGTGTGGTGAGGAGGAGGAGCGTGGCGGCTGTGTGGTGAGGAGGAGGAGGAGCGTGGCGGCTGTGTGGAGGAGGAGGAGGAGGAGCGTGGCGGCTGTGTGGAGGAGGAGCGTGGCGGCTGTGTGGTGTGGAGGAGGGGCGTGGCGGCTGTGTGGTGTGGAGGAGGAGCGTGGCAGTTGTGTGGTGTGGAGGAGGAGGAGCGTGGCGGCTGTGTGGTGTGGAGGAGGGGCGTGGCGGCTGTGTGGAGGAGGAGGAGGAGGAGCGTGGCGGCTGTGTGATGAGGAGGAGGAGGAGGAGCGTGGCGGCTGTGTGGAGGAGGAGGAGGAGGAGGAGCGTGGCGGCTGTGTGGTGAGGAGGAGGAGGAGCGTGGCGGCTGTGTGGAGGAGGAGGAGGAGGAGCGTGGCGGCTGTGTGGAGGAGGAGCGTGGCGGCTGTGTGGTGTGGAGGAGGGGCGTGGCGGCTGTGTGGTGTGGAGGAGGAGCGTGGCAGTTGTGTGGTGTGGAGGAGGAGGAGCGTGGCGGCTGTGTGGTGTGGAGGAGGGGCGTGGCGGCTGTGTGGTGTGGAGGAGGAGCATGGCAGTTGTGTGGTGTGGAGGAGGAGGAGCGTGGCGGCTGTGTGGTGTGGAGGAGGGGCGTGGCGGCTGTGTGGTGTGGAGGAGGAGCGTGGCAGTTGTGTGGTGTGGAGGAGGAGGAGCGTGGCGGCTGTGTGGTGTGGAGGAGGGGCGTGGCGGCTGTGTGGTGAGGAGGAGGAGGAGGAGCGTGGCAGTTGTGTGGTGTGGAGGAGGAGGAGCGTGGCGGCTGTGTGGTGTGGAGGAGGAGCGTGGCAGCTGTGTGGTGTGGAGGAGGAGGAGGGGTGTGGCAGCTGTGTGGTGTGGAGGAGGAGGGGCGTGGCGGCTGTGTGGAGGAGGAGGAGGGGCGTGGCGGCTGTGTGGTGCTGTGGGACCCACGTGGGCTTGCTCTAGCACTGGTACTTAGCCTTGTGGAGAGTCAGTCCTCATGACAAGAATAACGTGGCATTTTCCTGATGCTGATATGTCTGCTCATTTAAATAAGTTTTAAAAAAGAAAAGGAAAAGGAAGCCAGGCGCTGGTGGCTCACGCCTGTCATCCTAGCTTCTCAGAAGGCTGAGACCTGAGGATCATGGTTCAAAGCCAGCCAGTGCAGGAAAGTCAGTGAGACTCTTGTCATTAGTTAACTACTCAAAAACCAGAAGTGGAGCTGTGGCTCAAGTGGCATTGTGCTGTGCTTGAGCCCAAGAGGCTCAGAGCTGGCACCATCCCTGAATTCACACCCCATGACCAACCCAAAAAGCATACCGGGATGGCTCACACCTCTAGCCCTTCCTGCTTAGGAGGCTGAGCTCTGAGGATCGTGGTTTGGGGCCAGCCTGGGCAGGCGTGGAGATGTCACCATGTCTCCTCGCCGTGCTGGTATTAGTACCCCAGAAAGTGGCCTTCGTTCCACGCTCGCTCATCCAGGTGGTTAGACACTGGCAGCATTCTTCATGCCGGCTGGTGTCTGTCCTGGGCCTCTGATGTGATCTCAGAGTCTTGCTTGGGACCCAGGCTGTCACTGAGGTAGTGACACTGCAGCCTGAGCGCCGCATGTAGCCCTCCACTGTGCACACTCCCCGTGTGACACAGCCTGCGTCGCTTCCTCTTGTCCCCACAGTTCACATGGGTTGCAGCCCTCTACCCAGGGCATGGCCCTCTGGACGGGCCTGGCTACGTCAGGACCAGGGCCCTGCCCTGAGGCCCCGGCACTCAGTGAGCGTGGCTTGGGGCATGCGCAGGGGTCCTCTGGAGGAGGCTGGGAGTATGGGCGTGGCGCACAGCAGCCCCAACTGCACGGTGCTCCAGGCACAGCCTGCACTGCCTTGCCGTGGCCAGCTGCTGGGCCCACACCAGCGCTTCTGTGCAGGCCCTGGGTCTAACCCCAGGGTACCGCCTTGGATCCACTTGAGACTCTGCCGGGAAGCGGCTGTGGGAGAGTCCACAAGGTGCCAGGATGCCCACCACCAAGTCTGGCGGGCTCACACCCCCTGGGTCTGGGACCCAGGCCAGAGGCCGGCTGACGGGTAACCTCTGTCCTCGTCTCCGTCCCCCAGATGAATGACAACCTCCTGGAGAGCTGGAGCGACCTGGAGGAGCTGCAGGGCGCCCGGGGCCTGGAGACCGTGTACCTGGAGCACAACCCCCTGCAGAGAGACCCCCAGTACCGGCGCAAGGTCATGCTGGCCCTCCCTTCCGTGCGGCAGATCGACGCCACGTTTGTCCGGTTCTGAGGCCCCCACGCAAGAACTCCCAGCCACGGTTCTTAACCCGCCGTCGCCCTGCGGTCGCCACTATTCAGCAGTCTCCACCGATGGCAGTGACGGGCCGGGCGACGCCCGCGAGATGCCGCACACCATTCGGAGATGCCAGTCCTATTAAACCTTGCCACATGGTCTTCCCGAATTGTTGATGGTTCTTGTAAGCCATGGAGAGTGAACTCCGGACCCCTAGTCCTCTGTTCTCCAGCCCTGCCGGCCCCCTGCGACATGGTCTGAGTATCTTCGGGGTGGGCAGCGCGGCCAGCCTGGCCGGTCTTCAGGCCACCACCTGCACCGGAGTGCTGCTTAGTTTTTCAGACCAGGTGATGCCTGAAAAATAGTACCTACGTTAAAAAAAATAAAGTGGGTAGAAGACAGCCCACGTCCCGGTGCGTAGTCCTCAGAGCCGCCCACCAGCCCAGTGTCTGCATGTGCCCGCTGTGCCAGGGTGGGGGCTGAGCGGCCGCCGGCCCGGGCACCTCCGTACCCTGTCATCCTTTTGGCTTTGTGTATGTGAAGATGGCATTCTCAGACCCATGGGCCCGAATTCAGGCTGCAAAGGCTCCGTCAGGCCTCAGGGTCCCCTTCCACAGTAAAGACTGCTCCTGTGGCACCGAAGGCCCCTGTCCTTCCAAGGCCCCCAGGCCACGCTGCCCAGCATGGCGCCACTCACCGCCGCACACAATTTTGGTGTAAATTTGAATTCATTAAATTAAAGTAGAAATCCAGCTCCTTGTCTGCAGTCACCACACTCCGAGTCCCCACAGACACAGCCCTTCCCGCCCTCACAAGAGGCTGGACAGCAGGCTCTAGATGCTGTTGGGTCTCATGGCTGGGCTGCTTCACCGGCCCCAGGCCCCTCCGGGAATGTGGCCCACTTCTTCGTAGATACGCAGTGGGGGGGGCTATGCCCTGCCTCCCCGCCCCGCCCCGCAGCCGGCCCTGCCTACACACACTGGGCCTGGAGGAGACAGGCACAGGCCTGGTGGGTTAGGCGGCTGGGTCTGGTCGTAGCCGTAGCACTTGTGGGATAGGCCGGGCCGGGAGGTCCTGGCGCGGGGTGTGGGAAGGCCCTGGCATGTCAGGGCCCCCAGGCCAGCGGCTGCTGGAAGGACATGTCCAGAGCCATTGCACAGCAGGGCCAACCTCCCTGGGCCGCGCCGCTGAGGGGCTCGGCTCTGTCCCCACGGCGGCCCCAGGCGGGGCCAAGAGCCCAACCAGGCAGCTGGGCCCCGCCGAGCCAGCTCTGCGCACCCAGCCCACCCAGCCAGGGGCGCCCAGGGGCGGCCCTCGGCTTGGCATCTGGTCCCCAGGACCCCACGGCCCACCCGAGCGAGCGCGGAGCTGTATGCAACAGGAGGCGCTGCGGGGTGCTGACAGGGCGCCGGCCTGCCGCTCGGCCCGGCAGCGTCCTCCTCTGATGGACGCCGCCTGCGCAGGCCTGGCCAGGGTCGCTGTGTCTGCGGACGCGGACGCCGGGGGGCGATGGGAGCGACCGGGCCGACGAGGGGGGGCCGACGGGGCCGACGGGGGGGGGCGATGGGGGCGACGGGGCCGACGAGGGGGGGGCGACGGGGCCGACGGGGGGGGCGACGGGGGCGATGGGGGCGACGGGGGCCGACGGGGGGGGCGACGGGGGCCGACGGGGGCCGACGGGGGCCGACGGGGGCCGACGGGGGGGGGGCGACGGGGGCCGACGGGGGCGACGGGGGCCGACGGGGGGGTCGACGGGGGCCGACGGGGGCCGACGGGGGGGGGCGACGGGGGCCGACGGGGGCCGACGGGGGGGGCGACGGGGGCCGACGGGGGCCGACGGGGGGGGCGACGGGGGGGTCGACGGGGGCCGACGGGGGCCGACGGGGGGGGGGCGACGGGGGCCGACGGGGGCCGACGGGGGGGGCGACGGGGGCCGACGGGGGCCGACGGGGGGGGCGACGGGGGGGGCGACGGGGGCCGACGGGGGCCGACGGGGGGGGCGACGGGGGGGGCGACGGGGGCCGACGGGGGCCGACGGGGGCCGACGGGGGGGGCGACGGGGGCCGACGGGGGCGACGGGGCCGACGGGGGCGACGGGGGCCGACGGGGGGGGGGCGACGGGGGCCAGCGCAGCGGCTCCTCCCTCTTCCCTGGGCGGGGCCCTGGGACAAGGGGAGGCGGTCCCCGGGGCCGGCGGGGGTGGGGGGGGAGGCGGTCCCCGGGGCCGGCGGGGGAGGGGTGGGCGGTCCCCGGGGCCGGCGGGGGTGGGGGGGGAGGCGGTCCCCGGGGCCGGCGGGGGTGGGGGGGGAGGCGGTCCCCGGGGCCGGCGGGGGGTGGGGGGGAGGCGGTCCCCGGGGACGCGGCCTGGCCGGGCTTAGGGAACCGAAGGACCGAAGGACGCGCGCTGACCCCACACCGGTGCGGAGGCCGCCCAGCGGCAGCGCGGGTGCTCCGCAGCTCCCCGCGGGTCCCGCCCGGCCGGCGACGGGGCCCGGGGCCGCAGCCCGCAGCCGCTCCCGCGCCGCGGCTCGGCCTCGTCGTCGCTTTCGTGGCCGCCGCTCTCGGCCGGGCTCGGCGGGCTGGGTGGAGACCCCGCGGCCGACTCCGGACAGCAGCGTCGGGGTCCTTGTTCTGGCGGGCGTCCCGCAACGGGAGGAGCCGGGGGGGGGGGGGGGGGGGGGGGGAGACCGGGAGCTCCTCCGGAGGGGCGGGGTTCCGGGCTCGACGGGGCGGAGCTCGGCGGGGCGGGGCTCGGAGGGGCGGGGTGGGGCGGAGCTCGGCGGGGCGGGGCGGGGCTCGGCGGGGCGGGGCGAAGCTCGGAGGGGCGGGGCTCGGCGGGGCGGGGCGAAGCTCGGAGGGGCGGGGTGGGGCGGGGCTCGGAGGGGCGGGGTGGGGCGGAGCTCGGCGGGGCGGGGCTCGGCGGGGCGGGGCGAAGCTCGGAGGGGCGGGGTGGGGCGGGGCTCGGAGGGGCGGGGCGGGGCGGAGCTCGGCGGGGCGGGGCGAAGCTAGGAGGGGCGGGGCTCGGCGGGGCGGGGTGGAGCTCGGCGGGGCGGGGCGAAGCTTGGAGGGGCGGGCGGGATGGGGCTCGGCGGGGCGGAGCTCGAAGGGGCGGGGCTCGGGGGGATGGGGCGGGGCTCAGTGGGGCGGAGCTCGGAGGGGCGGGGCTCGTTGGGGCTCAGAGGGGTGGGGCTCAGAGGGGCGGGGCTCGGAGGGGCTCAGAGGGGTGGGGCTCGGGGGGACGGGGTGGGGCTCGTTGGGGCTCAGAGGGGCGGGGCTCGTTGGGGCTCAGAGGGGTGGGGCTCGGAGGCAGAGGGGCGGGGCTCGGAGGGACGGGGCGGGGCTCAGAAGGGCCGGGCTCGGGGGCGGGGCTCGGAAGGGCCGGGGCTCAGGAGGACCCGGGTGGGGCAGGAGCAGGGCGGGAGCACGCCCTGGGCCGTGGGTCACCCCACAAAGCCCTGCGGAGCCCCGGGCCCGCCCGCAGCGCCCCGCCCTCCGCTCATCTTGCCCGCCCTCCGTGGCCCGACTCCTGTCAAGGCCACAGGCCGTCCATCTTCCGCCTCATGTCCGTGTCCTCCCAGTCCTCTTTTATTTATTTTTCTGCCAGTCCTGGGCCCGGGCGCTGTCCCTCAGCTCTACCACTTGCGCCACAGCGCCACTTCCGGCCTTCTTTGTGCATGTGGGACTGGGGATCGCACCCTCTGCCGCTGAGCCACCTTCCCGCCCCGCTCTTGCTTCTTGACCCTTCTGCGGTGCCCGCGGTGCCGCCCTGCAGCTCCCGCCGCCTGCACCCGCATCGGGGCTCAAGGCACCCCCGCAGTTGGCGTCAGGAGAGAACACAGAGATGGAGAAGGCATAGAACGAGGCCTCTCGTAAACAGAAAGCATGCAGCACATCACCATGCTGTCTCGGATTTGTTCTTTTTGGTGTGGCTTGAACTCAGGGCCTTGAGCTTTTTTCTTTCATGGCTGGTGCTCTACCACTTGAACCACACTTGTTTTTCCTGCACAATGTCAGACTGCAGCTTTCTGAGCAGCTAGGATTACAGGTGTCAGCCACCAGTGCCCAGCACAGGACAGCTTTGACCTTTCCCGGCTAACGCATTTCCTAACTTGGCATCCATCCGTGTACTGTTGGGATGCAAGTTTGTCTTCTTCCTCCACTGCCGATTATGCTGGAATAAACCTTAAATGAATCGTGTCCACTGTGTGGGATGTACACAGGGCAGCCTTAAGAAGGAGAACTGACAAAAACATCAAAATAAAAGGTTCCCTCCGTGGACAGTGCCTCCTCCCACCCACCCGCAACCCGGGCAACACCTGGCTCAGGAGACACTGGCTCATCCTGGCCACAGCCAGTGGCAGTTTTGGACATGTGACATGCTACCTGCCTTGTTAGAAGTGCCGGTCCTGGCCTTGTGCAAGGACTCTGCCAGGGAGGTTGGGGACAGCAGCACTGGACTGATGAAATAAACCACACCGAGCAGCCGTGAGGCGGGCCCGGGAGGGGGAGGGCATGTGCAGTGAAATCGGTGTCTTTGTTGTGACCTTTAAGATCTTCACCCCAGAGTTTCACGTAACCAAGAGTGCGTGTGTGGACACTCTTGGCCCAGGACTCATGGCTTCATCCATGGGTGGAGCTGTGGAACCGTGACTCTCTCCACTGGACTTGGGCCTAGGCTCTGGTTGCTGGCTGGAGGTCCCTCCCAGGCGGCGTGGGCCTGGCTTGAGGTACATTTGGCTTTGACAGGAGCTTCTGGGCTATTTTTCAGGTGGAGATGGGGCTACTGGGGATGGTGTGGATGTGTGTATTAGTTACCTTGCTCCTCTTCTTGCCACTTTCAGGAATCTCCTGCCTCAAAAGGTCTTTGAACTCAGGGATGTAGCGCTATCGGTGAGCTTTTTCACTCATGGTTAGTGGTCTACCCCTTGAGCCACAGCTCTACTTCTGGTTTTCTGGTGATTAAATGGAGATGAGTCTCATGGACTTTTCTGCCTGGACTGGCTGTAAATCGTGATCCTCTGATCTCAGCTGACTGAGATTACAGGTGTGAGCCAGTCTTGAGTAGTCCTTCCTGCTTAACCTGGCTTCCTCTCTGTGGCTTTCCATCAGCCAAGCCCATAAACTAGGCCTGTCCTGGAGCGCTCCAGGTTGCCTGGACTCTGGGACCCCTTCCTGAAACTGATGGAGAACTCAATCCTGAGCCAAGGAAAGGAAAGCTGCAGCGTGGTGATGGACTGGTGGAAGCCAGTGCCAGGCGTAAGGGCCACCGCCAAGACTCCGCCAGCTCCATCCCAGGAGGCCGACTCTCCCACTGAGCACAGGAGGCCACAGCAGCAGCACTGCAAACAGCTGGAGTATCACAGCAGACGGTGGCCCAGGAAGGAGAGCACACAATAAATTGAGTCCCATTCTACAGCATCCAGGTTTGGTTTTATTTTAGAATTTATAAAATTCCAGTGTCATCCATATTTATGAGCCTTTACACATATTTGCATATAATCTCCAAATTCCAAAGTTAAGGCCAAGGGATGGATGTTTCTATGGAAACATAGGGCATGGAAGACATCAACAAGGAAGAAAAAGCTCTGCCCACCCCTGCTCAGCCCCAGCAGTTCAAATTGCAGGAGGTCAGAAACGACTGAAAAGAAGGCCCTGAACAGCTTTGGATGGGACTCACATCTACAGCACATGGCAATAAATGGAGACGTGTTCAAAAATGACCTTCTGGGGGAAGGGAAGGGACTGTTGGAAGAGGAGAGGTGGGGTGGGTACCAGAGGAGCAGGGGAAGAGGAAGGAAGCAATATGACCAACAGGAAAACACCTCAAGCTCATGCAGACCTCCCTCAAGGTCCCCAGGAGCAAGGCCCCCTGGGGGACTGGTGGGAGCCCTGGCCTTTGCTCCCGGTCCCATCTGCCCAGCCTCAGGCTAGCTGCTACCCAGCCGAGCAGATGCTGTACCCAAAGTGGCAACTGCTGGTGTGCTTAAGCCCAACTCAGAGCAGAGACCATCCCTAGGGCGGGCTAGGAAACGGGCATAAGTTGGCTGTCTAAGGAGCCCACACATCTGGGACAGGACACTTACTAGGGCTACTAAAGCACGTCTTCAGTCCCCATACCTTTCCTGGTGGGGGGCCTGTAGCCCCGGATTGTATTCAAGCCACACCGAAATGAAAGAATCTACCGAGGCTGGGAGGGTCCTCTGCCTCTTACTTGGCTTCTTTTTGCAATTAAGCGAATCGACAGCTTCTCTTTACTTAAACCAGGACTGTGACACCTGCCTCTAAAGCCAGCAACCTGGGATCAGTGCCTGTGGCCTGCCCAGCTTGAGCCTTCGAGGGCCAGTCGCATGGGAGCGGGAAGGGAGAGAGCACTCCATGCAGGACCAGCCTCCAACCCTGCTCCATTCCACATCCAACTGCAGCCAACCAGGACCAACCACACTTGACCAGACTCCAACCCTGCTCCAGTCCACACACAGGGCCCACATCCAACTGCAGCCAGCCAGGACCAACCACCAGAAGGAGACTTGGGGGAGGGAAATAAACTACGCACGACAACACTACCGCACTGCTGAGGTAGAAAGAAGGCGACTGAACACGAGGTGCCCGGGCTGGGCCACGGGGGGCGAGTGGAGACGGCATCAGAGGCAAGCACCCCCGCCCAAGGGGGAGCAGGCTTCCTGCTCCCTGCCACAGAAGGCCGGGGAGCAGACATGCGCGGCCCCACCTCCGCGTGGAGCCGAGGCCTGCAGGGACGTCGGACCCACATGGTACGATCGGTGCTGGACGCCCTGGTCTCCAGCCTCGGCCCCCCACCCTGTGGCCTGAGCTAAGCAGACTTTGGCAGTTAGAGGAGCTGACCATGTTCCACAAAGAGGGTCTGGCCGACAGAGAGCCCGTGGGAAGGAGTTGGGAAAGGAAGAGGGCAAACATTTTGGCTTTTATAAAGTCAAGGAAATTTATTTCCTGAGGTCATGACACAGGAAGTCGACTCCTAGCCGCTGCCGTGGAGCTCTGGTAATGGAGGTCAGAGTGCTGACTGCATGCTGGGTTGGGCCAGGAAGCTGGAGTCTGTGTTATCAGGAGATGCTCAGTTACTTTGCTTAGTGTTGAAAAGTGTGCCTGTCCCAGAGCACAGTGCCAGGGGCAGGTGGCTGAGCCCACTGGCTACCAACCAGGCTTCACTGCGAGACCTCGGGGAGGGGGAAAGAGCGTCAACAATTTACCAGGGTCCAGCTGCTGGGTCAGATTGAGACAAACCGTGGTGTGGCTAGGTTCAGGTCAGCAGGCTGGAGAGCTTTCTGCCTTTTGTTCATTATCGCTTGGGCCCCCAAGGGAGGGTCTTAGGGGCCACCTGAGCCCCAAAGCTGGGAAATTCCTCGGAGCTGCTCATATCAGGAGCCTGTAGAGCGGGAAGACACAGCTTTAGCCTGGCACTGCTCTCCCGGCTTGAGCGGTTCCTGAAGCCACCGCTGTGACCCCAGGAAGCGCAGGAGACACACTTTCCCCTGCTCCTCACTGGTTCTTGGGCCATCGCCAGCCAGCCCCCCTCCCAGATGGGAGGAAGTGTCACCTGACCTTCTCACTGCTGCTGGCAGTCCAGGGAGCGTCCCGCACCACGAACCCCTTGGAGGGGGCCTTGTACTCCTCGTGTGCCGGGGGCTTCATGTAAACCTGCAGGGCCTCGCTGTCTACCACGTCGGCCAGCTGCAGGGGTGCAGGGTGGTGTGGGTCAGTCTGGAGCCCAGCTCAACCGAGCCACCCAGCAGCTCACCCCTGCACCTCCACGTCTCCCCCGGCCAGGACCCAGGCCGTGTGGAGCGGGCTGCCTCCTGGCTCGGCCGAGGCCCTCGTGAGGCCCCGCCCACCCAGACTCACATATTCCTCCTCCAAGTTAAGGATGTGGTCGATGGCCTCCTCCACGTTCTCCGGGAGCCCTGTCACAGTGACACAGTTGGGATCTGGAGCTCCACTCTGCGGAAAGCGAATGTCCACCTGGAAGACACAGGACCGCAGAAGGCATCTGAGAGGGCTCCGAGTTCACAGACACTTGGAGGTGGCCGCTTCAGCGTGCAGGTCCATGTTGTCTGTGCGACCCCACCAGCTGAAAGCAGAGTGCCCCAGATGCGCCCACCGGCCCCTCCTGCGCCTGAGGTGACTCCTCAGACAGGGACCGCCGGCTCCCCCTGTCCTGACACAGCGTGGACCCTCAACGCTGAGCTTCCAGTTGGCTCTGGGGCTCACCTTGAACTCATCCATGATTTTGCGGATGGCTTTGCCCCGGGCACCAATGATGCGGGCATGGACACGGTGGTCCAGCGGGACGTCCTCAGAAACCATCTGCTCAAGCTCACCCACAATTTTCAAGATGGCATCTCGGGCAGCTTCCGTGTTCTTCTCATACCCGGTGATGGTGATCTGGTCCTGGGCCTCAAGAGAGGAGAACGCAGTCAGAGAGGGGAGGCTCTCTGGGTCTTTCCACCACAAGCCAAGGCTGGAGGGCCCGGCACACAGGCCGCCCGCCCCTAGGGTAAGGAAACGCGTGTCACCTCAGAAAAGAAGGCATGGGCACAGGTGCATGTCACGTGGCTGACGTGAAACAGCAGGTGAACAGTGTCTGATCAGTGCCAGTCCTTGATCACCACCAAAAAGACAGTCAAGACACAAGAGCAGAAAGGCAGCCGACCACAAAAATGGAGTCCAGACAGTAGGTACCGGTCAGAGACCACTGTGGAACAGAGGCTACGCCCCTCAGCCTCTACTTCGCGCCTGCCTGAAGGCGCGCCCACTCTCACAGAGCACCCAATCCCTCAGACCTTGCCTTCTCCCCAGCTCTCCTCAGCTCCCTGACCCCCAGTTCAGGCCGCTCATCTCACACAGATGGGCACCATCACATTGGAAAGAAGGGAGCAAAGGCATACAGGGCATACAGAAGGAGCCGTGTAAACAACATAGCTGTAACCCCTCATCTTCACAACAGTGGAAACAGGTTCACAGCAAAACACTCTGAGTAGGGCCACAGAACAAAAGCCTGGAGGTAAGCCAAAATGTCCCAGGATCTGAGAGGGAAGCAAGGGACACTCAGGGGATCGGAGAACAGCAGCTGGAGGCCCTGCTGTCCAAGCGAAGGCCAGGTGGTAGAGGAGGTAGGTTCGCTGGGGGCAGGCACAGCGGACACCTCCTCCAGCAGGGGGTCTGAGCTGCTGCACGTGGGAAGTCTGAATATGAAAAGGAGGTGCTCGTGCCACTGCCCGTCATGAATATCACCTAAAACAGCCTCAAAGGAAGACCAGGCCTTTTTAATCGTGAGTAAAGCAGTGGTACTCACTAGACATTGTGCTGAAAATGAACCATGCAACTTGTTGGCAGGGACAGGAGGGATAAAACTGAGAGAGAGTGGGGGATAGGGTGGCATTGCCCAAAAAGAGCCATACTCATCATCTGACTTATGTAACTGTCACCCCTCTGTATATCACCTTTATATTAAAAGTAAAGCCACTAAAAGATTTAAATACAAATAAAAATTGGGGGCTGAGAATGTGGCTCAGTGGTAGAGGGCTGGCCTTACATGTATGAAGCCCAGGTTCGATTCCTCAGCAACACATACAAGGAAAAAGCCAGAGGTGGCACTTGGCTCAGGTGGTAAGAGTGCTTGCTAGCCTTGGGAGCAAAAGAAGCTCAGGAACAGTGCCCAGGCCCTGAGTTCAAGTGCCAGGACTGGCAAAAAAAAGACGTGGTACAGTAGACTTGCTCTCCTGGGCTCAGTGGCCCTGACCATCAGTTTGTTGGACTACAGTAGTGTCGAACAGAGCTGGATCACATCCAAAAGCAGCACTGGCAGCAGGACAGCCAAGCTTAAGGGAGAGAGGGACCTGGAAGTCTGTGTGAGTGGAGGTGGAGGTGAGACGGGGCTGCCCTACCCTCTCCACTTCATGTGAGCGCAACAGGAGGGACGTAGAGTTGCAGAGACGGGAGACCCTGGAGGACAGCTGTGCATGCAGGGACAAGGCTCAGGAAGGACCCAGCTGAGGCCTGGCTTGCCTATCAGGAGTGTGGAAATGCCCAAGGCTCCCGATGGCATATGGCATTGAAACCTCATCCTGAATGCAAGCACTAAACCCTGGCTCAGCCTCAAGCTAAAATCAGACCAAAGAAGCCCTGCCTGGTCCGGGCCCAGGTGGAAGCTAGGGCGGCAAAGCCCACACACGCCAAGTGCTCCCCGCGCACACGCCAAGTGCTCCCCGCGCACACGCCAAGTGCTCCCCGCGCACACGCCAAGTGCTCCCCGCGCACACGCCGAGTGCTCCCCCCGCACACGCACGCCGAGTGCTCCCCCCGCACACGCACGCCGAGTGCTCCCCCCGCACACGCACGCCGAGTGCTCCCCGCGCACACACGCCGAGTGCTCCCCGCGCACACGCCGAGTGCTCCCCGCGCACACGCCGAGTGCTCCCCGCGCACACGCCGAGTGCTCCCCGCGCACACGCCGAGTGCTCCCCGCGCACACGCCGAGTGCTCCCCGCGCACACGCCGAGTGCTCCCCGCGCGCCCACGCCAAGTGCTCCCCCCGCACACGCCAAGTGCTCCCCCCGCGCACACGCCAAGTGCTCCCCGCGCACACGCCAAGTGCTCCCCGCGCACACACGCGAAGTGCTCCCCGCGCACACGCCAAGTGCTCCCCGCGCGCACACACGCCGAGTGCTCCCCGTGCGCACACACGCCGAGTGCTCCCCGCGCGCACACACGCCAAGTGCTCCCCGCGCACACGCCAAGTGCTCCCCGCGCACACACGCCAAGTGCTCCCCGCACACACGCCAAATGCTCCCCACGCACACACGCCAAGTGCTCCCCGCGCGCACACGCCAAGTGCTCCCCGCGCACACACGCCAAGTGCTCCCCGCACACACGCCAAATGCTCCCCGCGCACACACGCCAAGTGCTCCCCGCGCGCACACGCCAAGTGCTCCCCGCGCACACACGCCAAGTGCTCCCCGCACACACGCCAAATGCTCCCCGCGCACACACGCCAAGTGCTCCCCGCGCGCACACGCCAAGTGCTCCCTGCGCACACACGCCAAGTGCTCCCCGCGCTCACGCCAAGTGCTCCCCACGCACACACGCCAAGTGCTCCCTGCGCACACACGCCAAGTGCTCCCCGCGCTCACGCCAAGTGCTCCCTGCGCACACACGCCAAGTGCTCCCCGCGCACACGCCAAGTGCTCCCCGAGTCCCAGGGAGTCCTCCCCCTCACCTGGCTCCCATCATCCTTATCAGGAAACTGGATGTTCACATCGTGCTCCAGGCGGATCTGCGTGATGACTGCCCCCTTCCGCCCAATAATCTTGGGATGGTATTTGGGGTCTACAGTGACACTCAGCTTAAAACTCCGTAAAGCCTATGAAAGAAACAAGGGAGGAGAATGAGGTGGAGAGCACTCCATCTACAACGAAGCCGGTGCACCCACAGCCATTCCAGTGCAGCCTTGACAAACACCAGCCAGATATCCCTGCTTACAGCTGGCATTTAGCACTTTTGACCCTAAAGAGCCAGGCACCTCTCTGCCTGACTCCTGCCACACTCCATCATCTGTCCAAGTGAGCACCAGAGACCCTGACCACTCACACCCACTCCAGGTGATGCTGTGTTTGAAGCAGGCTGCTATGGGGAGGCCAGCACTTCCTCAGGAAGCTCAGGGCAGGAAATGAGCTGCTCAAGCTCTTGGTGCTACACGGTGAATTTGCCAACTACAGTTAAGATGAATCAGTTTAAGGAAAACACTCTGAATCTTTCAGGATTTGGTATGAAAAAGGCCAAGAGTGTCCAGGGAATAGACAGCTGTGGCCCCCCATGGCCTGAGGTGAGATCTGGCTAGAGACCAATTCAGGGCATGGTCACAGCATGCGAGAAGGCTTTGAGGCTTCAGAATTCTGTCACATCAGCAGACTGTTCTGTGGGAAAACACAACTTGATTCCCTTAGAAGGGCCGAGCTCTTTGAACTTTGCCTTCCACCCCTCCCACATGAAGGACTCCAGGGTGCTGCTAGTGTGTTGTCAGGAACGCACGGCAGGACCCGCTGGCCTCCCTTCTGATCCAGGAGTCTGAAGTGTACTGGGCCGAGGGCCAAGCTGCAGAAAGCCTCCCGGGCATGTAATGATTCTGCCCTCCTGTGGCCCAAGATGGCTTACCCGGTCCTCCTGCTCAGCCTGAAGCTCCTTCACCCGCTCCAGCAGGCCGGCCTTGGCCCGGCCCGGGTTCGCAGCCAGGCCGGTGATGGCAATGATGTCAGACTGCAGCTCGGGGGCCGGGACGTGTATAGTCACCTGGGTTGTCAGGCAGGAAGGAGACTACGTGGTGGCCCCAGCATACAGTCGCAGGCCTGGGACTCAGAGGGGGGGAGTGTGGAGGGCCGCGAGGGGGGACTGGCGGGGAGGCCAGTGCTCAGCCAGGAGTCAGCAGAGGCGCATGAACTGATCAACAACAGCACTTTGAAGGCCAGATGGGAGAAATCTCTAGCGACTCCAAGGACAGGAGCTTACCTCAAACTCATCCATCATCTTTCGGATCCCGCTGCCTTTCTGCCCAATGATGTATCGGTGAAGGTCAAAGGGCACCTCCACTTCAATGGTGACTGGAACCAATGCCTGCAGAGGAAGACAGTGAAGGCTGGCCAGGAATAGAGGGCAGGTTTCCTGCCCCACGAGCCTGAGGACAAGAGCGTCTTTCTGCAACCTTTTGTCAGTGTGCCTATGCTACCTGGACCACTCATGAAGAACAAACACAGACACAGTCTGAGGAGTCAGCCTGTACCCCAACGGGAAGAGGTAGGCGCAGGACACACGGACATCTCTGATGCTCTGACGGCCGTGGCAAAGAGACTCTCCTGGAAGGCTCCTGCTCTGACTCACAGGTCACTGCGCACCTTCCTGCACTGTGGTGCCACAGTGCTTCTGACAGGACCCAACACAGGGCCACTGCTCAACAAGTACCCGCCCCATAGATGACTCAGTTATGTCGAAGCCTGAGCTAGATTACACCCACACTTCAGAAGTCAATGGATCCTGAGACCAATCACATACTGCTAACGAAACCTCTCCACAGCCCCCCTGCCCAGGGCCCAGCCGCCGGAGGTCCATGGGAGGAGCTGTAGACTGCAGGTCCTGGAAAGGGAAGTGGCCACCCTGGGGCTGTGACAGCTGAGCACAGCCAGTCTGTGTCAGCAGGCTCGGGCCAGGTGGGAAGCTCCGCCCTTGGGGAGCAGGGGGACAAACGCACCTCAAGGGCTTCCTTGGCGGCTTCACACTTCTCCTTCCGGCCTGAGATGATGATGATATCGCACCTCCTGGGAGAGCCGGGGTCGGCCTCTCTGCCCTCCCCGGCCTCATCGCCATTCTCCTGGATGGCTGGCTCTGCACTCTGCCCTGGAGAACAGGAAAAGCAGCCAGTGTCATGTCGTGAGCACATTCAACGTCTGTCAAGACCCGCTTGGGTCTTGGGGTGGGAAGACACTTGCTCTTGGAGGCTGCTAGGGCAGGGTGGACCCGCCGCTTGGGCCTTGGGGTGGGAAGACACTTGCTCTTGGAAGCTGCTAGGGCAGGGTGGGGGCAGAGAGCCAAGCTTATCTCCCTCTCTTACCTTTAAAGCAGTGAACAGGTAGCCCCCTCCCGTGTGCACGCGCACACGCAGCCCTGCACATCCCCCCCCCTTTTTTTTTGGTGCTGATCCTGGGGCTTAAATTTAGGGCTGGGGCACCATACCTGAGCTTTTATGCTCAAGGCTAGTGCTCTACCACTTGAGCCATAGCTCCTCTTTCAACAGTTTGTTGGTTAATTGGAGATAACAGCGTCACAAACTTTCCTGCCTGGGCTGGCTTTGATCTGCGATCCTCAGATCTCAGCCTCAGCAGCTAGGGATACAGGCGTGAGCCGTCAGCGTCTGGTGCTCCACCCCTTTTCTCAACTAACAGAGCCATGTTAACAACCTAAGACTTGAAGGAGATAGCAGTGATCGGCCCCACAGCATGTGTGGAGCCTGACCACGAGGCAGAGTGCACCAGGGCAAGGGACTGCCATGCAGTCAGGTACGGGGAGCAACCCTGGACAGCGTTTGAGAAATCTGAGAGTGTATTCAGGGACAGGTCAGATTCTAACCTAAGGAAGTAGAATCCAAAATGAGGCCATCAGAATAGGGAGGCTGGCTGGAGGCTCTGTGGAAATGTGTGCATCCCTCCTGGCATTCTGGTGGGTACTTACGATGAGAGCCTCATGGACTTTGCCTACCTGGACTGGCTTGGAATCCAATCCACAGACAGATCTCAGCCTCCTGAGTAGCTGGGACTACAGGTGTGAGTTACCGGGCAGCGCTCTGCAGGACTTCCTGGGCAGCCACTCTGCCACTTGAGCCATAACCTGATCCCCTTTTCCTTTTCTTTCTTTCCCCAGTCCTGAGGCTTGAACTCAGGGCCTGGGTGCTGTTCATAAGCATCTTTTGCTCAAGGCTAGCACTCCACCACTTGAGCCATGGCGCCACTTCTGGCTTTTTCTGTGTATGGGTACTGAGGAATGGAACCCAGGGCCTCAGGCATGCAAGGCAAGCACTCTACCACTGAGCCACCTTCCCAGCCCCCCTTTTTCCTTTAGTCCTATTTGCATAGGGTCTCTTGTTTCTGCTGAGGCTGGCCTGGATCACAATCCCTATTTAGGCCTATTTGGTCCCCTAGTTGGGACCGTAGGTATGAACCACCACACTCAGTTTATTGTGTGAGATGGGGTCTTAAGAAACTCCTGTCTGGGGCTGGGAAGGTGGCTCAGTGGTAGAGCGCTTGCCTTGCATGCATGAGGCCCTGGGTTTGATTCCTCAGCACCACATAAGAAAAAAGAAAAAAGCCGGAAGTGGCGCTGTGGCTCAAGCGGTATAGAACACTAGCCTTGAGCTGAAGAGCTGAGGGACAGCGGCCAGGCCCAGAGTTCAGGCCCCACGACCAGACCCCCCCCCCCCCCAAAAAAAAAAAGAAACTCCTGCCTGGGCTAGCCTTCTGACATCTGGCTGAAGGATACTTTTAATACTGGCCAACTATAATACTGTCTATGGACTAAATACTGCTGTGTAACTTTGATGAATGTGCCACTGTTTTACGAGAATGTCTGGAGCCTTAAGAATTATCCACTTTAGAGATATGTCTAAAAATTTCACTCAACTGATTCAGGAGAAAACATAGGAATAGGGAAAGGGTTGAAAAAACATTTTTTGACTTTGGAGCGTAGGAAAACAGATGCAGCTTTATGTTATGTGTGGTTCTTGACTAAGTGTGAACTGTATCAAAAGTAAACTGCTCAAAGAACTACATAGAGATGGTATGCAGATAAGGCAAGTGGGTTTAATTAGCTTCCTACACAAATAGCAAATAAGCTGAAATGGCCGTGTGTGACAAGGGCCAGGGGTGCTGCGACAGCAATGCTGTGGCAGGCTACAGGGTCACTGCAGGGCCAAGCCCACGGAGATCCCAGGACAGGACTCCACAGGGGGTGTGCCTCCTTCATGGAGATCCCAGGACAAGGCACTGTAGTGCACACACCCCCTTCCACATAACAAGCAGAAAGGCAGCCACTTGGGTCTTACTGACCTCCTGTGCCATCAAAGAATGCACGTTTGCTCTCACCCGGGAGCTAAAAGGCCCTTCGGAGAACAGGATGGAGCCCCCACAGGGACACATGCACAGTGCTGTGCAGCAGGCAGAGGTTGCTCTGGGTCTCCGAGTGAAGTCAAGTAAGTGATGTCTTGAACACCAGTGGAGCTGAGCTTCATTCAGTGCTCTCCAGGAAGACACTGACAACACTTGGCTCCTCTTGGGAGCACACACAGGGCCCAAGACCAGGTAGGAAGCTGTCCTGAACCTCTGGAAGGCCCTTAAAACCACAAGCGGCAGCCAAGCCCCCTCCCGCACCACAACACAGGGCAGGACAGCAGCACAGGAGCACAGAGCTGACTCGCAGAAATGGCACTGTCAATACAGGGGCAAAGGACCCACCTGGGTTTTCCTCTCTGTCAGGGAACTTAATCTGGACATTGTAATCCCGAGTGATCTGCTGGATTCTGGAACCTTTGGGGCCCATGACAGATCGATGGAACTTCTGGGGTATAGCACATTCCACTGTGACTTGAGCTTCCTGAACAGAAGCACAAAGAAAAAAGAGCAGAGCTCAAAACCCTCAGGTCAATATTCCATCCTCTTTGGTGTCCTGGTGGGAGGGTCCACATGGCTGAGGAAGGACTCCTGCATGGGGACCCAACACAGACATGGCCAAGGAGGCAGCCTTCTTCCTGCAGAAGAGCCAGAGATAGAAAACACCGACTGCCTATAGCACAAACATCCTCAGCCATCTACCGCATAGCTTGAATAGAAAATATCTACTAAAAGTTTGGTGCTGGTGACTCATGCCTGTCATCCTAGCTACTCAGGAGGCTGAGATCTGAGGACCAAGGTTCAAAGCCAGCCTGGGCAGGAAACCCTGTGAGACTCTCCAAAAAAGCACAGAAAACTGGAAGTGGTGCTGTGGCTCAAATTGTAGAGCACTTTTCTTGAACTGAAGAGCTCAGGATTCCCTGAGCTTTGGCCCAGAATTCAGCCCACAACTGACAAAAAAAAAAGATAGAAAAAGAAACTGTCTAGTAAACACGGGAGGAGGAAGCACTGTCCCCCCACAGCAAGCTGCCCGGAGGCACGTGCACGCAAGGTGGCCTTTTCTTGTTACAGCCTGGGACTCCCTGAGGCCACCAGGCCATCCCACAGAGGGCATCAGGCCCCGTGGGCCGCAGGAAGGAAGGTCCCAGAGGAAGGGACATGCGCTTAAGGCTGCTTTAGAAAACCCAGGTGCTCTCATGTGACTCTTCTACTGCTTCACTGATACCCTCCTATCCTTCAGTCTGGGCCCTTTGCTACAAAGAAAAAAAATAGGTCCTTTCAAGATCGTATTTTTTCCCCTCCCTCCCCCTACTTTCCCACCTCTTTCTTTCCTTCCGTTCGTGTGCTGGTACTGGGTTTGAACCCTGGTCTTGGCTCTCTACCCTTTTGCTTTTTTGCTCAAGGCTGTGCTACCACTGAGCCTCACCTTCATACTGTTTTTGCTGGTTAGTTGGACATTAGAGTCTCTCAGATTTGTCTTTCCCAGATGGTTTCGAATAGGATTGCTGGATATTTTCTTTTCTTTCTTTTTTTTTGTTGGTCGTGGGGCTTGAACTCTGGGCCTGGACACTGTCCCTCAGCTCTTCAGCTCAAGGCCAGTGCTCTACCCCTTGAGCCACAGCACCACTTTCAGTTTTCTGGTGGTTTACTGGAGCTAAGAGTCTCATGGACTTTCCTGCCCAGGCTGGCTCTGAAGAACGATTCTCAGATCTCAGCCTCCTGACTAGCTAGGATGACAGGTGTGAGCCACTGGCACCCAGCTCATTAGATACTTTCTTAAAAATAAAAAGGCCGCTTGTCAGTCACTATGAGGCCAGAAGCAGGGATGTGCATGAGGCCCAGCAGCTACTCACTCCTGAGTGGACTTTGGAAATACGAGCCCGGCCAGGAACCCACCAGGTCCTCGATGATCTCCTGAATGCGCTTCTTGGCCGCCTCCACACAGTCCTTGGCGCCCTTGAGGGTGACCTTGTCACTCTGTGTGCCTGAGCGTGGGAAGCTGACCATCACCCCACCATATTCTTCAGCAATCTCCCTCAAAACCTGGCCTCTTCGTATAACAAAATGGCGGTGGTGCTTGGGTTCCACCAGCATGTAGTCTTCAACCACATTATCCTGAGGTGTTGAGAGAAGAAAATGAAAAATGGTCCCACCCTCCATGGCATGAACAGAGTCAACAGCCAAGGCCCACTTCCTACCAGGTTCTGAATCAAGGCCTCCAATTCCTTCTGCGCCTCGCGGACAGCGTCCTCCTTCCCTATGATGGTGATCAGGTCCTGGTCCTTGTCCTCAGCTACTGGGAATATGATGCGCGCTCCGGTGCTGTCACGCACCTTGCGGATCTTGCCACCCCCTTTGCCAATGAGGAATTTGTGGTATTCTGGCTTGGCTCGGATATCCACGGTGAAGCTCTTGGTTTGCTGCAGAAATCAACTCCACATATTTTAGCCCCACACCACCTGCCTGTAGCACAGCACAAGTGAATGAGAAAGCCTAGAGGACATGGCATGCGGTGAGCACCGCTAATTGTACAGCGTCACACTCCCAAGGGGGGCCAACGGCACCTGACCTCAGAAGACAGTCTGGGCAAAGAGGCCTAACTGTGGAGACACACAGAACTACAATTGGTTCTGCCACGAATCTGCGATGATCGGCATATGATCGGCATCTCCAAGCCACTGCCTGAGGAGCTCTACTGCAGAACTGCCTTCATCTACTGGCTTCCATACCAAACCAACACAAAGCACTGCTGGGCCAGCATCTTCCCTCCAGACTAGCCTAACTAAAAAAACTCTCAGGTCAAGCTTGGGGCATCTCCAGCTACCAAGGCCACAGCTGAGAAGGGCTCTGCCAAGAAGGCAGAGAGCAGCAAAAGCTCTTGGAGTGCCTTATGTATACCAGTGCTCCGCATAGAGTTAAGCTGCAAAACAGAAAGCCACAAAGGCACATCCTGCTATTTTGTTTGTTTGTACCTGGAGCACACCATGAAGAATACAGAAAAAAAACTGTATAGCTTAAACAACCAATTTGGTTGAGGCAGATATTCACACACATCAACATTATTTCAAAGCCAATGCCTGGCCAGGCACTGGTAGCTCATTCCTTTAATGCTAGCTACTGAAGAGGCTAAGATCTGAGAATCCAAGTTCAGAGCCAGCTTGGGCATCACCTCCAATTAACCACCAGAAAGGAAGTAGCTGTGGCTCAAGTGGTAGTGTGTTAAAGTTCAGGAACAGTGCCCAGGCCCCAAGTTCAAGGCTCAGGACTGGCACACACACAAAAAAGCCAATGCCTATAATAACAACACTTGGGAAATAGAGGCAAGGGGACTGAAAGTCCCAGGTTACTCTTGGATACAAACTAAGACTCTCAAAAAACGGAAATAATCATCAAAACCAAGAGATTGGTTAAATATACAAACAGAACACTAATGGTCTAAAAAATAATAATAATTATAGCCAGGCACCGGTGGCTCACACCTGTAATCCTAGCTACTCAAGAGGCCGAGATTTGAAGATAGCAGTTCAAAGCCAGCCTGGGCAGGAAAGTCCATGAGACTCTTATCTCCAATAAAGCAAAGAAAACCAGAAGTGGTGCTGTGGCTCAAGTGGTAGAAGAGCTCAGGGACAGCACCCAGGCCCAGAGTTCAAGCCCCATGACCAACCAAAAAAAAAAAAAAAAAAAAAAAAAAATCAGAACCGAGTACTATGGCTCATGCAACATAGCTATATAAGAGGCTAACTCTAAGAACTGAAGTTTGAAGCCAGGCTAAGCTGACAAATATGAGATTTGATCTTAACATCAATTAACCATAAAAAAAAGCATGAAGTAGAGGCATATCATGTGGTAGAGTACTGGTCATGAGCAGAAGAGAAATAAAGAAAGATGAGAAAGCCAGGTACCAGTGGCTCATGCCTGTAACCCTAGCTACTCAAGAGGCTGAGATCTGAGGATCTCAGTGGGAAGCCAACCTGGGCAGGTGTGCTCAAAGTGGTAGATCACTAGCTTTATGTGGAAAAAAAACCCCCAAAACCTCAGGTACAACACCCAGACCCAGAGCTCATGCCCCATGACCACCACTGCCACCAACAAAAATCACATTAGGAGGTTAAAAAAAAAAATGGATCTGACAAAATCCAATACTCACTCCTCCCAAAACTGTATAAACTCAGAGACAAAGGGGAATTCTACAGCGAGCAGATCACACTATCAAAGACACACAAGGTAAGACTATGCCCTTAGCTCTATTTCTAGAAAGCTCTAGGGGACCTGCACAACACAAGACAAGAATACAACTCATAGATGATGATTTGGGGGGTGAGGGTGGAGGTGGGAGGTATTGGTGGTGGTCCTAAGGCTGGAACTCAGGACCTGGGCACTGCACCTGAGCTTTTTGTGCTTAAAGCTAGTATTCTACCACATGAGCCATGGAATCACTTCTGACTTTTTCTAGGTAGTTTATGGGAGATAAGAGTCTTTAGGATTTTCTTGCCCGGGTTGGCTTCCCACTGTGTTCAGGTCTCAGCTTCCCGAGTAGCTAGGATTACAGACGGGAGCCACCGTCCCTGGCTAGATAACAGGATTTCTATTTGTGTTTTCTCCAGTACAAAAAAAAGACTACAAAGAAAAAGTCAAATTTTATTTCCACAGGGTAACAACAGTAACTAGAAAAACAGAACCTTTTACAGTATCACTGAAAAACATATAACAGGAATAAACCAACACCACACATTTAAAATCTGTATGTGGAAACCTACAAAGCACAATGAATTCACAACACACACACACACACACACACACACACACACACACACACACACACACACACACACACACACACACACACACACACACACACACACACACACACACACACACACGAGATAAATGGGTTAAAGCCTAAAAATTGCTAAGGTGCAAACCCCTCTGATTCGATCTCTGTCACAACTCCAACCACATCTGACAGGCTGATTCTAAGATGTGTACAAAGGCCAAGGATCTGGAACAGCCAAACAGGTTAAAAGGAATGCAGAAGGGCTCTTCCCAGGAAGCCAGCTATCACAAACAGTGGTGGTACCATGTATTGATGGCAGTGGACCACAGTGACTGTATGTTTGTCAAAACTCACAGCAGCAAGAACTCAAGAGTGATTGAAGTGGAAGAATGCTTGCCTTATGTGCCCAACACAAACAGCCAGGTGCTTGTGGCTCATGCTTATAACCCTAGCTACTCAAAAGTCTGAGATTTGAAGTTTGAAGCCAGCCCAGGAGAAAAAAATCTGTGAGACTATCTCCAACCAATCAGCAAAAAAGCTGGAACTGGAGGTGTGGCTCAAGTAGTAAAACATCAGTGCTGAGCTAAAAGGCCAAGTAAGTTCAAGCCCCTGGAGCGGCATAGGAAACAAACAAAACCTACCAAGAAAGTCCTTCCACTGACTATAAAGCTGACGTTTAAGCAGTACCTCACTGCTCACCAAACAAACAAGCCCTTGTAATAAACCAAAGAACAAATTTTCTTTGTCTACACAGGCATTTGTACTAGGAAGTCGCAAGCAAGGGCAAGTCAAGGAGACAGAAAGGCCCATCAAAGGGTTGTTTCCTGACCCAACACAAGGCAGGTCTTCAGGATTACCTACAGAGCAGAGGGAGTAACGGCAAGGGCTTACCTTCTCTTCAGCCAAGTGTAGGAGCTGCTTCTTGGCCTTTTCCACATCTGAGGAAGGGCCCCTGATGACAACTGTGTCGCTTCCAGAACCTTCCACGGGAAAGTGAATGTGGACCCCACCACACTCCTCCATGATGGAGCGGATCAGACGCCCCTTTGTGCCAATAAGGGAGTTGTGCAGTTTGGCAGGGATCGAGACCTCCACCTCGGCTATGTTGGCCTGAAACCAAACACATGTCAGGAGAAAATCACACACATGGAGCTCTGCCACGTTGGGAGATGTCTGAAGAATCAGAACCTGGAGCCTCTCAGAGGTGTGCTGAGGCTGTGGGAGCTGGGGGACCAAGAAGCAAAGCCTCGACTTAGACCACACAATACAGGGCTCTACTTCTTTAGTCAGTTCTGGTACTAGCTAGCAGAGGCAAGCACAATATGGCTAAAGATAAACTTTCCTATTAAAAAAGATTCTGGCTGGGTGCTGGTGGCTCATGCCTGTAATCCTAGCTGCTCAGAAGGCTGAGATCTGAGGACTGTGGTTCAAAGCCAGCCAGGGCAGAAAAGTCCTGGAGAGACAGTTATCTCCCATTACCCACTCAAAAACCAGAAGCTGTATGGTGGCTCAAGTGGCAGAGCACTAAGCCTTGAGCACAAAGAGGCTCAGGGACACTCCCATACCCTGAGTTCAAGTCCCAAAACTGACAAAAAAATAAAAATAAAAATAAAGAAAACTAGAGGACTTGATTCTTGAAAAGATGAAACAGCAGAGATGATGTTGTCTTCTATCTAAAATTACAGTTCCAGATAATGGTGGCAGAAAACACCGGGAGCTGTATGACTGTCAGGATGCTACAGTGTTGAGAGATGAGGACACAGCCAGTAGCCAGGGGCTGAGGCAGCTGGAAGACTAGTTCACAGCCCGAAGCACATAACATGGAGAGAGCAAACACCCTGTCCTCAGCAGTCAGAAAACAGCCTGTTTTCTGAGCAGTTGGTACAGTGAGCAAGGAGGGCCTAGCCTCAGCACTGGTAGACATTTGGGCTTGGAAGCGAAACAGCTCTGATCCTATCTAACAAACTTCAGAAGTTGGGTGCAGTGGCCCACAACAGTCATCCAGCTATTCAGAAGTTGGGTGCAGTGACCCACAACAGTCATCCAGCTATGTAGGAAGGGGAAATAGAGTGATTGCAATCTAAGCTGGCCCAGATAAAAATGCAAACCAAAGACTAATCTCCAATTAACTACTAGAAAACGGGAAGTGGTACTATGGCTCAAGTGGTAGAACGCTTGCCTTGAGCTGAAGAGCTGAGGGACATCACTCAGGCCCAGAGGTCAAGCCCCATGACCGACCAAAAAAAAAAAAAAAAAATGAACCCAGCTGGATGCCAGTGGCTCATGCGTGTAACCCTAGCTACTCAGGAGGCTGAGAACTTAGGAAAATGATTAGAAGCTACCCAGGCAGGAAAGTCTGTGGGACTATCATCAATTAACTGCCAAAAATGCCAGAAGTATGGGGCTGGGAAGGTGGGTCAGTGGTAGAGTGCTCGTCTTGCATGCATGAAGCCCTGGGTTCGATTCCTCAGCACCACGTAAGCAAAAAAGAAAAAAAAGCCGGAAGTGAGGCTTGAGCTAAAAAGCTCAGGGACAGTGCCAGGCCCAGAGTTCAGGCCCCAAGACTGGCAAAGGGAGAGAGAAGGAGAAGGAGAAGGGGCAGGGGCAGGGGCAAGGGCAGGGGAGGGGAGGGAGAGTGGAAGAGGGGGGAGAGACCCTATGAAAAATGACTAAAACCCAAAAGACTGAGGAAATTGCTCAAGTGGTAGAATGTCTACCTAGCAGGAACCACCCCTAATCTCTCTCTCACACACACAGACACACACACACATACACTAAAAGAAAAATATCTCAGCATAACATTGGCTCAAAATTCTTTATAGAGCAAAAGTAAGCAATTAAAAATATAATACAAATGAGGCACTGATGGCTCGTGCCTATAATCCTAGCTACTTAGGAAGCTGAGATCTGATGGTCAACATTGGAAGACAGCCCAGGAGCCAGGAAAGTTTATGAGACTTTTTTTTTTGGGGGGGGGGGGTCGGTTGTGGGGCTTCAACTCTGGGCTTGGGCACTGTCCCTCAGCTTTTCAGCTCAAGGCAAGTGCTCTACCACTTGAGCCACAGTGCTACTTCCGGTTTTTGAGTGGTTTGTTGGAGATAGGAATCTCATAGTCTTTCCTGCCTGGGCTGGCTTTGAACCATGATCCTCAGATCTCAGCCTCCTGAGTAGCTAGGATGACAGGCCTGAACAACAAGTGCCCCGGCTGTATGAGACTTTTTGTTGTTGTTGTTGTCGTCGGCCCTGGGACTTGAACTCTGGGCCTGGGTGCTGTCCTAGAGCTCTTCAGCTCAAGGTAAGCACTCTACCACTTGAGCCACAGCACCGCTTCCAAAAGTGCAACTGGACAGGTCCTTTTCCTTTTTTTTGGGGTCGATTGTAGGGCTTGAACTCTGGGCCTGGGCACTGTCTCTGAGCTCCAGCTCAAGGCAAACATTCTATCACTTGAGCCACAAAGCCACATCTGGTTTCTGGTGGTTAATGGAAGAGTCTCACAGACTTTCCTGCCCAGGCTGGTTTGAACCAAGATCCTCAGATCTCAGTCTCCTGAGCAGCTAGGGTTACAGGAGTAAGCCACCAGCGCCCAATTGAGACCCTTATCTCTGATTAACCACCAAAATGCCAGAAGTAGAGCTAAGCTATGACTCAAGTACAGCACTATTCTTGAATAAAAAAACTCAGCGCCAAGGCCCTGATTTCAAGCCCTAGGACCAGCAAAAACAAAAAGAAAACAACGAGGGGGGAGGGGGAAAGTGATAGGAAGAAGGGGAGGGGCTCGGAGGGAGAGGGAGAGGGAGGGAGAAAGGGAGACAGAAAGACAGAGAAGAAACAACAAAAACAGCCCAGAAATTAGCAACTAAAATTTGATGAAAATTCAAAACTTGAGACCTACATATCTAAGTAGCTCTAAGAAACACAAAGACACATCCGAACATGGTTAGCATGGGTGGCTCAGGCCTGCAAGCCATACTGGGCAAGAAAGTCCATGAGACTCTTATCTCAAATTAACCATCAAAATGTCAGAAGTGGGGCTAGGAATGTAGTGGAAGAGTACTTGCCTAGCATGCATGATTCCTCGGTACCACATAAACAGAAAAAGCTGGAAGTGGCACCGTGGCTCAAGTGGTAGAATGCTTGCCTTGAGCAAAAGCAGCTCAGGGACAGTGCCTAGGCCCTGAGTTCAAACCCCAGGACTGCCACCCCCCCCAAAAAAGCCAGAAGTAGAGCTCAAGTTGTAGGGTGCCAACCTTGAGCAATAAACCTAAGGGGCCAGCACCCAGGTGCTGAGTGTAAGGTCCAGCACCAGCACATGCGTGAGCACATGTGCACAAACACGAGACAAACAATAAACCAACAGGTAAGTAAGACCACACACACCTCACAAGGAGCCTTCAGACATGGGGAAAATGGACTACACATCACACAAGGGAGTGAATCACTCCAGAATGGCAAACCCTAGATTATTTAAATAACCATGAACAAACTACTGTGGGTGTGGCTAACACATGGACTTAAAGGCAAGAACTGGGAACAAAGTCAGGAACAGGGGTAGAACCTGGCACAAAAGTCACTTGGGGTACATTGTGCAACTTGACTAAAGCAATCAGTAGTACAAAAACTGGTGGTTGGGTTGGGAAGGTGGCTCAGTGGTAGAGTGTTCACCTTGCATGAATGAGGCCTTGGGTTCAATTCCTCAGCACCACATAAGCAGGAAAAAAAAAAAAAAAAAGCCAGAAGTGGTGCTGTGGCTCAAGTGGTAGAGTGCTAGCCTTGAGCTGAAGAGTTGAGGGACAGTGCCCAGGCCCAGAGTTCAGGCCCCACAACTGGCAAAAACAAAAACAAAACAAAACAAAAAACGGTAGTTATCATGGTCCACTCTATTAAGCATATCTTACTAAAATAAAAATATGCACAGGAAGGAACTTCCTGAACAGAGTCCCAGGGTCACAACAAATTGGAGAGACTCGACAAATGGGACTACCTTAAAATAAAAAGCTTCTGCACAGCTAAATCTATCGCAACCAAGCTAGAAAGACAATCAACTAATTGGGAAAAAAATATTTACCAGCAATATATCAGACAAGGGGTTAACATCCTGTATATACAGGGAACTCAAGAAACTAATCCCTCCCAAACCTAACAAACCAATTGCTAAATGGGCAAGGGAATTCAAGAGGGACTTCTCAAATGAAGAAATAAAAATGGCAAAGAAACACATGAGGAAATGTTCATCATCCCTGGTGGTGATGGTGAAGGAAATGCAAATAAAGACAACCCTGAGATACCGCCTTACCAGTCAGAATGTCCCACATCCACAAATCAGCCAACGACAAATGCTGGAGGGGATGTGGAGAAAGAGGAACCCTATTACACTGCTGGTGGGAATGTACACACTTATACAACCGCTTTGGAAAGCAGTCTGGAGGGTCCTTAGAAAGCTAAAGATTGACCTCCCTTACGACCCAGTCATACCACTTCTAGGCATCTGCCCTGAACAACAGGAACCAATATACAAGGACACGTACACCTCCATGTTTATTGCAGCACTGTTCTCAATAGCTAGGATATGGAAATAACCCAGATGCCCCACCACAGATGAATGGATCCAAAAATTGTGGTATCTATACACAATGGAATATTAAGCAGCCATTAGAAATGACAAAATAATGGCATTTGCAGGGAAATGGATGGAGCTAGAAGGAATCATGTTGAGCGAGGTAAGCCAAGAGCAAAGAGACAAACAGTACATGGTCTCCCTGATAAGTGGATGCTAAATCCAAAATGTTAGGTGATACGACAAAACTAACAGGATTTCAAAAAAACCAAAGAACTCCCACTCATCTGGTCGAACCACTACTAAATATCCCCATGCTGCTGATCACATGTATGGTGTATATGTGTACACCGTTATATGTTATAGACTGTGATGGACAATTTGCTCCAGGAAAGTTAGAATGAACTTGTGACTTTAAATAAGCATCATTATTCCACAATACTATGAAATTCAGGAAATTATGTAATCACTTAATCACAATTTAAAAAAAAAAAAAAAGAACCTCGGGGAAGGTAGGGAAGGTAGGGATGGTAGGGGGAAAACAATGGAGGGGGTAACAATGCTCAATAGGAAGTGTACTCATTACCTTACTCATGTAACAGTAACCCTCTGTATCTTTACAATAAAAAAATTTAAAAAATAAAAATAAAAAAATAAAATAAAATAAAAATATGGAGACTGTAATAAATGCGGTTTAATCACATTTGTTAAATATCAGTTAAAACTAGCTTCATTAGCCAGGCAATGGTGGCTCATGCCTGTAATCCTAGCTACTCAGGAGGCTGAGATCTAAGGATCATGGTTCAAGGCCAGCCTGGGCAGGAAAGACCATGAGACTCCTATCTCCAATAAACCACCAGAAAACTGGAAGTGGTGCTGTAGCTCAAGTGATAGAGCGCTTACCTTGAGCTGAAGAGCTGAGGGACAGCGCCTAAACCCAGAGTTCAAGCCCCATGACCGACAAAAAAAAAAAAAGCTTCCATTAGAAAAAGCAAGCGGGCTGGGAAGGTGGCTCAGTGGTAGAGCGCTTGCCTTGCATGCTCGAGGCCCTGGGTTCGATTCCTCAGCACCACATAAGCAAAAAGAAAAAAGCCAGAAGTGGCGCTGTGGCTCATAGTGGTAGAGCGCTAGCCTTGAGCTGAAGAGCTGAGGGACAGTGCCCAGGCCCAGAGTTCAGGCCCCACGACCGGACCCCAAAAAAAAAAAAAAAAAAAAAAAAAAAAAAAAAAAAAAAAAGAAAAAGCAAGCTCCTGGGCTGGGAAGGTGGCTCAGTGGTAGAGCGCTTGCCTTGCATGCATGAGGCCCTGGGTTCGACTCCTCAGCACCACATAAACAGGAAAAAAAAAAAAAAAGCCGGAATAGGCGCTATGGCTCAAGTGGTAGAGCGCTAGCCTTGAGCTGAAGAGCTGAGGGACAGCGCCCAGGCCCAGAGGTCAGGCCCCCGACTGGACCAAAAAAAAAAAAAAAAAGAAAGAAAGAAAAAGCAAGCTCCTGAAAAGAAACCTTAATACCAGAAAATGCAAAAAAAAAAAAAAATTAAATGTTGGTTTGGGGCTTGCAATTCAAGGCCTGGGCGCCGTCCCTAAGCAATGTTTGCTTAAGATTAGCACTCCACCAAGCTGAGCCACAGTGCCATTTCTGGTTTTCTGGTGGTTAACTGAAGGTAGGAGTCTGAGACCTTCTTGCTTTGAATTGGGATCCTCAGGTCTCAGACTCCTGAGTAGCTAGTATTATAGACGTGAGCCACCAGCGCCCAGTAACAAATAGCAAATTTTATTCCAGAGAATACTATGAGGATATAAAAGAAGGTTTTTGTTGCTGTTGTTTTGTTTTTTGGGGTGCTGGTCCTGGGGCTTGAATTCAGGGACTAGGTACTGGCTGCTATCCTTGAGCTTTTGTAGTCAAGGCTAGTATTCTACCACTTGAGCTACAGCTACACTTCTGACTTCTATTTTTTTTGAAGTTCACTGGAGATAAGTCTTATGGACTTTACTGCCCTGGCTAGCTTTCAACCAAGATCCTAAGATCTCAGCCTTCTGAGTAGCTCGGATTATAGGTGTGACCACCAAGGAGGTCAGACATTTAATAATGGCAGATTTCTCACCACAAACAAGAGGCAAAAACAGCATGGACAGTAAGAATAATGTGGAACTATATTATAAAACTTTATGTTGAGCTGGTGGTTCATGCCGGTAATCCTAGCTACACAGGGGCCTGAGATCCGAGGATCATGGTTCAAAGCCAGCCCGGGCAGGAAAGTCCGTGAGACTCTTATCTCCAAAAAGCCACCAGAAAACCAGAAGTGGCCCTGTGGCTCAAGCGGTAGAGCACTTGCCTTGAGCTCAAGAGTGCAAGGACAGCGCCCAATCCCAGAGTTTATGCCCCACGACCAACAAAAAAACAAAAAAAACTTTATGTTAATAAACTTGACAATTTGGATGAAAGATCCCCCCCAAAATTAAAGCCCAATAATACCAAGCATATTAAATAATACCAAGCATATTAAGTAGATGGATTATCCTCACATTAAAACACCACCCTGTAAAAAGAACACAGTACAACACACGTGACAACATGAAGAGATTTCATGATGTGTTCTCACACATCATGACTATACTCACAACTCGCACACCCTTCTAAGAGTGAAGACAGATATGGACCACCTGTAGGTGTGGGGAGCCAGGACAGATACATGAGACAGAGCCCACTGGGGGTGATGGAAAACCACAGACTGGCCGTGAGAATGATTCTACACTTACCACACACATACCAAAACCACCAAACTTCAGATATTATTAAATACCTCGCAGAACCAGCACTGGGTCAAATACACTGCTGTGGGCCAAGAAGATAAGCATGGTAGACAAATGGCAGAGAGCTACTGACCGTTTGCTCAGCACCCCCAGGTTTACACAGGGGCAGGGCTCGTAGGAGCCCATGCCAGCCCAAAGGCCCTGCATGGCTGGAACAAAAGGTCCTACTATTTTATAACACAGGAAGTTGTCAAGGCTGTCCGTCATTACCAAGTCTTTCTGGATGGACAGAATACGACTCCGGGCAGCTTCACAGTTGGCTCGCTTGCCTGTGATGACAATGGTCTCAGAGTTGCTGTTCTCTGCAGGAAGATCAATCTTGGTATTGCTTTCTTCACGAATCTGCATGTAGGGAACCAAATACGAAGAGCAGAGGCTTACCACAGCAGCTAGGCCTGAGCACAGGGTTCAGGATAGGCCACACCTCCTCTCCACCTAGGAGGAGATGGCTCAGGGCCCTTGCTGGGGTTAAAAGCCACTGACGAGGGGTGAACTAGTCACCTTCTTAATGTTTGCACCTCCTTTCCCAATGATGTTCTTGTGAAACTGCTTGAAGATCGGAACAGAAATTGAATAGCTATTTTCCACCTTAAAAACACAAAAGGATAGCAAAATTAGCCCTCCATGACAGAGTAAAGTCTTCCACCCCTGAAGCAGCATGAATTTGACAGGGCACCAGTATCAGCAGACACTCGAAGCTATGAGCCTTTCTTCCCATCGACTTGACCTTTAGAGGTCTGTCATGGGGACAGACATCATTATGTTGTCCAACATCTGACTAATTTGGTGGAACGTCAGTCAACTTAAAGGCCCTCTATGAAGAGTCACAGAAAATGTAGATGTATCTTCTACAGTCCAGAAGGCATTAAGTCTAGCCACAGGCCCTGAACTGTTCTGGCTCAAGGAATCATGCCACAGGCCAGGACCGCAGCTTAACAAGGAAGGGGCTCAGAACACCCATCAAACCAACACTGAGCCTCGTACTGCTGAAGCCCCTGGCCACCTCCTCTCTCTTGAGGAAGGCTTACTGGTACAGTGAAGCCTCCTCTGAGGATCATGGACACGTGGCAGGACACATGGCAAGCTGTGGCCTTTCCAGTAACCTCTACTTCATGCTTTCTAGATCTTGGCATGGTTCCCTCGTGTTCTGTTACTCCTTTGTGTTTTCTGAGACAGGAGCTCACTCTGTACATAAGGCTGGCCTCAACTCACCGCCCCCTTGCCTCTGCCTCCTGAACTCTAGGACTATCCTTTTGTTTGTCTTCCTACTTCAGTTTTTGAAGAATATGTTAAATCAATACATGACTCCTCATTTCACTTGTGTTAGCAAAGTCCTTATCAGACCGGACAGCTCCTGAGCAAGGAGCTCCCATGGGAGGCACGCCCCACAAAGGCTTGCACCAAACCCGTACCAGGTCTGCCACCATCTTCTGCATGTATTTTGTGCATTTCTCCACTTCATTCTTAGGCCCTCTGAGTTGAACAACGTCACTTTTTTGTGCTGGGTCTGGAAAGTTAATGATAACCTAGAACAAATCAGAAGACTGAGTTTGATTATCAGGCCTGGGTTCCAAAATACTAACAGAGGTGGGGGAGAAGGATGAAAGGGCTAACACTGACCAAGATGCATTATACTCACAAACTAACATGCTGAATTGAAATCCCTTTGTATAATTACATATATAATTAAATAAACTTTTAGAACTGGGAAGGTGGCTCAGTGGTAGAGCGCTTGCCTCGCATGCATGAGGCCCTGGGTTCAATTCCTCAGCACCACATAAGCAGAAAAAGCCTGAAGTGGTGCTGTGGCTCAAGTGGTAGAGCGCTGGCCTTGAGCTGAAGAGCTGAGGGACAGCGCCCAGGCTGAGTTCAGGCCCCACCGCCCAGGCCAAGTTTAAGCCCCACAACTGACAAAAAAAAAAAAAAAAAAAAAAAAAAGGAACATACCTAAAGGACAAATGAGCTTACTCCTAAGAAATCACATAAAGCCTTGGGGTTAGAGGCATAGTTTGGCTTGGTAGAGAGATAGCTGGGTGAAATGATCCAGGGGAGCCCCACTCCAAAACAAGAACAAAAAGGAATGCCTTTGGCAATCCTTTACCTCAGGGAATTTGTCACGAATTTCACGGATCCTTTCACCTTTCTGGCCGATGATTGTGCGATGAAACCTTTGCTCAATGATTAGATCCTTGGTACGCTCATTTTCCTAAAAATATAATTGAAGTAGATGATTCTATTATCACAAGTAGAGGGAGACTCCCTATCACCAAGAGATACTGGGAACCCAGAGACCACTGTTGGGGTAGCCATTAGAAAAACCACCAGGAAACACTGGCTCCACCCCCAAACACTACATACACCAAATCTCCATTTGCACTCAGTATGTATTATATTCCTGAACAAAGTACAGGGCCTTTTAGCTGAAAGTGCTGTCCCAATAGTGACCATCAATGTAACCCTAACAGTACTTCTCCCTCAGAATGGAGTGAGTCTAGCACTGTCCATACGGGCCCTGCCTCCTGAACCCAACTTCCCCGAGTGAAATCAAGAAAGAATGGTTCATCCAACATGGGGCACTGGACGGGTGGTCTCCTCTGAGAGTCCCACTAAAACATCAGAAGGAAAAGCAAAGCAGAACCCAGGGAATAACATGACCAGTCTATCAAAAGTTCTGCAGAATTCCGGTGGTCAGATTAACATCTGGATGACAGAAATGAATGGTACAGTGCAGGCAGAAAACCCTGTAGGACAAGAGGCCCTAGGATAAAGAAAACCTAGGTCTGTAGAGTGAGGAACAGCCTGACTCAGGAGTGGCACTACTGAGTCTCAAGTCTGGCCACATGAGAGAGTGCTCTGGCTCAGAGCCCAGGAATGTTATCATTGCCTGTGGCAATGGCAACCAGGTCACATGGGACCTGGGGTACCACTGTGCTTCTCTACTGCTCAGGGCCAAAGGAAATAAGACATGCTGGTGATCTGGGAGGCAAAAGAAATGTGGCCATCCAAAATGCATGGAGATACTACAAGGTAAACAGGACTCGAGCAGCAAAGGACTCCACTGAATGTGTCCTATCATTTCTTTCCTTTCTTTTTTTTTTTTTTTGGCAGTTGTGGGGTTTAAACTCTGGGCTTGGGCGCTGTCCCTGAGCTCTTCAGCTCCAGGTGAGCACTCTACCACTTGAGCCACAGAACCACTTTTTCATGTGCTTAATTGGAGAGCCTCAGATCTCAGCATCCTGAGTAGCTAGAATAACAGGTGTGAGCCACTGGCGCCCAGATGTCATAACATTTCTAAATGATTCCATGTTCTTAATCACAGATATGATATGTCTATCTATCTATCTATCTATCTATCTATCTATCTATCTATCTATCTATCTATCTGCACATCTGAGGGAAGCTAGGAGGAGGGCACAGAATCAGAGGGAAATGGGAAATAATACAACAGAGGGGCCCATCAACTGCACTGGACATTGATGAAAACAAACTAAGCAATTCAAGGGCAGTGATGGGAGGGAGGGAAAGAGGGAATAGCTTACACTAAGCAAAAGGAAAGAAATGTACATATCACCTGATGTGGAAGATCACAGAATTCACAAACATTATAGATATTGACAAACATTATAGATAATGACAATTTGCCTTGTGAATGTTAAAATGTGTTTCAGACTTTTAAGTATCACTGTCTCACGACACTGTGAAATCTTAATCTCTAGAAATGTGGCCCCAGTAAGCCCAACCATGTGGGACTTGGTAACTCCCACTCTCTAGGCCACATATTTGACACAGCTGCCTTACCATGCGAGAGGCGAGCTCCAGAAGCTCCCGCTTGGCCTGCTGCACACCCTGTGGGTCGCCCTCAATGCGGATCAGGTTGCTTTTCTCACTGTCAGGAGGGATGCGCACGGACACCTTGTACTGGTCTTTGATTCTGTTGACTTAGGACACAAAAGAAGCACACCTTGGGCACAGATGCTATGATGGTCCACTAATGACAGCCAGCCAGAAGAGCCAGCCTTCAAATACCCTAATCAGTCATGCTCATCAATAAAAAAATTTCCAAGACAGGATTTTGCACTGGCTAAAATGAGAACTGGTTATATTCCTCAAGGTACTACAAAGTTTTGAAGGCACTGGCTCTTAGCCTTGATTACAAGTTGGCACTGCCCTGAGAGCTTCGAATGACTGATGTCTGGGACTGAGTAGTTTGAAAGTTAGCTGGTTTGCATGTGGTTGGAACTTTAAATAAAGATTCCAATATAATATATATTATATATATTTAACATGTACAGTAAGTATACTTTTTTTAAACCTCAATCATAGCACTCAAACTTGTTTGCACTAATGTAACCTACAAATGAGGCATAACATTACAGATATTAACTCAAGACAGGATTGCCTAAATAACTGTTGAAAAATATGTGGAAACCAAGCTGCTGTCAAGACTCAGTTACTGTCAGCTCTGATCAAACTGAACACTTTGTGTGCAAAACAAGTGGAGTTTCAAATTCTCTTCCTGCCACCTTCTCTGGAAAGAATCTGACACCAATGATCAAAATGCAGGTTCCCCAAACTCCAGAGATTTTCCCTAGGAAATGAAGAAAGCGCATGCTCATTATATAGTAAGAAAAGCAGGTTTCCTCAGAAGGGTGGGGCTGTGCATCCACTCTAAGCAGTGCATACTCCAGAGGAGGTACCGAGACAATCTGGGACAGGGACTGACATGACACAGGGCAAGAAACAGCAAAAGCCAAAAGTGTTGGGGGCAGGGAGTAGATCTTAGATTATGGATAAAATGAGGTTAGGAACTGGATCATAAGAAAATAGAGCAAAGAGAATTCTATGACCATGCTACGCTCAGAGGTTCTGCAATGCACAAGGAGGAGAAATCAGAAATCATGTCCGGTCTGCACTATTCCACTTTTATTTTAACTGATACAATAAACAAAACCACAAAGCAAGGTCATGGCATATGCATGGTTTGAGGAGTGCCTGAGATCAAGCACTGATGAGGACCATTCTTGTACCTATCAGGAACACGTCCCTGAAGAGGACACTCTCACAGACACCATGGAGTACTTTGGTTTTTTTTTTGTTTTTTTTTTTTTTTGTCGGCCGTGGGGCTTGAACTCTGGGCCTGGGCGCTGTCCCTCAGCTCTTCAGCTCAAGGCGAGTGCTCTACCACTTGAGCTACAGCGCCACTTCCGGTTTTCTGGTGGTTTATTGGAGATAGGAGTCTCACGGTCTCTCCTGCCCAGGCTGGCTTTGAACGGCGATCCTCAGATCTCAGCCTCCTGAGTAGCTAGGATTACAGGCGTGAGCCACCAGCGCCTGGCACCATGGAGTACTTTGTGACCAAAGCAGACTTCATAGAAAGGATCCTCATTGGCTGAACAACCCACAAACAGTAGTGCTGGCCCTCCTATACAGGAAGTAAAGCTGTTTCTACAATACTTAAGCATGTGATATGTATGCATATGCATGTGGCTATGCAGTTAAGCAGAGGAAATGTTAAAAAGAATCACCGGAGCTGGGTATAGTGGCTCACACCTGTAATCCCAGCACTCAGGAGAAAAAAGGATTAGGAGCTCAAGGCCAATTTGAGCCACAGAGCAAAAGCCTGTCTCAAAAAAACAAAATGCAGCTGGACATGTTGGCTCACACCTGTAATCCTAGCTACTCGGGAGGCTGAAATCTGAGGATCACAGTTCAAAGCCAGCCCAGGCAGGAATGTCTGAGACTCTTATCTCCAACTAACTACCAGAAAACTGGAAGTGGCACTGTGGCTTAAGTAGAGGAGCACTAGCCTTGAGCTGAAGAGCTCAGGGACAGTGCCCAGGCCCAGATTCAAGCCCCACGACTGATAAAGCAAAAAACAAAACCCAAAGTGCTGTGAGTTCAATTCCCTGCATAAGACAAACACACACACTTGGATCACAGCAAGTGAGTATTCACTGAACACATATCCAAAGATATCCCATTCTACACTGTCCCTACAATTTGACAAGTCAAAAAGCCGAGTCTGAGCTCACTCAACAGCATTCCTCTTTGAACTAGGAAGTGACGTAGAGAGGCCTACAAACACTAGTGGGTCTGAGAGTAAGTCTCGCTGAGATTAAGTGTCTTTGGTGTGCCTACTACATACTCCTGCGGTCTTCCAGGGAGGGTGGATTAGGTTGATTTCTCAAAGTGACAGCTCTCTGATAGGCCTAAAAGCTTTAAAAGGAAAATAGGCCTCTCCTGGCAGGCGAAGAAGGCTGCTGTGACTGCAGCTTCTGACTCAAAGTAAAGGCCTCCTCAGAATCTCAGAAAGCCCTGCTCACCACACCTGAGCCCCAGCTACTACCCTTCATAGCCTCACTCACTGTTGGCTCCATTCTTCCCAATGAGGTGTCTGTGGAACTTGTGGTCAATGTTGATCTCCACATAGTCCATCCGGTTAATCTGTGGGAGGAGCATAAAGACGGGTCAGCAGACAAGTGCTGGGGTTCCTGAGTATTTAGCCAAGGAGCCAGACCCCAAATCCAGAAAATGTTACTCCACCTTGACTGACACAGGTTTTTCAAAATCGCTCCTCTAGCACTTCACAGACCCCCTAGGCTATCAGCTAGCTTCAAGCTGTTTAAGACCCTCTTACTGGGCAGCAAGGCCGCCTTTTAGTCCTGAGCCCATGGATACCCAACAAGGCTTCCAGTTGTCCTCAGCTTAGTAGCACCTTCCCTGTGGTTGGAACAGGCACTTACCAGGTCTTTGACTGTGCTCTCGATCTGCTCCTGAGCCACATTCACATCCTCCGTGGGACCTTCTAGGGTGATCTTATCCTCACCTTCTGTGAACTCAATGTGAACCTGCCACACCAAAATGAGAAAATGAATAGTGCAGGCCAACTGGCACAGTGGCAGCAGCCTGAGCCTCGGGGGCGCTGCTTGTCCCATACTGCTGTGGAAGGAAGCTGACCCCAAACTGCTACATACAAATGCCAAGAAGGAGGATCACAACCACTGCCTTGTGGAGGGCTGCGAGGGACGAGGGACGGCTCAGGGAGCGGCATGCTTTTGGCACTAAGCATTATTATGGGCTGATAGATTTTCCTTTTGCTGGGATACGCCCGGAACAGGCACGTCAAAGTCTCAGGCTGCGGCTGACCTCACAATCACCGACTTAAAGCACATGGACTTCACTCACTATTCATGTGCTCGTGTGCCATTTTCATATTTCACTTTTGGAAGGCCAACTCCTCTCTGGCTGAAATAGGGAGGTAACAAACAAAAAAAGGAGAGCTGGGTATGGTGGTATACACTTGTAATTCTAGTACTCAAGAGGTTGAGGCTGGGGCTGGGAAGGTGGCTCAGTGGTAGAGCGCATGCCTTGCATGCCAGAGGCCCTGGGTTCGATTCCTCAGCACCACATAAGCAAAAAGAAAAAAGCTGGAAGTGGCGCTGTGGCTCAAGTGGTAGAGCGCTAGCCTTGAGCTGAAGAGCTGAGGGACAGCGCCCAGGCCCAGAGTTCAGACCCCATGTCCAGACCCCCCCCCCAAAAAAAAAAAAAAAAGAGGTTGAGGCAAGGGGACAGAGGGTCCAAAACAAGCCTGGGTAACATAGCAAGACCCTGTTTCAAAAGAACAAAAAAGATAACCTAGAAGGCATAAATAACCTTGAAAAAAATGTCAGGGATGAAATTTTAAAATGAGTACAAATGTCCAAAGTGGTTGAAGTACTCACTGTCACCTGTCAAAGCCTGATTTATAATGAGCATGCAAAGGGTCTGGAAGGCAGGAAGGTAGAGTAGCTCACCAGGAGTCTGAAGCTAAAAAATCGAATCAGGTGGGAGGACACTGCAACAGGACAGAAACGAAAACACAAAAGACAACGCGATCTGAGCAGCTTCCTCTCTGTTTAGTTTCCTGGGGTGCTGTGTCTGTCCTGGAGTAAGGACAGCAACGTGGAGGGTGAGGAGACCCACTCAGTCTTTGTCTAACACAGCCTGTGTGCAGGGAAGTGAGGACAGACTGTATGCAAGGCATTACCAGGAGGTTAAACCAGCATTCCTACAGTGTTTCTAAAGTCATACATCACACCTGGAAACAAAAGACTAAATAGTGTATGCACTTACAAAGTTATTCTCTTCTCCTATAGCTAGTATTAGAAACTGGCTATGTCCAGGAGAATAACAGATTAAGAAAGTGGCATTATCTTTAAAAGCATTCCAAGGACAAATAGCAACAATAAAATACCCAATTTAATACAGTAGACTTGAAATGTTTCCTTACCTTTGGCATCTGCTGAGTGATTTTGGCCAGATTCTGCCCTTTCTTGCCAATGATAAACCGGTGAAGCCAGGAAGGGGCAGACACAGAAGAGACTGTAAAACTATTGGCCTAGGACAAATAGGACAATAGACTTTAGGTTTGTGGAACTCAAGGTTATGCTAAACAAAGGCCAGATTGCTCACCTCAAGTCGAGAGGTGAGCATCCAGGCCCACGGGATATAATAAGAGTCAGCTCATACAAGGCCCCAGAAATTCATCAAAATAGTGTATTCCCCAGGGGGAAAGGCTACCTTGGCATAAACTTCAGTCAATGCCTGCCCCAACTTTTCAGGCTCGCCCCGCAGTATCACAGTCTCAGAGACGCTATCTGAGGGCGGTATCTCAACAGAAACTCCAGTTCTTTCCAGGATCTCTTGCAATGAATTGCCCTTTGGCCCGATGACATACTTGTGCTGGGATTTCTTCACCTCCACTGCAATGGTTGTGGTCTTCTTTTTCTAATGAAGAGCATTAAGGACAATCAGCAGGAAAGACATGGGAGGCAGACAGTGGGAGCAGAATGTCACTGCCAACAGAGGAGGAAGTAAGCCAGATGAGACGCTGACAACAGAGCTAATCCCCAAAAATGAAGACATGACTAGCCTCCCTAGAGACTCTCCACTTCCCAAGGATTACATTTTCTCTGAAGTCAATCTGGAAGACTTTGAAACGTCAACTTTGTCCCCTAAATTAAAGAACAAGGTCCAGACCTCAGTGATGACCAATGTGATCTAACAGCTTAAGCAAAGATGAACGGCTTTACGCTGTAAGTATAACCCCTATGACAACCCAGGCAGCAAGCTCCTAGCCTGGCTGGAGGCCTGGGAGAAGATTTGAGATGTGCCCGGCATTCAGCAGCTCAGAAGGAAGTGTGGACACCAACATCTAATCACTAGAGATATAAGAGGAGAGGCAGAACAGGGCTTAGCCAAGCCTCCAGACTTAAGTCCTGCTGCACAGTCCTGTCTACTGGCTCTCACTCCTTTACATGGTACCTTTTCCTCATAAATCTTCTTGATTCGAGCCACTGCCTGAGCCAGCTGTTCCTTCTCTCCAGTGAAGACAATTTCTGTCCGGTTGACACTGGGTGGGGGGATGTTGATGCGAGTCCCTGTCTCCTGCATGATTTCACCCACAAGTCTGTTGTATGGACCAGCGATGAAGGGGTGGAAGGCCTTCTCCACCTCCAGCCTCTCTACAGCACGCTTGTCCTACAAAAAGGACAGGGAGACTGATGAGGACACCCAGGCAGGAAAAGGCTTTCCAGGGTCAAAGACAGACACTACACTAGGCCTGTGACAGGGTGACAAATGCACAGGGCTCCAATAGCTTCACCTGCTCAGCGGAGATGAGAAGGACCTCGTGGCGAGCTTTCTCAATACCCTCTTTGGTGCCAGTGATCTTGATCTGATTGCTGGGGTCATCTGGGCGTGGGATCTGGATTTTGGTTGCAGTTTTTAGCTCCAGGTCTTGCAGTTTCTCTCCGTTTTTGCCAATAACAAAGCGATGGTGCTCTTTTGGAATGGGAACAGTTGCGGAGGCCTGTACCAGGAAAAGAATTAGAGACAATAAAACTACAGGGCACAGGTGGCTCCCACCTGTAATCCTAGCCACTCAGGAGGCTGAGATCTGAGAATCCAGATTTGAAGCTAGAGTAAGCGGGAAAGTCCATGAGACTCTTATCTCTAATTAACTACCAAAGAAAAGCTAGAAGGAAGGCTGTGGCTCAAGTAGTAGAGCACTAGCCTTGAGCAATAATAAAAGTTCAGGAACAGTAACCAGACCCTGAGTTCAAGCCCCAGAATTGGCACACGCAAAAAAAGTAATTATATAAAAATAAAACAATCACATAGCAAAACATATCCAATGTCAAAAGAGAATAAGTAATTATAATTTTTATGACTGATAAAGGATTTTTAGAAGCTCCTGAAAATGGAGAAAAATAAACTTGACAGAAAATGAGCAAAACAACAGCCATTTCATAGAAAAAAATTGCAAATATGAATTCAAAATATGTTTAAAAGCTGGGTCATGGTGGCTCAGGCCTGTAATCCTAGCTACTCACAAAGTTGAGATCTGAGGATCACAGGGCAGGAAAGTCTGTCAGACTCTGATCTCCAATTAACCACGAGAAAAACAAGCACTCTCCCACTGAGCCACCTTCCCAGCCCCAAATGTCACTTTTCTAAACCATGAAGAACTGAACTGTCCTACTGGCAAGAAATATCCAGGGAAATTCTAGCGTGTACCAGGCAGAGGCAGCAACACAGCTCTACTACAAGCTCTGGTATTGGCCTAGGGACACCCACCTGAGTCTGCAGTCTAGCAACGATGTCCTTCCGGGCCTTCATAACAGCGTCCAGCTTCCCTGAGACCATAATGGAGAGGCCTTGGTCTTTGGCCAGAGATAGCTCTAGGTGAGCACCAGTCCTCTGCATGATCTCAAGGCAGATTTTTGCTTGTTCACCTTCTCCAAACTGGTTCATGTCCTTGTATTTCCTTTCCTCTAAGGGTACATGGAACACCTGCGCAGAAAAGACCAGAAAAGGTGAGATTAAAATATAAAGAGCAACAAAGATGATCAATAAACAGTAACGAACACGCATTCGTTGGTCACTCACTTATGAAGCAGTGTCTTATGACAGGGCAATGTAAGAGTCAGGAGAAGCACAAAATGTCAGCAGACTGACACTGTGGTGCAGAGAACTACACCCACTGTACAAATGAATGAGAAGGGAGCATCACAAACGTGTGCCTGTGAAGGGGGTGGGGAATAGGGGTAACAAACGACTTGGTGGAAGACACCAGGGTGGCCAGAAAAGACCTTCCTGCGACAAAGCAGCACTTATGTTGGAGAGCAGGGGCAACAGGCTGGTAAGTGGAGGGTGGGGTGCAGGCAAAGAGGACCCTTACCCACATTAAGGTTGAAGTCAAAAGGCTTTTAACCAGGACATGTTTTGCTTAATGACTCTGAACTTTATAGAGAATAGGTGGGAGAGGGGAAGGATGGAAGCACCATCTACCACCCTTGTCTGAGGCATGAGCCGCCCCCCCCCCCCCCAGCGGCACATTTTAAAAGGCTGCAGTACAAGGATTGAAACGTGCCTGCTTGTGCACAGAGGGGGTGAAAAGTTATTGATGTATGGGTGACAATTTCTTTACCACATCCAGGTATCAGTTCACAGGAAGCCCATATCTCATAGCTAATGAAATAAGAAAATCTGAACTCAAGATTTAGACAGCAGCAGCACAGGATAGATTGAATTTCACATCTGGTGTGGCAGTCAGTGCAATAGCACTCGGGCCCCATGAATCTGACAACTAGCGTTCAACTGTGTGCCAGCCCTCCTGGTGTCAGGAAGAAAGGATAAGCACAGCAGAATCTGAACTCTTCAGGAATATGGGACAGAGGAACTGGTTTTATCTGAAGATTCCCTCCCTTTACATACCCAAAGCAACTACATCTTTGCATGTTCAAAACACTACTGTTTCCTATGTGGACAGAAAGGTAAGAAGGGATGGCTTTGCTACCTGAGTGATGACAGAGGCCTTGATGGGCCGGATCTTGTTACTCCAGGCTCCGGCAGGTTCCTGGGCATTTTCCAAGCAAGCTGCTTTCTCAGGAAGTGGAGGGAAAGCATCCTTGTAGGTTGGAGGGTCACTCTCTTCTTCTGAGTTTAAGGTGGTAACTAGACCAACATAGATTTGGAAGAAAGCCCTACTTTAAGTGCTATGGGAGGGTTTTAATAGGAACTCTCTACTAAAAATTCAAGTATTTGAGTGACAAATGGACCCCTCTGACTCATTCAGTGATGGGAAAGGGCCCCAAAAGTCACTAGGCCCAGAGACCCCAAATCCTGCAGGCTCTTTGTGGTGACCCCTGTGCAGCGCACCTACCAGGAGCTCTGCTTCTCTACACAGCCATAACCCTAGAAGGCAAGGCCAAGCAAGCCCTTCCAATTTTTATATCCCTAAGTGTTAGCACAAAAAACACATAAAGGGACTGTCACCTTTAAGTTGCTGCGGAATCAGCCCACTTCGGTGTTCAGCAAAACTCTCTTGGGTCAAAACTGCAACGGAGCTCATGGTTGATGTCACACCACACACAGTCCGGGTAAGCCACTGTAGCAATAAAGAGAGAATCGGGACAAGCCCAAGTAGAGCCAACTCTCAACCATCTATGAGACCACGAGGACAAGCCGGGGAATTCCAAGTTAGAGAGGGTTTAGGACAGTTGTTTAACTGATCAAACCTTGCCTGAGACCAAGGAGACAAGGCTTTGCCCAAGAGATTCAGTGTCAGGATGCTCAGGGGTGAGAGTGTGCACCCACCTCTCCGTAAGTGGGAATACCAAGAGTCTGTACCCCTACGGGCCTCAGTGACACAGTCTGCAGTACCCGCCACACCCAAGGGGCCTTGGGACCACCAGAACCTGCTCCCGGCCCAGCTCCTGAAGAGGTCAACACCAGGATCATAGTACATCTCTCTTTTTTTCTTTTTGTGGTACTGATGATTAAACTTGCTTGTAAGACAAACATTCTGGCAGTTAAGTATACTCCAGCTCTCTTTAGCCTTGATTATTTATTTTTTTCTGGTCCTGGGGCTTGAACTCTGGGCCTGGGCTATCCCTGGGCTCCTTTTGCTCAAGGCTAGCACTCTACCACTCAAGCCACAGCTTCTTCTGTGACTGATTAGAGTCTCACAGACTTTCCTGTCCAGGCTGGTTTTGATCTGTGTTCCTGATCTCAGCCTCCTGAGTAGCTAGGATCACAGGTATGTGTCACAGACCAAAAAAAAAAAAAAAAAAGAAAAGAATCTCATGGATTTTCCTTCCTGGGCTGGTTGTGAACCATAATGCTTGGATCTCAGTCTGAGTAGCTAGGATGAAAGGCGTGTGCCACTGGCCCCTGGATAATCTGTTATTTTTATTTGTTTACCACATGCCTCCTGATGGTTAACTATAAAAAGTATCATACTACCATTGTTACTTGCAAGTCACATGTCCAGGACCTAAAGAGAACCCTTTCCCATTCTTAGAAGTGGCAGAAAGTAGCAGCCTCACAGGTTTTGTGGTGCTAACGGGCCTATGTATTAGGTGAAATGCCTCTGACATATGCTGACTGCTAACTTCCCTCAATCTACTCTTCCAAGTACAGGAGGGCCTTAGAAAGGCAGGGAGCTCAGGCCCAAGGCACAAAGTTCTTCAGTTCAGGACCTCAATTCTCAATGGCATCACTGGTTCTAAAAGCTCCCTTACTTGTAAATAAATCTAACACAGTTCACTGCTCTTGAGGCTTTAGCTTCTTTCCCCCCCAAGTTTCAAGTGATCTTTGTACAACTACAATGAGGAAGAAAACCATTTTCTTCACACAATTATGCATCAATTATCTTTTTTTTTTTTTTGGGTCCGGTCGTGGGGCCTGAACTCTGGGCCTGGCGCTGTCCCTCAGCTCTTCAGCTCAAGGCTAGCGCTCTACCACTTGAGCCACAGCGCCACTTCCGGTTTTTTTCTTTTTGCTTATGTGGTGCTGAGGAATCAAACCCAGGGCCTCAGGCATGCAAGGCAAGCGCTCTACCACTGAGCCACCTTCCCAGCCCTGCATCAATTATCTTATACATGCTACCTTGGCAAAAGAAATAAATAAGAAATGGCCAGGTAGCTTAACAGAAAAACTTACTCCTTTGTAACACAGTAAGACCTCTCCCCACATTCAGAAATTAAGCTCTAGTGTCCTAAAGCAAAGCAACATTCAAATCAGGATAATCCTCAACAAACACAATTCACTTGCAAAAAAAGACTGCCAACAGAAGGAAGCCAGGACATGACCTCAGGGCAGGTATCTTACCTTTGTGTGCCAGTATAGAAGATTAAATGTAGGAAGGAGCTCTAAGTAGGCCAGGGAAACACAGATCCTTGTACTCTAGGCACAGGAAATCTTTGGGGCAGGGCAGTCAAACTTACCAGCAAAATGGTCAATAGCCAGAAAGTCCGTCCGGAGGCCACCTCTGTCAGCCTGCCAGCTTTTCCTGGTACAGGATAGGAAGGAAAAGAACAAAAAGAAAACCATAGGAAAGTTATTTATTTGAATTTTGCAACTCTTAGATCCTTTTATTGCTCAAGCAAAAAAAGGTCAAAATCTTCTTTACACTTCAGCTACAAATCCTGATACATAGGTAAGTCTCTTGGAAAAACAAACAAAATCTCTGCTCTTAGGCTATTAGCTTCAAACAAAACACACTTCAGCAAAACCTAAACATCTTTAACTCTCAGAAGACAACTCTTCCAGGAAGCTGGGCAAGTGAGTAATCCCTAAGTGCCAAAACTTCGAAGTTTAACCATTCAGAAGTTAAAAAAAAAAAAAAATTAGGGGGAAAAGAGAGGCAGCTTCTCCTGCTGTTTAAGCTATGTATCTTGAAAATACCTAGCTTTGTCCGTTGAGCTGGCTGGGCTGTGGTATTGGCTGCGGCCTGGGCTGTAGTATTAGCTATGGCATAGAACTGGATGTGGACCTTGGTCAGGTGTTCAAGCTTTCAGAGTGGCCAGGATCTCCTTTTTTTTTTTTTTTTTTCTGTTAGTTGTGAGGCTTGAACTCTGGGCCTGGGCACTGTCCCTGAGCTCTTCAGCTCAATTTTCTGGTGATGAATTGGGATAAGAGTCTCATGGACTTTCCTGCCTGGACTGGCTTTGAACCGTGATCCTCAGATCTCAGCCTCCTGAGTAGCTAGGATGACAGGCGTGAGCCACCAGTGTCTGGCTGAACTAGTGTCTTTTTTTTTTTTTTGGTCAGTCGTGGGGCCTGAACTCTGGGCCCTCAGCTCTTCAGCTCAAGGCCAGCGCTCTCCCACTTGAGCCACAGCGCCACTTCTGGCTTTTTTGCTTATGTGGTGCTGAGGAATCGAACTCAGGGCCTCAGGGATGCAAGGCCTGCGCTCTCCCACTGAGCGGCCTTCCCAGCCTTGAGCTACAGTCTTTTTAAGAATCCTCAGTAGCTTTGCAGTTTCTTTGTCCAAGTCCGTCAGTCCCTTCTAATCCACCGGGGATTCGGAAACCAGGTCATAAAATCACAGGACGGGAGGGAACCTTCAAGGCCCTCTGGAGAGGGCTCGCAGCTGGGTGAGGGTGTGGAGAGGCGGCGGCGGGCCCTCCACCTCCGCCGGCCGCCGGCCGCCCGCCCGCACTGCGCCGCGTCGGCCCCTCCACGTGACCCGGCTGCACCCAGGCCACGTCTCCGCTCACCTCGGCCCGCGCCTCGCGCGAGCTCCAGCCTGAGAGACAAGCGGTCACCACAGACACGCCAGGGGCTCCTCGACACGGAAGCGCCCCGGCCGCGGGTAAGGCTGGGGGGCGGGCCGGCCTGCCTCCCGGGCTGCGCTCTGTCCCGCGGGCCCGGGCCGCCCGCGGCGACCCCTGCGGCCCCGCGCGCCCCCGGAGGGAGCAGGCCGCGGGCGGGTCGGTCGGAGGCCGGGTCGGAGGCGCGGGCCGCGGCGGCCGGACGGGGAGGAACTCCGCGGATGCCACCTCAGCACGGGCCGGCCCCTCCCCGCGCGGGCCGCGGGCGGGGCGGCTTAAAGGGCCCGGCCGCCGCTGGCGCGCTCTGCTCGCCGCCGCGCTCGCTCCCTCGCTCCCTCCCGGCCTCCCTCTCCAAATTCGGTGTTTTTCCGTCATCTATTTTCCCCGCGCCCCTGGGGCTCCGCCAAGTTCCAGTCGGGCGGCCCCGCCCGCGACCACGTAGCCCGGCGGCAGGTGAAGGCGCGGGCCGGCCGGGGGCGCGGACCCGGCGCGGACCCCCCCCCGCCCCCCGCGCCCCGGCCGGCCCGGCGCCCGCACAGGCCCGGCGCCCCGCGGCGGGCGCGCGGCGGACTTGGGAAAGTTTCCGCGCGGCGGCGCGGGCGGCCATGCGCAGTGTGACACGTAGCGGCCCCGCCCGGCGCGGCGGCGGCGCCGGCCCGGACCCCACGGCCGCGGCCCGGCCCCGCGGCCCCCACCCCCGCCCCGTTCTCACCCGGAGTCTGTCCGCCTGCCCGCCCCAGGGCCGTCCGTCCGTCCGTCCGTTCGCCGCGGCCGCCGCGCGGGAGAAGCCGAGACGCTTGGAGGCCGGCGCCCGGGCCGCGGCTGCTATATAGGGCGGCGGCTCCAATCCCGCCGAGACACGTCAGACGGGCCGCCGGCCCCGCCCGCCGCCCGGCCCAGCGCCGAGCCGGCCCGCGGCCCCACGGGGGCCCAGCCCGGCCCGAGCCCCGAGGCCGACGGGGCCCGGCCGGCCCGGCCCGCCAGAACACCCCACGGAGCGCACGGCCGGCGCGCGGACTGCTGCAGGTACAGCTGGACCCTCGGGACCGGGCCGAGCCCGCACAGGCGGCGGACGGGACCGTGACCCAGTGCGCGCCTCTGCGGAGCACTGTGGGAGGTGCAGAGGGGCAGGGGTGGAGCACTGTGGGAGGTGGAGGGGCAGGGGTGGAGCACTGTGGGAGGTGGAGGGCAGGGGTGGAGCACTGTGGGAGGTGGAGGGCAGGGGTGGAGCACTGTGGGAGGTGGAGGGCAGGGGTGGAGCACTGTGGGAGGTGCAGAGGGGCAGGGGTGGAGCACTGTGGGAGGTGCAGGGGTGGGGTGGAGCACTGTGGGAGGTGCAGGGGTGGGGTGGAGCACTGTGGGAGGTGGAGGGCAGGGGTGGAGCACTGTGGGAGGTGGAGGGCAGGGGTGGAGCACTGTGGGAGGTGCAGGGGCAGGGGTGGAGCACTGTGGGAGGTGCAGGGCAGGGGTGGAGCACTGTGGGAGGTGCAGGGCAGGGGTGGAGCACTGTGGGAGGTGCAGGGCAGGGGTGGAGCACTGTGGGAGGTGCAGGGCAGGGGTGGAGCACTGTGGGAGGTGCAGGGCAGGGGTGGAGCACTGTGGGAGGTGCAGGGCAGGGGTGGAGCACTGTGGGAGGTGGAGGGCAGGGGTGGAGCACTGTGGGAGGTGGAGGGCAGGGGTGGAGCACTGTGGGAGGTGCAGGGGTGGAGCACTGTGGGAGGTGCAGGGCAGGGGTGGAGCACTGTGGGAGGTGCAGAGGGGCAGGGGTGGAGCACTGTGGGAGGTGGAGGGCAGGGGTGGAGCACTGTGGGAGGTGCAGAGGGGCAGGGGTGGAGCACTGTGGGAGGTGCAGGGCAGGGGTGGAGCACTGTGGGAGGTGGAGGGCAGGGGTGGAGCACTGTGGGAGGTGCAGGGGCAGGGGTGGAGCACTGTGGGAGGTGGAGGGCAGGGGTGGAGCACTATGGGAGGTGCAGAGGGGCAGGGGTGGAGCACTGTGGGAGGTGCAGGGCAGGGGTGGAGCACTGTGGGAGGTGGAGGGCAGGGGTGGAGCACTGTGGGAGGTGGAGGGCAGGGGTGGAGCACTGTGGGAGGTGGAGGGCAGGGGTGGAGCATTGTGGGAGGTGGAGGGCAGGGGTGGAGCACTGTGGGAGGTGGAGGGCAGGGGTGGAGCACTGTGGGAGGTGCAGGGCAGGGGTGGAGCACTGTGGGAGGTGCAGGGCAGGGGTGGAGCACTGTGGGAGGTGCAGAGGGGCAGGGGTGGAGCACTGTGGGAGGTGGAGGGCAGGGGTGGAGCACTGTGGGAGGTGGAGGGCAGGGGTGGAGCACTGTGGGAGGTGGAGGGCAGGGGTGGAGCACTGTGGGAGGGGCAGGGGTGGAGCACTGTGGGAGGTGGAGGGCAGGGGTGGAGCACTGTGGGAGGTGGAGGGCAGGGGTGGAGCACTGTGGGAGGTGGAGGGCAGGGGTGGAGCACTGTGGGAGGGGCAGGGGCAGGGGTGGAGCACTGTGGGAGGTGCAGGGCAGGGGTGGAGCACTGTGGGAGGTGGAGGGCAGGGGTGGAGCACTGTGGGAGGTGGAGGGCAGGGGTGGAGCACTGTGGGAGGTGCAGGGGTGGAGCACTGTGGGAGGTGGAGGGGCAGGGGTGGAGCACTGTGGGAGGTGGAGGGCAGGGGTGGAGCACTGTGGGAGCTGCAGGGGCAGGGGTGGAGCACTGTGGGAGGTGGAGGGCAGGGGTGGAGCAATGTGGGAGATGGAGGGCAGGGGTGGAGCACTGTGGGAGGTGGAGGGCAGGGGTGGAGCACTGTGGGAGGTGGAGGGCAGGGGTGGAGCACTGTGGGAGGTGCAGGGCAGGGGTGGAGCACTGTGGGAGGTGCAGGGGCAGGGGTGGAGCACTGTGGGAGCTGCAGGGGCAGGGGTGGAGCACTGTGGGAGGTGGAGGGCAGGGGTGGAGCACTGTGGGAGGTGGAGGGCAGGGGTGGAGTACTGTGGGAGGTGGAGGGCAGGGGTGGAGCACTGTGGGAGGTGGAGGGCAGGGGTGGAGCACTGTGGGAGGTGGAGGGCAGGGGTGGAGCACTGTGGGAGGTGGAGGGCAGGGGTGGAGCACTGTGGGAGGTGCAGGGGCAGGGGTGGAGCACTGTGGGAGGTGCAGGGGCAGGGGTGGAGCACTGTGGGAGCTGCAGGGGCAGGGGTGGAGCACTGTGGGAGGTGGAGGGCAGGGGTGGAGCACTGTGGGAGCTGCAGGGGCAGGGGTGGAGCACTGTGGGAGGTGGAGGGCAGGGGTGGAGCACTGTGGGAGGTGGAGGGCAGGGGTGGAGCACTGTGGGAGGTGGAGGGCAGGGGTGGAGCACTGTGGGAGGTGCAGGGGCAGGGGTGGAGCACTGTGGGAGGTGGAGGGCAGGGGTGGAGCACTGTGGGAGGTGGAGGGCAGGGGTGGAGCACTGTGGGAGGTGGAGGGCAGGGGTGGAGCACTGTGGGAGGTGGAGGGCAGGGGTGGAGCACTGTGGGAGGTGGAGGGCAGGGGTGGAGCACTGTGGGAGGTGCGGAGGGGCCGGGTGGAGCACTGTGGGAGGTGCAGGGGCAGGGGTGGAGCACTGTGGGAGGTGGAGGGCAGGGGTGGAGCACTGTGGGAGGTGGAGGGCAGGGGTGGAGCACTGTGGGAGCTGCAGGGGCAGGGGTGGAGCACTGTGGGAGGTGGAGGGCAGGGGTGGAGCACTGTGGGAGGTGGAGGGCAGGGGTGGAGCACTGTGGGAGGTGGAGGGCAGGGGTGGAGCACTGTGGGAGGTGGAGGGCAGGGGTGGAGCACTGTGGGAGGTGCGGAGGGGCCGGGTGGAGCACTGTGACCCACGGAAGAGCAGTGCTTGCATTATGACTACCGGCAGCCAAGAGCCCCTTCCTAACTGGATGTGGATGGAAATGAAAGTCAAGAATGGCAGAGAGGGTCTGGGGATTCCGGGATTAAAGAGCAGTGAAAAGTAGTGTGATGCAAAGAATCAACAGGCTGAGATGAGGAGTGCTGTGTAGGTTGAGGTCAGGGTTCAGAAACCCAGCGCCCAGCACCAGCAGCACAGCGCTGGGTCGCTGAAGGCACAGAGTCCACTGGGGGAGGCAGCGAGCAAGACCAGGGCAGCCCTGCCAGAGCAGCTCTCAGCTGCCAGCGCCGTCCCTGGGTGGAAGTCTTCAGCACTCCCTTTTGTGCTATTACTGTGGTCTTCAGGGTGTTTTTCCCTGGAGATGAACCACGAGCAACTACAAGTGTGTTTTTGTTGTCCTTTTGTTTTGAGGGTTCAGTATTGTGGGCAGGGAGTGAAGGAGATCAGCCTGTAAGTTTGATGTCAAGGGACTTCCAGTGGAGCTACAAGTCAATACAGGCACAACAGCTGGTGTGCTGGGCAGGTGGCTCAGTGGTGGAGCGCTTGCCTCACATCCATGAGGCCCTGGGCTCGAGTCCTCAGCACCACACAAGCAGAAAAAGCCAGAAGTGGCCCTGTGACTCAAGTGGCTAGCCTTGAGCTGAAGAGCTGAGGGACAGTGACCAAGCCTAGAGTTCAAGTCCCAGGACCAAAAAAACAAAAACAAACAAAACAAAACAAAACAACAGGGCTGGGAATGTAGCTGAGTGATTGAGAACTTGGCTAGCATGCTCAAGACTTTGTATTTAATCTTGTAGTAAGTCCAGGATAGAGGCACACACCTGTAATTCCACCACTGAGGAAGTGGAGTCAGAGTAGGAGGCCAGCGTGGGACATGGTTGAAAAACAAACAACAAAAAAAGAAACACCACAAAATAAAAACGTAAGGAAGGAGGATAAGGAGTATGCTGGAGTGAAATCGATAGGAAACAGTGCAAATGTGCGGAAATGTAATCATGGAAGCCCACTCGTAACTACTATAGGCTATGCTCTGGTGGCTCACGCCTGTAATCCTACTCAGGCAGATAAATCACTATTTTCTCCAATTAAAAAAAGCCAAAAGTGGAAGTGGCTCAGGTGGTAGAATATCAGCCTTGAGTGAAGAAGTGAGACCATGAGGCTCTGAGTTCAAGCCCCACTACTGGCACACAAACACTTTTTTAAAAAATAAAACTTAAGGGTGACACACATCTATAATCTCAGCTACAAGGATTAGGTAAAGTGCAAGACCCTATCTGAAAAATAACTAGAGCAAAAAATGGTAGAGGATCAGGTGGTAGATAGAGTATATGCCCAGTAAATGTGAAACCCTGAGTTCAAAACCCAGCTATCAAAAAAACAAATAAAGCTAGGCGTCAGTGGCTCACACCTTTACTCAGCAGGCTGAGATCTGAGGATCAGGGTTAAAAGCCAGCCCCAGCAGGAACGCCCAAGAGACTCTTATCTCCAATAAACCACTCAGAAAACTGCAAGTGGCGCTGTGGCTCAAGTGGTAGAGTGCTCGCCTTGAGTTGAAAACTTGAGGGACAGCGCCCAGGCGCAGAGTTCAAGCTCCCCGACTGACCAAACAAACAAAAAAAGCACTGAACAAAACACAGTTTATATAGACTTTTTAGGACTTCTATGTCCAGAATATTCAGAGTAGATAGAGATAACATGTAAACACTGCCTCAAAAAGTGAACATTGGTTTCTCCTAGATTGCTTAAACCTTTCACTTTTTACTAAAGATTTCTGGAGAGGAATAACTCTGAGCTTTAAACCAATATTTTGAGGCACTGCATTTGCAAGCTACTCAGGAGGCCGATATCTGAGCATTATGGTTTGAAGCCAGTCTGAGTAGAAAAGTCCCCATGAGATTCCTATTCATCCAGGCTCCACAACCACCACCAACCACAAAAAAAGAGAGACTCTTGGTCTGTGACTTTTCAAGTTTCATCCTTCCTAGGACAAGGAAGAAGTCATTTGGGGCCTTTGGAAGGCAACTGTTTGAGCAAAGTTACTCTCCCTACTCCCCAAATTATTATACCCCCCCAAAGAAGGTAGGTCTGAGGGAGAGTGTATATGTGAGGAGAAGCCCACTGAGATGGTAGCTAATGGATGTTCTTCATGACTGGCCAAGGCTGGGCTGGGAGATATGTTGGGCAAAACCTCTAGAAAGGTTAGAGTTTAAAGCCCTACCTCTTCTTTACCCAGGAACCCCTAGCCCAAATTAACAGACAGCAAGCCCGTTCACAAAGGAATGACTTTCCTATCAGGGTAAAGGGGATATCCACAGACTAAAAGTCTAAGGTTCAAAGAATAATATTAAGGGTTGGGTGTATAGCTACTTGCTTACCACATGTGAGGCTTTTGGTTCTATTCACAGTATGGTAAAAAATAATTTTAAAAATCCAAGTATGTTACTTTAAAAAGTTAAGATGGATGAAATAGGATCAGATTCCAGAACTTCAGATGAGACTATTAAAAGTAATAAAAGACATAAAGCACCAAGTTGGAATTTTAAAAAAAATATCAAGAGATGGAATAAATCAGTTGAAAACCATGGAAGAGAGGCTGAGAGAGCTCAACATATTCTTACAGAAGTTCTAAAGTAAGAAAATGCAAAGAACAGAAAAGAGATGGGAAATCCAGAAAATTCGGGGATTTAAAAACACAACAGTTTACCTTTAAAAAAAAAAAAAAAGGGAAGCTTGCAGGATAATTTAAACAAGTCCACATCCACACACACTACAGTAGCTAAGTCTGCCTGATCTAGGCGGTCAGGTTAGGGCAAAGAATAGCTGGAAGGAGGGCCAGGAGACCAATCTCCCATTCTTAGTGGTCAAATCAGGACAAAGAAATGCTTTCATCTCTCTACTGATTCTGTTTGTTTCTTTCTTTGGTGCTGGTCCTGGTACTCAAACTCAGGGCCTGGGCACTGTCCCTGAGTTTTTTTTACTCAAGGCTAGCTGTCTACCACTTGATTCACAGCTCCACCTCTGGCTTTTTTGGTAGTTAAGAGATGAATCTTGGCGGGCACTGGTGGCTCACGCCTGTCATCCTAGCTACTCAGGAGGCTGAGATCTGAGGATCGAGGTTCAAAACCAGCCCGGGCAGGAGAGTCCAAGAAACTCTTATCTCCAATAAACCACCAGAAAACTGGAAGTGGTGCTGTAGCTCAAGTGGTAGAGCTAGCCTTGAAAGCTGAAGAGCTGAGGGACAGTACCCCAGGCCCAGAAAGAAAGAAAGAGAGATGAATCTCATGGACTTTCATGGCCAGGGTGCTTTGAACTACAATCTTTTTTTTTTTTTTTTTTGCTGGTCATGGGGCCTGAACTCTGGGCCTGGGCACTGTCCCTCAGCTCTTTAGCTCAAGGCTAGCGTTCTACCACTCGAGCAAGAGTGACACTTCCGGCTTTTTCTGCTTATGTGGTGCTGAGGAATCAAACCCAGGGCTTCATGCATACAAGGCAAGCACTCTACCACTGAGCCACCTTCCCAGACCCTGAACTACAATCTTTAGATCTCCACCTCCTCAATAGCTAGGATTACAGGTATAAATCACCAGTACCTGGCTCTTGATAGTTCTTGAAATTTTGAAATAATATAGTGTATGACTATAAATCCTTTGGCTTAAGTAGACTTGTGGCACATTCCAATACTAGATATGTCAATATTCTTTTCTGTGACTCAGATACAATATTTATTGCTATATATATATATATATATATATATTATGTGTGTGTGTATATATATATATATATGTACAGACAATATAGCAGCCTACAGTGTACTTTTCAGCAAGTAACTGAAAGGGTAAATGTAAGTCTTTTCTTTCATGACACTGTTAACTTTTGAAATTTCCTAGATTTTAGGGACATTTAGGAAAATGAACTATACAACTTGTGGGTGGGGATGGTAAGAAAAAACAGAGAGGGAAAGGGAGGAGGTGCACTGTCCAAAAATGCTGAACAACAGTCAGCACTCACAATGTGAGGAGACTGTAGAAAGAGCACCAAAGTTCTCTGGATTCCTGAGTTCAGAATCTTGCTCTGTTAATTATTTGGGTCACCTTGGCTAGTTGTTCAAGTGTTCAACTTATTTACATTTTCAAATGTTAGGGGCCTTTCCTGTAAGTTGTAGCAAAATCTGAAAGAACTTGTCCTAGAAAAGTTTCACTGAAGGGGCTGGGAAGGTGGCTCAGTGGTAGAGCACTTGCCTTGCTTGCACGCATGAGGCCCTGGGTTCGATTCCCCAGCACCACATAAGCAAAAAGAAAAAAGCCGGAAAGTGGCGCTGTGGCTCAAGAAGTGGTAGAGTGCTGAAGAGCTGAGGGACAGCGCCCGGGCCCAGGGTTCAGGCCCCATGACCGACCAAAAAAAAAAAAAAAAAAAGAAAGATTTCACTGAAGACACCAGCATTTAATTCTACTAAATAAACACACCAGTCTACTAAATGAATATATTTAATGTAATACTCTATGACATCAGCTTTATTAAGTGCTGAAGCAATCAGCACATGCTGTCTTCAACTGAGTGAAGAATATTTACTTAAAGCCTAAATCAAGAATATGTATCAGATGAATAACTTTTTAAAAAAGAGGTTGGGACAAATGTTAGGTTCAAACAAATTAGCAGATTTCCATAAAAATGAAACAGACTACTCTTCAGAATTGTGCTGGCCAGTTTGTCTGGGTCACGTGTGTCTAGTTCAGATTGTAGTTTGAGATATACACCAGGTTTGTTGTTTTGTTTTTTTTTTTTAAATCGACTTAAGCCCGGAACCAGTGGCTCACACCTGTAATCCTAGCTACTCAGGAAGCTGAGATCTGAGGGTTGCGGTTCAAAGCCAGCCCCGGCAGGAAAGTCTGTGAGACTTTTATCTCCAATTAACCACCAGCAAACTGGAAGCAAAATGGCAGACTTAGGTGCTGTCTGTAGGCCCTGAGTTCAAGCCCCATGACTGACAAAAAAAAAGAAAAAGAAAAAAGACTTAGTAAACAAGATACAATATAAAACATTGTAGTAGTTTTTATACTGCTCACTTATGAAAATGGTATTAGGATAGACTGGGTAAAGTGAAATATACCGTTATTTGCTTCTGTTTATATTTTAAGGAAAGTACTAGAAAAATAAAAACTAACTGTGCGGTCCATCTTATGTTCTTATTGAATGCTGGTGCTATGGTGATGACTCTCAAACTACAGCTGACAAAGGAGGTTTCTCTTATTAAACTTTATAACCTCAAATCACTCGTTACAAAACTTTCGTTTATAATGAATACTTTTCCATTCTGGGTGAAAATGGTTGTCATCTGGGTCATAAAAACATCCCATATGCCGCACACACACTCAGGGCATGTGGCAGATGGGCATCTCAGAGACTCCTGGGAAGAGGCCAAAGGTGACTTGGGGTGTTTCCTCCAAGAACTCAACAGTTCTTTTAAGAAATGGCAAAGGATGCAAACAGACCTTTCGCAGAAACATGCAATTTTATTCATTTTATAAAGTAAAACACAAATGGAAAGTAAGATTCAGTTCTACATGTTACTCTCAGTTTGGCAAAAATATAATGTGATGACTGTCAGAAGACATGGAAAATGTCTAGCTGGAGGAGTAAATTGGTGTGATCTCTCTGGAGAGCACACATTTTAATTACATATTGACATTTAGAATATGAACTACTTGATTGAACAATTCTTACTTGGTACATGAGAACATCCTAGGTGCCCTCTTCCGGTGACCTGTGACAGCCCAAGGTCCAGCCCCAGGGAGCGAAGATGATGGCAGGACCACTAACAAACGGCCTGGTTGCCCTGACTGCAGTTCCCACCAGGGATGTGGCTTCTTAGGAAGACTCCACTGGGCCTCCTCTCAATCCTGCTTGTTACTGTAACCACACTTAAAAATAGCACAGAACAGCTGGGTACCAGTGGCTTACACCTATAATCCTAGCTACGCAGGGGGCGGAGATCAGAGAATCACAGTTCAAAGCTAGCCTGCACAGAATAGTCCATGAAACTATCTCCAATTAACCAGCAAAATATCAGAGATTGGAGGCAAGGAAGCCCAGCAAGCATACAAGGCCCCCAAGTTCAAGCTATGGTGTATATGTGAACACACACACAGACACACACACACAGACACACACACAGACACACACACAGACACACACACACACACACACACACACACACACACACACACACACACACACACACACACACACACACACAGAGAGAGAGAGAGAGAGAGAAAAACATGTGTGATGCTTCTGAATTTAAGTTTACCAGACTAAAATTCTCTGGAAGGGTAAACTGCTTTTAAAAAGTCTATCATTGGGAGAAATGTTTAAAATTTCAAAAAGTCTTACCTTCTAATTGTTTTCCTAAATTTTTGATCCAATTAAAACAAATGGATACTGAAAATCTTTTTAAGTAAGAAAGTAAGGGGAACCCAAACAGTAGGCCCACTTCAAATGGCACAGCCAAAGCCTCACCATGACCAAATGCCAGAGTGAACATCAGAGCCTCAACTAGCATCACCCTCCACCCACTGCTACCCGCCAGAAAGAGGCTGTTCCGTGAGTTATCCACATGCAACCAGCCTGTGTGAGAGATATGTTTTCATATTGAAAGGTCACTCAAATATTGGAGAAAAATAAAAACCAGAAAAGGGAGGGAGTGTCCTAACCCAACACCAGCAGCTAGTCAGGGAGGAACAGCCTGACCCACAGAACAGCAAAGGGCGCAGTTAGGAGCACAGTATCTACAAACAGTGTATGATCTTGAGTTCTTACACCACCCAACCAGAAGAGTGCGTGGCCAGCCCACGTTCCTGCGAGAGACCCAGGAGGTACCACTCACTTCCAGCGGGGATTCTTCCACCTTGAAAAGCAAAGAGCTGCTCTGGCAGAGTGGCTACTGCATCAGCACAAGGCAGTCTCAAGACATTTTCTTTGGGGCTGGGAAGGTGGTTCAGTGGTAGAGCGCTTGCCTTGCATGCCTGAGGCCCTGGGTTCCATTCCTCAGCACCACATAAGCAAAAAGAAAAAAGCTGGAAGTGGCGCTGTGGCTCAAGTGGTAGAGCGCTAGCCTTGAGCTGAAGAGCTGAGGGACAGCGCCCAGGCCCAGAGTTCAGGCCCCACGACCGGACCCTCCCCCCAAAAAAGACATTTTCTTTGCTGTTTTGGAAGATCATGTGTTCAGCAAGAACTCAAGTAAAATTCTGCTGTCAGTTTCATTGTGAGGGAGGGACTGGTGACTACAGGAAGGCTGTGCCTTGATTTTAACCCATGAAGCCACAGGTCTGGTAGAGCTGCCTTTGAGAATCTGGAGATCTTTGCTGAGAGGTCCTCATCTGGAGAGCTCTGTCAAGCTCCACCCCCCCCCCCCCCCCAACAACCAGTGAAACTCCCTGGAGACACACTTCACCTGGCACAAAAAACAGGCCCCGAAAGTGGCCAGGCTTCCCTACGTTGGAGCCCCAAGAACAAGTAAGAGGGCAGACCCAATGCCCACCAGAGAAGGGCATTCCGTATGAGCCTTGCCTTGCTCTCCAGGGGAGATCCTTGGAGTGACTTGTGAGAAAGACTAACCACGCTTCAGCGTGGGATGCCCCTGTGCCCAGGAGCTCAGAGCCCTCAGGGAGTCCAACCTCAACTGTAATGGTGTTTCTGAGAAAGACAACAAATGCTGGTAGAGCAGCAATGGCTATAGGTTCTACAATTCAAGAAATAACTTTAAACCTGAGTATAAATCTTACTGAACTACAAGAAACGAAAGGGTTGAAAGTTTAATCAAGGGTAAGGATTTATTACCTTTCATTTATTTCCTATAAAGCTCCATAATCTAGACTTAGCTAAAAAAAAAACAGAAAACAAAAACTAGGTAAAGTAATGGGTATAACACTTAAGAATTCGAGAAGAGGCAAAACGAGAAAGTTGTAGTCCTAGGTCAGCCAGGGGCACAACTAAGACCCCTTCTCAAGTCAAAATACAGGATGGGGAGAAGGACAGAGGGAAAAAAGGAGAGAGAAAGGAGAAACAGAGGGAGGAAGGAAAGAGCGAGGAAGAGAGAACGCACACAAATACCATGAACCATGAGAGCACTGATCAAGAAGTATAGATAGTATTTGCTTATTATTAGCATGGACTCAACCCAGTATGACAAGGCAATAACAAAATGACAAGAACATGGGAATGTAATGCTTTTCTACAGGCAGAAAGAAACACAGAAAAACAAGCTTTTGGGTTATCTCCTCTGCAGAGCATACAGCAAGCTGGCACGCTTTGGGTCACCTCCTCTGCAGAGCATACAGCAAGCTGGCACGCTTTGGGTCACCTCCTCTGCAGAGCACACAGCAAGCTGGCACTCAGAGGGGCCACCGACGTGGTGACAGTAGACAAGTCTCCCTCCCCATCACCTCTCATGTTTCCTTGTTCTCTTCAAAAACTGTAGTAATACAAGTACAATACCCAGAACAAACAAATACTTTGCCTCTAACTTAGAAAGTTGAAATAATGGAGTCAGAAAACATGATTTCTAGCAGGGCGCTGGCAGCTCCTGCCTGTCATCCTAGCTACTCAGGAGGCTGAGATGAGGATCATGGTTCAAAGCCAGCCCGGGCAGGAAAGTCCATGAGACTCTTATTTCCAATTACCCACCAGAAAACCGTTAGTGGCACTGTGGCTCAAGTGGTAGAGCGCTCACCTTGAGCTGAAGAGCTGAGGGACAGCACCCAGGCCCAGAGTTCCATGTCCCACGACTGACAAAAAAAAAAAAGAAAACGAAACATGATTCCCATCCAAAAGGTAGTAACTTGGATATTTCATTTGTCAGGGGAGAAAGCTGGATAGCACAAGAACACAACTATAACTCCTACTATGAAAAAATTAGAACCACACGATGAGGGAGATTAAGGACCTTTCTATGAGGCTCCCAGGAACAACCACAGAATGGGGATCAGCAACAAGGGGGGCCAGAGCCCTCCACAGCCACCACTCTAGGTTGGCCTTGGGTGCTAGCTACACGGTCTGAGAGTGAGGGGGGAAACGCAGCGTTAGATGAAGAGGTAATCTAGCTAGCATGTGAGAACTATCTGATAAGGGCAAGAACAGAGACAGAAATAGAGGGCTAAAAATGGGGACAAACACAACTTATAGATGGAAAGGAGGTGAATAAACCACATTCCATCACAAATGAGGCAATTCAGAGCAGGGGAGGAACTCCCATTGCTGAGCATGGTCTCCAAGGTACACAGGTAAAGAAAACACAGGTGCAGGTCATGCAATCTTCTGTGACAACAAGACAGAAATGCAAAAGTATATGTATCTGTTTGTATTTCCAAAAAGAAGGAAACAACAGGGGAATGAACAAGAGGGCGGGGGACAGAGACAGAAACTATACTCATCTGAATGCACTTTTAGATGTACACAAGCCAGAGAATATACTAAAATAAAAATCGAATGATCAGAATAGCTTTACACGTGTTGCTCAGGTGAGTTGGGAGGTAATCAACTCTATATTAAGAATCAAGATACCAGGTGGGCGCCGGTGCTCACACCTGTCATCCTAGCTACTCAGGAGGATGAGATCTGAGAATCGCAGTTCAAAGCCAGCCAGGGCAGGGAAGTCCATGAGACATCTTGTCTCCAATTAATCTCCAGAAAACCAGAAGTGGGGCTGTGGCTCAAATGGTAGAGTACTGGCCTTGAGCAAAAGAGCTTAGGGACAGTGCCAGGACCAGAGTTCACGCCCCACAACTGACCCAAAACCCCAAGATTTTTAGCCTAAGAAAAAGATATACGTCTAGGTAAAAATTTTATAAATTGTTATTAAGTTGAAAATATCTACACTCATTATTTTTTCTCTCTCTTAAAAAGTAGGAGGGCAGTCTTAGCTGTCTTTTCAGCATTGGGAGTTTGCTGCCAGGGGTCAAAGAAGGTTGAGAAATGAGGTAGTAAAGAGCCAGCCGGTCCAGCTATGGACAAAAGCACTACTAGAAAAGCAGAAGCTGAAATGGTGGTGTCTCAGTTGTCTTACTAGTTTTGTCCGCAACTTCTGCTCTTGGGTCCAGAGTGGAGACCACAAATAAAGGTATGAAGAGTCTGCATCTGCATGACAACAGTGCACATTGAGCTTTAAGCCCAGGCTGGGAGTTTAACATTGGAGTTAGATATTTTAGAATAACTCCATCTTCAGACCTGGAGTGAAAGATCATGAGTTTAAGTCCAGCCAGGGTTACATGACAGAATCCAATCCAAGAACTGTAGGCAGACACTTGGTTTGAAAACATTAAGGGGTCTCTAAGCCAGCAGCAAGATTGGAGCTTACACATTATAAGGTAGCAGCTGTCTGGATGATCTGGGATTGAAAAGTACAAAGACATAATTAATTTTTACTTAAATTAAGTTTCTACAAACCACTTAGGAAAAAACAAGTAGAAGGGTTCCTGAGTTATCTGTACAGTACATAGCCCGTGGCAGTCAGTACTCCTAGCAGAGACCATGGTGCACCATTTTCCTTGGAGTCCCGGCCAACTCTGACCGTGAGCAGATGTGAACAGGGTGGACAGTCTTGTTGTGGCAGAAAGCAAGGAAGCAGCCAAAGACTAGGAGCAGGGTGGGTTTGGGGTTCCAATGGGCTTCATCACAACTATCTAAAAGTGAACAAGTGTATGATTCTAGGGAAAAGGCTACAAAAACACATCGTACCTCTGGAAGCTGCAGTCCTGGCACCAATAAAGAAACGTCCATTCTCCCTTTCTCTAGTAGGAGTCACATTTCAAGCTGACCAGATTAATTGGAGACCCTTTCTCTAGTAGGAGTCACATTTCAAGCCGATCAAGATTAATTGGAGACCCTTTCTTATGTAAGACGGGCAACTAACAAGTGTAGAAATAGAATTAGAAAAAAAAATTAATCTAAATCCTAATTCCTGGAACCTGTAAATGTTATAGATAAAAACTAAGAACCCTGAGATTACCTGGGACTTAGAGGTGGGAATAAAATATAACCAAAGTAGCCTCTAGATCATGTATTTAAAAGATGAAGGAGCAGGGTGTGGTAGCAGGAAGATCTGGAGTTCTAGGCAGAGTACTTGCTTAACAATTAACTTTGGTTTGATAAAGATAAAGGAAAAAGCACTTAACCACACAGTGATACAATATTATCTTTGACTGGTTCTGAAGGTGTTTTAAAAGGATTGCAATTATATTTTCTGGTAGCTCCCAAGGAAATAGGAACGTCTTTGCTCATAGGGGCCTTACAAATTACTTTTTTATTTCACTGGCAGTAATTGGGTCCTGAGCCCATTAGAGGACAAATAACTATAGCCCAGGGGCTGAAGGGATGGGATATATCTATAAGTCATAGCCAACCAGAGTCCGTTCAAGCAGCTGAGCCATTCTATGCAAAGCTACCTGGTGGAAAGGGAAAAATCAAGGCAGGGTTTTGCCTCTCCCAAAAAGTAGAAGTTGCAAAGAGATTACCTGCTATAAACCAGTTTGCAAAACTGCACAACTGAAATACTACATTAGACGAACAAACCAATCACAAAACTGAGAAAACAAGACACTATGACTTGATAAGGTCTACTCTAGAAATGCAAGAATGATTCAATTCCAGGAAATGTTTATTTATAGCTTAATAGAGGCACATACATGACTGATAAAAAAAATTCACTTAAAAAAGGCTACCTAAAACACCATTTCTTAGAATAACATATTTAGTAAAATACTATAATTATGATACTAAAATAATTAATAAAATGACAAAGATGTTACTACTGTCAAAGACTTGCAAACCTGGGCGCCGGTGGCTCACGCCTGTCATCCTAGCTACTCAGGAGGCTGAGATCTGAGGATTGCGGTTCAAAGCCAGCCCAGCCTGGGCAGGAAAGTCTGTGAGACTCTTTTTTGGGGGGCAGGGTCCAGTCGTGGGGCCTGAACTCTGGGCCTGGGCTCTGTCCCTCAGCTCTTCAGCTCAAGGCTAGCGCTCTACCACTTGAGCCACAGCGCCACTTCCGGCTTTTTTCTTTTTGCTTATGTGGTGCTGAGGAATCGAACCCAGGACCTCATGCGTGCAAGGCAAGTGCTCTACCACTGAGCCACCTTCCCAGCCCCATCTGTGAGACTCTTATCTCCAATAAACCACCAGAAAACCAGAAGTGATGCTATGCCTCAAGTGGTAGAGCGCTAGCTAGTCTTCAGCTGAAGAGCTGAGGGACAGCACCCAGGCCCAGAGTTCAAGCCCCACAACCGACCAAAAAAAAAAAAAGACTTGCAAGCATACCAGCTAAGGAAATAAAAATAGACTGTCTGCAGATTATCTCAATATTATAGTGAAGTCCTAGAAGTACGTAAGGAACTTCAGGCTGTCTGAAAAGCAGTTATATACATACACAGAAATGTGTGTGCCTACTCTCAAGAGAGAGAGCCTAAAATCACAGAGATGTAACAACAAAAGATGTGTGCTCTATTGCAAGTTCATAACAAGTGCCCTTATAACAGAGAGGCAGAGTAATAACACTGGGTGACAAGCAAAGGAAATGTGGCGGCAGGTGTCAAGGGCTGCAGAGGCAATCGATGGTCCTCTCCTAAGAGCCCCCAAAGGCCATGTGGGGCCTTTCTGGATTGTGAGAAAGTCAAATGTTGTAAGCTATTGGTTGTAGAAAAGTAATACAACATCCCAGGGGGTTTTTTGTTTTGTGGGTCGTAAGGCTTGAACTCTGGGCCTGGGCACTGTCCCTGAGCTCTTCAGCTCAAGGCGAGCGCTCTACCACTTGAGCATAGAGCCACTTCCAGCCTTTTCTATTTATGTGGCGCTGAGGAATGGAACCCAGGGCCTCATGCATGTGAGGCAAGCACTCTACCGCTGAGCCACATTCCCAGCCCCATTTTGTTGTTGTTGTTTTGGTTTTTTGGTTTTTTGTTTTTGTTTTTTTTTCTAAATGGTAAAAGGGCCAGTTGCGTGTGGCTCACACCTGCAACCCTAGCAATTCAGAAGGCTGAGATCTCACCAGCTGGGGCAGGAATGTAAGACTTATCTCCAAGTAATCACCAAAAAGCCAGAAGTGGAGCTGCAGCTCAAGTAGTACAGCGCTAGCCTTGAGCAAAAATGCAGGGACAGTACCCAGGCCCTGAGTTCAAGCCCCAGGACCAACACACAACAAACCAACACACAGACACGTAGACACACAGACACAACAGACACAGACACACACAGAGTATTCTCAATTTACCTAAAACCAAAACCAGCCTACAAGATTATACAATGAAATAAAATAACAAAAATAAAATTGCAGCCAGGAACCAGTGGAAAGCCAGGCTAGGCAGGAAAGTATGTGAGACTCTTATCTCCATGAAACTGGGGGGGGGGGGGGCAAGGGAACGTGTAGGGAGAAGGGAGACAGAGACAGAGACAGAGACGGAGACACAGAGAGAAACAAAGAGAGAAAAGAAAAGCATAGCCAGAAGCGGAGCTATGGCTCAAGTGATAGAGCACTAAAGTTCAGGGACAGAACCCAGGCCCTGAGTTCAAGCCCCAAGACCAACACACACACACACACACACACACACACACACACACACACACACACACACACACACACACACACACACACACACACACACACACACACACACACACACACACACACACACACACACACACACACACACACACACACACACACACACACTGTCATCACTTAAACTTAGCAAAAAAAAAAAAAATACATTACTAAATAATAGTAATTAGAGCCAGGCGCCAGTAGCTCACGCCTGTAATCCTAGCTACTCAGGCGGCTGAGATCTGAGGATCATGATTCAAAACCAGCCGGGGCATTAAAGTCCCTGAGACTCTTATCTCCAATAAACCATGAGAAAACTGGAAATGGCGCTGTGGTTCAAGTGGTAGAGTGCTCGCCTTGAGCTGAAGAGCTGAGGGACAGCGCACAGGCCCAGAGTTCAAGCTCCACGACTGACAAAAAAATTAACAATAATAATAAGCAGGACTTGGTGGTATTGGCTAAGGAAGAGGCAAATCAATAAAGAAAATGTACTGAAACATACCAATGATCTTACCCATAGATCCAGATGAACAAGAACTAGGCTAATTTGCTACCCACTTTGAAAAAAAAAAAATACATTTGATCCCTACTTCACAACATACTCCAAAATAAATCTGAGTTGGATTAGAAATCTGGATATAAACAAGAATTGAGGACTTGGAAGATTGAAAAAGAAAACCTGTGATTTGGGAGCGGAAGGGACACACAAAAAAAAACACCTCAGTGACAGATAGTAGCGACCATTAAAGGAGGACACTGACTCACCTGACCGTGTCAGAGATTGTGAGCCTCACAGCAAGAACAGCTGAGGTAGTAGTTAGGATACAAAGCTGAGTTTTTCTGATAGGAAAACCTATCAGTAGGCTAGGCTACAATAAGATGTCAAAGTTACAGACAAGAAATTAAACTTCCCATAAACACACATTCATCCATCCTCAGGTATCCCTTATTCAATGAGATTGGCAAAGATAAACAAGTGATTATTCGGTTTTTGCAATGGTAAGGAAAGAGTTTACTACTCAAAGGATGAGGATATATAAAATTAGAAAAAAAACTTAGGAACAGAATTGAAACACACACATGATGCAATTCAAAGAAGCTGCTCTCCAGAGGCACCAGCAGATTGCAATAAGCACACACTAACAGGTACAAGGAGGCTCATGGCAGCATTGTTACAAGTGTGGGTTATTAAGTGTTGATAGGCTATCAACCACCTCACCTCAACAATACAGTAACATGTTAACAAGTGTTGACTGTTCTTACAACAATCAGGGGTAAGGGTTCACAAGAAAAGGCTGGTTATATACAGTGTGTGTAAGGAAGGAAATCTATCAAAGACCTCTTGATCTAGGATCTCCACTGTTGAAAAATGCAGTTAACCACTAGGAAAGGGAAAAACTGAAATAATACAATTACAAGTGGGGATACTAAAATGAATCAACTGATAGGGCTAAAGGGTAGTAACACGCCCAACACCAACGTACCTGGCTGGTGTCCAGACCCTGTTTCTCTGAGTATTCAATGTCATGAAAGGAAGCCAGCCTCCATAAAAGAAAAGGTAGATTTTGGGTCTAGCACAAAAAAAGTATGTGAAGAGCTGGGAACAGCAGAGAACAAGGAAGACACAGAAACTAGCCTGAGGGGTCAAACTGGATATTAGTAGTATAAAATAAAATGAAGACAAGATCTACTGAAAAAGATGGAAAGCTATGAGTCAATATTGGTTAAAGTAAAACTTTGTGATAGCTGAAAAATGGAAAGTTTGACTTAGCTTCAAAAGTATAGTATTATTAATTACAAAGACTTTATTGTCAAAGTCTAAGCCGTGTGCCGGTGGCTCACGCCTGTCAACCTAGTTACTCACGAGGTTGAGATCTAAGGATCACAGTTCAAAGCCAGCGCAGGCAGTCTCCAATGAACCACCAGAAAACCGGAAGTGGCACTGTGGCTCAAGTGGTAGAGCTCTAGCCTTGAGCTAGAGTTCAGGGACAGCACCCAGGCCCAGAGTTCAAGGCCAAGCCCCATGACTGACCCCCCCCCCCCCAACCTCCAAAAAAAAAGTCTGACAGGCATCTTAAACAAGCATTTAAGTGACCATAATTTATAATGGGGCAAATTGAAATCCTATCTGACAAGATGCAGAGAAGACCTAAGCATCCCTTTTGTGGTATTCTTTTTTAATTTAATTTTATTTGTGAACATACTGTACAGAGGAGTTACAATTACATGGGCAGGATAATGCGTACATTTCTTACCAAGCATTGCAGCCTCCTCCTTTGTTTACCCTTCACATCCCTTCCCAGCCTCCCCCCTCCCCCCACCTTTTGTGGTATTCTTATCAAAGACAAGTCCTACATCTAATCAGAGAGAAACATCAAAGCTTCTAAGTGATATTCTGCAGAAATAGCTGCCTGAGATCATTTAAAGTGGCATGGTTTAGGAAAAGTCAAGGCAAGGCAGACTATCCCAAGTTTGAAGGAGACTACGGTTTCTTGACCATAACATATTAACAGGTGATTCTGAATGGGTTGTTTGGGAGAGGTGTGAGTGGGTCTGAGGTCAACAGGTAAAATGACTCAGCCTGGTTGGACTTTGGGCCAGGAAAATATTTCAGTCGTTCAAATAAAAAGCGACAGACCCTATTTGCAACTCTCTTTAAGTTCAAAATCTTTTTTTTTTTTTTTTTTCCCCTTTCAAGGCTACCACTCCACTACTTCAGTCATGGCTCAACTTCGTCATCTTTTTTCCTTTTTTTTTTTTTTTGGGGGGGGGGGGAGGGAAGGAGGGTTGAATTCAGTGCCTAGGCACTGTCCCTGAGCTTTTTTGCTCAGGGCTAGCATTCTACCACTTTGAGCAACAGCTCCAGTCTCATGGCCTTTCCAGCCTAAGCTGACTTTGAACCTTGACCCTCAGATTTCAGCCTCCTGAGTAGCTAGGGTTATAGGCTGAGTTTTTCCCCATCCAGTAAAATGTTGGCTATATATTTCTTCTATGTAGCCTTTGTTAGGTGGAGGGAGTGATGTTACTATCCATACTTTCTTTAGGGCTCTAATCATGAAGGATTGCACTTTTTTTTTTTTTGCTGTAGCTTTTTAATCTGTCTGTTGAGATGATCGTTATGATTCTATAAGATGTATTGTGTGGATCCATTCATCTCTGGAAAGCATACAAATTGTATCCACTGATATATTTTAAATACATTTAGTTTTTTATGGCCTTTAAAAAGTTGTGCAAAGGGGTTTCAATATGACATGCCAAATTATGTGTAAAATGCATCTTGTGTTACTTTAATGTGCTGGCAAATTCCATTTGCAAGTACTTTCTTGAGTATGTGTGCAATTATATTAATCAAGAAAAAAATAAATGGTTCAGTATGTATTGTGCTCACATTCTGACTTCTGGAACTGAAAGGTCTGTATAACTATTAATAAATATTAAAAATTAATAGAGAAATGTACTGCATATAACCAGAAAAATTAACTCAACTTGGAAACAAACACAATAATAAACATCAATATAGGAAAGAAAGTCAAGTAACAATGGCCATCCAAGTTCAAAGCCAACCCAAATTTTGACTATAAATTCAATTAAAGTTCAAGAACTAAGTTCAACACATTTCATTCACATTTTATAACAAGGATATAACTATATGGCCCCTCAGTCATTTGTCAAAGTTCATGAAAATAGATGTTATTTATTCTCTGTGTACGTGTGCATGAGTGTGCACTTACACATGCACACATGTTGTGTGCTGGTCCTGGGACTTTAACTCAGGGCCTGGGCACTGTCCTTGAGCTGTTTACAGTTCCACTTGCTATAGTGGTTAATTGGAGGTAAGAGTCTCATGGAGGGCTGGGGAACGTGGCTCAGTGGTAAAGCGCTTGCCTTGCATGCATGAGGCCCTGAGTTCCATTCCTCAGCACCACATAAGCAAAAAGAAAAAAGCCAGAAGTGGCGCTGTGGCTCAAGTGGTAGAGCACTAGCCTTGAGCTGAAGAGCTGAGGGATAGCACTCAGGCCCAGAGTTCAGGCCCCACAACCGGACACCCCCCCCCCCCAAAAAAAAGTCTCATGGATTTTCCTGTCCAGGCTGGCTTCAAACTGTGATCCTCAGATCTCTCAGCCTCCTCAGTAGCTAAGATTTAGAGGCATGAGCCACCAGTACCCAGCAAAAGCAGATTTCTTAACCAGTAGAAAGCAACAAGAAAGCCACTATAAGGAGTTGCACAATGGTTCATTCCAGACAAGTTCAGGGTCTATGTGGAACGTGTTTCCCCTTCTACCCTAACAGGCAAGCCTACTGCAAGTATTGTAGACCCAATCACAGTCTATTCTGAAGAAGAGCAAAACTCAGGGATGTGTATAGTCATATACAAGTAACAGGATCCAAGGCTAGAAAGGACTGTCTGTCAGCAGTGGCTAAAAGACAGACATACAAATACATGCACATGCAAGTCTACAGGATTGGAGGGAATCAAAGTACCCATCCGAATGAAACATTCTTAAACTGCTAATGCATCCTAAGTTGGCAATATGCCAAAACCGCCTTCAACAGAGCCAAACATGCAATAGCGAAAAACAAACATTGCAGAAGTTAATGGGTATGATTTGGTTGAAAGAGAAAAGAACCTCCATGGCTACTTCAATCCAAACACACAGCCTGACACCCAAAGGCTCACTTCTCTCCCCTCCTCACTCCCCGTCTCTCCACTCAGCATTTAAGCAGGCCAACCACAACATCTGCATCCTACACAAACCACTCTTGAAAGACCACCCTTTGTATGCCAGTGGAGGACAAACCAGCTTCTCACTGTTAACTCTGCCCAGTAGCACCACCTCTTTTCTCTGCTCACTTACCAATCTCAGAAGGACAGGGTGGCCATCAGCTATGGTGCCTGTGTAAACTAACAGTGGCTCCAGGCTCGGTATCGTGGCCCTCTCTCCTCAAGAAGTCCCAGAGACTGCCAGGTGAACCTGGACGTCCAAGGGCCCTGTGCAAGACAGTCCCACAGCCCCTCAGTGAGCCTTGCAGCCAACAGGGGCTGGTCTCAGGGGCTGTATCAAGTCAGTTCCCAACAGGAGCAGATGTATCAAAATAGAAGCCTTGTTTCAAAGGAAAAAACAAAGACAAAAACATTTCCTTTAAAATGATCTCTACTGCACTGATTTAAGCTAATACTTATAAAATGACTTAAATTTTTAAAAAGAAAACACAATTCATAATCCATTAGACACACATAAATACGTATTAATTCATTAGAAAGCATTTCACGTAAGAGTAACACATACGTGTCCAATGTTTTGTAGCATTGGTACAGGTAAGGAGAATGTAGCCTATTTGATTTCAGTGACAGTAGCCAGGAATTGCTGGGATGAAGAGTATGCACTTGTAATTACTGGCCACGTTCAGGAATCGGTACACTATATCTAAACTCAACAACAGAGAGGGAAGAAAAAGCAAACCCAAACTTCTACTCACACACACACACAGTAACAAGCAACGGGACTCCTAGATATGAACAAGATATGAACAGATTATAGGCTCTTTCCTTCCTCTTTTCTTGACTACCTGGGATTACAGGTGTGGGCACCAGTGCCAAGCTTTTCTTTCCTACTCTCTTAAGTTTTAAAGAAAAAGAGTAAAGAGTGTGCAAAAAGTTTTGCATTCTACACACCAAGGAGTCAAGAACCATACTTTACATGAAGAAGGAGCACTAAGAAGTCACCCTTCTCCCCAGTTGCAGGGGTGTGGCTGACACTCTTCACCGCCACACCCCTCTCAGCTCCTGGGTCAGAGCCCTTTCCCCCAGGGGCCTTTGCATGGCAACCACAGTAGCAGCTGGCTCCCAGAGGCCTGCAGGCCTCCCGTGGCCGGCTGCAGCCGGGCTCACAAGAGGACAACTCCCAACTCCCAGGTGGCTCAGAACTGCAGCAAGAAGCTCAACCACGTGGTCCTTGTTGGCCTGACCTTGTTGTTCCCTGTGATCACGCTGCCAGTGTGTAGGTTTGACACCTACACAGCCACCAGGGTGTTCCACAGAGCGTCCCTGGGAGGCAGCGAACAGCTTCTGTAGCAAGGAAAGAAAACAGTAACTGCACTCCTATGTACCAAGGCCACAAACCACAGTTTCATAGCATCAGTGCAGATCCCTGGCTAACCAAAGCCTACACAAGAGGATGCCAAAAGATCAAAGGACTGATGCTCAATGAAGGTGAGCAAGACACAAGAGGCAGTGCTGCAGAACACAGCTTTACACACCAGCAAGTGATAGTTTCTCACTACTGAATGGTGCGAAGGACGGCAGACCCTGAAGAATGTGTTCAATGGAGGAAAGCACACTGACGTAAGCACTGCTGGGCCTGTCAAGTACAATCACACACAAACTTCAGAAAAAGCTCCTGAGTCGGGCTGGGATGTAGCTCAGTGGCAAAGCGCTTGCCTAGCAAAAAAAAAAAAAACCCAAACAGAAAAAGCTCCTGAGTCCACTCCGACATCCAGCATTTTTCCAGAACCTAACAAAGTGGATCTGGGTTCTAACAGCCCACTATAATTTCCCTAAAAGACAGTGAAAGGACAACAGTATCAGTATTAGCGATCAACAGTATCCTGCTAACCTGTCAAACACGTGTGGGCACCTGCCATGCTCATGTTTCACTGCCAACAAGAATCCAAAACAAGGAAATGCACTATCAGTCAAAACAGCAATAGCATATCAGTAATCCTGAGTGGGAGCAGAAGCAGGCAAAATAAAGAGGGGAATTATTCCAAAACTTGTGCCTTAATGGCAAAAGGGCAGTGGTAAAGGCACTGGAGCTAGGTCACCGGCAGAATGATCAAACACAGTGGTGGTCTAGACTAGAAAGACAATCCGATGGCTGCAGACTGACTTAGTTCCAGTGCTAATAAGCAGCAAGAGGTTACTATGGAGATAGGCTTCGAATGTGTTAATGACTTTAGGACTGTGACTGATTTTTTTTTGGGGGGGGGAGGGAGGAGGGTCTGTTGTGGGGCTTGATTCTGGGCCTGGGCGCTGTCCCTCAGCTCTTCAGCTCAAGACTAGTGCTCTACCACTTGAATCACAACTCCACTTCTGGCTTTTTGGGTTGGAGATGAGAGTCTCATGGACTCTCCTGCCTGGGGTTGACTTCAATCCTTAATCCTCAGATCTCAGCCTCCTGAGTAGCTAAGATTACAGTAGTGAGCCACTAGTGCCTGGCTTTGACTTTGATTTTTTCATGCCTTACCAGAAACCTACTTTTATGGTTTGTAGCTGGTGAAAAATAAATGTTTGCTAATTCAATCAATGAGGGGCACAGGACAACTTTATACAGTGTGTATTTTAGCACAATGCCTGGTTGGCCCCATTTCTGATCTATAAGACTTATGTGGACATGATATTACCTTTTTTATTATAAGATGTAGAGATGCCACACAAGCCTTCATACTAGGTAAATCTGCCAAGACTGAATATCTAAATATATGACCTACTATCGATATAAAACAAATGGAAATAATGACAGACCTTAACTTTTCTAGGCCCGTGTCTTCTATGAAAAGGAGCTGGCTGATAAGAAGGCCTACCTTTTGGAATCACTGTGAGGACTATGTGAGTTTAACTCAAGCCTGACATGGTAATGCCACTACTGGGACACTTCCCCAGTGCTTCACTCCACTAGGGTCAACTCTCCCAAATGAAAACCAGGGCCTGTGACAGCTCCATCCTGCAGGCCTTTTATGGACTGACCTTTAAGGAAGTGCTTCTCAACCTCTGAGCTGCTGATATGTTGGATCAAACAATTTCTTTCTTTCTTTTTTTTTTTTTTGGTCAGTCGTGGGACTTGAACTCGGCTTGGGCGCTGTCCCTGCGCTCTTCAGCTCAAGGCAAGCACTCTACCTACCGCTTGAGCCACAGCACCACTTCCAGTTTTCGAGTGGTTTATTGGAGATAAGAGTCTCACGGACTTTCCTGCCCGGGCTGGCTTTGAACCGTGATCCTCAGATCTCAGCCTCCTGAGTAGCTAGGATTACAGACGTGAGCCACTGGCACCCGGCGGATCAATTTCTTGTTGAGAGAGCATCCTAACTAGATGTTCTGCTAATTCAGGACACTGAGCTTCACTGGCTTTACTCTTTAGATGCCAGAAGAACCTATAAGTTATAGCCGAAAAGCTCTCCAGAAACTGCCAGATGTTCACTAGTGTGTGTGTGGGGAGAATCATCCCAGTTAAGAATCATTACTGAGAATAAAGAGGAAACAATCAGAGCAAGTTTTCACTTGTGAAGCCTTTTGCATCACCAATCATTGCATTTTTGAAGATTACAATATTGGATCTTCAAGTATCATTCTCCCAAACTTGAAAACTAAATTTCTAATGAACTGAGTTAAATCAATGCTTATGAGCTTTCCAGCTATTAATACAAGAAGAAGAAAAAAAAAGCACAAACCTGCTCAGACTTGTTTCCTCATCTGATGAAGCTCAAGTTCTATCCATCACATAGATGATTAAGAATGTGTCTTGTACCAGGTGTCAGTGGCTCACACTAGTAATCCTAGCTACTCAGGAGGCTGAAATATGAGGATCACGGTTCAAAGCCAGTCTGGGAGGAATGTCTGTGAGACACTTATCTCCAATAAACCACCAGAAAATTGGAAGTGGTGCTGTGGTTCAAGTGGTAGAACACTAGCCTTGAGCTGAAGAGCTCAGGGACAGTGCCCAGGCCCAGAGTTCAAGACCTATGACCAAAAAAAGGATGTGTTTTTCTGGGTGCTGGTGTTCGAGCCTGCAATCATAGCTACTTAGGATGCTGAGGCCTGAGGATCATGATTTAAAGCCAGTCCAAGCAGGGAAGTCTGAAGGTGACAAACAGGCTCTGGAACCACCCTCCTCACCTAGACAAACATCCCAATCCTTTGTCTTGCTGGGAAAAATCAACACCTGCCCTATATGAACCTAAGGCAATAAATACACTAGGCAACAATGGCTCCCACCTGTAACCTAGCTACTCAGGAGGCTGCGATCTGAAGCCATCCTGGGGAAGACAAGTCTGAAAGACTCCTATTTCTCCAATTAGCCAGCAAAAAGCCAGAAGTGGAGGTGCAGCTCAGATGGCAGAATGCCAGCCTTGAGCAAAAAAGCTAAGCCAGTGCAGGACACCCTGAATTAAAGCCCCAGTACTGGCAGCAAAAAAGGTAAAACAAGTTCAACAAAATAATGCAAAAACTGGCAATTTCCTAAGACGCTTAAGAAGTGGCTTAGTGGTAGACTGCTTGCCTAGCATGCATGAAGCCCTGGGTTCAGTTCCTCTGTACCATATAAACAGAAAAGGCCAGAAGTGGCGCTGTGGCTCAAGTGGGAGAGTGCTGGCCTTGAGCAAAAGAAGCTCAGGAACAGCGCCCAGGCCCTGAGTTCAAGACCCGAGAGGGAGAGGGAGAGGGAGAGGGAGAGGGAGAGGGAGAGGGAGAGGGAGAGGGAGAGGGAGAGAAAAAAATCTTCAAAATGCACAGGTGTGATGACTCATGCCTATAATTATAGCGTCTAGTATGGGAACCAAGGGAACAAGGGTTCAAGGCCAGGCCAGGAAAAAGAAAAGGTTTATGAAGATCTCATCTCAGCTAATAAAAGCTGTGCAAGTTGGCACATGGATATCAGATATACGGAAAACAAAAATATTAAGATTGTGGCTGAGGTCAACACAGGCATAAACAACACATGGTATTCAGAAAATAGCCAAAACAAAAAGGACAGGAAGAGGTTCAAAGCCCAGCAGAAGGAAAAATAAGAGGATTATCTCCAAAATCATTTGTTCAGTCTTTTCCAGGTACTTTCTGAATGTATGTTAATACATGGTTTAAATAAAAATTGGATCATTATACATACTATTCACCATCTGCTCACACCTATTTTCATTTTAAAATGGGTAATGGCTGTTTTTCCAAGTTTTACAATTTATCTCTCTAACAACTTCATGGCCAATGTAGTGACCATAACAAAGCCCATAACGTGGGACATCTGAGTTGCTTCTGTTTTATTTTTCCAATTATAAAAACATACTGGGAAGTTCTCTGTTGATTTTCCCCCAAATCTCCATAGGATAAATTCCTAAAAACAGAATTAATGATTCCAGGCAATGTATTGGATCTGTATTGACAGAATAAAACCAATGAACTAAACTACCTACAGTCACAATCTGTACGCACATCTGTCCTTGTCGTTCTTGACAACAACCAAAAGAACCATGTCATTTTCCCACCGTGATGGGACAAAAAGTCTAACTTTAATGCAGTTCTTAGATCATTAGTGAGACTGAAATGCTGTTTTGCTTACTAGCCATCTCAATTTCTAAACGATGAAACTTAAGCTATTCCAAGTCCATCTACTGTTCTATCAGTGACTCACCACTCATTATAAAACACAGAAAAATCCAGCCAGCCAATAGAGCAGAGGAATGAACTGAGGAATGATGATCTAAAGTAAAACTCAGATTCTAAGCTTAAAATGATACTGGTGAATGAAGTCCAGGCAGGAAAAGCCTTGAGAAAATACCACTGAAAATGCAATCTTTTGTCCTCCACTATTCACATGTTATAATATGAGAAAGAGTGCCTAAGTTCTGTGGCATTCATAAATGCTGAACTGTCCTGTTCTAAAGAACAAACTCCTGATGGGCTGGGAAGGTGGCTCAGTGGTAGAGTTCTTGCCTGGCATGCATGAGGCCCTGGGTTCAATGCCTCAACACCACATAAACAGAAAAAGCCAATTGCTGCTGGCTCACAGATGAAATCCTAGCTAGCTACTCAGGAGGCTGAGATCTGAGGATCATGGTTCAAAGCCAGCCAGGGCAGGAAAGTCTGTGAGACTCTTATCTCCAATAAACAGCCAGAAAACAGGAAGTGGCTCTGTGGCTCAAGTGGTAGAGCGCTTGCCTTGAACTGAAGAGCTGAGGGACATGGCCCAGGCCCAGAGTTCAAGCCCCATGAGCAACAAAAGGGAGGGAGGGAGAGAAAAAGGGAGGGAGGGAGGGAGGGAGGGAGGGAGGGAGGGAGGGAGGGAGGGAAGAGTGAGTGAGTTACAGGTGTCTAGCAAGTTCTGGGAGTGCACACCCCTCTGGGCACATGGTGGAATGTGGCAGACAGAGAAGTCATAGTTGAAAGGCACAGACAACTCTGCTACTGAGTAGTCTGCCTTGGGTCTTCCTCAGATGCGAAGTCCCTTCCTCCTAAATTCATAGGAAAAGAATGCCTCAACAGCCATGGCCTGGGACATCTCTGGAGACCCACCACCAGCACCACCACGGACCACTCTGCTTCCGTTCTCTTACAAGGGTTGGCCAAGGCCTCAAGACCTATCATGCAGACCTATGTCCTCTTTCCTTGACCTCCAGCTCTCCTGCCATTCCCTCTGCGCTGCCCTGTCTTCGAGTGCCTAGTGATCTGCGTTCCTCCCACATGCCAAGTGCAACACCATGCTTCTGCACTTCCTGTTCACTGCACTTAGCTCCCCAAATGGCCATCCATGGCTTTTTTGCTCACTGGTCTTGAATCGAGGGTCCCTCCGTCAGCAAATCCTTACCAGGCTGCCACTATCTCCCATCGCCTGACTCCATGTTCTTTTGTTTTTCCTTATTGCCAGTTGATTTATTACCGATGAGTTGATTTTGCTGGTCACTGAGTGCTTGTCTCCTCACAGAAGTAGGACCTCAATTAAAGTACAACAGCTCGCCTTGTCTACTCCTATGATACCTTACCTCTTATGCTGCCTGATGGCATATGGCAGTTGTCAATCACTACATTTACTTGTACTCACTTTTTTTTTCCTTTGGTGGGTCGTGGGGCTTGAACTCGGCCTGGGCACCGTCCCCGAGCTCTTCAGCTCTAGCCGAGCACTCTACTACTTGAGCCACAGCACCACTTCCAGTTTTCTGGTGGTTCATTGGAGATAAGTCTCACTGACTTTCCTGCCCAGGTTGGCTTTGAAGCATGATCCTCCGCCTCCTAAGTAGCTAGGATGACAGGCGTGAGCCACCAGTGCCTGGCTTGTACCCACTCTTTTTTTGGATCAGTCTTGGGGCTTGAACTCTGGGCCTGGGCGCTGTCCCTCAGCTCTTTAGCTCAAGGCTAGTGCTCTACCACTTGAGCCACAGAGCCACTTCTGTTTTTTTGGTGGTGTATTGGAGATAAAAGTATCACAGACATTCCTGCCCAGGCTGGCTTTGAACTGCAATCCTCAGATCTTGGCCTCCTGAGTATCTAGGATGACAGGTGTGAGCCACCAGTGCCCAGCTTTTACCCACTTTTTTTTTTTTTTTTTTTTTTGTCGGTCGTGGGCCTGAACTCTGGACCTGGGCGCTGTCCCTCAGCCCTTCAGCTCAAGCCTAGCACTCTACCACTTGAGCCACAGTGCCACTTCCAGCCTTTTCTGCTTATGTGGTGCTGAGGAATCGAACCCAGAGCCTCATGCATGCAAGGCAAGCACTCTACCACTGAGCCACCTTCCCAACCGCTTGTACCCACTCTTGAAGCAACACTAAAATGATAGTAAAGGACTAGACACATCAGTGCACAGCTTACTCCCAACTTTGGAGAGACTGAGTAAAATCTTGTTTTAAGTCTGTGCGGGTGTGGGGGATTGAACTCAGAGCTTTGTACTTGCTAGACAGGCACCTATGGTGTATATGTACATGTATACATAATTAGTATTGTGTGTATATGAATTTTATCTATAACGGAGTATTATTCATTCATCAAGAAAGATAAAATATAACTATGTGCCGGTGGCTTACATCTGTAATAATAGCTACGTAGGAGGCTGAGATCAGAGCTGGTCAAAATGTAACCTCTTTTACAATCGAATGATAACTAATAAAAAGATATAGAACACAAAATCAGCAACAAAAAATCTAAGACAAAAGATTTCATCTACAAGAGACACTTTAATTCTGTCACCAGCAGTGGAGAAGGCCAATATAACCTGACTAGATGTAGGGAACTTGGGTTGGAAACTAAATTAAGGATGTTAAGATGAGGGCTGGGGCATGCCTCATAGGCAGAGCAAAGGCCTAGCAAGCACAAAGCCTTGAGTCAAATCTCAGTACTGCCCCCCACACACAAAAGATTTTTGGAAGTGGAGCTTTGACTCAAGCACTAGTTAGCATTGAGTGAAAATCTAAGAGACAGTACCCAGACCCTAAGTTCAAGCTCTTGTACAGGCGCATGCACACGCACAGGCACCATGTTCAGAAGCAGGAAAACCTCTAGGATCCTACTGAACTTTGCACAGCTGGGCAGCTGGTCTGGCCAAAGGCAGTCACTGTTTTCTCTGGAAAGAGAAATAGAATCAATCTTTGAGTCACAGTGGAAGGTACGAAACCATTCCAAAAATGGGGCAGGTAAGCTCTTCATTAGTGCTGAGATCCCAGATTTTTCTCTTCTGGCCCTTGACACAGGTAGCTCGAAAAACCTGCAGATACCCAAGTAGGTGTGGTGCTATGGACAGTCCAGCCAGGCATATTTCTGACATCCTAACAGACACAAAAAAATATGACGAGATAGTCCAGAAAAGGCCTGAAACTGAAGCTCCAAACACATACAAAGCAGCCTGAAGCAAACAGTAACTTGAGGGAAAAGAAAATCTTAAAGAACATAGCTACTGAGATGTGAGATGGTGCATCCCTAAAACAAAGAGGAATACAGGTGTAAGAGAAAGCTTAGAAAAAAAAAAAAAAAAAGAAAAGAAAAACCAGAGCTACAAATCTTTGAGATTATCTTCAGAAAAAGAATGGAAAGGGCTGGGAAGGTGGCTCAGCGCTAGAGTGCATGCCTTGCAAGCATGAGGCCCTGGGTTCGATTCCTCAGCACCACATAAACAGAAAAAGCCGGAAGTGGCTCTGTGGCTCCAGTGGTAGAGTGCTAGCCTTGAGCTGAAGAGCTGAAGAGCTGAGGGACAGCACCCAGATCCAGAGTTCAGGCCCCATGACCGACCAAAAAAAAAAAAAAAGAATGGAAAGTCAAGGATACAACCTTGCAACAGATGTAAGGATGAGGGTTTTCTTCCCCTTCTTTCAGAGGTGATATACAGTGTGGCCAAGAGCATATAATAATGTACCAGGGAGAATGTCCTCTTCTCCCTGGGTTTTGGCCTCTCCTTTCAGTGGAGCACATCTTCTACAGGCTGCCAAACAATGAGATAAAGGTTTTGAAAGGTCATGTTCTGAAAAGGCTTTATTCTCCCCGAGTGGGAGTTTGGACATCATTTTGCTCTTCCACTTATCCTGCCCCCTTACCCCCAATATCAAATGAGAGCAAATTTTAAATGTTTTCACCACACACACACACACAAAAGATATCTGATATGATTAACATGTTCGCCAGTTTGACTTTATAATTCCACACCATAAACAATAACATCACTGTGTACCCCCTAAATATAATCAACTTTAATTTGTCAACTGATAACTTAATTTTTTGAAGACTTGAAAAAAAGGTAGATTAAAAAAACAAACAAACAACAACCAAGAAAACCAGAGCACTAATCCAGAAAGTCCAACTGTAGAATTCCAGGAAGAGAAAGCAAGAAAATGAGAAGAATCAAAGCAATTAACCAAGAAAAACTTGAGTTTCCAAATGAAGGGTTCTAAAGACTAAAAAGACACTGTATGGAACAGCCCCCAAAAGAATTCTGCCCAAAGCATTCTGAATCTCACACATTGTTCACCAAGAAAAGCATAGTTTACATATGAAAATTAAAGATTCAGTATAGCCTGAAACTTCAGAAACTGTGAAAGCATGATGAAAGGGTGGAATTAATCCCTTTCAGACACACAGCAGAGTTCTTAAGACCCTGAAACCTAAAAAAAAAAAGCTAGGCACCAGTGGTGCTTGTATTCCTAACTACTCGGAAGAGTAAGACCTGAGGATAGTTGTTCAAAGCCAGTCTGGGCAGCAAAGTCCATGAGACTCCACTAAACTATCAAAAAAGCCCTTAGTGGAATCTGTGGCTCAAGTAGTGGAGAGCGAGTACTAAGGAAATGGATATGGATCTCAGAGACAGCACCCAGGCCCTAAATTCAACCCCAGAAGTGGTGCACCAAAAAACAAGCCAAACAAAAAACCCAGGCAGGCAGCATGGCTCAAGTGATAGGGTATCACTTTAGCAAGCTCAGGGCCCTGCATTCAAAAACCCAGGATTGCAATCAACGAATGAATGTAATTCTTACAAAGTAGGGTGGTCAGACACAGTGAAGTAAGCTAACAAGATAACTAACACAAGGACAAAAAGACAGACATATCTCAGTGTGTGTGGCTTCTCTTTTAGTGGCATTTAGGGAATTTCAACAGCCTGATAATGTAACAGCCCGCAAGGGATTTAACCCTTAAAATGCTTGAGTTTAGAAATTAGTTAAAAAAAAAAAAAACTTCACACTACCCCAAATAACGTGTAGTTTTAAAATGTTATACATATAAAAATAATTTAATTATTTGGTTACTGATTAATTTAAATTTTTTGATTAATCAAAAAGGGAGAAGCTTTCTATGACCACCTGGGCCACATGGCCCATGAAAAGGATGTATATTCAAGGGAAAATAAGTACTCCAAAAGGCATTTTCTCTGCTCCCACTTTTCAGTTGGTAAGCACTAATGGAGAACCTATCTGATACATGAGAAAGATCATGTCATCCTAGTGAGAATGTTACAATCAACTGAAATCGTGTCTCAACACCACCTCCCAGTTCCGACGGACTATCAACCTGCTGCTGATGTGCTGCTCCTTTCCTGCTCTTCCTGTGTAGAACAATCGATTCTGCTTACACCACTAATCATCTCCAACGACTACGTTGTTGTCTTTTTAGGTTCGGACCAGGGCTTGAACTCGGTACCTGATACTTCTCTCATTGGCTGTCCTAGATACTTGGAAGGTAGAAACGGAACGAGTTTCAGTTTGAGGCCAGAAAAAATAAAAAAGTAAGAATCTATCTCAACAAGTAAGTTGGGTGTGGCGTGTGGGCCTCTGTAATTCCAGTTACACTGGAGGTATGGGGAGGCCAGTCTGGCAAAAACACAAGCCCTGTCTGAAAGGTGACTAAAGCAAGAAGGGCTGATGGTCTGACACCTGCCTAGTAGCGTGAAGCCCTGAGCAGAAGGGGGAGGGGGAGGTCTGAAGTGCTGTCTTAATTACAAGTCCATCGTCTAGACCAGACAAGCTGCTGGAGAAAGAGAAAAGTCTACCACCGCATCCCCCAAGACTCATAGACAGCGCTGGCGCCGGCCTTCGCAGTACACTCCTCCTCCGTCGTTGAAATGCTAAGTTAGGACAAATGGCTGGAGTCAGGCAAGTAGAAGACGTTTCCAGAAATTCTTCCATCAGGCCACTTCCGAGTCCGCCTGCCCACCAGAGGGCGCTGTGGCCAGGCGCGCGCCGGCCAGCGCGGCGGCGTCGGGGCCGCGGCCTCCTGCAGGCGCCGCGGGAACTCGCGGCGCGGACGCCCAGTGACGTCGTCTGGGCGAAGGTGGACGGGACAGGCAGCCACGGTGCTGAGCCCAGGTCAAGGCGGACGTCCGGCCTGGCGCCGGTGGCTCGCGCCCGTCCTCCTGGCTGCTCAGGAGGCTGAGATCCGAGGACCGCGGTCCAAAGCCAGCCCGGGCAGGGCAGGCCGGGGGACTCTGCTCTCCCATGCACCACCAGGACACCGGACGTGGCGCTGGGCTCCAGCGCGCTCGCCGGAGTTCAAGAGCGCGGGGACAGCGCCCAGCCCCGAGTGCGAGCCCCACGACCCACCAAAATGAAGCCCACGCTACCGTGAGGCCTGAGAGGCCGCTAACTGGCCGCGCGCGCCCGGCCTAGCCCTGGCCCGGGCCTAACGCCCCGCAGAGGGGGCCTGGCGGGCGGACGGCGTCCCGCGGCCGCGGGGCCGGCCTCCGGCAGGCTGAGGGTCGGTGCCGGGCCCGGCCCGAGCGCTGTCACCCGCGCCCCGCGCCCGCCGGCGTCGGGCCCATTCCGAAGGACCTAGACCCACTCGGGGCGCCGAACGCAGGGGCAGCGGCCCCCCGCGAATGCCGGAGGGGAACGGCCGGTCGGGTCGGAGCCCCTGGCTCGGTCAGCCCGCGGCCGGCCCTCGACGCGGGGCCGGGCTTGCCAGGAAGTCCTCCCGACGGCGCGCCGGGAGGGCCGGGCCGCGGCTCCGCGCGGGCCGCCCGGGCGCGCACGCGCAGCCTCCTCGGCGGGGCGCCCCGGGGAGCCGCCCGCGGAGGCCCGGCCCCGGCCCCGCTCCCCCGCCCCGCGCAGGCCGCGGCCCCGACCCCGCCGGCGCGCGGAGGCCGCGTCCCCAGGGACGGGCGCGACTCTATGGTCCGCGCGGGCCGCGCCCCCACGTGACCCGCGGGCAGCCAATCCCGGGGCGGAACGCGCCACCGAGACGGCCGCGACGCCGGCTAGAGCAGCCCGCGGGCGGCTCGCCAGCGCACCAACCCGGCTCGGCGCTCCAGGCTCGGTGCTGCCGCCATCTTCCCGGAGGAAAGGGCAGCGGCGAGGGCCCCTCCCGCCATCGCTCTGCACGGACACCGCCACCTCCCGCCCCGCTGCCTCCGGCCCGCCGTGACCCCTCGCGTTCTGAGAAAGCGCCCTTGCCCCACCTCTAGCTGCCCACCAGGCGAAGAATCTCGTTACCTGTTCCACTCTTACTAGCGTGAGGAAACCAGGCTCATAAGGTAGGAACTGTGGCGAAACAGGGACAGGCCGCCATCTTGGTAAAGGAGAAGAGGCTACGCTTGACCCCCCCGCCCCCAGCCTCTATATGGCCAACCGCCGTGGGAGGGGCAGCGCGCCTGCTCAGAGGCGGACGACGGCCGCGGCCGCGCCTGCGCGCTGGGAGCCGGCCGCGCGGGAGGGGCGGGAGGCGGGACCTGGGCCCCGGAAAGCGCTGGCAGGGGGCGGGGCGATGACGCGGCGGTCTGCGCGCGCACCAGGGCGGGGCGGGGCCTGGCGGGGCGGGGTGGGGCGGAACCGAACCGGACCTCGGCGCGGTCGCTCGTCCGGGCTAGGCGGGTTGAGGTGAGTGCCCCGGGGGTGCGCGGCCGCCGCGCGCCGCGGCGTGCCCACGACGCTCCTGCGGAGGTGCGGGGTGCTCCGCGCCCCGGGCTGGGCGCCGTCCGGCGCGGGTGGGGGAGGGCGGCCGCGCGCCGGCGCGGGCCCCGGGGCGGGGCGGGCCGCGCGCACTCGTGCGGTGGGGCCGTCCGGCCACTCACGGTGCCGTTTTGTCCAGGAGGCTCGGCGGCCCTCTAGCCGACGGCCGCCGCGGCCTTCCTCGGGGCGGGGGCGGCTAGACAAAGCGCCGCGACGCCGGGAGACGGCCCGCGCGGGCCCGCGGGGCCTCCGGACCACGCCAGGCCCCAGTACCCGGCCCCCGACCCCCCCAGGTTGCCCCACCTTCTGACCAAGCCAGGCCCCAGGCGCCCCAACCCCCCGACCACGCCAGGCCCCAGGCGCCCCTCCCCAACACGCCAGGCGCCTCCCCCTTCCCCCATCACACCAGGGGCCCCACCCCCGACAACCCCAAGGCCGCTACCTCCCCCAAGCCAGTCCGGGCCCTTTTACCTCTTTGTGGTCTGTAGCTTCTACCCTGCCGGTCCTGACCGCACTTGAACTTGTTCAAACCGGTTGGCTTTCCCCCAAACCCTCCCACTGCCCAGCTTCTCCTTTGGTTCGGGTCTTTGCCTGTCCACCCGTGGTTCACTGGGGCTGGATGAGGGGCTCTGTGTGGTAACGATCACCCTCACCCTCCCTCATTTCCTTACCCGGGCCAGCGTGTGGTGGGGTCTCAAATCATGGTATTCAAATACATTTAATATTCTAAGGTGGTTCAGCTGGACGTTGGTGACTCACGCCAAAAATCCTAGCTACGCCGGAGGGCAAGATCTGAGAATTGAGACAGATCTGTTATCTTCAAATAACCAACAACCAATAAGGTGGCTGAGGTGTTGCAGTGTCAGCCGACAGACAGCGGGAGTTCAAACCCCAGTACCAGCAAAAAAAAGTCTTGTAAGGATTGGCTCATGGGATCATGCATGTTATCCCAGGTCACAGAGAGCAAAAGTTAGACCTTATCTCTCAAAGAACAAATTGTATCCTACCGAGGGGGTGGAGGGAGGATCACTGCAGACCTTCTCTTTAAGAGGGAAAAAAAATTAAGCAAAAAAGAAATGGGGACGTTATCTAGCTGGAAATCATGAATCCTAACTGCATGGCTCCTAAAACAACAAAAAGAGCAGTCTTGCCTTCATAAGGAAAAATATGGCAAGTGGTCATGAAAACTGGTTCATGCTTCTAAGATTTAGTATTTTTAATGATTTGTTTCTTGTAGCTCCCATTCAAGTATTATCATTAATACTACTTTTGTGCCTGTCTTGGGGCTTCCGTTCAGGGCTTTGTGGTCCTGAGCTTTTTTGCTCAAGGCTAGCACTGTTCCACTTGAGCCATAGCTCCACTTCCACTTTTTGGTGGTTAACTAGAGGGAAGAGTGTCACAGACGAAATTTCCTTCCTGGACCAGCTTCAAATTGTGATCCTCAGATATCCTGAGAAGCTAGGATTGCATGCATGCTGTCTAGCAAACACATGGACACTTTTGGAGATTTCTAAAACCTGGTTGCTATTATTTTATTTGCAATTTTCACATACACTTTCCTGAATGAGGTTGGTTTATGCTGTTTGCTTGCCCTGCTCTTCTTGCTGTGAGATCTGGATTAGTTGCTGAAACTTCACTGTTTTCTTAAAGTAGCACACATTCCTTTCTCTGTAGTGGCTTGAAGTAGTTGAGCAAAATTATTCTAAACTGTTTAGGGTTCTATAGAACTGTGTTCTAATTCCATCTAGTTTTTGTCCTTTTTCATTGCTTCGTTTATATGTTTAAGTAGCATTGGTTCTAATGTTTTCCAGCAGGAATTAGATGTATATTCTTGAGTTTTCATGCCCTATTTCTTTTTTTTTTTTTTTTTTTTTTTTTTTGTCGGTCGTGGGGCTTGAACTCTGGGCCTGGGCGCTGTCCCTCAGCTCTTCAGCTCAAGGCGAGCGCTCTACCACTTGAGCTACAGGGCCACTTCCGGTTTTCTGGTGGTTTTATTGGAGATAGGAGTCTCACGGTCTTTCCTGCCCGGGCTGGCTTTGAACCACGATCCTCAGATCTCAGCCTCCTGAGTAGCTAGGATTACAGGCGTGAGCCACCAGCGCCCGGCTCATGCCCTATTTCTTAATTTAGGATTGTTGATGATTTTGTTTTCTTGTTTCTTTTTCTTATTTTTGCCTACTTTGATTGGGTTGCTGTTTATTTAGTTGTTTGTTTTTTTTTTTTTATCGGTTGTGGGACTTGAATTCATGGCCTACATTCTGTCCCTGAGATCATTTTTTCAAGGCTAGTACTCTACCATTTGAGCCACAGCTCCATTTTTGGGTTTTGAGTGATTAGAGATAAGAGTTTCACAGGGGCTCTTCTGCCCTTGGTTGTCTTGGCTGGCTTTTAATCACAGTCCTCCGATCTTAGCGTCTTGTCTAGCTAGGATTCCAGGTGTGAGCCACCAGCATCTGGCTTGAATTTTTCCTCTTTAATATGGAAGTTGCACTACATTATTATTGTTGTTGTTGTTGTTTGGTTGGTTTAGGGCTTGAACTCAGGGCCTGGGTGCTGTCCCTCAGCTCTTCAGCTCAAGACGAGAGCGCTCTACCACTTGAACCACAGTGCCACTTCAGGTTTTCTGAGTGGTTTATTGGAGATAAGAGTCTCATGAACTTTCCTGCCCCGGCTGGTTTTGAACTCTGCTCCTCAGATCTCAGACTCCTGAGTAGCTACAATTGCAGGTGACCTGGCTTGCTCCACGATTTTTAAAGAGGTTTGTCTTCCTTTTCTTTCATGATCAACAAGATATTTAGCTTTTTTTTTTTTTTTTTTTTTTTTTTTTTTGTCCGTCGTGGAGCTTGAACTCTGGGCCTGGGCGCTGTCCCTCAGCTCTTCAGCTCAAGGCGAGCGCTCTACCACTTGAGCTACAGGGCCACTTCCGGTTTTCTGGTGGTTTATTGGAGATAGGAGTCTCACGGTCTCTCCTGCCCAGGCTGGCTTTGAACCGCGATCCTCAGATCTCAGCCTCCTGAGTAGCTAGGATTACAGGCGTGAGCCACCAGCGCCCGGCTTTCTTTTTTTTTTTTTTTCCTGGTCAGTCATGGTGCTTGAACTCTGAGCCTGGGCGCTGTCCCTCAGCTCTTCAGCTCCAAGTTAGAGCTCTACCACTAGAGCCACAGTGCCACTTCCAGCTTTTTCTGCTTGCGTGGTGCTGAGAAATAGAACCCAGGGCCTCATACATGCTAGGCAAGCACTCTACCACTGAGCCACCTTCCCAGCCTGATTCTTAGCTCTTTTTATGTAAAATCAAGAGGTAGCTTCTGCTGTAATGGTCTGTGTTCCACCTGTGTCAGTACTGTGGGAAGTCTGTATTCCATCTGTGTAAGTACTGTGGGAAGTCTGTATTCCATCTGTGTAAGTACTGTGGGAAGTCCGTATTCCATCTGTGTAAGTACTGTGGGAAGTCCGTATTCCATCTGTGTAAGTACTGTGGGAAGTCTGTACTCCATCTGTGTAAGTACTGTGGGAAGTCTGTACTCCATCTGTGTAAGTACTGTGGGAAGTCTGTGTTCCGTCTGTGTCAGTACTGTGGGAAGTCTGTATTCCATCTGTGTCAGTACTGTGGGAAGTCTGTGTTCCGTCTGTGTAAGTACTGTGGGAAGTCTGTGTTCCACCTGTGTCAGTACTGTGGGAAGTCTGTATTCCATCTGTGTCAGTACTGTGGGAAGTCTGTGTTCCATCTGTGTCAGTACTGAGGGAAGTCTGTATTCCATCTGTGTAAGTACTGTGGGCAGTCTGTATTCCATCTGTGTAAGTACTGTGGGAAGTCTGTATTCCACCTGTGTAAGTACTGTGGGAAGTCTGTGTTCCGTCTGTGTCAGTACTGTGGGAAGTCTGTATTCCACCTGTGTAAGTACTGTGGGAAGTCTGTGTTCCGTCTGTGTAAGTACTGTGGGAAGTCTGTATTCCACCTGTGTAAGTACTGTGGGAAGTCTGTATTCCACCTGTGTAAGTACTGTGGGAAGTCTGTGTTCCACCTGTGTAAGTACTGTGGGAAGTCTGTATTCCATCTGTGTAAGTACTGTGGGAAGTCCGTATTCCATCTGTGTAAGTACTGTGGGAAGTCTGTGTTCCATCTGTGTAAGTACTGTGGGAAGTCTGTATTCCATCTGTGTAAGTACTGTGGGAAGTCTGTGCTCCACCTGTGTAAGTACTGTGGGAAGTCTGTGCTCCACCTGTGTAAGTACTGTGGGAAGTCTGTGCTCCACCTGTGTAAGTACTGTGGGAAGTCTGTACTCCATCCGACCCATAACTTCTTTAGAACGTTTTAATTCTCTGTTCTCACTGCGGCCCCCAGCTAATTTGCTGAGATGGTTCATTATTTTTTCCCCTCTATTTTATTGATAAAATTATCTTAGATGTTCTTTCTATTCAGTAGATCTTAATTCATTCCTCTATTACGTGAGCCCAGATAGTTGGTTAATGTATCAAGTTTGGTCTTCTTTACTTTTAGAAAAATATTTGCTACTTTATTCTTTTCCTTTGTCTTTTTTTTTTCCCCATTGGGAATTCTTATGGCTAATAATGTTGGTTTTCTAGATTTCCAGGGCAGGGCTTACAGTGAACCCCACTGAGAAGAAAAACCAACGTGGTAAACTCGATCTTCCATGAGTTGTAATGCTGTGGAGTTTCAGGCTCATGAATTTACCTTGGATAACTAGGCCAAATACATTGCCAATGTGGGGATCGTATTTCTTCCCAGATGCTTGGGAACATTTCCATTCAAAAGTTAAATTTGGTATGATATGTTAGAAATGTTAAGGTTTAGAAAAAACCAGGAAGATGACAAAGTAGCAGATGAAAAGAAGCTTTCTACTAAGTTTCTGTGGTTCCAGAGGAAATCAGATTTGGTTGTATCCCTTGAGCTTGTTTGTTACTGAAAGTTAGCCAAGTCTTCTTCCTTTCCAAGAGCTTCAGGGTTCTAAAATTTGTATAAAGCTCCAGCTGTCTCTAAAGTACTGTCACAACTCACAGATACCTAGATGCCTTGGTCTCCCACAAATGTAGTTCACATCACACCCCGTGCCTAGTGTCAAAACCTAATTTCAAGGTCTATGGGGGGGGGTCTAGAGTGGGTTGCACATCGGCACTACTTGAAAATGTGGAAATGGTCTGTATGTCGCTTTCATTGACTTGTAATTTTAATATATTTTTATGATGAATAATGTGTATTTAATCTCTTCTGGGGAAGTATTTGAGGCACTTGAGAAGCAAAATGAAATAAGCTGCTGATATATGTGGATTTCCTTACAGGCCAGTTTATGGGGTTAAGTGTGTATGTGTGCATATGTCTGTTTATTATTGCTAGTATAAAGGTGATAGAGGGGTTACAATTACATAAGTCAGGTAAAGAATACACTTGTAGATCAGAGAGACATATGTTCTCCCTGATATGTAAAAGTTAGATCTAAAACACACTGAGATAGGACAAATTACACAGGATTCTAGTTACTCACATACAATGAGACCAAAAGCAAAGAACATAGTCTTAGGAGAGAATCAGAAAGGTGCAATACCCAACTACTTTATATGTATATAAAATGATACACATACTGAAACTCTAAAGACTTTTTTCTTAATTTTGTTTTTCTTTTTCTGATGATTCTACATTCTTTATCTTATACATGGTGTGTTCGTGTGCATATCTGTGGAAGGAGGGTACAGAATCTGAGGAAAATGGGTGAAAAAGTGCAGTAGTGGAGTGTACTGGACACTGATGAAAGTGAACTGTGCAACTCATGAGTGGAAATGGGAAGGAGGGAATGGGAGAGGATAAGGGAACAGATGACACTGTATGAAAGGAAATGAACTTGTTACCTGACACGTGTAAATGAAATCCTGGTGTTTATCACCTCTAAAATGAGAAAAAGTGATGGAAGGGGTGACATTGTCCAAAAAACAAATGTACTCATTACCTGACTTATGAAATAGGAATCCCTCTGTATAACACCTTAATAACAATAAAATTATATTTTAAAATACAGTACATTTCTTTGTGGACCATGTCATCCTGTCTCTCACCCAGTTTTTCTCTCCCATCTCCTCCACAATTTATAGCTCATTATCAACATAGTATCCAGTTTTACTCATTGTAAATAGTCTGGTTTACTACTTTGGAACCTTAATTTTTTGGGGGAGGGGGGTGTTCGGTCATGGGGCTTGAACACTGAGCCTGGGCGCTGTCCCTCAGCTCTTCAGCTCAAGGCTAGTGCTCTTCCACTTGAGCTACCACACCACTTCCAGTTTTCTGGTGGCTAATTGGCGATAAGGGTCTCACTTTCCTGCCCAGGCTGGTTTTGAACCACGATACTCACATATCAGCCTCCTGAGTAGCTAGGATTACAGAAGTGAACCTCCGTGCCCGGCTGAATCCTTAATTTTTTAAAATCCTGTTTCTCCCTTTATTTCAAGCCTAAATTTAAAATTCTAAGGTGAGGGGGCTGGGAACGTGGCTCAGTGGTAGAGTGTTTGCCTTGCATGCCTGAGGCCCTGGGTTCAATTCCTCAGCACCACATAACAAAAAGAAAAAAGCCGGAAGTGGCGCTGTGGCTTAAGTGGTAGAGCACTAGCCTTGAGCTGAAGAACTGAGGGACAGCACCCAAGCCCAGAGTTCAGGTCCCATGACTGGACCCAAAAATAAAGAAAGAAAGAAAGAAAGTAAAATTCTAAGATGAATTATACTTACATATTGTTAATTTGCTAAACAGTATCAAGTAACAAATGTTGATTTTTTTTTTTTTTTTAGCCAATATATAGCTAAGAAATTTCATTAGAATTCCTGTTTCTGAATATTGTCTATTCTCTGGTAGAAGTATGAGTTTTTGCAAATGGTAATTTATGTGCAAAGTACCATTACTATAATTCTTCACCCTTTGTCCCTCTATTTCTACGCCTCCCCTTATACCCTGCGTTTTGTTTTGTTGTAACAGATAGAGGAAAACAATCAAGAAAAATGTCTAAGGTAAGATCATTCTTTGTCATATATCTGTAGTATAAAGACAATTGCTTTATTATTTCAGACTATTTACAATCAGGATTTTTGTGATATATTTGATTCATTAAGACAGTTTATAAGGTAGCTGGGTGTGATAGCTCATAAGTATAATCCTAGATACTTAGGAGACAGAGATAGGCAGGATTGTGGTTCAAGTCAAATCTGGGCTAAAAAGTTAGTGAGACCTTATCTCAAAGAACAAGCTGAGTGGTCAGACATGTTTGCAATTTAACTATGCCAGAGGTATAGGTAGGAAAATAAGGTTCTAAGACCAACCTGGCAAAAACGTGAAACCATTAAAAATAACCTATGCATAAAGGCCTGAGCGTAGTTCAGATGATAGAGTTCTAAAATACTTGTCATTCTTTTTTTGTTTAATTTTTTATTTCTACTGATTCGGAAACTGATTGATTGATTGATTGATTGTCAGTCTCGGGACTTGAACTCTGGGCCTGAGAATTATCCCTCAGCTCTTCAGCTCAAGGCTAGTGCTCTATTGCTTGAGCCATAGCACCACTTCCAGTTTTCTGGTGGTTAATTGGAGATAAAGAGTCTCATTGACTTTGTTGTCCTGGCTGGCTTTGGACCGTGACCCTCAGATCTCAGCCTCCTGAGTAGGATGACAGGTGTGAGCCACCAGCACCCAGCTTCTTTCAGGTTTTTTCTAAATGCATTAAAATCACTAGATCATGTTCAGTTGACCAAATAATATAAAATTGTAGTAATTTATATGATGTGGCTATTAGGCTTAATAATGTGGCTATTAGACTTAATAAATTGGTTTAGCTCAACCCTGGTAAATTGGCCCAGAGCTCTGAAATAAATTAGTTGTGAAGGACATTAGGCTGAAAAAAAATCCAAAATTGTGGTTAAAACTGCAAGGTTACTTCTCTTTAGTATTTTATTTTTTTAGACTATCCAAATTTTTTTAAAAATCACTTTTTTTCCTAGTATAGAACACAAATAAGTAAATATTAGCCATTATTTTACCACCCAGAAATATTAAGTCAGTTGATTGGCTTAAAATTTCTCATTTTCAGTAATTTTGCTTTTACTAATGAGTGATCAGATCTCCATGTATTTCCACTATTATCAGGTCTTTCCATCAAGAAGTACTGATGTATCCCTCTGGGCAGCTATGATCATCTCATTCTGTTCTTTCCGTTCTTGGTTTCTGAAGCTAGAATCTCAACATGCCACTCCTGATTGTCCAGGAAATAACCCTTGGAGGTTATTTAGCCAGATTTATTGTATTAAACTACTGTTGGTTTGGTACTTCTTTGGTACCTTAATTTTTTAAATCTTATTTCTTCCTTTATTTCAAACCCAAATCTGAAATTTTTAAGATGAATTATACTTGTGTGTTGTTAACTGTTAAATAATATTGAGTAACAAAATGTTGAGTTTTAGGCCAGTACATAGCTAAGGAATTTCATTAGAATTCCTGTTTTTTTTAATGCTATCAAGTGAATATTGTAAATTCTCTGGTAGAACTAACTTTTTGGAAATGTTGATTGATATGCAATTTTTTTAATTTGTCACAGATCTGATTATATCTTCAAGTGATCAATGTGCCTTTTAGCTCTTTCCCCCCCCCCCTTTTTATCTTATTTTAGCAACAACCAGCTCAGTTTATAAATCCAGAAACTCCTGGCTATGTTGGATTTGCAAACCTTCCCAATCAAGTTCACCGAAAATCAGTGAAAAAAGGTTTTGAATTCACACTGATGGTGGTTGGTAAGAAACTAATTTATATCCTCAATTTTATTAAATAGGTGTCCCTTCTTTCCCAACCTGTGGAATATAGTAGTGTGACCCATAATATAAGAGGGAAAAATTCCTTTGTGTGGCCAGATCATCTTGGGAACTTAAAACTATATGTAGTCTTTAAAACTTCTTGAGAATTTAAAAATATATGTAGTCTTTAAAACCTTTTGCTCAATAGTAAAATACCATTTCTATGGTGTCCTCCTTTGTATGTAACAAAGGGCTTTTTCATTGTGACAGCTAGTCTCCAAATGACCTCTTCGTGTTCACATACCTGGTAGTCCCCTTGTACACTGACATAGTCTAAATAACGTGAGTGAGACATTGCGGAAATGGTGTGATTTCCAGGACAGGATTTTAAGACATAGTATGTTTTCCATCTTCTGTTGAATCACTCAGGGAAGCCAGCTGCTAGGGTCTTCATAAGGAAGTCTGTAAAGCAAAGAACTTTGACTTGCTTAGTTCCTGTGTATATAACACACTTCACAAATGTCCTCCAGCCTTAGGCATGCTTCCCCAGTGTGACTGCCACCTTGAGTTAGAACTACCTTTTGACATTCTTGTATTTCTCACCCCTAAAATCTGTGAGAGATGTTTATGTTGTCCAGTAATTGTTACGTATTAACAGATAATGTCCCTATTTGAGCTTAGAATTGTATTGAATTGTCTCCTAACCAGTCGCTGGTGGCTCACAGCTGTAATCCTAGCTACTCAGGAAGCTGAGATCTGAGAATCATAGTTCAAAGCCAAGCCCGGGCAGGAAAGTCCCTGAGACCTTTAGCTCTAATTAACACCTCCACCCAAAAAAGGCTGTGAGTCAAGTTGTACAGCACCAACCTAGAGCAAAACAGCTCACGCATAGTACCTAAGCCCCTGAGTTCAAGCCCCCAGGACTGGCATACACAGACAAAAATTAACTTCTAAAATCATAAAGATGGGTATATTTTAAACAAGTAACTCCTTATTATATGATTGCCCCAAACATATTTCTTAAAGTCCATTAAATAGTCCCTTGTAATATTTTTGTTACAAGATAGTCTTAACAACAGATTATATACTATAAAGGAAAGAGTAATAGAAGTAATTAAAGCACAAAAGGGAAAAAGCTCAAAAGAATAAATTTTAGCCTCATTAGCTTATGGTATATTTTAACAAATCTTTTTTTTGGTCTGTCGTGGGGCTCGAACTCTGGGCCTGGGTGCTGTCCCTGCACTCTCCAGCTCAAGACAAGCACTCTACCGCTTGAGCCACAGCGCCACTTCCAGTTTTCTCTTGGTTTATTGGAGATAAGAATGTCTCACGGAGGGGCTGGGAAGGTGGCTCAGTGGTAGAGCGCTTGCCTTGCACACTCAAGGCCCTGGGTTCGATTCCTCAGCACCATATAAGCAAAAAGAAAAAAGCCGGAAGTGGCACTGTGGCTCAAGTGGTGGAGCACTAGCCTTGAGCTGAAGAGCTGAGGGACAGCGCCCAGGCCCAGAGTTCAGACCCATGACCGGACCCAAAAAAAAAAAATGAATGTCTCACGGACTTTCCTGCCTGTGCTGGCTTTGAACCTCGGTCCTCAGATCTCAGCCTCCTGAGTAGCTACTAAGATTACAGTGTGAGCCACCAGCACCCAGATAACTAGTTTTATATATAGAAAACAGCACAGAGGAAGAGGAAAAGAAATGTGAAAATGATAAATGGACAGGTCTTCAAGTGTTGTCCAATAAGACAAATATTTTTTTTTTGATCCGGTCATGGGGCCTGAACTCTGGGCCTGGGCGCTGTCCCTCAGCTCTTTAGCTCAAGGCTAGTGCTCTACCACTTGAGCCACAGCGCCACTTCCGACTTTTTTCTTTTTGCTTATGTGGTGCTGAGGAATCAAACCCAGGGCCTCAGGCATGCAAGGCATGCGCTCTACCACTGAGCCACCTTCCCAGCCCCAAGACAAATATTTTTTTAATACCAAAATTTTTTTTCAAAACATTACAAGGCGCATTACAACAAATTGGCCCAAGCCAGTAATGAAACAAGCTAAGCAGAATACAGCAGAGAAAAGCGTATCAAAGGCACGTAATCAGACTGGTGATAGGCACAGATCAGTAGTCAGAAAAGTAACCAGAACAAGAAAGGAAATCATTGCTTATGGAGGATCCAAAATGAGATGCATTAAGAATGGTTTGTTCTTCAAGGGAGCCTGGAAACAGCCATCAGCCTAGCCTCTGTGTTCTTCACTGATTCCTTCTATGAAGATAAATCAGAGTGAGCCTAGAGGATGTTGTTGGTTCTGTACCACATGAAGTTCTTTAGGTTGGAAGAAAGAGGTTTCAAATGGAAATTAGGCCTTAATTTGGCATGGAAATGGCAAGTGTATAAATACAGAAAAAAAAAGTGTATAAATACAGAAACTTACATTTAGTTTTTTTCAAAGATAATTATTCAAAATAAAAGGATACAGAAATAATATTGCTTAGGATTTTACAAAGGACAGGAAGACACAAACGTGCTACTCTAAACACACATTAAATGACAGAGTGTTATTTAAATGAAAATGGTATGTAAAGAAGCTAGGTAAGTACTACAAGTAAATTTCAAAATTTATGAGAATAGAAAATGACCTTGTATATAAGGAAAACGGCATAGAAACACAAAAATGTCAATAAAAATAAGAACAGGAGTTCTCAGTACAGAGTGGCCACCACAGAGGAGAGGTGACCACAGGCAGTGTTGGAGCAGATCGAGGGTCTTGCTACGAAGCTGGACCCAGAGGAGATGATAGAAAAGATGAGCGAGGACATGTTTTCCTCTTTATGGAACTTGCTCATCTTCAGGGCCCTGCTGTGAGTCACTCCGCTTATCTTAAAAACTGAGCAACATGTGAACCACATGATTTGAAGAATCTGACTACAGTTTCTTCTCTTGTCTGCAAATGAATGGGTCCAGAAAGATGTTAAGAGACTGATTGAATGGGCATAATTCTTGTTCAAAGCAAGTTGGACTGTGGTAACTAACCTTCATAGTTAAAATATAGAAAACTGTTTGAAATGTCTTATGGCCTTCACAGTATGTCCTTATGCCTGTGGTAGTTGGCCTCTGGGAGTTTGGTGTAATGATAAATAATGACAAAATCCACTTTCTAGCAGGTGTTAATTATAAGAGGATTATGTCTGAAAGAGCACCGTATTGTTGGTCATTTCTCTTTACATTTTTGTGTTCAGGGCATATTTGTGAAGAGTCTTCTACAATAGTTATGTTTTATGTAAACCAGCAAATGACCACAGTGACATTTAAGTACAGGGCCATCAGTCTATGTTTTTGGTAATCATACAATTGAGAAAACATGGAAATAGATAAGTGAAAACAGAAGTTACAGGAACCAGTCCTAAGAAGCTGAAGTGGCTACATTAAAAACAAAGCAGTCTTTACTGAAATACCAGAAATAAAGATAGCTAGATGTGGTGGTATGTACCTAGGATTCCCGCTTCTGGAGAGGCAAAGATAGGATTGATGTGTGATGCCAACCCACAATTTTAAAAAATACTCTTTCAGAGTGGCATATGCCTATAATCTCAGTGTTCTGAGGCTAGCCTGGGCACAGCCTAAGACCCTATCTAATTGAAGCAAAAAGGGCTATAGGTAAACTTGTAGTGAGAGTACCTGCCTAGCAAGCAGGAGCCCCAAGTTCAAACTCTAGTGCCACTGAAGAAAAAAGGGGCTGTGTGCCAGTGGTTCATGCAAGACTCCCGTAGTCATTGTACAAAGTATACAGCATACTGTTTTTATGAGGTACTTATCCCAAGCCCCAGCCTGAAGTAATTATTCCATGATTGGTCAGACGCAGGGAAGGTCATGACAAGGCTTTTATTTTCATTTAAAGGTGAATCCGGTCTAGGAAAATCAACTCTTATCAACAGTCTATTCCTGACTGATCTCTACCCAGAAAGAATTATACCTGGAGCTGCAGGTAAAGAAAAAATGCTGATGTGCATATAATTGATAATATGGCATAGCTCTGTGTCTTGTTTGTTTTTGTGTTTTCTTTAAACACGTAAGTTTCATGGGGAAAGCACAGGACCTGAGGTCCTCCTTGTTACAGATCTCATTTGACACAAACCCATGCATCTATCCTTTCATCTACAAACAACCATCATTTTCTTCCTACATTTTATGTCATTAAAAAGACTGCGTGAGCCGGGCGCTGGTGGCTCACACCTGTAATCCTAGCTACTCAGGAGGCTGAGATCTGAGGATCACGGTTCAAAGCCCGCCCAGGCAGGAGAGACCATGAGACTCCTATCTCCAATAAACCACCAGAAAACCAGAAGTGGCGCTGTAGCTCAAGTGGTAGAGTGCTTGCCTTGAGCTGAAGAGCTGAGGGACAGCGCCCAGGCCCAGAGTTCAAGCCCCACGGCCAACCAAAACAAAACAAAAAAAAAAAGACTGCATGGACAAGTACTGTAGAAAGAGATTTTTGACTACTCTTTGTTCTGACTGCTCCCAGGGAGGACACCAGCATCCATAAACACTGGAAAGTCTTAGACCACTTTTTCACTAGTGTTTTTAAATTCAATTTCTAAATGAATTCCTAATTTGTTGTTTTTTTTTTACACCAGAGACATTATATTACAGTTTTTTGTTTGTTTGGGTTTTTTTTGGGGGGGTATGGGGGGCTTGAACTCTGGGCCTCAGAGCAATCCTTGAGCCCTTCAGCTCAAGGCTAGTGCTCTACCACTTGAGCTACAGCACCACTTCCTGTTTTCTGGTGGTTAATTGGAGATGAGTCTCATGGACTTTCCTGCCCTGGCTGGCTTTGAACTGCAATCCTTAGCCTCCTGAGTAGCTAGGATTACAGGTATTTGCCACCAGTACACAGCTTATATTACAGTTTTAAACTTCCCAAGCAGCACATGAATTTTACCATTGACATTTCTTTTACTAACTCTGGGGTGATTTTAAACAATCCATGCTAGTTCCTGAGAACCTTCCAGGTCAAGTATTTGTAGAAACATCCGTAACAGGTAATGTCTTCTCTTCGTATGAGGCTTAATTATAAGATACAGTTGCTGTTAACTTTTGTTCCTTTCTTAGAGAAAATTGAAAGAACTGTTCAGATTGAGGCTTCAACTGTTGAAATTGAAGAGCGGGGAGTTAAGCTGCGCCTCACAGTCGTAGATACCCCTGGCTACGGGGATGCCATCAACTGCAGGGACTGGTACGCAGCCACAGCACCAGGGACTGTGTGTATTGATGCTCATTTATGCTAATATATTTCAATTGCTGCTTTCTGCTAGTAAGTGACTTAGATACAGATTGGGCTAACTGCATACCAGCCTTTGCAAATAAGAGCTTCTATAGAGAGTATCTATTTTGTCTTTGAGAGCACTTTAATGAGATCTAAGATTGCAAAGTCAGCCATCCATAGGCTATAAATACTACAAACACTTCAGTTTCGAACCCTTGGCATTGAACAAGATGCTCAGTAGCATGTACCTTCTGTGGGAGGAAGTAAAGTGACTGTTGGCATAATTTTCACAAGTTAGGAAATTAAGAAGTAGAACGTAGAGCTGCCTACTGCCTCTCACTCGTCCTGTGCAGATTCCTTTCTGGTTCTGACCTATAAGCATAAGCGTTGGCTTTGTAGTACTGGATTCTGGAAAGGTCCTTTCTCCTGTGTCAGGAGGCTCCTTACCCGAGGTCACTGAAGTGTTGTCCTGTCTGGCAGCTTGCTTGTCTTCCTTAGATCTGTGCCCCCGCTGCGTGTCATCCTCTGGGCAGGAGGCTGGTACTCCTTGCTCCTGACAGTTGCATTCCCAGCATTTGAGGAAAGTTCTTTAACTTGGCATAGTTCCCAGAAAACGTCCATTTTATCAGATTGAGGAGTTATATATGTTCAGTGGGAAAGGAGAGAAAAATGTGTTTTCCTTTTGAAATTAGGGACTACCAGTCTTTGTACCCTATAATGACTGTTGACATTGGTGTTTCAGTTTTAAGACAATTATCTCATATATCGATGAGCAGTTTGAACGCTATCTGCATGATGAGAGTGGCTTGAACAGGCGACATATCATTGATAACAGGGTGCATTGCTGCTTCTACTTCATCTCGCCTTTTGGACATGGGTAAGTCAGTTACTTACCATGGGGCCTGATTTTCTATGTATGTTTTACAAGTTTCCACAAACTGCCTATTGCAATAGAAGAACTGAGATGATTTAAGGAAAAAAATGAATGACTTCTTTGTTCTTTATGTGACAATTTAAAAATTGCTTTTAGACTGAAGCCCTTAGATGTTGCATTTATGAAAGCGATACACAATAAGGTGAACATTGTGCCTGTCATCGCAAAAGCTGATACTCTCACTCTGAAGGAACGGGAGCGGCTGAAGAAAAGGGTGAGTGGGAGCTAGACCAAGCTGTTTGGGGATGAGGGAGGCAGGGCTGCAGATTTTTTTTTTTTCTTTTTTTTTGGGTCCGGTCGTGGGGCCTGAACCCTGGGCCTGAGCACTGTCCCTCAACTCTTCAGCTCAAGGCTAGTGCTCTACCACTTGAGCCACAGCGCCATTTCCAGCTTTATCTGCTTATGTGGTGCTGAGGAATCGAACCCAGGGCCTCAGGCATGCAAGGCAAGCGCTCTACCACTGAGCCACCTTCCCAGCCCAGGGCTGCAGAATTTGTCCCATATTTTGACACCGGAATTCAGAGAATGCCTAATAGTTACAGATATTTTACCTTTTGCTTGCATGAAAATATTTTTGTTTTAAAAATTCTCCTTAGACAAATTAGACTTAAGGAATAGGGGTGGTTAAGTGCAAAGAGATTCCAAAAGTAATAGGTACATGACATGAACGTGGAATTGTGACCTGTCTCTGAAGTTCTATTACTTCAACGATCCATTTCAGAGTTTTAAGTTGCCTGTATCTGGGTTGTGACGGTGTCATACCCCAGCTCTCCACCTCCCCCACCCCAGCCTCCCCCCCCCCCCCATAGGATGGATATGCCTCACCTCCCACTACACTTGACACTGACTAGTTGTCTCTGTGGTACCTTATTTTACTACCCTATTCCTGTGTGTATCCTCTAAAGCTTTTTTTCTATTTTTGTGCTGGCCCAGGTGCTGTTTCTGACATTTTTTGTTCAAGGCTAGTGGCCTACCACTTGAGCCACAGCTCTACTTCTACAACTTTTTGGTTAATTATAGATAAGAGTCTAAGGACTTTCCTACCTGAGCTGGCTTTGCTCTGTGATGCAGCAATCTCAGCCTCCTGATGAGTTGCTAGGATTACAGGCATGAGCCACTGGTACCTGGCAGGCTTCTTTATTTTTAAAAAGTATTTTATCTTTTTCTGACTTTGTGCCTTAAAGTCCAGTTAACAAGTTCTTTTAAGGACCCACAGAAACAAGTGTTAGGTATTGTAAGGATATTATCTGTAACAACATCAGTAAATGAGATCATGTTTTTGGTTTAAAAAAATTTAAACTTCACTACATATAGCTTGCGACATTTTTTGTTGCTGTTGTTGTTGTTGTTGTTTGATGCCAGTACTTTGGCTTGAACTCAAAGCTAGTACTCTTATCACTTGAGCCATAACTCCACTTCAGGATTTTTGGTGGCTAATTGCCGATAAGAGTCTCAGGGACTTTCCTGCCTTGGCTAACTTTGAACTGTGATCCTCAGATCTCAGCCTTCTGAGTAGCTAGAATTACAGGTGTGAGCCACTCGCTCCAGACTTCCTCCTTGATTCTTTTTTTTTTTTTTTTTTGGTCCGGTCTTGGGGCCTGAACTCTGGGCCTGGGCGCTGTCCCTCAGCTCTTCAGCTCAAGGCTAGCGCTCTACCACTTGAACCACAGCGCCACTTCCGGCTTTTTTTCTTTTTGCTTATGTGGTGCTGGGGAATCAAACCCAGGGCCTCACGCATGCAAGGCAAGTGCTCTACCACTGAGCCACCTTCCCAGCCCCTCGTCCTTGATCCTTATTGGACACAGTATTCCATTGAATGAATGTGTGGTAGTTTATATTTCTATTTCTCTCTTGATGGATATTTGGCTTATTGTTTTGTTTTGCTCTGGTTCCCTTTTGGACCAGATTTCCTGTTACTTTGTTTTTTGCTATCAGACCAGATAAATTCCTACATTAGCACATTAGTCATGACTGCTACCTGAATCTGATGGTAATTGCAGGGTCTTAGACCCAAGCCCTTCTCCTGTACCCTTCTTGTGGCACTCCCTAACATATATAAAGTGTGTTTAAGAGTTGAGAATATTATGTGGCAAAAAGTAGGAATTCAGTAATGTTGGTTGAATTATTTTTTTCCTCTAGTATGAGAGATTAAACTAAGAGCTTCATGCTTGATAAGCAGGCCTTCTAATCACTTTAGATACTCTGCCCATTTTTTGAGTTAGCTATTTTCTAGGTAGAGTCTCCTGTTTTGCCAGGGGCCAGCCTCAAACCACAGTTCTCTCACTCACATCCACCAACATAGCAGGTCAGTCATTCTCATTATACCTGCTTTACTGATATAGATGGAGGTCTTACAGTTTGCCTCAGCTGGGTTTGAGTAATTATACGAATGTAACACTGCATCTGGCCTTTGTTGAATAAGTCATATAATGGTACATGTTTTCTCTCAATGTAATAAATCAGATGAATTCTTATGAAGGAAATTAAACTTTTGAAAGATGGCTAAATTTCCCAAGTAAGCTTGTAAGAAATAATTTACTTTCTCAGAGCATCTTTTGCTCTCTAGTCATACAAATTATCCTGAATAGGATACCAAACTTTGTTTTGCCCACTTCAAAAATTAGATCTTCTTTTAATTTGCATTTTATTGAATCCAGGTGAGTGTCCTAATGTATCATGTCCATTGATGTTTCCTTATTGCTTTAATTGCAGGTAAATCTTTCAGTTCTGAAGACATCATGTTGCAGATATTTCCTTATTTCACTTTTGTATTTTCATGTGTCTTGGTATATTTTTTGTTATGGTAATTTCAAAGCTGTATCTAATAGTATTTGTCAGCCATTTTCTTTGTCATATGAATTGCCTTACCAAGTTTTTTGTTTGTTGTTATTTCTTTTTAGGAGATAATTAGGTTTTTGGAATAAAGCTTAGACTTTTTTTTTTTTTTTGGTCAGTCATGGGGCCTGAACTCTGGGCCTGGGCACTGTCCCTCAGCTCTTCAGCTCAAGGCTAGTGCTCTACCACTTGAGCCTCAGCCCCACTTGCAGCTTTTTCTGCTTACGTGGTGCTGAGGAATCGAACCCAAGGCCTCATGCATGCAAGGCAAGCAGTGTACTACTGAGCCACCTTCCCAGCCCCATCTTAGACATTTTAATACTTGATAAGGTTTATTTACTCTGTTCAGCTTAAGGAAACATCACGTTTTTTGTATTCTTACATTCATTCTCACTGAGGTATAGAAAGGGTGTCATATCTTACATCTAAAGCTTTAGGCTGCAATATCTGTCTGAGATGACTTCATTTTGAAGCCGCTCATCCGCTAGATCTTCCCTATGGGCCTTTATAAGCCTTTTTCTGGCCCTGTCGTGCACTCAGAAGCCTCTGCTTTTACTAATGATCCCTTTTATTCTGCCTGAATGTACCATCCACCTGCTGCTGCTGTGGTCCGGGCGTGGCCCATCGTTCTGTCCTCAGACTAGTGCTCACTTGTGTTGGCCATGATTAGCAATCCTCCCCCTCCTCTTGCTTTCCCCACTGTGTATTTCACTGCCTAGTTGCCTTCCTGGCCCCCTGAAGATTTTGATACTGCTTTGATACCTTTCATCTCTGTGGCTTCTGCTTTTATATTCCAAGTTCACATGTAGTTCATGTGAACCTACACTGCTCAAGGATGAGACCATTTCTTAGGAAATACTTGGGCCCAGGGATGAGACTGTTCCTGCAATCCTGGAATAAAGATTTATTAAAAAAAAAAAAAAAAAAAAAAAAGTTTGGTTCAAAGTAAAGGGTATGGAGAGGCAGGCCCTTTTGGACATACATGTTGGGATCACAGTGTTTGGTTCTGCAGAACACAGACGGTCTGTCCTTATGACCAGGAGCCACGGTGGTACAACCTTGAGGCTGAGCGTTCCTTGAGCACTTAACCTGCTCACTGTGGAGAGGTGGTGTGGATTCCAGTGAGAGCAGACAACTCTAGTCTGCTGGTGCAGCTGACACCTACTGTTGGCTGTGGCCACTGAGGGGGGCCATAATGAATAGCTGCTTAGATCAGCTCCAGGTCATTTTTTGTTTTGTTTTGTTTTCTTTCTACACCTCTTCTCTCGGCCTAGTTGGTAGATTTTTTTAAATTGTATGATTTCACGTTTAGTTACTTGCTATTAGATCCAGATAACTCTCCACAAGGTAACACCAGTGTGTATTCTTACTTCCAACCAGATGTCTTAAAGATAGTCTTGGGGTGAGGCATGGTGGTTTATACTTATAATCCCTGCAACTAGGGGGATAGAGGCAAGATCACAAGTTGGAAGCTAGTCTGGACTTCATAGTAAGACCCTATCTCAAAAACAAACAAAACAAAAACCTGGATGTCTTCGACTGCGCCTTCTGCATATCTTGGTAGTCCCAGGACACACTTCTTTCATCCATGCCTTTCAAGAGAATTCTTTTTTTTCTTTTTCCCATCTAAGGTATGGTTTCTTTCTTTACTTACATTCTTGTCTGCTGTTAAGGAACTCCGTATGTATTAGTTTTCTCTGTAGCCTAGTCTTAACACTTGTCCTTCTGTTTATCCTTAGTCTTACTGCTTGTACGTTGAAAGAGGGGGTGTATCATTGCTAATATCCATCTTACAGTCAGAAAAGCTCTCGATTCAAGCACAAAGGCATTTTTGTATTTTATAAAATCATTTGAAAATAACTATAATCAACTTGACTCTTTACTGGTATTCGGGTAATTCTGATATATTGCTAAAGTTGATTCTGGATTTTTCAGATTTTGGATGAAATTGAAGAACATAGCATTAAAATCTATCATTTACCTGATGCAGAATCAGATGAAGATGAAGATTTTAAAGAGCAGACTAGACTGCTCAAGGTAAGAACTGGCTCTAAATAATTCCTGTTCTCTGTTCCTACCTCCTAGAGGGCTCAGATTGCCAGGGAAGGTTCAATTACAATAGTGTTTTGATTTAAATATATTCAGATAGTTCTCACTTAAGACTTAAAAACATTGCAGGTCTACTTCCAGTTATTCTCATGTAGAAAATATCTGATTCTTCCAAGTGAAATGTAGGTGTCCGTAGCTCTCAACTAAGCTTTGTACTAAACACCAACAACCTAAATCTTTGTTGATACCATTGTTTTCACGGTGAGCATTGGTGCTTCTGTGTGGAGCCTGTTTTAACTTCTTTTCCTTTCTAGGCCAGTATCCCATTCTCTGTAGTTGGATCCAACCAGTTGATTGAAGCTAAAGGCAAGAAGGTCAGGGGGCGCCTCTACCCTTGGGGTGTTGTGGAGGTCGAGAACCCAGAGCACAATGACTTTCTGAAGCTGAGAACAATGCTCATGTAAGATACTCAGTGGGGTTCTTGGTATTGGTGTTTTCTGTGTTCTGAACTAGTTGAGATTTTTTTCCTACGCACATGGTGCCTTCATGCAGCCGTTTTGGTGAATTTCTTCTTTTTCAGCACCCATATGCAAGACCTCCAGGAAGTGACACAGGACCTTCACTATGAAAACTTCCGTTCTGAGAGGCTCAAGAGAGGTGGCAGGTAGTCACAGGTTTCTCTTCTCCCTCCTTTGTGTACACAGCTTAGTTGTCTTGCCCACCAAGGAAATACACTCCCTACTAAAGGCTTTTATAAGAGTGTTGCTATTAACCTAACCAAACCTTTCTTTTCTTGCCTTAAAAAAGGGTTTTATCATTTGTATATAAAGAACAGCTTAGGTGAAAAGGCTAGAGGCTTGTTTTAGTGCTTCAAAAATGTCACTCTGGGCCAGGCGCCAGTGGCGTTGCCCTCAGGAGGCTGAGATGTCAAGATTACAGTTCAGGGCAGGAATTTTTATGACTGAACTATAATTAACTACAAAAAAAGCTGGAAGTAAGAGCTGTGGCTTGAATGGTACAGTGCTAGACGAGCAAATGCTCAGGGACAGCACCCAGGCCCTGAGTTCAGGCACCAGATGAAGCACCAAAAAAAAACATTAAAAAAAATTAAGAGTCACTCTGTACATGAGAACAGACTGAAAAACTGTAGTTAAGGGTGGTGTGCCCATGATAAATGCCAATGGAGCATGAGCTCTGCTCTCTGCAGACTCCTGAAGCTGTCCTCACCTTTTTTTCTTTTTTTGCCATCCTAATATATTTTTATATGAGATCTGTGATACAATCTCTACCTGATAAAATCCTATCTGTGCTTAGAATAGAGCTTAGTGAATGAATAGTGGCATACGCATTCATTATTGAAGTTCATTATATATAGTTTTAAAATTTCATTTTAGGGAGCTGGGAAGGTTGCTCAGTGGTAGAGTGCTTGCCTTGCATGCATGAGGCCCTGGGTTTGATTCCTCAGCACTCATAGGCAGAAAAAACTAAAAGTGGCTCAAGTGGTTGAGCGCTAGCCTTGAGCTGAAGAGCCAAGAGACAGCGCCCAGGGCCCAGAGTTCAGGCCCCATGACCGGCAAAAAAAAAATCATTCTATCTGAGTGCTGGTGGCGCATGCCCTTAATCCTAGCTATTCAGGAGGCTGAGACCTGCCAGGTGGTGATTCAAAATCAGCCCCAGCACAAAAGTATAAGAAACTATCTCCAGTTAATGAGCAACATTCCAGACTGGAGGGCTGGCTCAGGTGAGTGGTAGAGTGTCAGCTGGGAGCAAACAAACCAAGTGAGGCCCTAAACAAAGAAAAATTTTGGTAACTTGCTAGATATTTGTACTTAGTAGAAGTACACACTGAATTCTAACTTGTTTTGCTCGTCATATTTATGGTAAACTGATAGGTTTTAGAAGTACAAAGGTCGATGAATCCTCATGCCCGAAGAGCCAGTGTTGTCTGTGTGCTTAAGGAGCTTTCTCCAGCCTCTTGTGTTTGGCTCTCTCCTTCAAATGTGACGAGTTATCTGTTTGAGAGTCACTTCAGTCAGATCAAGAGGCCAGACTCGCTGATTTTCAGTAAAGACACTCATCCTATTGTAAAACAACAACTTACCATTCCATATTTGTCCTTTTTCTTCATCCTTACCCCCCACTCTCTTTTTCTCTGTCTGTCTGTCTGTCTGTCTGTCTGTCTGTCTGTCTGTCTGTCTGTCTGTCTGTCTGTCTCTCTCTCTCTCTCTCTCTCTCTCTCTCTCTCCTTCTCCCTCTCCCTCTCTTTCTTTTTTTTGCCAGTCGTGGGGCCTGAACTCTGGGCTTGGGTGCTGTCTCTCGGCTCTTCAGCTCAAGGTGAGCACTCTGCCACTTGAGTCACAGCGCCTTCCATCTTTTTCTGCTTATGTGATGCTGAGGATCAAACCCAGAGCCTCATGCCTGCAAGACAAGCACTCTACCAATGAGCCACCTTTCCAGCCCCTCATCCTGTTCTCTTGTTTATCATGTCTTTAATTAGAAAAATGACATATATGTAATTTTAAATAGATGTTTCTGTGAATTTTAAGCAAATTTTTATTTGGTTATCTATAGTTAGAAATAACTTACCACATTGCAATTGCAATTGTAATTTCAGGAAAGTGGAGAATGAGGACATGAATAAGGACCAGATCTTGCTGGAAAAGGAGGCTGAGGTAAGTACAAAAGTACTGTTTTTATGACTAAAGCCATTTGGTTTCTAAAACTATTTGTAATTAGCTTATTGCAGGGTTCCCCCCCTCCTAATTTTTTCTAATGTTTTCAAAGTTGTGTATGTGTCTATACTGTAATAGTGTGCATGTGTACATGTTTTTTCTCACTTAATCTCCAGTAATTTAGCTTGGAAACTTCGAAACTGAATTTAGTAACGTGATTTTTATAAAAGGTCCAAAGATCATTTCTCCCATAGGTAGACAGTAACCAACTGGAAAATACAATGAAACTACCCCTTAAATTTATTATCAAAATTTGAGAAGACATATGTAGAACTTACAGCAGGAAAGAAATGATTAAACTCCACTATAAAAAGATCTGATGATAAGCTGGATGCCTGTGGCTCACGCCTGTAATCCTAACTGTAATCAGGAGGCTGAGATCTGAGGACTGCGGTTCAAAGCCAGCCCAGGCAAAAAAGTCTATGAGACTCTTTATCTCTAATTATTAATCACTAGAAAACCATTAGTAGTACTGAGGCTCAAGTAGTAGAGTGCTAGCCTTGGGCTGAAGAGCTGTGGGACAGCGCCCAGGCTCAAGAGTTCAAGCCTCACGACCAACAAAAAAGTGATGATGATGATGATGATGAGAGATCAGGCATACTTGTATGTGACAAGAGTCCATACAAGGATCACAGACTTCTAAATCTCTAAATTTAATGCAGCTACAATGTCCCAGCAGTTGTATTTATTGAGCTTTCCTAGGTGAGCACTTGATAAAGTAATTGGGTTTTTGTTGTGTTTTTAAGAAATAAGCATGGGAAAACAAGGAGGTCTTACAAACAAATGAGAAGAACTTTGCTTCACTGGAGAACAGGGCTCACCCAAGTCACTATCTAGAAATAGAACAGACATGCTTTCATGCCTGCTAGGGAGTCCGGTAATAAGATCACAGTGGACCCACTTTTTTTTTAAACAAAAACTCCCTTCTTTGGCCTGATCAGCTAAATGTAGCTTAAATGGAATGTTTAAGTATTAAAACCTCAGTTACCTGAAGAAAAATTGTGTAAGCATTTTGTAATCCTTACTCGGGTGCCATAGTGATGAAAACTGGTGAGGATCATGGTGGGAAAACATTGATTTCATTGTCTTCCAGGAAATCTGTCTCATTCCTATTCTCTACTGGATGACATCCTTCTCTTTATTGCCTTTTAGGCTAAAGAGAATGTCTCATTGTCTTTATTTTTCTTCAGTTATTCCTTCTGTTTATTGGTAATTCTTTTGTCTTATTTGAATTGTTTATATCATTTACATGGTTTCTGATGAGCTGCTGGTCATTTTTGTTGGTTTCTTAAATAAAGTACTTTGCATTTTAACATGTTGATTTGTTTGAGAAAACACAGAACATGCGTAAGTGATGTTCAGAGACAACTATGGACTTGACACTGTGTTTGACTGCATGTGTACTGTGTCCACAGCTCCGCCGCATGCAGGAAATGATTGCCAGGATGCAGGCGCAGATGCAGATGCAGATGCAGGGTGGTGACAGTGACAGCGGGGCCCTGGGGCATCACGTGTGAGGCGATCCTTGTGTGTTGGTAAGCCAAGGAGCTGACTGCTAGCTCTAGGAATCTCATGATCAGCTTGCCTAGAATCAGACAGGCTCCTTTGCCTTAAGCTTTATTAATGTCTCCTGTTTTTGACCAGAAGCTCTGTCATTAGCCACATCACTAGCTTTAAATGAGAGAGAGAAATGAGAAGCCCACTCTCCACTGCCACCTACTGTCTAGCAAAGATATTTAATCCTGGGGCTTAAACTCAGGGCCTGGGCACTGTCCCTGAGCTTCTTTTTATGCTCAAGGCTAGCACGCTACCACTTGAGCCACAGTACCACTTCAAACTTTTTCTGTGTATGTGGGACTGAGGAATCGAATCCAGGGCTTCATGTATGCTAGGGAAGCACTCTACCACTAAGCCACGTTCCCAGCCCGGATATTTGTTCTTTGTTAGCTTACATATAGGAGCTAAGGAGCCCAATCCCTTCCATACTTATCCAAGGTTTCCATGAGAAGATGAAACTAAAGAAACCAATGTCAGAAGAAAAGTTTTAGACGAAAAAATTTAAATACTTTCTTTAGCCATACAGATGAAAATTTGTTAATGTTGAAATTACCTATGAAGAAAGGTTTTTAAAACAGCTTGTGTTAATTAATCAGAAGTCAAGATGCCACAAAGATAAATCATCCTAGATTTATGATATGAGTCACCTTGCTGTGTAGACCACTGACTTCCAGGCCTCTGGGTAGCTCCGCTACAACAAGTGGTAATTAGTGAATTACATAGATTTCTGACTTGGTATGCCCTGGCCTACCTGCTTGAAAGGAACCTGAAGAACCAGGAACTCAGAACTAATCATATTTACCAAAATAGCACCCTTGCCCTGGTACAGCTTACTCAGGAAGGTATTTGTTACATAGCTGTATAGGTAAAAAGACTTTTTAAAACTCTGATGTATAGTCGGGCGCTGGTGGCTCACTTCTGTAATCCTAGCTACTGAGGAGGCTGAGATCTCAGGATTATGGCTCAAAGCCAGCCTGGGCAGAAAAGTCCATGAGACTCTTACCTCTAATTAACCACTAGAAAACCATAACTCAAGCAGTAGAGCACTCGCCTTGAGCTGAAGAGCTCAGGGATAGTGCCCAGGCCCAGAGTTCAAGCCCCACGACCGACAGGGGGAAAAAAACAAACAAACTCTGATGTACTGTTTAATAGTAACCAAAGGGAATGTCCATTTAGCACTACCTGGTCCATGTTGATTTCATTTCAACATTACATGGAAACCTTGGAAGAGTCCCAAAGGGAGAGAGCCCCAGTAAGTAGCTCATGCCTGTAATCCCAGCAACTCAAGAGGCCAAGATCAGGGGACTGCAGTATGAGGCCAGCCTCTGGCGAAACTGCCAGATCTTAGCCAAAAATACAGCCAAAAAAAGGCTGGCGTTAGGATTCAAGTAATAACACTGCTTGGCTAGGAAATGTTAAGGCCCTGAGTTCAAACCCTAGTACTTCCCTAGCAACTGAGAAGCTGTGTGGTTAGTCTGCATTTCCGGTGCTGCAAGAGTCAAAAATGTTTTTTTTGCCTTCAGTCTTATCTCTAGTGATGGATGGGGAGGCTACAGAAATGGGTTGTGCTTAACCAGATTTAAAAAGATGCAGCTCCTGAACAAGGTTCATTTGAACAAGAGGGAAAGGTAGACCTCCCTCATCACAGATCTTGCTCGTGGGGGGGGGGGGGCGCTCGTGTGTGTGTGTGCGCGCGCGTGTGTGTGTGTGCGCGCGCGTGTGTCCATCCGTCTGTCCCCATGTCCTGGGGCTTGAACTTGGGGCCTGGGCACTGTCCCTGAGCTTTTTTGCTCAAGGCTAGCGCTCTACCACTTGAGCCGCAGCTCTATTTCTGGCTGTTTGGTGGACTGGAGATCAGTGTCTCATGGACCGTCCTGTCCAGGCTCTCTTTCAGTTGTGATCCTCAGATCTCAGCCTCCTGAGTAGCTGGGATTACAGGTGTGTGCCACCAGCACCATGCTCTTGCTGTTGTCTTTTTGAAGCTTTATGGAATTTGGAAAATTATTACTTGGGGTACATAGTTAATTTTTATTTTTGTATACTGTTCAGTTTTATAGTACTTGTAGTTTCCAAGAGCCTCGTAAATGGCATTTGATTTAGTTAACTAGTCACAGAAATCCAACCTTTTGCTCAATTCATGCCCTTTGTTATGCAGAACATAGTACTTTTGACAAAGAAACAAATGTTGCATGACTTCCATTTAAATTGTTTTGTTTGGTTATTCCAGAAACACTCTTGGATAAAATGAGCGATTCCAAATGAGTGCCACAGCTGTGTCTTCGCTGGGTCCCTTGGCAGGTGCCTCTACAAATTTAAGTGCCTGCATCTGACTTTTTTTTTAACCAACTTTTGATGTATTTTTGTATGAAGTGCTTTTAACATTTATACTTCATTGCTGTTACACTCTATATTTACTTTCTTCCTCCTTAACTAAATCACCTGTGTTACTATAACTCATTTCTAAGAATCACTCATTGTGTGTAGTTAATACTGAATTTCTTTATGTTAGCTGGCCTAGCTAATCATTGGTGACCACTTTGAATTTATATCTAGAAGACTGAGATTTAATCCAAAATGTTCCTGCATGATAGGCATGTACTCTGACAGAGAGAAGACTATGTAGTCTTGGTGCCAGGCCATTTTCTTCTTACTAAATCTTACTCTGTGGAGACTAAATTTTCCTTGGTTTTATATTGTGCACAACACCTAAGACCAGTTTTGCTGCTATAATTCAATACTGTTATTTCTTCTGCACATTTACTTACCTGTTTACCAAGTAGAACTGAAGTGTCTAATGAGACATGTGTTTGCTTACCAGGCTTTTAGTTGTGAATTTTAAGAGCTCTGTATTCTGATGCTAGATCACTTAAAAAACATTCGTGCAGAGAATTCACACAGCTTTCTATAGTGTCCTCCTCTGATGCTGGTTAGACCGTGCAGGCAGCTGTGAGCTCTGGTCTCATCTGGTCTCACACTGCAGTAAGACTCCACACACAGTCCGTGAACTGTTTTTACTCAACTAAATTATTTCCTAAGTTATAGGAGATGATATATTTTTAGAACCAGTCTTTTAATATTTTATGCTGCACTTTAATGTACAGTCTGTAACTGCAATTGTAAAAGATCTGTCTCAGAAGTGTAAGGCATGAACTTGTCACTGCCTGAGGGCCATGCCCCATGAATCCCAAATGCCTGCCTGGTTTTTCTGATTTGGTTTTTCTCTGTTTGTTTATTGACTTTGTTTAAAAAAAAACAATAGCAATGATTCTCCATTTGTTCAAATTTTTCCGAGTGTCATATAGGAATGAAAGATAATTCAGACCTGTTGCTGCAGGATGGTGGACAGGCAGCTGTAAGGAAAGCCAGGTCCAGTCTGTCTCTTGACGCTGTGGCCTGGCCCTTCCTGGACTTGCCTTTCCTCCATCATGTCCTTCAGAAGTTCCTTTCCATCATGTCTGCTAAGGTCAGGAAACAAACAAAAGGAATGAGTGAAGGAGATGGCAGTGTGGTTTTAGTATTTTCACTTCATTCCTTTCCAACAGGAGTTGAGCTGAAGAAAATGCATAAGATGAGACAGGAATTTGGGATTTGGAGGCTTTCTTTTGGGCCAAGAACAACAAAACAACACTCAAAAATTGTTAGTTACAGAGTTATGCAACAGAAAATCTAGGGTTCTTCCTTGTTGATCATTGTGAATGGTTAGAGGCTCGTGTTGTGAAATTTCTTCCAAGAAACATGCTGTATGACTTCAGAATATACCCATGCAGTCACTTATTCGAGTTATTTTGGCATTTGTTAACTTTGCTCAAGGAAGCTGTAAAAAGACAATTAATTATGTTTCTGTCAGTGTATGTTGTGATAAAGCCACCATGTAGGACCTGCTGCCACCAGAGGGTGGCAGTGTGGACTGGGAGGGCCTGTGCCTCACACTTGGATGTTTCCATGATTGTTCTTTCACAAAGAGATCATCTCTGCCTAGAGTAATGTATTTTGAAAACACTTATTTTACACAGCAAGTTTGTATCCATTTAAACTAATCCTTTTCAATAAAGCACTATTGTTTAGATATTAAATGAGCCATTTTCTTCTCCCCCCACCCCACCCTTTTTTTTTTTTTTTGGTGGTGGGTCTTGAACTCAGCCTGGGCACTGTCCCTGTGCTCTTCAGCTCAAGGCGAGCGCTGTACCTCTTGAGCCACAGCGCCACTTCTAGTTTTCTAGTGGTTAATTGGAGATGAGTCTCACGGACTTTTCTGCCCAGGCTGGCTTTGAACTGTGATCCTCAGATCTCAGCCTCCTGAGTAGCTAGGATTATAGGCCTGGGCCACCAGCACCCGCTTCACCCCCTCCCCCTTTTTTTAAAAAAAACCTGGTATTGGGGTTTGAACTCAGGGCCTCTTGCTTGCTTGTTTAGGTGACATTCTACTCCTTGAACCATGATTTCAGTCTAGCTTTTTGCTGGGACTTTTTCTGCTTGTGCTGGCTTCAGTTGGTGATCGTTTGGATTTCAGCCTCTTAAGTAGTTAGGAGTCTAGGAATGAGCCATCAGTGTTTGGCTCCTCGGTGTTTGTTTGAGATCCCTGGAGCCCAACAGTTATTAATGGGAAGCAGTTATTGATGTATTAGCAGTACCTGTACTGCAGAACCTCACATTGGAGCTACAGTTCAAAGGCAAGGGTGAGGAGCTAGGAATGTGGCTCAGTGGTAGAGTGCTTGCCTGAAGCCCTGGGTTCGAGTCTCCAGTACCACATACACAGAAAAAGCTGGAAGTGGTGCTGTGGCCCAAATGGTAGAGAGCCAGCCCTGAGCAAAACTGGCCAAAAAGAGCCAGGGTGAGACTTGAACAGATTACAGGCGCTCAAAGTCATCTTCAAGACCATCTGGTAAAAAACACTGGAAATACAAGATTCAGCCACCGGTGGGCACGCCTGCCATCCCAGCTACTCCGGAGGCTGAGATCTGAGGATCACGGTTCAGAGCCAGCCCGGGGACGAAAGTCCATGAGACTCTGATCTCCAATAAACCACGAGAAAACCGGAAGTGGCGCTGTGACTCAAGCGGTAGAGCGCTCGCCTTGAGCTGAAGAGCGCAGGGACAGCGCCAGGCCCCAACTTCGTCGAGTGGTGGCTCAAGCCTGTGATGGTGCCTTGTTGAGCCCGGGAGGTGGCGAGGCCCGGGGAGGGGGGGATTTGTTTGCGGCAGCTTGTCTCGAGCAGCCGTGGGCCGCCGTACCTGCGCGGGGCTGCGGGGCTGCAGGGGCCGGGGGGGGGGGGGGGGGTCGGGTGCGGCCTCCGCCCCTGGTCTGTCAGGGGGGCCCTGGGTGCCGGACGGTGCGTGCCAGCACGTGCCCCCCCCACGGACCCCACAGGGACCCCCCACACCTACACACACACAGACACAGACACACACGGACCTCACACACACACACACAGACACACACGGACCTCACACACACAGACACAGACACACACGGACCCACACACACACACGGATCTCACACACACGGACCCACACACACACGGACCACATATACACACACACACGGACCACACACACAGACACACGGACCCCACAGGGACCCCCACACACACACACAGACCCCACACACACAGACCCTCCCCACATACACATGGACCCACACACACACACACGGACCCCACACACACACACACACGGACCACACACACAGACCCTCCCCACACACACATGGACTCACACACACACACGGACCCCACACACAGACCCTCCCCACACACACATGGACCCACACACACATGGACCCACACACACACGGACCACACACACACACACACATGGACCCACACACACACGGACCACACACACGGACCACACACACACGGACCACACACACACACACGGACCCCACACACACACGGACACACACACACACGGACCCCCCACACACACGGGCCCCCCCCCACACACACACGGGCCTTACACACGGACCCCACACACACACACGGACCCACACACACACGGACACACACACACACGGACCTCACACACACACGGACACACACACACACACGGACCCACACACACACGGACACACACACACACGGACCTCACACACACACGGACACACACACACACACGGACCCCACACACACACGGACCCACACACACACACGGACCTCACACGGACCCCACACACACACGGACCTCACACGGACCCCACACACACACGCACGGACCCACACACACACACACGGACCCACACACACACACGGACCCACACACACACACACGGACCCACACACACACACACACGGACCTTAACACACACGGACCCACACACACACGGGCCTTACACACACACGGACCCACACACACACACACACACACGCACCCACACACACGGACCCACACACACACGGACCTCACACACACACGGGCCTTACACACACACGGGCCTTACACACGGACCCACACACACACACACACGGACCCCACACCCCAGTCCGCTGCTGCGCCCCTGGCGATCGGGCCGCGCCTCCCTGTGCCGAGGAGAGACGGGAGGAGCACGGGAGGGAGCCCTGGTCAGGGGCGGGGAAGAGCCCGGGGAGCCCACCGCCGAGGGGCCGAGCCCGCCGGAGCCGCCTGCACTGCGGGGCCGTCGGGGCCGTTTCCGAGGCCGAGCCCGCAGACCCACGCGCCGCTTCCGCCCCTTTCCCCGCCCCCGCCTCTACTCACCAATCAGGACGGAGTGCCACGCGAGCCAAGGAGGTCCCGCCTCCCCGACCCGATGGCCAATCGGCGGCCCGTCCGCGGCGGGGGCGGGGCTTCGGCGGGCGCGGGGGTGGGGAGACGGCGAAGCCGTGGCCGGCGGGATCGGGCGGCGCCGGCGGAGCTCCGGGAGGCTGCTGCGGGCGGCGGCGCGGGCGGGCCCGCCGGGTGAGGACGCGGCGCGCGGGCGGGCGGGCGGGCGCGCGGGCGGGCCTGGGGCGGCGGCGGCGGGCCGGGCCTCGCCGGACCGGGCGGCGGCGGCCTGCAGCCGGCCGGGCCTGAGGCGGGCGGCACCCCACAGAAAGTCCGCGCGGAGCTGAGGCCTTGGTCGCGTCCGCGAGCCCGGGGTGGGGGCGGCCGGGAAGCGCAGCCCGCGTCGCCCGCCCCGCGCCGGGCCCTGCGGGGGAGGTCCCCGCGCCCCCCGGCCGGCCCCCGGCCCCAGCGGGGACCGTGGCGTCCGGCGAGGCGCCGCGGAGCGCACGCTGCCCGCGCGCCGGCCGGGGAGGGCGGCGGCCGGGCCGGCGGGCCGCGGGACGGCGTTACGTAACAGGTGACACGGACTCGTGGCTGCCCGGGAGGGAGCGGGCTGTCGGAGCAGGAAGGCCCGGGAGAGCCGCGGGGGGCGCCTCGGGAGGGAGGCCCCGGCGCGGCGGCCTCGCGTGACGCCTCGGGAGGAGGCCCCGGCGCGGCCCGGTGACCGCGCGGCGCGCCCGCCCCGCCCCGCCCCGCCCCGCCCGCGGCCGCCCCTCCGGACCACCGGAGGACGCGCCTCTAGCTCGGATTCCTCGTCCTTAAAGAGTGTTTAAAACTGACCCTCCTCATAGAAGTCAGTGTTTAACAGCTGCTATAAGATGCTTTGCACGCAGGAAGCACTTCATGCTGGTGATTACCACGGGGGAAGAATAAGAAGACAGAAGTAGGCAATCGGGGTATTTACAAAAACACAGGTTGAAAGAGAATTAGGAACTCAACGTACTTTTAAAATGAGACCCACTTTTTAGTGTTAGAGCCATTTGTGAAATGGCTTCTCTGCAGTTGTACATAGATGTTTTTACAGTAAAATGAGCTAATGTATAAAATACTGCTTTGATGCCTTAATGAAAAATACTGGTACTTAAAAAAAAGAAAGAATTAGTAATTAAGCAGAACTATCTTGGTTGGAGGGGAAAATACAAAGTGAATTCTCAAAGCAAAGATTAATACTTAGGTGATCCCATAGGAGCCCATTTAAGTCTTGGCACCAAGGAGTCTGGCTCACTCATTAAAGTTGCCTGCTTTTAGTCATAGCAGTACTCCTGCTATTTACATGCTGACATGTTTTCCTGCTGCTTACCTGTTCAGTCACATCCATGTTTTCCCCTTTTAAGCACACACTCTGAGCTTTATTACATGCAGTGCTGGGGATGCAACTGGAACCCATTGTAAGGTTGAGTGACTCTGATGGGGTTCATTATAATCAGGATGTGCAGAGTCCTCTAGTGTATTTGTGGCTACTAGGAGTTTTCCTTTACAAAAGGAATGGAAAAGCTGAGGATCCTATAAAATGTGATATGGGGAAACACATTGTTTGATGGTTTTCAGTGCAGCATTTATATGGTGGTGGTTTTAGTTCAGTAGTTTTGGAGAGCAACTAGCAGGATGTATGTGCTCAAGATTTTGATAAAAATTATGGTATCCCAATTTTGAAAACAGTCCTGTAAACCTTGTATCAGTAAGGTAGCATACTCCTCGGCTAGGACACGTACTTCTGCAGCTTCATTTCTGTCCTTTCCGGAATCAAAACTTGAACCAGTTTGATCCATGGAAATACCATTTTTATGTAAAATGTGAAAGGATGAATAGACAGCATTTACAGTGTTGGAAAAAGTATGTGAAGACGTGGTCAGGGACAGAAAGGAAGTTGGAGTAGTAGTAGTGATACCATTGTAGAATCATGGGATTATTTTCCTCTAAACTGACATTTTAGTTGATTGCATTTTAAAATTAAAACACCAGAAGATATTATAGAGGGCTGGGAAGATGGCTTAGTGGGAGAGTGCTTGCCTAGCATGCATGAAGGCCTGGGTAAACGGGGAGAAAAAGAAGATATTATAGTACGGTAGAATACAAGGGTAAATGTTGCTTTGTTCCATCTCCCTGCCCAAGCCCACCCTCCTGATTGTTTCTCCAAATAATTGGTTTGGTCAGATTATATCCCAGCTCCCAAACCTGCGTAAGTTTGTGACTCCATCAGGTTGGCCCACTGGATCCCACACAGCTCAGATCCAGGCCACCTCCTCTATTTCCTCAGGGGTCGCAGGCCCAGCCACACTCAGCCTTTCCTGTTTGTCCACCGAGCCTCATCCTCCTGTGAGGCCCAGCCACGTGATGCAGAGGGGGCTGCTCTAGGTCAGACTAGCAGTGGCCCCTTCTGTCTGTTCCCTGGGGCCGCAGTGGACAGACAGGTGTTCCTGGCCGCTTATTTAACTGTCTTACTTTCTGGATTGAAGCCACATGCTGAGCTGTGAAGCTACAATGTTGTACACCTTTCTGAAGCTAAATTCCTTGGGTTGTGTGTAGCACAACTGCCCAGAGGTGTGAGCCAGTGTAATCAAAGGACTTGGTGCGGTCTTCTGGCAGTGGTACCACTCGGGACTCATGGCTGTGTTGTCATGTGTTTTGGTACATTCTTGAGGCCTCCCCCTACTACCCACCTGTCACCATTTAATAGACTATTTTCTTTATCTTGGCCCACTGTGTTGGGAGGGATTTCTCCTCCTTAGAAAATCCTTTATCCATACGAACTTAGACGTTTCTTAATTCAAAATAAGGCTCAATAAGTGTTTGAATTAAATTTAACATTGATATTAATCACATTTTATCTGAGATAGGGGCTAATGGCAGGGTTTATAGGACTTAATATATATATAATTCTGAGAAGAGAAACCCTTTAAGAAAGTGAATACAAAGTTACAGATTAAAAACTAGAGACCTAGCCGGGCGCCGGTGGCTCACGCCTGTAATCCTAGCTACTCAGGAGGCTGAGATCTGAGGATCGCGGTTCAAAGCCAGCCCGGGCAGGAGAGACTGTGAGACTCCTATCTCCAATAAACCACCAGAAAACCGGAAGTGGCGCTGTAGCTCAAGTGGTAGAGCGCTCGCCTTGAGCTGAAGAGCTGAGGGACAGCGTCCAGGCCCAGAGTTCAAGCCCCACGACCGACAAAAAAAAAAAAAAAAAAAAAAAGAAAAAAACTAGAGACCTTTCAAAGGACAGTGTTTGCCTGCCAGCCAGGCCAGCTCTATGATGGAGAGCTGATACATTTCCTCCCTTCATTTACTATTACAACCAATAAAGGCTGTTTGTTCCAACCAAAAAAAAAATTTTTTTTAGAAAATCCTTTTTTTTTTGGTCAGTCATGGGACTTGAACTCTGGGCCTGGGCACTGTCCCTCAGCTCTTCAGCTCAAGTCTAGCACTCTACCACTTGAGCCACAGCACCACTTCCAGTTTTCTGGTGGTTAATTGTAGATAAGAATCTCATGGACTTTCCTGCTGGGGCTGGCTTTAAACCATGATCCTCAGATCTCAGCCTCCTGAGCAGCTAGAATTACAGGCGTGACCCACCAGCACCTGGCCTAAATACTTTAAGTTGAGAAAAAGAGCTTGAAAGAACTGGCCAATAATACACATATATTTAACTTTAAAAAATAATATATTTGTTAATTACCTGAGCTTTGTTTTGGGTGTTTAATTTTTTGTCTTTTCATATGTCAGTGAAGAGAAAGAATTTATTCATTCAGCATAGTTGATACATTTTTGTTACTTATATAATAAGTCTGATTTCTGTTTCTAGTGCTGCTATAGGTTTGTGTGCCTCCAAGGCAAGAATTCTGACTTAATTTTATTTGGCACAATTTCATTCAAAAAAGAAAAAATATACTAAAGCACATTTATAATTGTAAAACTACATTATTGACATTTTTCTGGCAGGCAGGAACATCTATACTGACTACTGAGAGCTGAACTCTCCCTACAGTTTAGCACACCTGCTAACTTTCCCACAAAGGAGCATTTGTCTCCCTGTATTCAGTCTTGTTTCTTTTCCACTTCCCATGTCAGGTGCTGTTGGATCTGTTGAGATTGCCTTAGTACCCCTGGCCCAGACCTTTGTTACGAAATTCTGGGACCAATCCTGGGATAGGGAACATCCTAGGATAGATAGCTAGATAAATGGCTAGATAGCTAATAGTCACTTAGGTGTGCACCAAAGTAACTGGACAGTGCACATGTATTTCACCTCCATGTGCCCTTTGCCTGACCCCAGAAACATAGGCTGTTCTTCCCGTGACCCCCCCCCCATGACAAAGACAAAGACGGAGACGCGACAGTTATGACTGAGCACAACTGGGGTATATTTTAGTAAATTTTAAAGAAGAATGACAACAGGGTCACTTAGGGCCTTTTCCCAGGACTTTGGGAAGAAGACAGATGAGAGGCCCAGAAATGTAAGCTATTCTCGTTTTATTTATCTTTCTGTGCTGATAACTGGGTCTTGAACTCAGAGCTTCATTAAGGCTGGCACCTTTGCAGCATTTTGAACCACACGTCTATTTCTGGCTTTTTGCTGGTTGCTTAGAGATAAAAGTCTCAGGGGCTGGGAAGGTGGCTCAGTGGTAGAGCGCTTGCCTTGCATGCATAAGGCCCTAGGTTCCATTCCTCAGCACCACATAAGCAAAAAGAAAAAAGCCGGAAATGGTGCTGTGGCTCAAGTGGTAGAGCGCTAGCCTTGAGCTGAAGAGCTGAGGGACACCGCCCAGGCCCAGAGTTCAGGCCCCACTACCGGACCCCCCAAAAAAAGAAAAGTCTCAGATTTGTCTCTCCATGATGGCTTCCAACATACATCCTTACATCTCAGCCTCTTGTGTAGCTAGAATTACAAGTGTGAGCCACTCGTGCCTCATCCATATTCTGGCTTCATAGTCAAAGCCACTGGGATGGGGGCTCTTTCTTATCCACTGCTTGATGCCAGATAATCTGATAGGACGCCAGGTGAGGGGACCTCGTATATCTTCTGTCAACAGAAGGAATATGTTTTAGCAGAAAGAAAAATTGTTAGAAATTGTTTAAATTGCAAGCCTTTCCCGTTTTTTGTCTCCTTTATTATTAAAATTCCAGTTCCCTCAGCAATTGTTGATTAGAGGAATGTGGGGAGAAGTCCCAATATCAGAATGAGAAACCAATCCCAGAAAGTGTGGCAAACACTCACTTTAATTGATCTGGTTTAGAAAGAAGAGCAGATCTCGAAGGGAGAGCAGTTGTTTGGGCTTTCTCTGGAAGGTAAGCGGCTTCATGATGTAGGTAATCCCTTTCAAGCCTTGAAGCAGACAGTACTACAGGTGTCTACAGAAAACTACCTGATTTCAAAGGTAATATATACTCATCACTGTAGGCAATTCGGAAGTACAGAAAATTGAAAAGAAGAAAGTAGAAGTCAGCGTTCTTCTGCCAGTGATAAGCACTGTAAGCATGTTTTAAAATGCATGGATGTGGAGCTCAGGTTCCAGGAGGATACACATCCGATGTCTTGCCTGTCCCACTGACTAGCCATAACATAACCCTCTGGACATGCACGCAGAGCAACCGTGGAAGACACTGACAAAGGGTAATGGGTAGCAGGGAAGATGGACAGCATTTAAAATACCACCCCATCAGGAGTGAGCATCTGTTAAACCTCCAGCCACCCTGGCCTGGAGTCAGGATGTCCAAACCTAGAGACAGACACTACATAAGAACAAGTAGATTTCCTGGGAAGCCTACTTTGAACTCCAGGAAAGAATGGGAGAAAAGTACCATTTAGTCTTTCCTAGAGCAGTTGGATTTTTCCCCCTTTCTTTCTTCCTGCAGCTCCATCCCAGGAAAGTATAGTCACAAGAAGTATATGACAGGGAAGAGTAATTTAAACCCTAGGTTTCTGGCTGAAGGACTGGAAAGAGAAGCCCTGGGCAACTGGGGAGTGTACCAGAGAGAATATAGAAAGGAGCTTAGGTAAGTGGCTAAGCTCTGCATGAGGGGATTTAACGGAACAGTTTATCAGACGGAGAACTTTGCCCTGCAGCCAGCTTATGAGAGGGTAAGCAAAGTATGCACAGAACATTTGCCCTGCAGCCAGCTTATGAGAGGGTAAGCAAAGTATGCACAGGACATTGCTGGGAATGTAGAGGGGCCGCTGACACTACCCACACAGCAAGGAGGGACTTGCATCCTGAACCTGGTCAGGCCGGCTGGCTCAGCAGAAATACCCATGCTCTCCACAGGACTTAAGCAAGAGCCATATACTATAACAGCACAATCATTTAAAAGGCATAGGATATAGCTCAAAATTACTCAGATATCAAAAACCAGAAAAACACCCATTAGTGAGAAAAGGCACATCAAAAGCTGAGGTGATACACATATTGGGTAGATGGAATGTTCTGGCTTCCACAGCCTTGGATGAACCTTAGGAGACCAAAAGCAAAAAGCACTTGACACATAGAATTAAGGGCACTCACCAGTCAGCCAACCTTGAAATGGGATATCCTGGTGGGTATCGCAGGTGGGCTCATGTAATCCAGAAGCAACATGGGAAGTTTTCAGTCTACTATGGCTGTCTTGGAAGATGGAATGGCTGTGAGCCAAGGCGTGAAGGTGGCCTTTTTGGGCTTTTTTTGTCGGTCATGAAGCTTAAACTCTGGGGCTGGGAGCTGACCCTGTGCACTTCAGCTCAAGGTGAGCCCTCTACCCCTTGAGCCACAGTGCCATGTCCGGTTTTCTAGTGGTTTATTGGAGATAAGAGTGTCACGACTTTCCTGCCCGGGCTGACTTTGAACTGCGAGCCTCCTGAGTAGCTCGGATGACAGGCGTGAGCCACCGGCGCCCAGCTTTGTTTTTAACCTTGACTATAGTCCATTGGATTGGGAGCCAACGTGCAGGACACCCGGCTTGCCTCCCCACATGTGGGACCTTGGCCTTCCTTCAGCAAGTGGCTTCATTCTTTGGGCTGTGGTTTCCTGTGGAAAGAACAGAACCAGGCCAGCATTCACAGGAAAGAGCTCTCCCCCTCTGTCAGCTATGAACTAGCCTGAGGACTCTGCAGATGCTTGTGTACATGGAATTGTTCTTTGGCTTATTCTTTAAAATGTTGAAAATTCCAGAAATTCACAAAATGTGGGAGGAATGCAAAAGCCAATATATCCAACTTCACTAATCAAGGCATGAACAATTTTTTTAATTTCCTGTTCCCCCACTCATGCAGTTAAAGTAAATCCTAATTATTCCATTTGACTCCAAACAGTATATATTTTTAAGAGATAAGGACCCTTTCCTGCTTCATATCCTCACATTACCATTGCAACAGCTCGAAAATAGCAGCTTTGGGGTTGGGAAGGTGGCTTAGTAGTAGAGCGCTTGCCTTGCATGCCTGAGGCCCTGGGTTTGATTCCTCAGCACCACATAAGCAAAAAAAAGCCAGAAGTGGCGCTGTGGCTCAAGTGGTAGAGGGCTCGCTTTGAGCTGAAGAGCTGAGGGGCAGCGCCCAGGCCCAGAGTTCAGGCCCCACAACCAACCAAAAAAAGAAAAAGAAAAAATAGCAGCTTTTAATTGCCTAACATCACGATATCAATATTGAATACTTGTTAGCATTCACATCTTTTTTAAGCAATTTTTTTATTGTGATTAAGTGATTACATAAATTTCACAGTATTGTGGGATAGTAATACTTAAAGTCACAAACACATTCTTACCTTCATGGGGCAAATTGTCTTTATCACATCAGTCAAGCCAAAAATATTTGATTTGGCATTCAAACAAGGGCACGAGACATTTGGCAGGTAACATCTCCAGCATTTTCCATTCATTTTGTTTCCCCCTTCCCCCACCCCCATTTATTAAAGAAACAGGTCATTTGTCCTGTAGGATATATCACATTCTTGATTTCTTGGAATTTCTTTTTTCCTTAGGATATATTGTACTGGCCATATATAATGAAATCACTGGCTTTTAAGGTCACTAGAAATAATTCTGTTTGTAATTTAGCTGATGCCTTAATATAGAGTTAGAAAAGAAATTATATATATATATATATATATAATTATTTGTTACTTGGGGAATAGCTAGGACTTATTTTGCTAAAACATTGATTTGTTTGCTTTCTAGTTATGTAAAAATTTTTTAATTTTCAAATCAAAACTATTAAACATGATATATTAGAATAATACAGTGTGTCAGATCATCTGTTCCTTTCCCTTCCTCTTCCATAAGTAGGTAACCACATTCATTAGTTTTCATTATCCTTCTGTTGCTTCTGTTATGAATATGTGAATACATACACATAGTCCTTCTCTTTTGACAAAGGTTAACCGGCCCTTTCTCTGGTTTTACACCTTTTCCCCACTTTCACAAAGTAGCATGTATAAAGTTCATTTGGGTGATTTCGTACCACCAAAAAAAAAAAAAAAAAAAAGTTTAGATTCAGCTAGTTATCTACCTAACAGGAGACTAAGAAAGTCAGAATGTGGTACGTCTATGGAGTTAATTGATCTGTTTCTCTAGTAAGTGAGTTTATTTTCAGCTCTTAAAACTTTATTTTTGGGGCTGGGAAGGTGGCTCAGTGGTAGAGCGCTTGCCTTGCATGCATGAGGCCCTGAGTTCAATTCCCCAGCACCACATAAGCAAAAAGAAAAAAAGCCAGAAGTGGCGCTGTGGCTCAAGTGGTAGAGTGCTAGCCTTGAACTGAAAAGCTGAGGGACAGCGCCCAGGCCCAGAGTTCAGGCCCCATGACTGGATCCAAAACAAAAAACACTTTATTATTCAGGGCCATCACTGTAACCCTGCCTGCCCTGTGCAAGGCCCTGGATCAATCTCTAGCACCGAGCCGGCTGAACATATGTGTGTGTGTGTGTATGTGTATGTGTATATGTGTGTATATATACATAGAGAGTCAAAATACTTAGGATATGTATTATCAAAATACTTAGGATAGGTTTTTTGTTGTTTTTTTTTTTTTTTTTTTTTTTTTGGCTGGTCGTGGGGCCTGAACTCTGGGCCTGGGCGCTGTCCCTCAGCTCTTCAGCTCAAGGTGAGCACTCTACCACTTGAGCCACAGTGCCACTTCCAGCTTTTTCTACTTATGTGGTGCTGAGGAATTGAACCCAGGGCCTCATGCATGCGAGGCAAGCGCTCTACCACTGAGCCACCTTCCCAGCCCCAGGATAGTTTTTTAAAGTATACTAAAATAAATACATATAGTGTTCAGACTTAAGGGAAAAAACCCTAAGGAGTGAAAGTAAAACTGTAAGGTGGAAATACTGGTTCTGTTCAAAGATGGCACCTTGAATCTCAGTCTGTTTTGTGGTGTCAAATTTATCTGAATGTGATCTGCCTTTTTTGGTGATAACTGTTGTATGACAAGATGTTAGGAAGTATATTTAATTCTTGACTGCTAATGTAAATTAGTTGGAATAAAAAATACATCACCTTTCAGTTCATTTTCACATCAGCTGCTTAACAGAAGCATAGATCCTTGGATCTGAAAAGGATCTGATTATCCCCCCCTTTCCCCTGCCAGTTTCCAGATAAAGAGCTGCACCTGGGAATGGAGACGTGACCAACATCAGTGGCAAAGTTGTGATTGGAACCGATGCAGCATTAGTGTTTGCTCCGCCAGTCAGCTGCTTTCATTCCTATCCCCAAAGTGCCTGTCTCGCTGTCTTTTTCTAGTCTTGGTGAGCTACCATATAGTGCCAGTGTCTTGGATTGTGACTGGCTTTCTGGTCTTTTTCTAGTCTTGGTAAGCTGCCATATAGTGCCAGTGTCTTGGATTGTGACTGGCTTTCTGGTCTTTTTCTAGTCTTGGTAAGCTACCATACAGTGTCAGTGTCTTGGATTGTGACTGGCTTTCTGGGTTTGAAGAGATGGTGCTTCTTGGCATGTTCAGCTTTGTGAAAGGAAGTGGATGCAGGCATGGTTTCTGTGCAGCCATATCCAGGGATTATGCCTTGAGCATTGTTTCTCAGCTTCCTCACATTGGTTAACGTACTTTGTTGCTTATTAGCAAAGAAATTAGGCATGCTTAGGAAGAGAATAAAAGACCCATCTCTACCTACACTGGAGTCAAGAGGAAATACAGCCAGAAGTCTAGGGATTTAGGTAAGAATACATTCCATTTATCATCAAGTGTCAAAGTTTATTCTTTGGGTTTTGCTTGCTTGTTTTTTGCTTGAACTCATCCTTGTACTTGCTAAGCAAGTGCTGTACCAGTTTGAGCCATGCCTCCAGTCCTTTTGTTTTGAGTAGTCCCCACTCCCACCCCCCATAGAGTACTGCACTTCTGCCTTGACCAGTCTCAGACTGATCCTCCTACTTTCATCTCCCAAATAGCTGGGATTACAGCTGTGGGCTAAGGCATCTGCCTTGGTTTTGAGATAGTATTTTGGTTACTTTTTGCCTAGGCTATACTCAAACTATGATCTTCCTTTCTGCTTCCTGAATAATTGGGATTACAGGTGAAAAGTTCATTCTTAACACTGAATACATTTTAGGTATATTAGACAGTTTGGTAAAAATGATAGGCATCATATTGTGATTTCTTTAGTTGGTCAGTATAGAACTTTTGGCTTCTTCTTCTCCAAAAAGAGACAATGAAAAGTGTTTCAAGATGTCTTGTACAACAGCAGTTTTTATTTATTCATTATTTACTTTGTTAGTACTGGGGTTTGACCACAGGGCTGTGTGCTCACTATGTGGGAACTCTCACTTGAACACACCACTATTCCTACAACAACATTTTTAACTAGCTCCCTTCACTGTGGAGAGTGCTTTTGACCATGAACCCGGGTGCTGCTTCTTGGCAGAAGAGCCAGAGTCTAGGCCCAAGGCTTAGCTTGCTCACATATGAGTTATAAAATAGGTAGCCTACCACTTTTTTTTAAAAGCTGTTTTAAGTTCACAGCAAAATTGAATATAAAGGACAGAGATTTCCCATATATCCTCTGCCCTGTATCTCCCAATGCCACTTCATCAGATTGGATGTGTATATTACATCACCCGATGTTTCAGCCAACATTTTTTTTTTTTTTTTGCTGGTGGTGGGGCTTGAACGCAGGGCCTGGGGCTGTCCCTGAGCCTCTTTGTTTTTTTGTGTGGTTTTTTTTTTTTTTTTTTTTTTTGTCAGTCATGGGACCTGAACTCTGGGCCTGAGCACTGTCCCTCAGGTCTTCAGCTCAAGGCTAGTGCCCTACCACTTGAGCCAAAGCACCACTTCCAGCTTTTTCTGCTTATGTGGTGCTGAGGAATCGAACCCAGGGTCTCATGTATGCAAGGCAAGCACTGTACCACTGAGCCACCTTCCCAGCCCCCCCTGAGCCTTTTTGTGGTCAAGGCTTGCACTCTACCACTTGAGCCACCACACCACTTCTAGATTTTCCTAGGTAGTTCGTTGGAGACAATGGACTTTTCTGCCTGGGCTGGGTTTCAACTGTGATTCTCAGATCTCAGCCTCCAGAGTAGCTAGGATTACAGGCTTGAGCCACCAGTGGCACCCGGCTGCAGCCAACTTTTAAGATGAGTTTTCCAATGTTAGTTTTCTTTATTGTGTTATTAAATGAGAATATGTCCATACGAGCCAAATATGTAGTTGAAAGTATGAAATGTCAGTAGCATAAATAGTTTCCAACCACCAGAGATACTGCTTTTGTTTTTTTTTTTGTGCCAGTTCTGGGGCTTGAACTCAGTGGCCTGGACACTGTTTTGCTCAAGGCTAGTGTTCTACCACTTGAGCCACAGGTCCACTTCTGGCTTTTTTTTAGTGGGGGGCGGGGGTGGTAGTTACTTGGAGATGAGAGTCTCTTGGAGGATACTCTTAGGAGAGGAACAGAAAGGCACAATGCCTATATGTAACTGATTATATACAGAATCAGAGGGAAGCCCAGCACTAGTGGCTCACGCCTGTAATCCTAGCTACTCAGGAGGCTGAGATCGGCGGATCATGGCTCAAAGCCAGCCCGGGCAGGAAAGCCCATGAAACTCTTTATTTCCAATAAACCATCAGAAAACCGGAAGTGGCACTGTAGCTCAAGTAGTAGAGTGCTTGCCTTGAGCTGAAGAGCTGAGGGACAGCGCCCAGGCCCAGAGTTCAAGCCCCATGACCAACCAAAAAAAAAAAAAAAAGAGTCAGAGGGAAATGGGAAAACATACAACAGAGGGGCCCACTGGACATAGATGAAAATGAACTAAGCAACCCAAAGACAGCGATGGGAGGGAAGGAATGAGAGGGACAGAGGGAACAGCCCACACTAAGCAAGAGGACAGAAATGTACATGTCACCTGATGTGGAAGAAATAATTGTACCGTCAAAGCTCATAGAATTCACAAACTTTATAGTCCATGATAATGACAATTTGCCTTGTGAAGATTAAAATGTGTTTGTGACTTTTAAGTATCACTATTCCACAATACAGTAAAATATGTTAAATTTATGTAATCACCTAATCTGAATAAAAATAAAAGATGAACTCCAGAAATGGAAATGAGGTTTTTTTGTTGTTTTTCTTCGTTTTTTTTAAGAGTCTCTCAGACTTTTTCTTTTCCCCCCTGTGCTGGCTTTGCCACAATGCTCAGATCGCAGATCTGAGTAGCTAGATTACAGGCATGAACCATTAGTGCCTGGCCACCAGAGACACTTTAAGATATGAAGCATCTTATGTATATGAAAGGAAGATGAGGGGAAAAAAAGCACCTGTGTCCACCACAGCTCCCTGGTTCTTTTTGTTGTTGTTAGTCATAGGGCCTGAACTCTGGGCCTGGGCACTGTCCCTCAGCTCTTCAGCTCAAGGCTTGCATTCTACCACTTGAGCCACAGAGCCACTTCTGGCTTTTTCTGCTTATATGGGGCTGAGGAATCAAACCCAGGGCCTCATGCATGCAAGGCAAACGCTCTACCACTGAGCCACCTTCCCAGCCCCCCGTTCCATGGTTCTTTATACTGCTGTTCTCCTAGGGCTTCCAGGAGGGCTTGCTAGCAGTCACAGGGACTGGGAAGGTAGATGGCAGTCCCAGGACTGCGAGTGTCCTTGTTGTTTCTGGTCTCGGTCATATATACTTTCCTCTTTTATACTAACTTGTAAACACATGAAAGAAAACAAGATTATTTTCTACTAGGTCATAATGCACATTTAGTTCATACATTTTCCCCAATGTCAGGCAGCCAGGCTATGGAAAATGATTCTGATGCAATCTGCTGTTTCGATGTGAAGGGCCTAGTTGGCTGCTTCTGAGATGCCTGATAGACCTGAGGCCAGGCTTGAACGACAGCCACAACACTGAGATTGCCTGTTGGTTTTCTCCTTCATTCTTTGAAGCTTTCCTAAACTAATAACAAACTCAACCTTAAAGTTTTGTTTTTGGTTTTTTGTTTGTTTTGTAGATCATGGGGCTTGAACTCTGGGCCTGGGCGCTGTCCCTCAGCTCTTCAGCTCAAAGTGAGCACTCTACCACCTGAGCCACAGCACCACTTCCGGTTTTCTGGTGGTTAAGTGAAGATAAGAGTCTCACAGAGGGGCTGGGAAGGTGGTAGAGCGCTTGCCTTGCATGCCAGAGGCCCTGGGTTCAATTCCTCAGCACCACATAAGCCAAAAGAAAAAAGCCGGAAGTGGCGCTGTGGCTCAAGTGGTAGAGCGCTAGCCTTGAGCTGAAGAGCTGAGGGACAGCGCCCAGGCCCAGAGTTCAGGCCCCACGACCGGACCCCCCCCCAAAAAATAGTTTTATTGTTAAAAGTCATAGAGTTCATAAGCTATGTAGATTAAGATAATGATGACTATCATTTTGAAGATTAAAAGGTGTTTGTGACTTTAGCTAAGTATAACTATGCCACAAAATTGTGAAATTTATGTAGTTGCTTAATCTCAGTAAAGAAATATTTGAGGGGGGGAAGCCATGTGAGAGCACAAGGCCCTGAGAGGCACATCTTTAACCTTAGCTACTCAGGGAGGTCGTATGTTAACAAATAAGCCAAGCATGGTGGTTACCAGCTAACGCGTAGGAGACAAGCACAGTGAGAATCTGGCCCTGCCCTCTCCAGGCAGAATGCACTGGAGAGAGACTTCAGAGACAATAGGTCACAACCAGCCTGATCCTAGTTTGGGCAGCTATGTTGAAACTGACTTTGTGTGGGATTTGTGATGGGAGATACACCTAGCAGAACCACGAGCAGTTCCTCGTTGTGGTCCAGACCCTCACAAGGCGCCTTCTCCGATGTTTTGGTCCAGGTCCTCACACGGCACCTTCTCAGATGTTTTTGCTTTCTTGTTTGATAACTGGGGCATGGATGGTAATTCTCAAATGGTTGGAAAGGTTGTCTTTGCAGAATACGGTTAAGTAGATAGTTGGAGTTGATTGGTAGTGAGTCATAAAGAAGCTTTTTGAACTTAAGGAATAAAAGGCTCTTGATTTTATTTTCTTGGTAATAAAATATGCATTAAAAAGCAGGAAAGGGTCCAAGAGACCCTCAGCAATTCTTGGCACACAAGGGAATGACTGGGACTTTAGTAAGATACATTTTTATTTCCAGTGATGAGGATTGGATCCTGGGCTGTGAAGATGTAGACCATACTCTTATCACTGGCCTTTTAAGATGAAGTATTTAAAAGGTTGCTCCAGGCTGGGAATGTGGCTTCATGGTCCAGTGCTTGCCTCACATGCATGAAGCCCTGGGTTCCATTCCTCAGCACCACATACCCAGAAGCCATAAGTGGTACTGTGGCTCAAGTGGTAGAATGCTAGCCTTGAGCACAAAGAGGCTCAGGGACAGTGCCCAGGCCTAGAGTTCACACCCCAGGACCGGAGGAAAAAAAAAATAAAAAACCCAACCTTATCAGGCCTTGGCCTGCTGTTTGTTACTCCTGTCCTTCAGTGCATCATGGAGAGGTGACAAGGACAGTGCTCCTCCAACCCTCATCAGCCCTCAGTGGTGCCTATTAAGTGCCTGGGTAGTGATAATGAGGTTATCAAGAGTTTGGATAGGGTAAAAGCTGGGAAGAAGCTGGCCTGGGACAAGTGTTCCTGCTGCTGTCATTCAGTAACCTACCAGAAACGACCCTCCAAGCCATAGTGGCACCCAGTCTACCCTGATGAGGCACAAATTATGAAAACTACAGAGTGCTAAGCCAGCAAAGACATGCGTGGCTGTTTGCATCTGCCTGACACACAGCCTCAGTAAGAGGCGAGGTGAGAGATGAGCACAGCTGCTTAAGCTGTCCAGCACGTGTGCCCTGTGGTGCCTGTTACCTTTATGTACTTAGGTGGGGTTGTCAGCACAGTCACACACTGCCAGAGCCTGGGAAGCCCAGGGGAGGGCCCAGACTGGAGGTCTCCCCTCTGTTATGTGAGGGTGGTTCTGTCACCTAGTGATGGTTCATGGGGGTTTGAAGCGAATGTTTTAGCACCTGGGAAATACTGTTACTAAAGGTCATGTTCGTTATTTATATTCTGTGTGTGAATAAAAGATAATCTTTTTTAGTTCTTTATTTTTGTCCTTTGTCATATTATAATATCTAAGTGACATGGTAATTCCCTGCTGTGTGTTTGTTTTAGTATTTTCTCCACTTTGAGCTGGTGAAGAATGGGAGAGATAGAAGGAACATACAGAGTCCTGCAGACTGCAGGCACACGCCTTGGGAGCCAGACCCCTGTGGGTGTGAGCACCCTGGAGCCAGGGCAGGCACTGTCATCCAGAATGCAGGACAAGTGTCTGCACATCCGCGTGAAGCTGCTGGACAACACCGTGGAGATGTTTGACATTGAGGTAAGAAGCACATTCCTCATTCCCTCTGAAGGTCAGGGACCAGGTACCAAGTTCCATTGGCTAGTTCCAACTTGTACATTTAGACCGAGAGTTTGATCAAGAGGGGTTTTGGTGAACACAGAAAAGTCCTTACAAACAGTGAATATGAGTTCTTTTAGTTTAACAAGTGGTATCCTCTTAACTTTTATCTAAAATTCTGAAAAGATCCAGTGTTTTCACGCTTTTCGTTTGAGAGGCTAGCTTAAAGGACAGCTGAAAACAATCTGCAACCAGATTACTTCCACCCGTATCTTCCCTGCTCAGCTGGCTGGGTACCTGGGTGAGGGAATGTGACTTTGCCTCAGTATGGGTAAGCATCTCTGTTGGGAGACAGATTCACCCTCTCCTTCTCATGGTACCCGGTGCGATGAGTAGCCGACAGCACTCAGACAGCTGACATACCCAAGCCACTGTAGAGTATTAGTGTATAATTTTATTTTTCTAAGTCAACTTTGAATTTTTTGTTTAGAAAGTAAGAGTCACTTAGGAGGCTGAGATTTGGGGATTGAGGTTCAAAGCCAGCCCAGGAAGGAAAATCTGTGAGACACTTACCTCCAGGTAACCACGTGTGAGCCATTCCTGCTTGGCTTGACTTTTTATTTTATTTTAATACGCTGTGGATTAAACTCAGGGCCTCAGGATTGCTAGACGTGCAAACCAATGAGTCACACCCTGATCCAAAGCAAAGCGTTAATGGAGGCAGGGAGGGGAAGGAAAAGAGGGAGGACTGGCAGGCTAAGCAGTTGGCACTTGAATTCAGAGGTTGGTGCTGTACCATATGAGCCATGCCTCTAGCCCTTTTTGCTTTAGTTACTTGTCTCAAGGTAGGGTATTGGCATTTATACTCACACTGGCCTGCACTGTGTACCTAGGTTGGCCTCAAACTGTGATCCTCTGGAGTGGTTATGACCAGAGGCCTGAGCCATAGCCCCTGACATTTTATTTTTCTTTATTTCATTTTGAGACCAGGATCTCACTGTGTAATCTAGGCTGGCCTTGAATTCAGATCCTCCTGCTTCAGTTTCCCAAGGGCTGAGATTACAGATAGGCACTACCAACCTCAGCCTCATTGTTTTGATTTTTTTTTATTCCAGCCATTCTATTGGGTATGTTGTGAATCTCATTGTAATTCAAGATGTTTTAAGTTTTTGCCATGCTGAGGATGAAGACCTCAACCTCACAATGTTCTACCACTGAACGAGACACTCAAGCCCTAAAAGTGATTTGCAGTGGCTGAAGAAGGAAGGGCTTTGAGCTAAAAAAAAAAAAAAAAAAAAGAGAGAGAGAATTATATAATTTAAAAGTGAAGCCAGGGCTGGGAAGGTGGCTCAGTGGTAGAGTCCTTGCCTTGCATGCATGAGGCCCTGGGTTTGATTCCTCAGCACCACATAAGCAGAAAAAGCCAGAGGTGGCGCTGTGGCTCAAGTGATAGAGCACTCACGAGCTGAAGAGCTGAGGGACAGTGCCCAGTGCCCCACGACCAACAAAAAAAAAAAAGGTGAAGCCAGTCTTAGAAATGGTTCTTGAGACTGTAAGGACAATTGATCAGAAAGCCGCAGTGCAGGGTTATGAGGAGCTAGAGAAAACAGGGCACCTGCAGATGCTTACCAACAGTTGAAGCTTGCTTGCATCATTTTAAACTTTCGTCTAGAGTTGTCATGGCGAGTACAAGTAGGAACTTTTATTGATAATGTATTAAAATCAGTGCTTATTCTGGTAGTAGTTACCAGGATTTATGACACTTTCATCTGTAAAAATCAGTGCTGAAACAAACTTGGTTACCAGGTTTTTCTAAGATAAATGAAGTAATATACACTTTGTGGGGGTTTTTTTTTTGTGGTTCTTTATATTGACTATAATTAGATTTAAATACTTTCTGTATGTGGGTTTTTGTTCTTTTTTTTAGTTACAGTGTTGCAAAAAAGGGGAGAGAAATCTTGATGGAAGGGTCAGGGTAGAGCCCTGTGTATGGATGTATGCTTCAATTTAATCAACTTTTGATGTTTATTGATTGGATCTTTGGCTGCCCAAAGTTCAGTCAGTAGCTGGTGTGTGTGTGTGTGTGTGTGTGTGTGTGTGTGTGTGTGTGTGTGTGTGTGTGTGTGTGTGTGTGTGTGTGTGTGTGTGTGTGTGTGTGTGTGTGTGTGTGTGTGTGTGTGTGTGTACACACATGCGCCAGCAAGAGAGAGAGATCTAGTAAAGTTGGTTTATTTCAATCAGTTAATGAATTATCTGGTTTTGTGTGTGTGTGTGTGTGTGTGTGTGTGTGTGTGTGTGTGTACACACGTGTGCCAGCAAGAGAGAGAGATCTAGTAAAGTTGGTTTATTTCAATCAGTTAATGAATTATCTGGTTTTGAACATTGAAATGTGCCCTCCGCTGTATGAAGTTTGGCTTTTGAGACATATGTTTGCTTGAAACCCATCTGTATCTACTTGCCTTGTGTGCCAAGTTGTGGAATAGTAATGCTTTCAGTCTGACCATGTTTGGTATGGAGTGTATCCAGCTTTAACATCGTAACAGTGGAGGGAGAGGCCTGGCAGGTGCCCAAGGCCCCACCGAGAATGGTTGTCTTCAGTCTAGAGGTCAGGGCAGTTATGCCTTCACTGATGGATAATTTGCTATTTTATGCATTAGAAATTGTGCTGGAGGTAGAGTTCAAGCGATAGAGCACTTGACTCTCTGGGTTCAATTCTTGGTACTGCAAACTGAAAAAAAAGAGAAGAGTTCATGTGAGTTACAACTTTTCTGTTATCTGAAAGTATTAGACCAAGGCGATGTCTGATGATTAAAAGAGCAGTCTGAGGGTAGGGTGTACCTCAATGGCAGAGCACTTTTTAGCACATTCAAAGGCCCTGGGTTCAGTCAGGGTTGCCTAAAGCGTAAGTCAACCATCTAGGATGTGGTTTGATGTATGAGAGCCTGTCTTGAGGGACTGCATGTTCTGCTGGTTCACAAGCAAGTGAGGATGGAGCTCTGAAGACCATGAAGGTCTTCTTTATTTTGACGTTCCACTGTCCTGTATTTCTCTGTCTTCTAGTAGGCTCACAGGTGTTAGGATTAGCTTCCATTTTTCTTTCTTTTGTTTTTAAATTTTATTTTATTGTAAAGATGCTATACAGAGGGGTTATAGTTAGATGAGTAAGGCAATGTGTACATTTTTTGTCGAGCATTGTTACCCCTTCCCTTATTGTTCTACTATCCATACTTCCCTCCCCCTTCCTTTCTTTTAAGAATTACAGAAGTACTTGGTGCTGGTGGCTCATACCTGTAAAATCCTAGCTACTTAGGAGTCTGAGATCTGAGGATTGCAGTTTGAAGTCAACCCAGGCAAGAAATGCTGTGAGTTAACAGTGGAGCTGTGGCTCAAAGTAATAGACCATTAGGTTTGACTAAAAAAGCTCAGGAACAGCACCCAGACCCTGAGTTCAAACTCCATGACCAACAAAAAATAAAATAAAATAAAAACACCACCTCCACCAACAACAAAAGAATTACAGAAGCATTAGTTGAAATATGTAACAAGTAGGAAGACAAATTCTCAGTCATGAAGTTCTATGCTCCAAGACTTTTTCTATTTCAGTAAAAGTTGGTATTTTCAGCCTGGCCAGGAAGAAATAGTCAAAATTCCAGAAAGTATCATAGCCAGATGTTTGCCATTGCTCCCACATGGACATCCCAAATATGGCAAATAAGCTGCTTCAAACTTATTTTGGCCTCACCTCAGAAGAAAAAGCTAGTAATTCAACATCTGAAATATGGGGAAAATATAGGCTTTTTACAAAAGCTCATATGTGTCTCTGGGAGACATAGCTATTATGTTACTCTGCCCTAGGTTTTAGAACCTGTTATTTTGTCATGGAAAGTGGATCTCTTTTAACCCTGACACCCAAGAATGTGGTAGGGTAGTGTATTGCAGAGACGTGGACATTTTCATTCTTAGTTACTCATTGTGGTAGTGGAGCGCTCAGTAACAGTGGCCTCCTCCAAACGCAGCACACACCCGCAGAGCTGGTATGTTGGTTTTTAGGCTAGAAAATGAGAAAGACTAGGGACTGCTGTCCTAGAGACCCAGGTACCAGAGAAATCCCCTAACCACAGGTAACTAATAGCGAAGACTACAGCAATGCAGGTTCTCAGCACAGGGCAAAGAAATGCAATTGGCAGCTTTTCACCTTGCTTGCATCACACAAGAGTTCTAGCTCTTGATGTACACAATGAGAGGGGGCAGGAGTCCCCCAAGGTGACCCAACCAAGCTGTGAGCCCCACTCAGCATCCCTGTGCTGTTTTTACCTGAGTAGTTCTCCTCTTTGCCATCAGGAGAGCCAGAAAGCTTCCCTTTAACGTTTTCTGACTGCTGCCGTTTACTTTTCCGTTTTGTTTTGGCTGTTACTCTTTTATGACATTTTAAATGCCTGAGTTAGTGGCCCAGCTCTCTACACACAGGCTTCCACAGGGGCAGGGGAGGTGAGGTGGGTTATACAGCCAGGTACTTCTTCTCAGGCCTCCCATTCCCCATGTGCTTTACGTCTCAATCTTTAGCTACTTGGTGGAGTGTAGATGTGCAGCTCTTTCTGCCTGCAAATCTACGAGAGAGACTCTGTGGGACATCTTTATCAGGTGTCCCACTCAGATCCTGGCCCATGCTAGAGAATGGAGCGTTACTTGTGCACATTTCTGTCTCCTAGAGCCATGCTGATTTCAGGCCAGATCCTTACTATAAGTCAAAGGGCCCTCACTTCTCTGCAGGCCTTCCCTTGGCTGACCAGCAGACACCTGTGTCATAGTGCATTTTCAAGACTGCCTGCCATCATTTGGCTTTCTATTGATCCGTGTTGAAATGAGTTGTTTGGCTGGTCCCACCACCTCCTGAGTCCATTGAAATCTGTTCTTGTTCCTGTTGGAGACGGTGAGTTCATTCCTAAAGTTCAGTGATGTCAGCAAGGTGCCACGGGCACTCTTGCATGCATATGTGCTCCCATCTTCAGCCCTGCCACGGTACCACAGGGTTGCTAGCCGGGTGCCGGTGGCTCACGCCTGTCATCCTCGCTACTCAGGAGGCTGAGATCTGAGGATCGCAGTTCAAAGCCAGCCCAGGCAGGAAAGTCCATGAAACTCTTATCTCCAATAAACCACCAGAAAACCAGAAGTGGCGCTGTAGCTCAAGTGGTAGAGCGCTCGCCTTGAGCTGAAGAGCTAAGGGACAGCGCCCAGGCCCAGAGTTCAAGCCCCACAACCGACAAAAAAGAAAAAGAAAGGAATTGGGCTGATTTATGTTCCTTTTCCTCATGGGAATGCTCCCCGCCACGGCGGCTTCCCCGCTCTCCCTGATGAGGCCTTGCTCTCTCAGTTCTCTCTCTCTACTCTGCTGCAGGCTTCTACTGCCTGCCACTTGGGCCTGCTGCAGTTCAGGTCCAGGCCCACCCTGTCACTGCCTCCTCTGTGTCATCCTCCAGCACTGCCCACCCCACTGGCCTCTCAGACCCAGTCACACGCCAGGGTGCTGGCAATTCCATTGTCCCAAGCTCCTCAAATACTGCAGCCTGCTCAGAAGGCCACAGCTGTGACTCTACTCCAAATTCCCATCTCCTGTGTCAGGGTTCATCAGACACCTTCTGCTGATGCCGTTTACTCATACGCTTCATTGTTTCCTCCAATTCACTTGTGCAAAAGGAACCCCTCTCTTCCGGGCACCTAGAGAGTACAGTGTTCTTCACAGCTTTGCTTCTGATAGGGAGCTTTTTAACAAGGTCATCTCATCAGCTTTACTTACGGTGAGTTCACCTTCAGTATTGAAAAAGTAGCCAGGTGCTGGTGGCTCACACCTGTAATCCTAGCTACTCAGAAGGCTGAGATCTGAATATCTCAGTTCAAAGCCGGCCGGGGCAGGAAAGTCCGTGAGACTCTTATCTCTAATAAACCACCAGAAAACCAGAAGTGGCACTGTGGCTCAAGTGGTAGAGCATTTGCCTTGAGCTGAAGAGCTGAGGGACGGCGCCCAGGCTCAGAGTTCAGGCCCCATGACCAACAACAACAAAAAAAGTTTGTTTTACACAGTTTTCACTCCAGTTATCTGTTGTGTTTTGTTTTGTATTGTTTTATTTTCTTTTTCTTTTTCTTTTTTCTTTCTTTCTTTTTTTTTTTTTTTTTTTTGTTGGTCATGGGGGCTGCACTCTGGGCCTGGGCGCTGTCCCTCAGCAATTCAACTCAAGGCTAGTGCCCTGCCTTGAGCCACAGTGCCACTTCTGGCTTTTTTCTGCTTATGTGGTGCTGAGGAATCGAACCCAGGGCCTCATGCATGCAAGGCAAGCGCTCTACCACTGAGACAACCTCCCAGCCTGTATTATTTTATTTTGTTGGTTGTGGGGCTTGAACTCTGGGCCTGGGTGCTGTCCATCAGCTCTTCAGCTCATGGCTAGTGCTCTACCACTTGAGCCACAGTGCCGCTTCCCATTTTCTGAGTAGTTTGTTCAAGATAAGCGTCTCACGGACTTTTCTGCCTGGGTTGGTTTTGAAACCATGATCCTCAGATCTCAGCTTCTGAGTAGCTAGAATTACAACTGTGAGCCACCAAGCACCTGGCTTGTTTTTCTTTTTACATTTGGCATCTCCATTGTATTTTAACTTAAAATTAAGTTTAAAGCTAGGAAGATAGTAAATATATTCTATTTGAATAAAAGAAGCATCAGTTATCAGTTATCAATCAAGGAATGCTAGGAACCTTACAGAGTGACTACTTATGGGAAAGAAAAAAAAACTAGATTGGGGGGCTGGGAATGTGGCTCAGTGGTAGAGTGCTTGCCTAGTGTGCATGAAGCCCTGGGTTCCATTCCTCAGTAACACATACACAGAACAAGCCAGAAGTGGTGCTGTGACTCAAAGCCTTGAGTGAAAGAGCTCAGAGACAACACTCAGGCCCTGAGTTCAAGCCCCATGACTGGCCAAAAAGAAAATAAAAAGTAGATTGGGTATCTGAGGAGTGGTCCGTTCAGTTGTTCTCATCAACCTAGAGTCTCTCTTGGTAGCCAGTTTTTGTTGTCAGGTGTCTTCTGGGCTTCTGTGTACTCTCTTCTGCTGGAGAGCTGGTCCTCAAGGTTGCATATGTCACCCAGATCTGCCTGCCCCTCTGGGCCCCTTTGCAGAGGGGACTTGACCGAGGATGAGGCAAGTCCAGAGCGTTAGTACTCAGGGGAGGAGGGACAGGAAGTTGTACTCAGGCACCCGGGTCCTGAGACTGGAGGGACTTTGGGATCTCTGTTCTGTGGAAGTGCCTACAGCACATACAGGTGCTTTTGTGTGGCCATATGTAGCAGGAAAGAAACCATTGTGTCAGGAAGGTTGCAGATGGCATCCAGAAAGCCAGTGGTACATGTTGGGATAGAGAAGCCCACCAAGGGCCCTAAGGCTTAGGTCAGAGCGAGGCCACTGAGGTGCTGGGTAGCCTGGGGTTACCCAGGATGTAAAGCTGCCCCCAGGAGTGCAGAGAGGTCACAGGAGGAGCCACACCTGGAGCCCTCTGGGCAACGGAGCATGCGGGCTTGCCAGTGGAGACAGGGAACCTTGGGAACCAAGGAGCCTCAAGCCTGAGCCGTTTCCCACTGTGATCCCACAGAGTGGAGGTGTCTTAGTAAGGAGTTCTCCCAGTTAGGTAGGAGCAGTGAGTATCTCCAGCACAGAGGTGATAAGCATTGCTGTGCTGTCATACTTAATCTACAGCTCAGGTGAAATGCCAGGGCCTGAGCAGGAAGGCATCTTCTAACTGGGTTCAGGCTCAGCTCCTGCAGCAGTAACTGTGCTTTTATTTATTTATTTATTTATTTATTTATTTATTTATTTATTTATTTATTTATTTTTTGGTCAGTCGTGGGGCTTGAACTCTGGGCTTGGGCACTGCCCCTGTGCTCTTCAGCCCAAGGCAAGCACTCTACCGCTTGAGCCACAGCACCACTTCCAGTTTTCTAGTGGTTTTTATTGGAGATAAGAGTCTCACACCGAGCTGGCTTTTTTTTTTTTTTTTTTTTTTTTTGCTAGTCATGGGGCCTGAACTCTGGGTCTGGGAACTGTCCCTCAGCTCTTCAGCTCAAGGCTAGCACTCTACCACTGGAGCCACAGTGCCACTTCTGGCTTTTTCTGCTTTTGTGGTGCTGAGAAATCAAACCCAGGCCTCATGCATGCAAAGCAAGCGCTCTACCACCTCGTCATCTTCCCAGCCCCGGGTGGCTTTGAACTGTGATCCTCAGATCTCAGCCTCCTGAGTAGCTAGGGTAACAGGCGTGAGCCACTGGCGCCTGGCTTGTAGGCTTTTATTTTTAGAGAGATTCTTGACTGTAGTTTAAGAACAAATATAAAAAACATCTGTGGGTGCTTCCAAACAATTGTTACACAGTGCTCTGGTATGTCCTAAATATAAGAGTGGTACTTTGCATGTATGGTCAATCCATATTGAGGGGATAGCTTACTTTATAAAAGCCTCTTATACCACAGTGGCAGAGAGAGGTGGCCAATTAAACTGAAAGCCAGGGGCTGGGAAGGTGGCTCAGTGGTAGAGTGCTTCCCTCACATGCATGAGGTCCTGGGTTCCATTCCTCAGCACCACATAAGCAGAAAAAAGTCAGAAGTGGCACTGTGGTTCAAGTGGTAGAGCGTTTGCCTTGAGCTGAAGAGCTGAGGGACAGTGCCCAGGCCCAGAATTCAGGACCCAACGACCGACCAAAAAAAAAAAAAAGTGAAAGACAGCTTCTGATAGGATGAAAATTAGAAATTCTTCTTAGTCCACAATTTCATCAGTTCCTACCTAGAGCTAAAACACAAGTAAAGCTTCAGTTTAGACTTCTGTCATAAATTTGTGAATGAATCTCACATACTTTCTAATAAAATAATTCATAATTTAGTTTCCTCATAATTACATTTTTTGAACTTGTTTGGTCTCTACTAAAATGTATGCATATGCTTTTTGCATATGTTGTTTTTGAAACTATTAATCAGATTCTTTTTTGTGTTGGTCATGGGTCTTGAACTCTGGACCCGGGCGCTGCCCCTGAGCACTAAAGCATAAGGCGAGTGCTCTACCCCTTGAGCCCCTGCACCACTTCTGGTTTTCAGGTGGTTAGTTGGAAATAGTCTCATAGACTTTCCTGCCAGGGCTGGCTTTGAGTCCTCAGATCTCATCCTCCTGCACAGCTAGGAGGACAGGCGAGAGCCACCAGAGTCTGGCTGTTAATCAAATTTTTATAACAAAAGATATGGCTTTTTTTTTCTATTAAAGGAATTTTCAACTGGAAGTGGCGCTGTGGCTCAAGTGATAGAGTGCTAGGCTTGAGCTGAAGAGCTGAGGGACAGTACCCAGGCCCAGAGTTCAGCCCCACAACCAACCCAAAAAAAAAAGGAATTTTCGATTAACACAACTTAAAAGTAACTTTGAGGCTCTAGGGATTATTATATTCCTAGAAAACATATTGGAACATCGTGCTAAAAGTACATTGCAAGCTCTTTTGCAGTAATGGGGATTGAACTAATGGTCTTGATTGCTAGACACTTTACCACTTGAGCCAGGCAGGGTCCTATCTCCTAGCAAGCCCTTTAAGCAAATTCCTGTTAATTCAGGGGTGTTCAATTTTATAACTGTTTCTGGGTTTTTATTGTTTTTAGGTTTTATTATTTGTTGTGCTTTTTGTTTTTGTTGTTGTATTCTTTGTTTTGCAGTACTAGGGTTTCAACTCATGTATTGGCAATTATTAGATAAACACTATACCTCTTGAGCCACTCACCTACCCCCTTTTTGCTTAACTTTATGGTTTAGATAATGTCTCTTGCCTTTGCCCAGGCCTACCTGGTACCACCATGATGGTCCTGCCTTCACCTCCTAAGTAGTTGTGGTTATAAACATGTGTCACTATACCCAGAGAACGAGAGGAAAGAAATCAGCAATAACTTCAGCAATTCATACACTGAACACCATAGACCTGTTTAAAGATGCCAGAAGATGATCTACCTAAATAGAAAGATAGCTAATATTCATGGATTGTAAAGGCTGATGTTGTTTAGATGTTCCCAAATTAATTTACAAATGGAGCGTGATCCCCATCGGAATCTCAACTGGCTTCTTTGCAGAAATTAATAAGCTGACTCCAATATTTATATGCCAAAACAGTCTCAAAAAATAAAAAAGAATCACGCTTCCCCATGCCAAAACTTACTCAAAGCTGCAGTAATCCATGCATTGTAGGACTAAAGAGAGTTATGTTTATCAAAGGAATGGAATTGAGAGGCTACAAAGAAATGTAAGGACATTTATGGCCAGTTGATTTTGTTGAAAAAAGCATCAAGATAATTCAGTCTCTGTTGAAGCCTTCAATGAAGGTGCTGAGATGAGCTGATGTCCACATGCAAAGAATAAAGTTGGACTCCTGCTTCATACTATAAACAGAAACTCAATAGATCATTGAAGCTGGGCAGGGCATGGTAGCTTATGCATATAAACCCAGTTACAGAGGTAAAGATAGGATGATCATCCTTTGAGACTAGCCCAGGCAAGCATGACCCCATCCTAAAAAACAAGCTAGACTGGGTACCAGTGGCTCATGCCTGTAATCCTGGCTACTTTCCTATCCATCTGGCAAGATAGTCCATGAGACAGATAACGCTAGTTAACTAGTAAAAAGCCATCTGCAGCCCGAATCACTAGAAGTAGTGCCTTTGTAAGAGTGGTGAGAGAACTCTCTTCTCTGCTCTGTCTATGAGCGGACACCCTCCCTGTACAGTCTATGAGCGGACACCCTCCCTGTACAGTCTATGAGTGGACACCCTCCCTGTACAGTCTATGAGCGGACACCCTCCCTGTACAGTCTATGAGTGGACACCCTCACTGTACAGTGTATCGGCCACCATCTGAGCCCCAGAAGGAAGAGAGGGGAACACCAAGACATGCAGTGTCAGGCTGAAGGTGTGGCTCAGGTTGTGGAGCGCCTGCTTTGCAAGTGCAAGACCCTGAGTTCAAACCTAAGCACCGCCAACAAGCCAAACAAGCCCTGCGTACTCCATGGAGTATTTGTTGTAGCAGCCTGAGCTGAGTGTGTGTGGCCCTCAGGAACACTGTGAGCCTTTCCTGTGAGACTTCTCAGGGACTGCTCTCGTTTTCCATCTTTTTTTCCCCTTTCATTCCCTCTGAGCATGTAGCCTGGCGCTCTGGAGTCACAGCAGCAATTACTTAATAACCATAGTAAGTTTCTGCTGCAGATTTTACTCTTTTAACTGGCAATGTTTTCCTGTGGCGTGTTTTTCTGATATTTGTTTCTATTTGCTGATTTTATGATGAGTATTTTTGAATATTCAGCGTTCATTCTATTTGACCATCAGTCTTTGAAGCATGTAAGTTCATCAATTGCCTAACTTAAGGAGGTGCTTGTGAGAGGAGCTGGTGATGATACCCTGGTTGAAGTTTGGAATGTGTCATGTCTTGAGGTGTGTGGGTGGAAGCTGCCCTGTGTGTGATTTGCATGTAGTATCTTCAGTGTTGTCAGCTCTGAGTCACCAAGCCACACTGGGCTTTGGTTGGGCTCTGCTTCCGTGATCTCCCCCACCCTCATTTTGCAAGCTAAGCACATAGGTTTTATCTCTCAGCTTGGACCCTCCGCCTTTGATGTATGTATGTGCTTCGGGGATCCTGCTGAAGTTGCACCTAGCACCGCACCACGCCGTTCCCACACCTCGTGAGCATTCACACACCTTGCTCGCTGGCTACAGGCACCGCTCCCGCTAAATTTGGATTGGGGATTTAGGCGTTCCTTAACTTTACTGAAAATGGAGCCCCTTCCCCCTTATTCTCATATTTCAGGTGAAAAGGTGCATGGTACTGGGAGTCTAACTCAGGGCCTGCTCTTGCTCAGAAGGTATTCTACCACTTGAGCCATATTCTAGCTATTTGGAGCTCAGACTGGTCTCAAACTTATGATCCTTCTATTTCAGCTTTCCAGCTGCTGGGATTATAGGTATATACAATGTCCTATTTTTTTATCTTTTTTATGCTTTAGCAGGGATTTATTTTAGTATAACAGGGTTAAGGTTGGGAGAAATACAGAAGAGAAAAACATTGCCTGCTCCCTTACAGGAAATGGGAGTTAGATTTCTCATTTTATACTTTAGTTGTTGTTGTTACTGTGTTGTCATTTTCCCTCAGAAGTACTCTGGGAAAAAGCAAGGGAAGGGATGACATTGTCCAAAAAGAAATGTACCTTTGGGCTAGGAATGTGCTTACTAGTAGAGTGCTTACCTGGCGTGCATGAGGCCCTGGGTTCAATTCCTCAGTACCACATAAACAGAAAAGGCCAGAAGTGGTACTATGGCTCAAGTGGTAGAATGCTAGCCTTGAGCTGAAGAGCATGCAAGGCAAACACTCTACCACTGAGCCATCTTCCCAGCTCATCCCTTCTCTTATACTGATTTTTTTTGTTGTTTGTTGGTTGGTTGGTTGGTCATAGAGCTTGAACTCTGTGCTTAAGCGCTGTCACTCAGCTCTTCAGCTCAAGACTAGTACTCTACCACTTGAGCCATAGCACCACCTCTGGTTTTCTGGTGGTTTATTGGAATAAATTTCACGGCCTTTCATGCCCAGGCTGGGTTTGAACCGTGATCATCAGATCTCAGCCTCCTGAGTAGCTAGGATTACAGCTTACCTTTTTAAGGATCTATTGAATTTTTTTGAAATAGGTTTTCCCCTTTGGTGTGCACATTTGCTTTGTTCATTGTGCTAATTTTCCACTTTCCAGATGTAGCTATAGTATTCAGGAATTGGGTTTCAGTTTGATTTCAATTTGCATTTTTACAAATGAGGTTCCAAGCTGGTCTATGTTGATTATAACTGATCTTATCTAAAGGCTACAGTTTTATTTCCCAGATAGGCCTTCCCTCAGAGAATGACTACCTCCTTGATACAGAGCTGTAGGAGTGAGCCTCGTCCTGACAAGGGTGAGTGGGCAGGACAGGCAGACAGACAGGTTTCAGTTCGTATGTAAGTGTACACATGTATACACAAGTAAGGACAGGCAAGCCAACCAGAACCCCTTCTGTTTGAGAGGATGAAAGAGAAGATTTAATTAGAGGCCATCTGCCTTAAGAGATTGGATTGTAAGCTAGCTGCCCTTCAATTTGCTTTTTTTTCTTCTTCTGAAACTAAAAAGTCACATTTTGTTTGTCCAGAAATTTTAAGCCTGTCAGCTAATAGCAGGTTGCTTCTCTGCTTCTTGTGTATGACTTAACATTTATGCAGTTACGCACTGAAGCCAGATATAGATCACCGTGGGGTTTATCTTTTCTGATGTTCTATGCTTTCATTGGACAATTCTGCCACTGTGTCCCTCATGGGAAGAGTAGCTCATGGCCATCTCACTTAGGAAGTTCATCAGAGTTCTGTCCTCAGGTTTGTCTGACTTTGTGAGGAGTGCTGGCAGGCATGATTGTCCTCTTCTCGTGAACTTGGGACTACAAATAGGAAATGAGCAGACAAACACCTGATGCTCCTTTAGTGAGTCACATTGCATCTCCTCTGCCAGCCGCTGGGGCCACGTGCAGCTTCTGCTCCCAGCACTTTTTGTAGCTGTGCAGGCAGCTTGACTCGGAGAACTTGCTGGAGCGCCACAGCACCTTTGCTTTTTCCTCCTCACAGTTGAAGTGCTCTTTCCAACATAAAAGTGTCAAGACTTTCCAGTCTGTGGGCAATTTATATTCTGCTTGTTTAATTATTTACACCCCAGTCAAGCATCAGAAATGACACTAGTAATGTGAACTTGGAAATGTAACAGGAATAATAGTTAACTACTAAGGACCAGGAGATAGGGGTTTACTGAAGAATGCAGGAATAATCAAGAAGCTGGTTGCTTACACCTGTAATCTTGGTGATTCAAAATGCCAAGACCTGAGGATCATGACTCAAAGCCAGCTAGAAAGACTTTTCTGGTTAGATTACAAGGCCCCTAATCCAAATCCTGCTTCTGGTACTCACATGTACACATGTGCACACACATGCACGTTCACATGCACACATGATCAGTAGAAATGTACTAGGGAAAGAAAATCCAAGAAACAACAAATGTTAGACAATGGCAAAGTTCATGAAGGTGTCACAGGAACAGGCTGGCAGGTAGAAGCTAAGTGCCGATGAAATGTAGGGTAGTAGGAGCCCACATGAACACGTAAAGCCCCAGAGCCAGAAGAGAAACCCCTACTCCTTGGATCCACCAGCACCTTCTACTGACAAGCCAGACATTGAAAAGGAGTGTCTTCAAGGCCCTGCTCTAGCAACACAAAGCAAGACAATCATGGATGTTAGATGGAGGACAATAAAGAAGTAACTTGCACTGGGTGCCAGTAGCTCACTCCTGTAATCCTAGCTACTCAGGCTGAGATCTGAGGATCGCAGTTCAAAGCCAGCCCGGGCAGGAAAGTCTGTGAGACTCTTATCTCCAGTAAACCACTACAAAACTGGAAGTGGCACTGTGGCTCAAGCAATAGAGCACGCGCCTTGAGCTGTAAGAGCTGAGGGACAGCGCCCAGGCCCAGAGTTCAAGCCCCATGACCAACCAAAAAAAAAAAAAAGTAACTTGCTCACCCCTATTAATAAGTTCCAATTTGGAAATTTTATATTTTACTATTTCCCTGAGTAGTTTAGGAAAATCTGTTGTCTAGGTATCAGTGAAACAATGAATTGACAGGGCCAGTTCATTTCCATGTTCTATGGTAGAAGGCAGTTTGTACCAGGTTATCTCTTTAGTCTAAGAACATGGGATGCATGTGGTACAGAGCCCTTCCAGAAGGCATACATAGCCATTCACACCTCTCTACTCTAGTCCTTATGGCTTCCACTGAAACTTAGCAGAACTTTAGTGGACAGTATTTTAGAAATATGTGACAATCTAGGAATTCAAAATGTTCCTAGGCCAGGCACCGGTGGCTCACGCCTGTAATTCTAGATGCTCAGGAGGCTGAGATCTGAGGATCGAGGTTCAAAGCCAGCCTTGGCAGGAAAGTCCATGAGACTCTTATCTCCAATTAATCTCCAGAAAACTGGAAGTGGTGCTGTGGCTCAAGTGCTAGAGTACTCACCTTGAGCTGAAGATCTGAGAGACAGCATCCAGGCCCAGGGTTCCAGCCCCACAACTGACCAAAAAAAAAAAAAAAAGATGCATTGTACTCATAAGCTGCTATGTTGAATAGAAGCCCCTTTGTACAACTATGTAAAGATAATTTCTTTAAAAGTGTTCCAGAATAAGAATGAGATGCCTGTCCAAAATGTTGGTGACCTTTCAGAGAATTCATATGAATGCACTGCAGCTTCCTGTGAGCTCTCAAGATTATTTTCATTGTGCAGTGTAATATAAAAGGCAATTTGGGTTTGATCTAATTATTAGACAAGAAAAATCTTAAGTAATGAAGCTAATGGTAGATATGAGTTCAGTACCAGGAGTGGGCATCTGGACCGATGGGAAGTTAAGACTTGGCACACAGACTGTAAATGGGCACAGAAGCAAACAAGCTGAAGGACATGATGCTGTTCCAAGAGGATTTTCCCACAGCGCTCAAGATAAAGCGCTGCTTTGTTAGGCAGCTTTTGTACCCATTTCCATCTAGACATAGTCTTTAATGGTGTTTCTGTGGATGTCGATATTTAACAATATGCTTTATGTCTGATTCACTATAGTACAAGTGGCAAATGAAATATTGAACAAAAAAAAATTGTGTGTGTGTGTGTGTGTGTGTGTGTGTGTGTGTGTGTGTGTGTGTGTGCGCGCGCGCGCGCGCGCGCGCGCGCGCGCCAGTCCTGGCTCTTGAACTCAGGATCTGGGTGCTGTCCCTGAGCTCTTTTGGTCAAGGCAAAAGAGTTTTACCACTTGAGCCACAGCTCCACTTCTGGCTGTTTGGTGGTTAAAGGTGAGTCTCACAGGTATTCCTTCTCAGGCTAGCTCCAAACCTAGATCCTCACATCTCAGCCTCCTGAGTAGCTAGGATTACAGGCGTGAGCCACCAATGCTCAGATGAACAAAAAGTTTTTTAACTTATAATTCATATGCTGTGTTCTCAGTACTTTTCTTCGCTAGCTTGTATTTGAAGTACAGTTGTGATCTGGGTGGCTGTGTTATCAGCAGGACATGGATGAAACAGTAGGTCTCTTCCCTTGTCTATCAATGACCAGGTAGCCGGAAGGTCTTTCCGATTTACCGCAAAGAGGGTCTTCTTCTACCTTATTTTGCTGCTTTGGGAACAGATGATAAGTATCCAAGTTCAACTGAGGCTGAATTTCTGTACCTTTAGTATACAAGATGTGAGAGTCACAATAGACATATTATAGATACAAATGACACTGAGGATGCAGCTGTTTGTGACACTTAACAATTTGTAGTTCAAGTCCTGAGATGACCTAGAGAAAGTGAACAAAGGGGTTGGGAAGGAAAGCCAGCCAGAGGAGGACCTATTTCCCTGTCACTAAAGAATGGGGAGAGCCGGGCACTGGTGGCTCTCACCTGTAATCCTAGCTACTCAGGAGGCTGAGATCTGAGGATCGTGGTTCAAAGCCAGCCCGGGCAGGAGAGACCGTGAGACTCCTATCTCCAATAAACCACCAGAAAAACTGGAAGTGGCACTGTAGCTCAAGTGGTAGAGCGCTCGCCTTGAGCTGAAGAGCTGAGGGACAGCGCCCAGGCCCAGAGTTCAAGTCCCACGACCGACAAAAAAAAAAAAAAAAAAAGAATGGGGAGAGACAGTTGGGATCCCCCACATTTTCCCCATCCCTTCAAACTTGTAACTCACACCCCTCCTGCAGTCAGTGTTGAAGCCTCCTGTTCTCCTTTATACCCCTTGGTGATTCTTTGGTGTTAATTTTGGAAATTTCAGGAGTAAATAGCAATTATCACAGGTGTGGCTCCCTAACCAAAAAAAAAAATTAAGGGTGTGAATTCTGTGAAAAAGTATTTCACCTAGTAACACAGAAAAACATCCCAAAAGTTATCTTCATAATACATTATAAAAAGGATTGTGAGGTTTCATATATTTTTTCAGTACTAGGGATAGAATCCAGGGCCTTGTACATGCTAGATGAATAGCTTACTACTAACCTACATCCTCAGCCCCCATGTTACATACATATTGGCAGGCGAAAGAAATTTTTGGCTGCCATTTTATGAGTAAATGCACCCATCGTAGAACCAAGTGCTATGCATCCCATCTTTGACCGGTCCTCTCTGTGGACTTGCATTGAAGAGATAATCTGAACCCTGGGGGTCGGTCTAACTGAACTGGGAAAGGCGGGGTGTGAGCCCTCTGTGTGGGTAGTAGACCATCTCTGGTGATGCCTGTGCTCTTCCAAATGTGCAGTTGGTGACTGCAGCTTTGGACTTGGGCAGCTCTTTATGCCAAGTATGAATCAGAACAGTTTTTGTACATTATTTCATTAAAGCCTTCATAATGAGGAAGCTAAATCCAAGGATCACTGTTTGAATCCAACCTAGACAGGAAAGTCCATGAGGATCTTATCTCTAATTAACCTACAAAAAGCTGGAAGTGAAGCTGTGGCTTCACCAGCCTTGAGCAGAAAAAGCTAAATGACAGTGCCCAGGCCCTAAGTTCAAGCCCTACTGGCACCAAAATAAATACATAAATAAATGCCTTATAAGATAGAGTTAGATTTATTCCTCAGATGAGGAAAATAGGCTGAGCATGACCACTCAGTGGAAACCAAGATTTCAGCTCCAGAGCCCATGTTTTGTGTGCACACAATTTGATCCTTGTGACAAATGCTGGGGCTGTACTGTGAGCACAGATTGACCAGCCCCTGGTTTGGATGCTATCCATGCACATTGGAGATGACGCAGAAGCATACTCAAGAGTTTAAGATCCAAAAGATTGTGGTTTACAGCCAACTGTGGTAGAGAAGTCTCCTGGAGTCCAGCTCCAGCTCCAGATATCCAGCAATAAGCAGAACTGGACGTGTGGCTCAAGTGGTAGAGTGCCATCCTAACAAGCACAAGGTCTCAGTACCATCAAACCCCCAAAATAACTTTATTTTATTTTTAAAGTTGTGGGGTTTGAACTCAAGGCCTGTAAAGCTGGCTTTACTTCTGGGTTTTTGCTGATTTATTGGAAATCTGAGTTTCACAGACTTTCCTGCCCTGGCTGGCTTTGAATTGCAATCCTCAAATCTCAGCCTTCTGAGTAGGTAGGATTACAGGTGTAAGATACCAGTACCCGGTCAAAAAATTGTATTTTATATCATGACTTGAAATAGCTAGATCTTAATGGCTTACGCCTATAATCCTAAGCACTCAGGAAATGGATCTGGGGGTTGTGATTTGAAGCTAGCCCAGAAGAAAAGTCCATGAGACTCTCTCCCAAATACTGGATTGGATCTGTAGCTCAGGTGGTAGAACAGCCATGAGTAAGAATATAAAGAATGTAGCCAGGCTCTGGTGGCTCACGCCTGTAATCCCAGCCACTCAGGAGGCTGAGATCTGAGGATCACAGTTCAAAGCCAGCCCAGGCAGGAAAAGCCATGAAACTCTTATCTCCAATAAACCACCAGAAAACCGGAAGTGGCACTGTGGCCTCGAGCTGAAAAGCTGAGGGACAGTGCTCAGGCCCAGAGTTTAAGCCCTATGACAGACCAAACAAAAAAAAAGAATATAAAGAATGTGACCCCAAAGCCGGGCGCTGGTGGCTCACGCCTGTAATCCTAGCTACTCAGGAGGCTGAGATCTGAGGATCGCGGTTCAAAGCCAGCCCAGGCAGGAGAGACCGTGAGACTCCTATCTCCAATAAACCACCAGAAAACCGGAAGTGGCGCTGTAGCTCAAGTGGTAGAGCGCTCGCCTTGAGCTGAAGAGCTGAGGGACAGCGCCCAGGCCGAGAGTTCAAGTCCCACGACCGACAAAAAAAAAAAGAATGTGACCCCAGTACCAGCATGCATGCATGCACGCACACACACACACACACACACACACACACACACACACACACACACACACACACACGTGCAGGTACACACACAAACACACTTAGAAATAGAGGGTCTGGAGCATATCTCAATGGTAGAGCCCTTATCTAGCATATGCAAAGCCCTGGGAAGATGGGAGAGAGACACTAGAAATTAAATTAGATACCTTCTTAACCTTCAAATTATTCTTTGGTTTGTTTATTCTTGAGGCTGGTCCTGGGGCTTGAACAACCTTCCTCACCCTCTCACTTGGCTTTTTCCCTCAAGGCCAGCACTCTACCACTTGAACCACATCTTTGCTTTCTTCAAATTATTCTGGAACCAATTGTATGATTTAATTTCTGTGTGGTTTATTGATGTGACATAGTAATAAACTTCCTATAAAATTTATGGTATAGAGTTATTTTAATTGTTACTGGCTTATATTTACCAATATTATCCTTTAAATATTTTTATTAATATCTATAAATGTATATTTTTCTGCAGGGATGTAGATGTCTTTGTGTTTAGGGGGGAAAAAAATCTTCCATGCTTTGGAGAAATTTAAATTGCGTTGAAAATATCTTCCTTTGGGGCTGGGAAGGTGGCTCAGTGGTAGAGCGCTTGCCTTGCATGCCTGAGGCCGTGGGTTCGATTCCTCAGCACCACATAAGCAAAAAGAAAAAAGCTGGAAGTGGCGCTGTGGCTCAAGTGGTAGAGCGCTAGCCTTGAGCTGAAGAGCTGAGGGACAGCGCCCAGGCCCAGAGTTCAGGCCCCATGACCGGACCCAAAAAAAAAAAAAAAAGAAAATATCTTCCTTTGTAGTTTGTAAAAATATGCAATTCTAAGGGCTTTTGGCAGAAAAGTGTGTATGTGTGTATATGCAAATACATGTAGGACATTCCTGGAAAATAAGACTGCATCTTGAACCCAGCATGTGTGTTTGCATGATTGGCACATGGGCTTCCTGATCACTCGGGAGTAGAGACCTTGGCATCTGCGATAGCCAGGCAGAAGACCAGGGAGGGGCTGGGGGAATTGCCTTCTCCCCCCCAAACTATCAGAATCAGAGCGTTGTGAGGGGGTTTGGAGTTGTGCCTTTTGTAGCAGACTGCCAAATGCCAGGCCTAGCAACATAGGATGAAGACCCAATTTCTACCTTTCAGATTCACCTGGTAGAAAGAGCAAACCAAACAATAAGTAAATCAGCTGGTGTTAAGGAGGTATCGCAAATGAGGGATACACTGGAGGCTCACAAAGGAAAGTGACAGAGGGTTTCCCATAATGGAATACTTGAGGTGTATGTCATTTTCCCACATCACATCCACCCTCAGTCCTGAATGCAGCCAGCCCTATAAGCAGGAAGAGCCCTGTCTGGATCGTGCCCCATACGGTTATGCTGGAGAAGGGGATGGAGTGGTAGGCAACGGGTGGTCTGAGAGCCTTCCCCAGAATAACTCTGTATCCTAGTGGATGGTAGGACAAGACACCAGAGACCAAGAAAACTAGAAAAACACAGAGACATAGAGAGACGGCGGGACGCCCGGGGTCCCCAAGTGTCCAACCCACTGCAACTAGGGCAAGGCAGTAATGGAGAGCAACCATGGCCGTACGGCGTGGGGTTCCAGGGCCTGAAGCCTTCCACCAGCTTCGGGTTCCCAAAGTCCCTCTACCCAAAGTATTTATTTAGTTGGGCACAGGGGCTTATGTGCAGAAAGTGAAGTATCAATATTCCTGAAGTCACAAGTACCAACGTGATATAACCTTACTCAAGTGATAAATGACTTCCTTATCTTAGGAAGTAGAGGTAAGCCGTAAATGACTAACAGTTTGCACAGGCTTTGGTCTATCCCCAAGGTTCCAGAAAATTTGGGGTTGAATTAGCCCACATCCAGGATAAAAGTCTGGACTCCTGTGAAGCCGGGAGTGAGCGACCTTTCCAGGGGCCTCTTAGCATCTGGGGGTTCATGTCGGGAGGAGGCATCCAGCCCGCAGTCCCCGGCTCTCACACCAAGGCTCACCAGCACTTGGGCCCCGAGTCCCCATTGGGAGGGAGGATCATCATGGATACATGCAAAGTAAAGCATCTATAGAGCCAAAACAGAGTTTCTGAGAGACACTGGTTTCCTTATTCTTTTTTTGGGGGGTGGAGGGGAGTCCAGTTGTGGGGCCTGAACTCTGGGCCTGGGCGCTGTCCCTCAGATCTTCAGCTCAAGGATAGCGCTCTACCATTTGAGCCACAGCGCCACTTCTGGCTTTTTTCTTTTTGCTTATGTGGTGCTGAGGAATCGAACCCAGGGCCTAAGGCATGCAAGGCAAGCACTCTACCACTGAGCCACCTTTCCAGCCCTGGTTCCCTTATTCTTATGACACAGGAGACTGCGCCCTCGGGAAGGTCCAGACATGAAGTCTTGCTATGTAGTACCCCAAAGTTAAGCTGTCAGCTGTTTTGTCCAGCCTTCAAGGTCTCCGGCATCCAAGATTCAGCACTTTCCAGTAAGGAAGAGGGGTTAGCATGCCAGTCTCTCAAACCTTTTCCAGGTTTCACAACCCTGCTTCAGAATTCCTGGTAGTGTGTGCATGTGCGTGCTTGCTTCCCAGCGTGCCAGTCCTGAGATCGGGGCCTGAGTGCCGTCTGAGCTTTTTTGCTCAATCTAGCACTTTACCACTTGAGCCTTAGCTCTACCTACGGCATTTTGGTGGTTAATCAGAGATGAGTCTCACAGGTACTTCTCTTGCTCAGGCTAGCTCCAAACCTAGATCCTCACATCTCAGCCTCCTGGTAGCTGCCAGCATCCTGCTTAACCCCATGGATTTTGGTCCACAAGGAATTGATTTCAACAGACAATATGGCTGTCATGATTCCCAATTGGCAACCACCCAAGCTGCTCCATGGCTTGGTCTGAGAAGCCCTGGCCTAGGCACATTCTATCTGAGTTACTGAGCACAGTCAGGGTCTTCCAAGATGACCATGGTATCACAGCAGTGTTTACAGGATGATGTCAGAATGACTTCAACCCAGAAGATTTACTCTTCATTTATAAATTGGATTTACCACGTAAGTCACTGTGTCCTAGGAAGGTGTTCACTACGTTTTCTTTTCTTTTTTTTTTTTTTTTTTTTGGGGGGGGGTCCAGTTGTGGGGCCTGAACTCTGGGCCTGAGCACTGTCCCTCAACTCTTCAGCTCAAGGCTAGTGCTCTACCACTTGAGCCACAGCGCCACTTCCGGCTTTTTTCTTTTTGCTTATGTGTTGCTGAGGAATCAAACCCAGGGCCTCAGGCATGCAAGGCAAGCGCTCTACCACAGAGCCACCTTCCCAGCCCATACATTTTCATTCTTTAAATACATCTTTATTTCAAGGGATTATAGGTTTTTATTCCTCAAGAGTAATTTCTCTAGTAGCATAAACATTGCTAGTACACAGAAGATCTGTTGGTTAAACTTCAAGGAGTATAAGATGCTCGGGAAAAATGGAGACTTGCCCTTCCTACACTTGAATATGTGTTTTCAGTATTGAAAATGGGTTGATGCAGAGCTTATGATGTAAGCCTAGCTACTCAGGAGGCTGAGATCTGAGGGTTGTGGTTCAAAGCTAATCCAGCAAGCAAAGTCTCTGTGACTCTTATCTCCAATTTACTGCCATAAAGCTGGGGTGGAGTTGGGCTCAGATGGGAGGACTCTATAGCCTTGAGATAAGGGAGAGGGGGAGAGAGGGAGGATTAGGGACAGTGAATCAGGCCATGAGTTGAAGCCCCAGGAATGGACCAGAAACAAAAAGTTGAAACATTACAGGAGTAAATAAGAAAAAAAACCTTAAAAAAAAAAAATCCTGCCTCCTCCTATCTCTAATCAGTCCTGCAGTGGTAGTAATTTTTCAAGGCTTCATGTATACAGTTTAAGTTTATTGTATATAAACTTGTAAATATCATGTGCATTATAAAAGAGAATCATATTATATACACCTCGTAGAAATGGAGATCTTGAGTTTTCATCTTACCTAACCTGCAGTCTGTTCTATATTCCATTGTACACAGACTTCTGTGTTCTTTCTGAGGCTGCATAATTCTCCATTATAGCCATACTATTACTTACTTACTAGTCTTACCAAATTTGTTCTTGTAGAACTAGCTATATGCAGTTTATGAGAGTGTTCATAGAGGAGAAAATTCTTGCTGATAAGTGTTAAGTTTTGAAGTGTTTGCAAATCACCCCTCCAAAGTTGTAAATTACACTCTCCTAAGTACTGTGTGGGGATTACCTGCTTTTTCACAGATTCTTCTGATCTCCGTGATAGAGAAAATATGGTTTTACTACTTTATCCTTTTATTAGAGAGATTAAGAACTTTTTAAAATTTCTAGCAACCATTTGTTTTTCTTCACTCAGTTCATAAGAGTAGATAAATTGTATTTTTTCAGTATGTTTAATTTCATTAAACATCTTTCTGTTCAGAAGTTTTTGTTTTTTATCTCAACAGCCCCTGTTCTTCTCAAGTAGTAAGACTGTTGGTCTCAGCATTTTAGCAAATATCAAATTTTCACTTGATAAAATATTATCTGAAACTGGGGCTGGGAAGGTGGCCCAGTGGCAGAGCGCTTGCCTTGCATGCATGAGGCTCTGGGTTCAATTCCTCAGCACCACATAAGCAAAAAGAAAAAAGTCAGAAGTGGCGCCTTGGCTCAAGTGGTAGAGCGCTAGCCTTGAGCTGAAGAGCTGAGGGACAGCGCCCAGGCCCAGAGTTCAGGGCCCACAACCAGACCCCCCCCAAAAAAAAAATATATATATATATATATATAATCTGAAACTGGAAATGGTTTCTGCAGTGTAAAGTTACAAAGATACCCTAAATCATAATAAGAATGTAAAATAGAAAGAAGTGTGTTTATGAATGTATTTCTGTCAGTCCCTAAGCACAGATATCTCTCATTTACTTGTTATGTGGCTGTTTATAAATCTTATACTCTTGAAGGTAAAATGAGCAAGAAATGAACTGAAGTTATATGGTGGATTGTAACTTTATGCCAGTGTTCCTAAGTAATCTTTGTTCACCACTCAGCCTGTAAGCTTTTTCCCATCTGTCTCCTTGTAGCCTAAATGTGACGGCCAGAACTTGCTCACACAAGTGTGGAAGCATTTGAATCTGATCGAATGTGACTACTTTGGGTTGGAGTTTCAGGACATTCAGTCCCACTGGGTATGTGCATTTGACTTTAGCTCTGTTCTTGGTATACAAAGAGCCCTTCAGAACCTACTTTAATGATGTCAGTTGTTTGATAATTGGCATGTCCTGATCAAAGCTGTGCTATTACAATATTTTTAGCTACAAGGAATATTTCAACATTTCTGCTTTTCATTTGAATGCATACTCTAGTTCTTTTTTTTTTTTTTTTTTTTAATTTATTTTGGTTCCGGTCATAGGGCCTGAACTCTGGGCCTGGGCGCTGTCCCTCAGCTCTTCAGCTCAAGGCTAGCGCTCTACCACTTGAGCCACAGCACCACTTCCGGCTTTTTTCTTTTTGCTTATGTGGTGCTGAGGAATCGAACCCAGGGCCTCATGCATGCAAGGCAACCGCTCTACCACTGAGCCACCTTCCCAGCCCCCTTACCCTAGTTCTTTAAGTCCAAATGCACATCCCTCTAACTCTTCCATCAGTTGCACATAATGCCAAGGAAAGCCTTCTTTTCTCTGTGTTACCACAGCAACCTCTAATGTACCCTGCCCCAAAAGCTATGTCAAAAGTAGATTTTTAGGTCCAGGTGCTAGGGGCTCATACCTATAATCTCAGAAGGCTGAGATCTGAAGATCATGATTTGAGTCCATGAAACTCTTATCTCCAGTTAATCGCCAAAACCCAAAGAGGCTAGATTAAAACTCAGGGACCAACATCAGGTTGAGTCCAAGCCCTAGGCTTGCAAAAACAAAACAAAACAAAACAAAAAGATTAAGAGCCAGGTGCTTGTGGCTCATGTGTTTAATTCTGGCTACTCAGAATGCTGAGATCTCAGGACTGTGGCTCAGACTAGTCACCCAGCACAGAGCCTACATGGTAGAGCACCAGCCTTGAAGAAAAGCCGCATGGTAGAGCACCAGCCTTGAGGAAAAGCCGCATGAGAGCACAGGTTCCTGTGCGTAAGCCCCAGGACTGCTGTACACATTCATGCACACAAAAATGCTGTTTTTGCAGGTCGTAGGGCCTGAATTCTCGACCTGGGCTGTCTCTTAGCTCTTCAGCTCAAGGCTAGTGCTCTACTGCTTGAACCACAGCACCACTTCCCACTTTTTCTCCTTATGTGGTGCTGAGGAATCGAACCCAGGGCCTCATGCATGCAAGGCAAGCACTCTACCACTGAGTCACCTTCCCAGCCCACACACACAAAAATTGTGTTACAAAAATTCTTTTAGCTGGTATCAGTGGCTCATGCCTTTAACTAAGAATCTCAGTTCAAAGCCAGCCAGGGCAGAAGGTCCATGAGACTCTTATCTCCAATTAACCACAGAAAACTGGAAGTGGCATTGTGGCTCAAGTGGTAGAGCGCTCACCTTGAGCTGAAGAGCTGAGAGACAGTGCTCAGGCCCAGAGTTCAAGCCCCATGACCGAAAAAGAAAATCTTTTAATTTTAATTTTAAAAAGTTTATATTATACTTATTAAATGAAATTAATATATTCTTTTCTGTTAAATTCTCTTTAGATTTGGCTTGAACCTATGAAACCCATCATTAGACAAGTACGAAGTAAGTCCTTTAACGCTAAAATTCTATTCAAGATGCTTCATGGTAGGATATGGGTATAGCTCATGCTTGTCCTAGCTACACAGGAGGCAAAGATTGGGAAGATTGAGGCTGGCCTCAAACCTTTCCAGAAAAAGTTTGGTATGTTGGTGCACATCTGTCTTCCCAGCTGTGCAGGAGGCTCTTGGTAGGAATATCTCAGTCTCAGGCTGGCCCAAGTAAAACACATGAGTTCCGGGGCTGGGAAGATGGCTCAGTGGTAGAGCACTTGTCTTGCATGCCTGAGGCCCTGGGTTCGATTCCGTAGCACCACATAAGCAAAAAGAAAAAAGCCAGAAGTGACGCTGTGGCTCAAGTGGTAGAGTGCTAGCCTTGAGCTGAAGAGCTGAGGGACAGCGCCCAGGCCCAGAGTTCAGGCCCCACGTCCAGACCCAAAAAAAATAAAAAAATAAAAAACACATGAGTTCCTACCTGAAAAATAACTAATGCAAAAAGGGCTGGAGAAATGACTCATGGCCCTGAATTCAAACCCCGTTACTACCAAAAAAGAAAGATGCCTTACTCTGGGACGTTCAGTTCAGGCTGCAGGCATGTGCTTGTCTGTTCATCACTACTCTTTGTAGATGGTAGTCAAGTAATCACCCACAGCTGACACACTTAAAAGTTGCCTTGTGGGCTGGGAAGGTGGCTCAGTGGTAGAGTGCTTGCCTTGCATGCATGAGGGCCTGGGTTTGATTCCTTAGCACCACATAAGCAGAAAAACCCAGCAGTGGCGTTGTGGCTCAAGTGATAGAGCTCTAGCTTTGAGCTGAAGAGCTGAGGGACAGCGCCCAGGCCTAGAGATCAGGCCCCATGACCAGCAAAAAAACAAAAAAAAAGTTGCCTTGCAGTTAAGCTAGAACAGAGAGGTGGGAGGGTCCAGTATATTTAATTCAACCCTCATGAGTTGCCTCCAGTTTGGAAGTCATAGAATATGTGACTGCTAAGTTAATATCTTAACTTTTGGCCAGTATGCAAGAAAGTATGCACACCACACTGTTCAGACACAAGAGTTTATTGGGAGAACCAAACCACTGGCCTGCACCAGATTTAGAAGTACAGAGAGGGAACTAATGTCAGAGATTGTAGAGGGAAGGTGAGGATAAGGTGTGGCCACAGTGGATTCAGCAGTGACCTCAGAGCCTGGATCCCTTACTGACTTCCAGTCAGGTGTTTGACAGTTACAGGTAATTACAGGTTTGGGACAGGTGATTTCTGGTAAGGCTATGTCCTATCCTTCATGAAAAGTAGTGGGAGGAAGTGGGCTATTCTCCTGGGCAGAACTAACAGTTTTCAGAGTATGAAATAATATTGTAGTATCCCCTAGAAGAATCAGTTGTGGGGGGGGGGGGGCTGGGAAGGTGGTTCAGTGGTACAGTGATTGCCTTGCATGCATGAGGTCCTGGGTTCGATTCCTCAGCACCATATAAACAGAAAAAGCCAGAAGTGGTGCTGTGGCTCAAGTGGTAAGAGCGCTAGACTTGAGCTGAAAAGCTGAGGGACAGCACCCAGGCCCAGAGTTCAGGCCCCACCAACAAAAAAAAAAAAAAAAAGAAAGAAAAGAAAAGAAAAGAAAAAAGAATCAGTTTTGGGGCTCGAACTCGGGACCTGGGCACCCTCCCTGAGCTCAAGGCTAGTGTTCTACCACATTGAGCCATAGCTCCACTTCCGGTTTTCTGGGGGTTAATTGGAAATAAAGAGTCCCAGGGACTTTTCTGCCCAGCTGGCTTTGAACTGTGATCCTCAGATTTCAGCCTCCTCAGTAGTAAGATTACAGGTTGAACCGCCAGTGCCCAGCAAAGAACTACTTTAATAAAGCATGTAATAAAAATTAAGATATAATATTAGGCTGAGTACCAGTGCTCACACCTTATAATCCTAGCTACTCAGGAGGCTGAGATCTGAGAATCTCAGTTCAAAGCCAGCCAGGGCAGGAAGGTCCATGAGACTCTTATCTCCAACTAACCACAGAAAACCAGAAGTGAGGGGCTTGGAAGGTGGCTCAGTGGTAGAGCGCTTGCCTTGCATGCCTGAGGCCCTGGGTTCGATTCCTCAGCACCACATAAGCAGAAACAGCCAGAAGTGGGGCTGAGGCTCAAGTGGTAGAGTGCTAGCCTTGAGCTGAAGAGCTGAGAGACAGTGCCCAGGCCCAGAGTTCAGGCCCCATGACCGGCAAAAAAAAGAAAAAAGAAAAAAAGAAAACCAGAAGTGGCACTGTGGCTCAAGTGGTAGAGCACCAACCTTGAGCTGAAGAGCTGAAGTGCTCAGGCCCAGAGTTCAAGCCCCATGAACTACAAAAAAAAAAAAAGGGATATTATATTGTTTCTTGGTTCTTTTTTTTTTGGGGGGGGTCCAGTCGTGGGGCCTGAACTCTGGGCCTGGGCACTGTCCCTCAGCTCTTCAGCTCAAGGCTAGTGCTCTACCACATGAGTCGCAGCTCCACTTCCAGCTTTTTTCTTTTTGCTTATGTGGTGCTGAGGAATTGAACCCAGGCCTCAGGCATGCAAGGCAAGTGCTCTACCACTGAGCCACCTTCCCAGCCCTGTTTCTTAGTTCTTATATCATTGTTTAGGGTGAAGTCTCTAGAGTTTATTGTTGTTTGTTTTTGAGACAGTGTCTTGATATATTGCCGAGGCCAGCCTCAAACTGTTATCTTCCTGCCTCAGCCTCCTGAACCATTGGTATTACAGGTGTGCACCAACGTGCCCATCACTGACTACAACTGTTTTTAATACTAAATGGAAGGAAAAATAGTCTGAAAAGTAACTTTTTTTTCTTTTTGTGCTCATACTGGGGCTTGAACTCAGGACTTCATGCTCTCTGGACTTTCTTGATAATGAAAATGCTCTACCACTTGAGCCATACCTTTACCCTGGTATTTTTTCAGGTTAATTGGTTATGGAGTCTTGCACGCTTTTCTGCTGTGGCTTGCTTCAAACCCCAGTTCTCAGGTCTCAAGCTCCTGAGTTGCTAGGATTATAGGTGTGAGGCATAGCTACCCAGGTGAAGAAGTAACCTTGTTATATGTGGGTAAACTAAAACCATTTAAGTGACCATAGCAGTTAAGCAAAATAACTCTTCTTTCTGGTGAAATTATATATATGCATCATTATTAAATTTCAATGACAATAAATACTTGGATTAGTTGTATCTTATACCTTCATGGTTCTGGTTCAGTATAGTAAGTGATAAATTATATTTTCCTTTCAATAACAGAATAAAGAAGGATTTCAAAAAATGTTCATTACTATAATAATAATAATAATAATAATAATAGTGTACTTTACCTTTGTTGTTGTTTTTTTGGGTCCGGTCGTGGGGCCAAACTCTGGGCTTGGACGCTGTCCCTCAGCTCTTCAGCTCAAGGCTAGCACTCTACCACTTGAGCCACAGCGCCACTTCTGGCTTTTTTCTTTTTGTTTATGTGGTGCTGAGGAATTGAACCCAGGGCCTCAGGCATATAAGGCAAGCGCTCTACCACTGAGCCACCTTCCCAGCCCACCTTTGTTGTTTTTATCCTAGTATTATCAACAGGAATACAGTGGAGCTTATGTTTGTGGGGTTTGGGGTGGGGAGGAAGGCATTTATTTGTTTGTTTTACCAGTATTGGGGCTCAGACTTGGGCCTTACACTCTTCCCTGGCTTTTTCACTCAAGGTCAGTGCTCTATTACTTGAGCCACATTCCCACTTCCTGCTTTTTGCTGCTTAATTAGAGATAAGAATTTCAAGGACTTTTCTGCCTGGGCTATCTTTGAACCACAGTCCTCAGATCTCAGACTCCCACATAGCCAGTATTGCAGGCATGAACCACGAGCACCCTCTCTTTTTTTTTTTTTTTTTTTTTTTTTTGAGAGTGGGTCTCACTTCATAACCCAGGCTGGCTTTGAACTTGTATGCTTCTGACTCATTCTCCCAAGTGTTGAGATGTATTACAAACACGCACCATTACTACCAACCTTATTTTATTTTATTTTATTTTATTTTATTTTTTATTTTTTGCTTATGTGGTGCTGAGCAATTGAACCCAGGGCTTCATGCGTGAGAGGCAAGCGCTCTACCACTGAGCCACCTTCCCAGCCCTACCAACCTTATTTTAAATTTTAATGTGTGATTTCCTGCTTATTTTTTAAAGTTCCTTGAGTAAGTTAGTCAAAGGATATACAGTTTTTCTTTAATGCATGTGGTGGATGCTTAATTCATAGAACTTTTTTTTATGGTACTGGCAGTTGTACTCCGGAGTTCATGCTTGCTGATAAGCCCTCTACCACGTGAGCCACACCACCAGTCTTTTAAAAGCTTTCCTTTGCTCTTCAGGTAGGGTATAGCTTTTGCCTGGGCAGGCATCTGACAATAATCCTCCTACCTTCACCTCCCTTGTAGCTGTGATTATAGGCATATGCCACCATGACCAGCCAGGAAACTATTTCTTTTTTCTTTTTTTTTTTCTTTTTTTGTCGGTCGTGGGGCCTGAACTCTGGGCCTGGGCGCTGTCCCTCAGCCCTTCAGCTCAAGGTGAGCGCTCTACCACTTGAGCCACAGTGCCACTTCCAGGACATTATTTCCTAATACCTTCTTATTTGAAAAAAAAAAATACTTTTAACAAAACAGGAAATACAAAGATTGGCTTGATGTTTTGAAACTGACTTTTTTTTCTTGTAGGGCCAAAGAACACAGTGCTTCGCCTGGCTGTAAAATTTTTCCCACCTGATCCTGGTCAGTTGCAAGAAGAATATACCAGGTTAATAACTCACATTGAATTTGAGCAGGGTCTTGTATTCATCCGTCTTTGGTTAAGAGTGAATAACAAACATTGAACGTGAGCAGGGTCTTGTATTCAGCCAACTGAATGAGCTAGTATATACATAATGATGACTAAAGGTAGAGTAGTAAAAGAAGCATTCTGGCCATTGTTTCCTGCACAAACACAAGTGTGCAGTAGAGGAAAGGTTTATCGAAGAGATCTGAAAACAAAGACTGGAGTGTGGTGTTAGGTGATGTTGAGCCAGCACCCTTTCAGGTAAGCTGAGAGTTATGCATGTGGGTAAAGTTTGTAGATACTTTGCTCATGCATGCATTTTAAAAAATCTATGTAGGAAGTGGCGCTGTAACTCAAGTGGTAGAGAGCTCTCCTTGAGCTAAAGAGCTGAGGGACAGCGCCCACGCCCAGAGTTCAAGCCCCATGACCGACAAAAAAAAAAAAAAAAAAATCTATGTAATTAGGAGAAGTACAGTGTCTGATAGTTCTTATGAATATATGGAGTACTCTAATTCATGTTTGATTTTCTGTAGAAATTATTGAAAGAAAATGTAGTCATCTGATCAAAGTTAGGGAAGCGTCCTTGTATTTTTTATTCTCATTCATGTATTAATTTTTGTAAGTTTTTTGTTATAAAGATGATGTACAGAGCTTATAGTTACAAAAGTCAGGTAATGAGTACATTTCTTTTTGGACAATATCACCTCTTCCCTCGTTCTCTCCCAGTTTTTCTCTTCCATCCCCACCCACAGGTGGTATAGTTCATTTTCAACATAATGTCTAGTGAGTACCACTGCTGCACTTGTTCACCCTTTGTCCTTCCATTCCTGGGCGCTGTCCCTGAGCTCTTTTGCTCAAGGCTAGCACTCCACCACTTTGAGCCACAGCTCTGCTTCCGCTTTTTGAGTGGTTAATTGAAGATGAGTCTCTTGGGGACCTTAGTCTTCATGACCGCAGTCCTCAGATCTCAGTGTCCTATATAGCTAGGATTACAGGCATGAGCCACCAGCACCTGGCTTATGACTAATTTTTGTCTGTTAAGCACTACAAAGAAACAGTCATAATGGGAAAACTGTTGTAGAAAGTTTACAGAAATGGAACTGCTGAGTATCAGGCATACACATCTTAAGTTTTAAGAAAATGTGATAATTTTTAATAGATTTAACTAAAATGTAGATTTCAGTAGGAACAGATAGTTTGTATTGTTTGTCTTTATATTCCAGCTCCAATAACTTAATATGTGCTCATTGTTTACTTATTGATGGAATAAATGAATATGCAAATATCTCAAATGCCTTATCTAGTTATATTCTCACTGCTGGTGTTCCAGAGTGCCCATTTCTAAAAAGATCAAAAATCTAGTCTCGGGGCTGGGAAGGTGGCTCAGCGGTAGAGCGCTTGCCTTGCATGCATGAGTCCCTGGGTTCGATTCCTCAGCACCACATAAACAAAAAGAAAAAGCCGGAAGTGGTGCTGTGGCTCAAGAGGTAGAGCGCTAGCCTTGAGCTGAAGAGCTGAGGGACAGCGCCCAGGCCCAGAGTTCAGGCCCATGACCGGACCCAAAAAAAAAAAAAAATCTAGTCTCAAATCTTAACCAAGACTAAATATCAATCTGTGCAAAGCTTCACAAGAGTGGAGTGCTGGTGGCTCACACTTGTAATCCTAGCTACTCAGAAGACTGAGATCTAAGGATCCCAGTTCAAAGCCACATGGTCAGGAAAATCCACAAGATTTCTCTCCAACACCAAATAAGCTGGAAGTGGAGTTGTGGTTCAAGTGATAGAGCACTAGCTTTGAGTGAAAAAAGCTCAAGGATAGTGTCCAGGCCCTGAGTTCAAGCCTCAGGACTCTCTCTCTCTTTCTGTCTCTCTCTCTGTCTCTCTCTGTCTCTCTCTCTCTGTCTCTCTCTCTCTCTCTCTCTCTCTCCCTCTCTCTCTCTCTCTCCCTCTCTCTCTCTCTCTCTCTCTCTCTCTCTCCCTCTCTCCCTCTCTCTCTCTCTCTCTCTCGTGCGCGCTTTCTCTCTCTCACACACACACACAGCTTCACAAGCATATTTTGGGTTATGTTTTAATTCTACTTTTCTGAATAAAACGTTGAGTTCAGTTTTATAATGTGTATCTGTGAACTTTCTTTTGAAGGTATTGCTGCAGATAGTGATTGTGTGGGTATATGGTATGCCTGAGAAGGCTAATTTCTCTTTGCTGTTGTTCTCCTGGCAGTGCCTGTGTATGCTCAGCACTTTTGAGTGCTCTGACGTGTGTGACTCAGCCTGCTGAACCGATTTCTCATCTGACCTTTGCTTGCTGCTGGCTCTTCGCATGAAAGGCCTTTTGTAACCTTGCTGGTTCCAAGAGGGCCCCGCATTTTGCTCAATGTTGGTTGCTGCTGCTTGCAGGGTGTGTTTGCTCTCTCCACAGCTGGTGTCAGTGTTATGTTCAGAGAACTCTCAGGGTTGATGTGTCTTGTGTTGTGTCGCCTTCTAGGTACTTGTTTGCCTTGCAACTAAGAAGGGACCTTCTGGAGGAGCGCTTGACCTGCACTGCCACCACTGCAGCCCTGCTCATTTCCCACCTTCTCCAGTGTTAGTATCTACGCCCCAAGGCTAGCTGGTACCGGTCACAGAGCTGATGCACTTAGTTCACATAGTCATTATATTCCTGATAAGCTGAAGTTTAACTTCTGTAAACTCTTGAGGTACAGTCTTTGCCTAGAGACAGAGACAAAACCTATAGCCACATTCATCATTTTGGGTTGTCTCTAGTTGATGTATTTATGTTTTTTGGTAGTGCTAGAGATCTAAGTTAAGGCCTCACGACCTGTTAGGCAAGCACTCTACCACTGATCTACTTTGTTGGCCCTTGGTTTTTGAGATAGTGTCACTGTAGCCCAGACTGACCCTGAACTCTGTTATCTTCCTTCTACCTCCCAGGGCTGAGGTTATGGCTTTGTGCCACCTCACCCATCTGTCTTCGTGCATGTCGACAACAGTTCAACTTCAGGCTAGAGTCAAACTATAAACTAAATTCTCTTCATTCCTAAAAGGAGTCCTTCTGGAATAAAAGTCACCTCCAACTAGTTAAACATTAACCGTAAGGAAAGAAAACATTTCTTCAGTATCTCACATGAAATAAAAATGGTACAGCAGAGTGTGAAGAATTATTCAGAAATGAACTATGGGAAAAAAGAGGGCCTAAGAAGGCATAATGGTGCATTTGATCAAAGTACATTATATGCATGTGTGGAAATACTACAGTTATAACACTAATACACTAAAAAGTGAAAAAGAAAGGCGCTCAGTGCTTGTGTCTCATGCCTGTAATCCCAGCTACTCAGGAAGCTGAAATCTGAGGATCACAGTTCAAAGCCAGCCCAGGCAGAAGAGTCCATGAGACTAATCTCCAATTACTTACCAAAGCCCGAAATGGAGCTGTAGCTCAAGTGGTAGAGGGCTAGCTTTGAGCAAAAAAGCTCAGATACATCACCCAGGCCCTATGTTGAAGCCCCAGAACCAGGGAGCTGATGGAGAGGCACTGCTGGCTCTCCATCTGTAACCCCACCTGGTAACAACACTGAGGATTAGGATTGAGGATTGCAGGCAGCAATCTACAATTGCAGGACTTTTTGTGTGTGTGTGTGTGTGAAAATACTGTACAGAGGGGTTACAATTACATGGGCGAGATAATGAGTACATTTCTTATCGAGCATTGTAGCCTCTTCCTTTGTTTCCCCTTCCCATCCCTTCCCATCCTCCCCCCACCCCCCCACCCAGTCTTCCTCCCTCCCTCCCACAAAGTTGTAAAGTTCGCTTTCGACAGAACAACTTGTACATCTCATTGTTGCAATGAGTCCACCTATTTAAACGATTTTTTTTTTCCCTTCCCCTCCACAAATTATACCAACATCAAATACGGTGAAAGCAGGGGTTATACCGTAGGGGAGGATTGCAGGATTGTTGCATGTTGGCATTGATGTCCTGGCTCAAGTGGTAGAACAACAAATGTGAGTGAAAAAACAAGAGTATGAATTCTTGAGTTCTAGTCTCAGTACCAGTCCGTGTGTACGTGTGCATATTTGGGGGGGGGGGGGGGGCGCTGGGAAGGTGGCTCAGTGGTAGAGCACTTGCCTTGCATGCCTGAGGCCCTGAGTTCGATTCCTCAGCACCACATAAGAAAAAAGCTGGAAGTGGTGCTGTGGCTCAAGTGGTAGAGCGCTAGCCTTGAGCTGAAGAGCTGAGGAACAGTGCCCAGGCCCAGAGGTCAGGCCCCAAGACTGGACCCAAAAAAAAAATATTTTTTGGAACAAAGTATATGCTTTTGTTCACACAGCCACAGGACAACTTACAGAGTGTGGCTTTGGAAAGCAGTGAGCATATTAGACCAGCGTTCCCCTTTACCCTCCTGGAGCCTCTCAGTGGGGTTTTCTTGAGTTTTTGCTCTTCCTGGCATTTTTTAAACCTTTTACCTGCCTTTGAAAAATATAAAATATTTGGAAAAATAACAAAATGTTGCGAGTTTCTGTTACATAATGACTAGTGTTTGAACTCAGCCTCGCCAGGCCCTCCACCGGTTGGGCTACACCCGAGTCCTTTTTTTGCTTTAGTTATTTTTCATAGATGGTCTTACAATTTTGTGTGTGTGTGTACATAGATAGATAGATATAGATATAGGCAACATGTTCTTTGAAATAAGGTCTTATTAACTTCTTCCTCAGGCTGGCCTTGAACTGTGATCCTCCCGTCTCTTCTTCACATACACAACTTCAAGCAGGAGCACCATGCCCAGTCAATATATTGGGGTAGAGGAGGGAGGGCTAGGAATATTACTGCCAACTTTGGGTGGTTTTTTTAAATGTTAATTAATACATTTGTCTATATAATTACTTGTCATTTCAAAATCCAAATGATTGACTTTTATTGTATCAGCCGAAATAGGAGATTATGATGAAACTCTGGACCGAGAGCACCTCAAATCCAACAAGTACTTGCCCACCCAGGAGCACCTTTTGGGAAAGATACTAGACTTCCATCAGGGCCACACGTAAGTCAGCTAGGAATGGCTGCCGGTATGTAGTTACTGCAGTAAGGACTTGACGGTGTGTAACCCAGGGGGAACTGTTGTTCAGGCATCTGAGGGATTTGGATAGAAGTGACACCTGTTCCTCCTGGTCTTAGGACATACCTGCTCGCAGATGACTACAGCCCAGGCTCAGGGCACAGGCATATGTGCAAACCACTGCTTTAGGAGGGGCAGCAAAGGCACCCAATTCTGGGACGAGAACTGAGTGCTCTCCCTAGGCAGGAGCTGCTGTTTGCCTGGGGGAGAAAGTGAGGCATTCCCTAGCCCCGAAGTGTGGCAGGAGTCACTTCCAGTGGAAAGCAGCCCCCACTGTGGTAAAGTAGATCCAGGCTGGCATCAGCCCCTGTGGGGCATTGGAACTGTGCTGACAGGCATGATCTTTGACTTGACTATTTTGATTTCTGCCAGAACTGTCACTGGTGGGCTCTTCAGATCAAATGGAGGGTGCTGATGGTGAGAGGCTGTGGTAGGCTCAGGGGCAGGGGCTGGGAGCTCTGCTGTTCACCAGAGGAGCTAGGCCTGTGAACATGGCTCTGGAAGGCCTCACCTTGACTTCATGAAGAAAGAGCCTGTTGACTTTGTCGTGTGATGTGTAGGTGAAGCTGTACTGGGACCTGCTGACGGCCCTTGTATATCTGAGTTGACACTCAGATGTACACTAATCTTGGTGACAGAGGAAGCAATCCAGACAGAGCGCTTGTCTGGGAACAGGAAGGGTAGTGGAGCACGAAGCTGACAGTTACAATTTAAGCACTGGTGTGAGCAGAAGTCCGGCTGATTCGGGTGGCCCAAGGCAATGCTCATGGTTCAGCTAGTTGCTTTGTCAAGCACTTAACGATCCTTCAGCTCCCATAGGCACACACTGGTATCCCCTCTTGGACAGGAGAGGCAGTGGGCAGAGCTCTACCTCGGATACAACATGTGAATTGTCTCTGGTGTCCATCGGTTTTTGTGGCCCAGAGTCTACTTACCTGGTCTTACCTTGAGGAAGCTCCTGGCCCCAACTTCAGAGCTCTGGTCGCCCTTGGCTTCACCATATGCAAGCCTTGGATTTCTTCCAACTTGTAGCAGGAAAGATGCTAGACACTGATGCCCTCAAAAAAAAGGTACTCTCTCAGGTAGAGAACTTCTTCTGGTTTAGATCTGTTCTGAGATAAGAGACAAGTCCCTCCTTGCTATAACATAGAGAAGGGAGAACACCTGGAGGGTGAGTGGATGAGGCTTTTTTTCTGTGAAGTGTCCAGCTGAGGTAGCAACCCCAAATGGACAGGTGGGTTTAGGGTTCTGGGGAGACCATTGTCTACATGTAATCAGGTGTTTGTAGATCGTCTACAATGGAAATCACAGGCTCTGAGAAGCCCTAGTTCAGACATTTGATGTAAGAGCAATTAACGCACAAGGGAGACTTGAACGGGTACAGCTGGCCATAGAGAAAGCTTCCTTGGCCAGTGTGGCGCAGAGGAGGGGCCAGCTTGATTTTACATGCCCATTCATGACTACTTGCCACAAGCAGAAAGTGCCTTTGGGGATTCATATTTGGAGGTTTCTCAATTTCAGCAGTTTAATGAAGATCTTAATAAAATGCTAGGTTCCACCCTAAAAGAAAAAGATTTCTGCCAGGCGTCGGTGTCTCATACCTGTAATCCTGGCTACTCAGGAGGCTGAGATCTGAGGATCACAGTTCAAAGCCAGCCCGAGCATAAAGTCTGTGAGACTCTTATCTCCGATAAACCACCTGAAAGCCAGAAGTGGCGCTGTGGCTCACGTGGTAGAGCACTAGCCTTGAGTTTAAGAGCTGAGGGGCAGCGCCCAGGCCCCGAGTTCAAGCCTCATGACCAACAAAAAATTAAAAAAAAAAAAAAAAAGGAAAAGAAAACAATTGCTAAGAAAATAGCCCACATGTAGAGCCAGGCAATGTGCATTAGCACCCCACAGCAGTATCCTACCTACAGCTTTCCTGGAGGCTGTTCAGTGGGACACGGACTGCTCTCACTTCTGTCTGCTGGTGACCTGGGCTGTAAACTAGACACATGGCACACTGAGACAGAAAACCAACATTGTTTGGCAACCACACAGTTATTTCACTTCATAATTTCATTGTCACAAAAAATGTCATGCTTAGAAGGATGTGTTCTGAAAATACTTCAGTGTTTTGTTGTTGTTGTTTTTGTTGTTGTTGGTTGTGGGGCTTGAACTCTGGGCTTAGGCACTGTCCCTGCGCTCTTCAGCTCAAGGTAAGCACTCTACTGCTTGAGCCACAGCGCCACTTCCTACTTTAGCGTTTTTAAATTGAGCTTAATAAGGCTCCATGCGAATCTGTGGCATTTTCTCTCACAATACTCAGCAGCTACATATGATTTTTGCATATAACCTGTCATTCTAGAGTAAATTTGAAGACTAGTGAATGTTAAAGAAACATTGTACCATTGTAAGTAGATTAGAATAGGACAGAGGAATAGATGCAGAAGAAACCGTTTCTTTGGTCTGTCATGTAGTACTTTGGTTTTGTAGGCAGTAAACAGAGACAGTGAACCATCTGTCCTCTATAAACATTCCTTCTTAGTCTATTGGGTAGTTTTATTTCACTGTTTTCCCAGTCACTTCTCTAATATATTTTAGCTTTCTTAGAAACCCAGTGTTTCAGTGATAGAATAAACTGTCTATCCTTTTAGGGGCCAGACGCCTGCTGAGTCCGATTTCCAGGTACTGGAGATTGCTAGAAAGCTGGAAATGTATGGCATCAGGTTTCACACAGCTTCTGACCGGGAGGGGACCAAGATCAACCTGGCCGTCTCTCACATGGGTGTCCTTGTATTCCAGGTCAGTGGAGGAGACAGGGAGGGGCCAGAGCATAGCTGGGTGGTGGTGGTGGTGGTGGTGGTGGTGTACTGTGACATGGAATGCTTGTCACATTTATTGATTGGTAGCTTTTTTTTGATGAATGAGGTGTTGGAGAAATTGTTTCCTAGTCCTTCTCTAACATTAGTAATCACCTTCACTATCCTGGAGCCCCGGCTCCCAGCTGCCCACTGCTCTCTAACAGCAAGGGCAGTGGGCAAGGAAACAGAAGCTTGGTTCATCTGTGCAAGGAGCAGCTGTAGCCTGGATGGGAGACAGAGTAGATGATTCCTGTGCTGCTGAAGGGCCAGGGTCTCCTCATTGTGGTGTGAGTCAGAGGGAAGAAACAAGACATCTCCCTGAAAGGCAGGCTCCGGGGAAGCCTGCAGCTGGAACATGAACTGGGCCTGTATATGTCAGTTTGCCAATACTGGGGCTTGAAATCAGGGCTGGGCTTTCTCTTACTTTTTTCTCTCAAGTCTGGTGCTCTGTCAATTAAGCCACAGCTCCACCTCCAGTTTTTTGTTGTTTGTATGTTGTCGGTCATGGGGCCTGAACTCTGGGCCTGGGCGCTGTCCCTCAGCTCTTCAGCTCAAGGCTAGCACTCTACCACTTGAGCCACAGCATCATTTCCGGCTTTTTCTGCTTATGTGGTGCTGAGGAATCGAACCCAGGGCCTCATGCATGCGAGGCAAGCACTGCATTCTACCACTGAGCCACCTTCCCAGCCCCTCCACCTCCAGTTTTTTAGTGGTTAATTGGAGATAAGAGTCTCAAAGTCTTTTCCTGTCCAGGCTGGCTTCACACTATGATCCTTAAATCTCTGCCTCCTGAGTATTTAGGACTACAGGCATGAGCCCCCAATGACCAGCTAAACAAAATTTCAAAAAACACAACCCAGGAACTCTCATATCCAGTTTCCAGATATTGAGGAGATAAGACAAGCATCAGAGGAAAATGCTAAAGCAATGAGGGAAAAGTTCCATTTGAAAGTACTTATAGGGCTGGGAAGGTGGCTCAGTGGTAGAGCTCTTGCCTTGCATGCATGAGGCCTGGGTTCGATTCCTCAGCACCACATAAGCAAAAAGAAGAAAGCCGGAAGTGGCGCTGTGGCTCAAGTGGTAAAGCGCTAGCCTTGAGCTGAAGAGCTGAGGGACAGCGCCCAGGCCCAGAGTTCAGGCCCCACGACCAGACCCAAAAATATATATATATTTCTGACCTAGAATTCTTTACATGCCCAACACAACTTCTGTACAGAAGACAGACAGGCATGCAGGTTTGTTTTTTTTTTTCCAGTACTAGAATTTGAAGTGAGGGTCTCCTGCTTGCTAGGCAAATACTATCCACCTGAGCCAGGCCTCCAATCTTTTTGCTTGTAGTTTTTCAGATAATCTTGTGGTTTTTCCCTGGATCAGCATCAGACCTTGATCTTCACGTATCCATCTCCCAAGTAGCTAGAAGTATAGTACCACTATGCCAGCCAGGATATTTTTAATTGAGATGCAAGTCATATACCATAAAACTGATCATTCTAGAGTGTATAGTCGATCTGTTCTTAGGATATTTTCAGAGTTGTGTTACCATCACCAAATCCAATTCTCTAATATCCTCATCTCTTCAAGAATAAAGTGATAGAGTATGAGGTGATGGGGCAGGTATTGAATGGCATTGCTTCTATTGTATATTTATAAAATGGACTGCACTTTTAATAAAATAAATTTTTAAAAATTCCTTTACCTGCTAGCAGTTCCTCCCACAGCCTTCACGAACACTAACACCAGAATCAGGACATAATGTGATGTGGCTGTCATGTGGATATGCTTGTTCTGAATGTCTTACATAGCTGGGGTCATATAACCTTACGGTCTTTTGTCCCCAGTTGCTGGCTCTTGTCCTCAGAGGTCACCTCTGTTGGGTCTTGCGCCTTTTACAGCTGTATCTGACAGACCCAGTCTTTACCTCACTGTTTTCAGAAGAGAGTAAATGGAGTTGATGTCAACAGTAGAGGATGGACTATCAGAAAGGGCCTTCATACATTTTAAGTCTTTTTTTAAAAATTTACTTAATTGGGGGCTGGGAAGGTGGCTCAGTGGTAGAGCGCTTGCCTTGCATGCATGAGGCCCTGGGTTCGATTCCCCAGCACCACATAAGCAAAAAGAAAAAAAGCTGGAAGTGGCGCTGTGGCTCAAGTGGTAGAGTGGTAGCCTTGAGCTGAAAAGCTGAGGGACGGTGCCCAGGCCCAGAGTTCAGGCCCCACAACCAGACCCCCCCCAAAAAAAATTACTTAATTGTTATTATAGAGGTGATGCACAGAGGGGTTATATTCACATGAGTCAGGTAATGAGTACATTTCCTTTCATACAGTGCCATCTGTTCCCTCATTCTCTCCAAGCCCCTTCCTCCCTTCTCCACCCCCCTCTCTTTTTTTTTTTTTTTTTGCCAATCCTGGGGCTTTAACTCAGCCTACTTTCTGTCCCTCAGCTCTTCAGCTCAAGGCTAGCACTCTACCACTTGAACCAGAGCACCACTTCCAGCCTTTTCTGTTTATGTGGTGCTGAGGAATTGTACCCTTATACTTGTGAGACAAGCACTCTACCTCTGAGCCACCTTCCTAGCCCCTGACATTTAGTATAGGTTTCTGTGTCATTTTGATATGTACTTTACTTTTTGATCACTTGTTTTATCATACAGCACATAATCTTCCCTGTCCTGGCATCAGCTGTTTCTCCAAGGGGGCTCCCATTTTAGTGGAGAATAACATGTGGAAGCCAAGATCTATGGCCAAGTGTTGTGGAGCATACCTTGAGGCAGAGGCAGGAAATTCCAGGCCAGTCTGGACTATTACGTGAGACTGAACAATCCATAAGAATCCAGGCACCAAGCCGGGCGCCGGTGGCTCACGCCTGTAATCCTAGCTACTCAGGAGGCTGAGATCTGAGGATCGCGGTTCAAAGCCAGCCCGGGCAGGAGAGACTGTGAGACTCCTATCTCCAATAAACCACCAGAAAACCGGAAGTGGCGCTGTAGCTCAAGTGGTAGAGCGCTCGCCTTGAGCTAAAGAGCTGAGGGACAGCGTCCAGGCCCAGAGTTCAGGCCCCATGACCGGACCCCAAAAAAAAAAAAAAGAATCCAGGCACCAGTGACTCATGTCTGCAATCCTAGCTACTCATGCAGCTGAGATAGGAGGATTGTGGTTCAAAGCCAGACTGGGCAGGAAAGTCTGTGAGACTCTTATCTCCAATATGCTACTCAAAGTGACATACCTAGGGGCAGTGGGAGTTTCCCTATACCCTGAAGTCATCAATGCAGCCACACCTCCTCCGGTTCTCTCCAATAAACTACTCAGAAAAAAACTATAAGTGGCTTTGGTGGCTCAAGTGATAGAGTGCTAGCCTTGAGCAAAAAATGTTCAGGGACAATTGTCCAGGTCAAGAGTTCAAGCCTTATGGTGGGGGCAGGAGGGGGGGCAGATAGATAGATAGATAGATAGATAGATAGATAGATAGATAGATAGATAGATAGATAGATAGATAGATAGATAGATCGATCATGCCAGGTGCTGGTGGCTCATACCCATAATCCTAGCTATAAGCACCAGAAAACTGAAAGTGGGCTGTGGCTCAGTGCTAAGAGTGCCAGCCTTGAGCCAAAAAAAAAAAAAAGCTCAGGACAGCACCCTGGCCCTGAGTGTAAGCCCCACTAGTGACAAAAAATCCACAGGGAAAAGAAAGAAGTGGGGAGTGGTGGAGAGAAGAGGGGAAAGGAGGAGAAAGGAGAGAAGGGGGGAGGGAAGAGAGCAGGGGAGGCAGAGACTGGAGAGGAGGGGGCAGGGAGGAGGAGACAAGCTCCATGGACTCAGAGCTCAGTGTGCTTGCTGCTTTTAGGGTACTTGAGCGTCACCTCCCCTGACCCTTCTCAAAGCTACATACATTGAGTGTACCTGCTCACGCCCTGCATTTGTTTCTATCTGTCCATCTGTAGATGTGGAAGCTGTAGTCCAGCCCAGCTGGCCAGGGCTCCTCTGGTCTTTCCTACAGAGAGAAACCTGACACTACTCCCAGTCCAACCACCACTGCCCCTTCCATATCCCTTCCCTTTGCTGGAGTGGACTTCAAATGTGTGATGTAAACACTGATTTTTTTTTTTTAATGTAATAAAACCCTGTTAAGCCCAGCCATCATTCTGAAGCAGCTTAGCATGTTTCATGTTAACATTCTAGATGAAGTGGCATCATGTCAAGCTGCCATTTTAATGGCAGCAAGTTGCTGTGTGGTAATCTCTATTTGATAAGAAGGAGTTTGTGTTTATAGTACCTTACATCTGTCTTCTGCATTCCAGGGGACCACCAAAATAAACACCTTCAACTGGTCCAAGGTCCGTAAACTAAGCTTCAAGAGGAAAAGATTTCTTATCAAACTCCACCCGGAGGTCCATGCAAGTATTTTTTGTTTTTTTTTGTCAGTTGGGGGACCTGAACTCTGGGCCTGGGCGCTGTCCCTCAGGTCTTCACCTCAAGGCTAGTGCTCTACCACTTGAGCCACAATGCCACTTCCAGCTTTTTCTGCTTATGTGGTCCTGAGGAATTGAACCCAGGGCCTCATGCATGCGAGGCAAGCACTCTACCACTGAGCCACCTTCCCAGCCCCCATGCAAGTATTATTAATAACAACTTTTAAAATTAAATACTACTTATTGAGAGGTTTTTAAAAACTACTTTGTAAATCATTTCAGCCTTACAAGTCTGGAAGGGCATGAGGGTGGTCTACTGATCTCTGAAGCCTATACCCACACATAGCCATGCAAGCCTGGGTGGTCTGACATGCCCCCAGGGACAGCAGAGCATGGTTGCCAGTCAGAACTTCAGGACAGAGTATTCAGAGTGAACTGAACTTCTGCAGTAAGGTAGGGAGAGAATGTCCTAAATGAACTGAGGGGCTGTCTTCACACACCTGGCGCTAATCAAAGAAGCCTAGATTATCAGGAAATAAGAACACCTTTCTTAAGCCAGCTATGGTGGTGTACCCTTATAATCCCAGCACTGGGGAGGCTGAAGCAAGAGGATGTGAATTCAAGGCCAGACTGGTGTACATAGTGAAACTCTGACTCAAAAACACCTCCAACTGGCTGTGATGGCACACTTCCTCACACATCAGTGAGGAAGATAAGGCAGAAAGATGACAAGTTCAAGACCAGTCTGGACTATACCTTGCCAGGTGCCAGTGGCTCACACCTGTAGTCCTAGTTCTTCAGGAGCTGAGATCTGAGGTTCATGGTTCAAAGCCAGTCCTGAAAGTCCATGAGACTTTTTTTTTTTTTTTACTTGCTGGTCCTAAGACTTGAACTCGGCCTGGGCACTGTCCCTGAGCTCCTTTTGCTCAAGGTTAGCGCTCTACCACTTGAACCACAGCACCACTTCTGGCTTTTTCTGTGAGTCTTATGGACTTTTCTGCCTTGGCTGACTGCAAACCATGATCCTCAGATCTCAGCCTCCTGAGTAGCTATGATTACAGGTGTAAGTCACCAGTGTCCGGCTATGAGACTTGTATCTCTAGCCACCAAAAACCTGAAAGTAGAACTATGGCTTAAGTGGTAAAGCACTAGCCTTGAGCAAGGCAAAAAAATAAAAAATCTCAGGGACATCATTCAGGCCCTGAGTCTAGAGAGTTCTAGTAAAAGTAATAACCACCTATTTACCAAATTGGGAAAAGTTAATATCTATGTAGTGTCTATTTAGGAGGCTGACTTCCAGAATACCATAGTGGGAAGCCAGTCCAGGCAGAAAAAGTCTACACACTCCATCTCCAAAATAACCAGCAAAAGACCTGGCTGGAAATATGACTCCAGTGGTAGAACACTAACCAAGTGAGCATACTGGGCAGGCCAGAGGCTCCAAGCTCAAACTCAGCACCAGAAAAGAAAATACACACACAAACATAGACATACACGTACAAGCTGATATTTGGAAAAAAATCAATACTTCAAATATCTGTTCATGGATGTTCGAATTATTGCATTTCCTTTGTTCAGAGGAAATTAAGAAATAAAAAGCAAATTAGCTGAACCACTGTGAAGCTGAAACTTGAGGTGCCACCTGAGTCAGCTTAAACACACTTTGGTTCACTAGGTGTTCTGAGCCCTTAGACCAGTCAAAAGAAAGGCTCTTGATTTATCAGGTTCATGTCTACTATATTGCTATGTTTTGGTAGTGACTTGGAAGTGTGTGTGTGTGTGTGTGTGTGTGTGCACGCGCGTGCGTGTGCGTGCGCGCGCATGTTTTTATTTTAATTTTTGTTTGTTTGTTTGTTTTGAGACAGTCTCAAAAACTGTCTAGGAACTTGTCCTCTTGCCTCAGTGCTGGGATTATAGCATGTACTACAATGCCTGGAGATAGAATGGTTTATTGTTTATAATTCAAATTGTTCTTCTGTGGATGAAAGGAAAGTAGGAATGCCAAACAAAATGCAGATCCTCTGAGTAAAAAGTGTTCTCTGCAGTTGTTCTGAGAAGATAGAAAAGAAAATTATTGCTAAGTTTGCAAAAGTAACTGTTACTTGGGATAGCACATTTCAAAGACCAGAGCCATGGTTGTATCTATAAACTGGCAAAGTTAGTGTCCTATATCCCTAAATATCTAGGTTTCTTTAAGACTAGGGAAATCAAAACATTACAGTCTTTGGGAAGAGGAACTTGGTAATATCAGAAAGTTCAGAAATTGCGTTATCTTTTGAGCTCAGCATTTCATTTCTAAGAATTTATCAGAAGGAATAGCTATAAGAGAATGTGGGGGTTTCCTCATATTGCTACTTGGGAGCCTTAAAGCTGCATCTCTTGGGTATCCAAAAAATACACATCACTTGACATGGAAAAGTGCCGTAGCTTACAGAGTGGCCAGAGTGGGCATAAAAATGTACTTTAGATATATTTGATGTCGGTATAATTTGTGGAGGAGATGGGGAAAAATAAGTCGTTTAAGGATACAGGTGGACCCATTGCAACAATGAGAAGTACAAGTTGTCATGTCGAAAACGAACTTTACAACTTTGGTGGGGGGGTGGGGAGGTGTGGGTGGGGGGAATTGGGTGGGGGGTCGGGGGGAGGCTGGGAAGGGATGTGAAGGGTAAACAAAGGAGGAGGCTGTAATGCTTGATAAGAAATGTACTCATAAAAAAAAAAAAGAAATGTACTCATTATCTTGCCCATGTAATTGTAACCCCTCTGTACAGTATGTTCACAAAAAATAAAAATTAAAAAAAATCAGAAAAAAATGTACTTTAGAATCTTACTAGTTGTATTCAGTTTTTAAAAGGGGGGAGCTCCTTATTTTTAGTTTTTTAACTGCCTTTTGTGTGATCTGCTTCCTAAATGTGTTTTCTATTGTCCAGTACTTTATTGCCAAATTTCCTATTTAAACCTAGGTATTTTGTTTGTAGGGATCCTACCAGGACACATTAGAATTCTTGTTGGGAAGCAGAGATGCGTGTAAGAATTTCTGGAAGATTTGTGTGGAGTACCACACCTTTTTCAGACTTTTTGACCAGCCTAAGCCGAAGGGAAAAGCTGTCTTCTTCAGCCGAGGCTCTTCCTTCAGATACAGGTAGGGCTGTGCTGCAGCTGTGGCATGGCTGTCTCTTAAGGAGGGAAGGCAGAGAATCACATTCACACAAGAACTGGCAAGAGCAGACACTTTGCCTAGAAAATCTGTTACGGCTGGAAGTGGTTCCTCAAGTCTATAATCCTAGCTATTTGGGAGGCAGAGATTGGAGGATCATGGTTTCAAGACAGTCCAGGCAGAAGGATTCATGAGACTACTTCAACCAGTGGCTGAGCACAGTGGTGCACAGCTCTCATCCCCAGTGACATAGTAAAGCACAAAGAGAAGGGTCATAGCCCAGGTCTGGTATAAAGCCAGACTCTACCTCAAAAATAACTATTAGAAAGAGGTTCTAGAGGTGTGGCTCAAGTGGTAGAGCATCTACTTATCAAGTGTAGTTCAATCCTTAGTATCATCAATAAACAACAAACCAGAAATGCTTTTTATAAAATGTAACTTTGAAATATATCATGTATATTTAAGGGAAAGGGTGGGCTTGTTCTTTTTTTTGGGGGGGGGGGGGGCGGTTTCCTGTCGTGGGGCCTGAACTCTGGGCCTGGGCGCGCTGTCCCTCAGCTCTTCAGCTCAAGGCTAGCACTCTACCACTTGAGCCACAGCACCACTTCCGGCTTTTTTTTTATGCTTATGTGGTGCTGAGGAATTGAACCCAGAGCTTCATGCATGTAAGGCAAGCACTCTACTACTGAGCCACCTTCCCAGCCCATGTTCTTTTTTAAATTTATTTTTTATTAAAAGAAAGATAAAGATGTTCCTTAACTTCCAATGGAATTATGTGGCAGTACATCCATGACCAACTGAAAAGATTGTAAATGGAATGCATGTAACATACACCCTCTATCAAACTATTAGCAGCTCAATGCCCAGAATACCAATTATTTATTCTCCTGATTGGGTGTCAGGTGCTGGCTCTGAGCATAGAGAATATCACACAGCAAATAGCTAGCCAGAGGCAAAAGATCAAAGTCTAAAGTATGGCTTCTACTGACTGTGCATTACTTTTGCATTATTACAAAGTCAAAACTAGTAAGTCTGATCATCGTGAATTGGAGAATGCAGTAACTGTATCTAAAACAGAATTGGCAGTAAGTTTTTGGCTTTTGCAAAAGACAAAATAAATGCACTGGAACACAGAGGATCAGGTATAGTTTGAGGGTAAAGTATATATTTAGCATTTGTGAATCTAAAGGTTTGAACCCAGCAAGCGAGAGAGAGAGAGAAAGAGAGAGAGAGAAAGAGAGAAAGCGCATATGTATTAGAATATAAGTTAACACTTTGGAGTAGGAATGAAATAATTAAAGAACATTATTAAATACTCCCCCCCATGCTATAATCCCCTCTCTGTCTTGTGACTTACAGAATTTGGGAGAGGGCTGGGAAGGTGGCTCAGCGGTAGAGTGCTTGCCTTGCATGCATGAGGCCCTGGGTTCGATTCCTCAGCACCACATAAGCAAAAAAAAAAAAAGCCGGAAGTGGTGCTGTGGCTCAAGTGGTAGAGCGCTAACCTTGAGCTGAAGAGCTGAGGGACAACGCCCAGGCCCAGAGTTCAGGCCCCACAACCGGACCTAAAAAAAAAAAAAAAAAAGAACAGAATTTGGGAGAATATTATTACAACTATTTTACAAATTACTGTTGTAATTATTGCTATTCTTATTTTTATTTTGAAATAAATTTGGGCTGGGAAGGTGGCTCAATGGTAGAGTGCTTGACTTGCATGCATGAAACGGTGAGTTTGATTCCTCAGCACCACATAAGCAGAAAAAGTCGAAAGTGGCTCAAGTGGTAGAGCGCTAGCCTTGAGCTGAAAAGCTGAGGGACAGTGCCCAGGGCCCAGAGTCCGGGCCCCAGAACCAACAAAAAATAAAATAAATTCATGTTTACAAAATGATTGTTCATTTGTTTGGTTTTTTTGTTGGTTGTGTGGCCTGAACTCTGGGCCTGGGCGCTGTCCCTCACCTCTTCAGCTCAAGGCAAGCACTCTACCACTGAGCCACCTTCGCAGCCCCTACAAAATGATTGTTAACCAGGCATGGTGGTTCGTGCCTTTAATCCCAGCATCTGAGAGGCTCAGATAGGAGGATCATGAGTTTGAGGATATCTTTTTTTTTTTTTTTTTTTGCCAGTCCTGGGCTTGAGCTCTGGGCCTGGGTGCTGTCCCTCAGCTCTTCAGCTCAAGGCTAGCACTCTACCACTTGAGCCACAGCGCCACTTCTGGCTTTTTCTGCTTATGTGGTGCTGAGGAATCAAACCCAGGGCCTTATGCATATGAGGCAAGCACTCTACCACTGAGCCACCTTCCCAGTCCGAGTTTGAGGATATCTTGAGCAACATAGTGTGACCCTGTAAATTAGTTGGCGTTAGTGATGTGGCCAGCTAGGACTTACTGAGACATCCAGTAGTCACCCCCAGTAGCCCCCCCTCCTCTCCAGCACCCAAGGCCTCTTTCTCTGCTGCCTCACAGCCTTCAGGCTCAGTAGCCACCTTGAGTGTAGGGGAAGCACAAATCAATGACTCAAGTTTCCTTCTCAGTGGCTCAGAGGCTTCACAGAGACCGGGATGGGCATATTTCTAACTATGAAAAATTAAAGCTATGAATTACTGTTTGTCCTTTTTTAAAAATCTTGAATCTTTATTCACAGTGGAAGAACTCAAAAACAATTAGTAGACTATGTCAAAGATGGTGGAATGAAGAGAACTCCATATGAAAGGTAAAGTACAAATAAGTACTTGAATTAAAATCATTACAAATTATGCAAACACCTCAGTGCTGGAACTCTTCAGTTTTTTAAAGAAAAAGGGTTGGTAATGTCTTCATGCAGATATTGCATGCATGCGCTATACTGATCTTACTTAGTAGTTTTACATAGTACGCTGAACTTTTTTTTTTTTTTTTTTTTTTTTTGGTCGGCCGTGGGGCTTGAACTCTGTGCCCGGGCGCTTTCCCTCAGCTCTTCAGCTCAAGGCCAGCACTATACCACTTGAGCTACAGCGCCACTTCCGGTTTTTCTGGTGGTTATTGGAGATAGGAGTCTCACTGTCTCTCCTGCCCGGGCTGGCTTTGAACCGCGATCCTCAGATCTCAGCCTCCTGAGTAGCTAGGATTACAGGCGTGAGCCACCAGCGCCCGGCAGTATGCTGAACTTTTAATCTGAAAATATGTGTGGGATTTTTCATTTAATGTCAGTTTGTGTTTTTACCTCTGTGGCCTTCATTTTAGTTTTTGTTGTTGTTGCTTTTTGTTTGTGTTTTTGTGCTGCTGCTGGAGCTTGAACTCAGGCCCTGGACATTGTCCCTTAGTTTTTTTGCTCAAGACTAGTTCTCTACCATATGAGCCATAGCTCTACTTCCAGCTTTTTTGGTAGTGAATTTGGAGATATGAGTCTAATAGACTTTCCTGCTTAGGCTGACTTTGAAACATAATTCTCAGATCTCAGCCTCCTGAGTAACTAGGATTACAGGCGTGAGCCACCAGTGTCTGCTTCAGTGGTTAGCCTGCCCATTTCTAGTACACCCCCTGCCTCTGCAGCATTCTTGGGTGAGCTCTTTTTCATGGACACAGCACACACTTTCTTCTTGAGAAGCAGGTGTATAGAAAAGGAGGGTCTGGCTGTTGATACTTTTTCTGTTTTGTAGGCGGCACAGCAAGACCCGAACATCTTTCCGTGCTCTGGCTACAGACTTGCCCAAACAGGTTAGTCTCTTCTGGTTGAAATCATATGCAGAATTCATTACCTGTACTCTTAGAAATCATCTGCAGTTGTTACAACAACAATCTCCAAATTGGACATTCAGCAGTCCCAGTTCTGAGACTGTCTTCAAATCTGAGTCCTAAATGTTGTTCATAGTCCACTGGAGAACCCTGAGCACCCACCACCCCTTACCTACCCATTCAGAGTCATTACTTTGGGGAAAGGATCTTGTGTGCCACATGGACCTCAAACTTCAGATTCTCCTACCTTTACCTCCCAAGTACTGAGTTTACAAGGGTGCACCACTATGCCTAGCTCATGTATGACTGTCAAGAGACTACCTGTAAAGAGTATACAAAGCATGGAGACAGGCTTGCTTTACATTGCACGTGTGTGGCATGATGGCTCTTGTACTTAAATAAGGAGACACAGAAGGTTTGCAGTTACCCCAGTGAAGAACATGTAGCAGGAATGCCCTAAACCCTGCACTGAGATGTCAGTGGCCATTCTGCTCCAGTGCATTTCCCAGCTCATGTTTCCATTACCTTCCACACAGGTGCATGATTGTACCTAGAGTCCTGTTGCTTTTTGGTAATCCTGTGCCATAAGAGCTGACTGGCGTTTCCGCATTCTCATGTTTACAGTTGTTATCTCTGCAGTGTTCTTATATTAAGGTTGGCTGATGGTCTCTCACTTCCTGGAAGCTTCCAAATCTCCACTTTGACCTCTTTTTTTCTTGTTTTTTTTTGTTGGCAGTATTGGGATTTGAATTCAGGGCTTCATGCTTGCTAGGTAGACACTTGACTACTTGAGGCACTCTGCCAGCACTTTATCTCCTGTCTTAAGGCTATAATGCTCAGAAGCACTTTTCTCTAGTAGATTGTTTCACTTTTAATATTCTGAGATAGAGTCCTCACTATGTAGCCTAGGCTGACCTCAAACTTGCAGTGTTCTACCTCAGCCTTCCCAGTGCTTGAATTATGGGCATATACCACAACACCCAGTAAGAATGGGTCTTTTTTTCCCCTGATATTAAGGCTTGAATTCAGGGCCATATGCATTCACACAGCCTTTTTGCTCCTGGCTGGCACTTTACTACTTGCAGCATGCAAGTTTTCATCTCCTGACTTCAAATGAATGAGGGAGGAGTGAGACACTGATCAAAAGGAAATGTACCCGTAGGAAGTGGCAGTAGAGCCTTGAGCTGAAGAGCACAGGACAGCGCTCAAGCCCAGAGTTCAAGCCCCACAACCAACAAAAAAAAAAAAAAGGAAATGTACTCATAGGAAGTGGCGGTAGAGCCTTGAGCTGAAGAGCACAGGACAGCGCTCAAGCCCAGAGTTCAAGCCCCACGACCAACAAAAAAAAAAAGGAAATGTACTCATTTCCTGATGTATGTAACTGTAATTCTCTGTACATCATCTTTACAATAATTTTTATTTTTATTTATTTATTTTTGTCGGTCGTGGGAGCCTGAACTCTGGGCCTGAGTGATGTCCCTCAGCTCTTCAGCTCAAGGCTAGCGTTCTACCACTTGAGCCACAGTGCCACTTCTGGCTTTTTCTGCTTATGTGGTGCTGAGGAATCAAACCCAGGGCCTCATACATGCAAGGCAAGTACTCCACCACTGAGCCACCTTCCCAGCCCACAATAATCTTTTAAAGAGACTCATAGTCCCAATTTTCCAATAAAAAGCTAGAAAAAATTCTCACGGACTTTCTCACCCAAAGTAGCTTCAAAATGTAATCCTAGATCTCAGCCTGTTGAGTAACTAGGGTTACAGGCATGAGCCACCAGTGCCAGTCTCTAATGTATCTTTTAAATCAGGATCTTTACCTTTTCCAGGTATGTCTCTTCTGGAAATTATTACACGAATTGGAATTAAAGGACAGTATCTTTTTAATTGTTTCTTTACAAATTAATTGAGGAAGCTATGGCTCAGCAATAGTATCCCTGCCTAACAAGTAGTGCTAGGTCCTGAGTTCATACCGATGTACTGTACACACGCACACATACATACACACAAATAACATAAATAGTTTAAAGATTACACTTAGACTGAAATTCTTGCAATGTCTGTTTTTTGTGTGTATATGTGCTGATCCTGGGTCTAGAACTCAAGGTCTGAGTGTCCCTGAACTTATTTTCTCAAAGTTGTAGCACTCAGTTGGGCGCTGGTGGCTCACGCCTGTAATCCTAGCTACTCAGGAGGCTGAGATCTGAGGATCGCGGTTCAAAGCCAGCCGGGGCAGGAGAGACCATGAGACTCTTATCTCCAATAAACCACCAGAAAACCGGAAGTGGCGCTGTAGCTCAAGTGGTAGAGCGCTCGCCTTGAGCTGAGGGACAGCGCCCAGGCCCAGAGTTCAAGCCCCACGACCGACAAAAAAAAAAAAAAAAAAGTTGTAGCACTCTACACCTTGAGACACAGCTCCACTTCTGGCTTTTTTGTAGTTAAGTGGAGATAAAAGTCTCACAGACCGTGGGCACGCCTGTCATCCTAGCTACTCAGGAGGCTGAGATCTGAGGATCGCAGTTCAAAGCCAGCCCGAGCAGGAAACTCCGTAAGACTCTTATCTCCAATAAACTACCAGAAAACAGGAAGTGACACTGTGACTTAAGTTGTAGAGTGCTCGCCTTGAGCTGAAGAGCTGAGGGACAGCACCCAGGCCCAGAGTTCAGGCCCCACAACCGACCAAAAAAAAAAGAAGAAGAAGAAGAAGTAGAAGAAGAAGTAGTCTCACAGAGTTTTCTGTCTCATTTGGCTTTGAACTACAATACTCAGATCTCAGCCTCTCCTCAGTAGCTAGGATGACAGGTGCCAGCCACCAGCACCTGTCAATAATGTGTGTGTATGTGTTTGTACGTATGTGTGTGTATGTGTTTGTGTGTGTACATGTGTGTGTGTATTTTTGTTGGTCTGGGCCTGGGTGCTGTCCCTCAGCTCTTCGGTTCAAGGCGAGCACTCTACCACTTGAGCCATAGCCCTGCTTCCAGTTTTCTGGTGGTTTATTGGAGATAGTCTCATTTTGCACTTGTCTGCCTGGGCTGGCTTTGAACTGTGATCCTCAGATCTCAGCCTCCTGAGTAGCTAAGATTACAGGCCTGAGCTACTGGCACCTGGCAATGTATTTTAAAAGCCACAGATGGGGGCTGGGGGGTTAGCCCAGCGGAAGGGCGCCCACCTGGCATGCACAAGGCCCTGGGTTCGGTCCTCAGCCCTGGAAATAAAAAGCCACAGATGAATGCTTATCAAAAGTTGGTCAGCTGGATGTGGTGGTACATGCTCATAATTCTTGCATTCGGGAGGCTGAGGCAGTAGGATCTCAAAGATCTGGAGTTCAAAGCCAGCCTGGGTATAATAGGAAACCTTGTCTCAAAATATGATATGCTAGATGTTTGAAAATACATGAATGTCTTATGGACACGAGCTGCTGTTTCGTTTCTAGAACAATGGTTGCCAGGCCTCCTAACAAGGCATTTACTTGGATTCCATGGTTTAATGCAGTATACCTATGTGTATTGCCCGTGTACATATGCACAATCCCGTCTGAACGGTTTCCTCAAAGCACACATAAGGAGTGATCCTTAGCATGTAGAGAGGTGAATCTGTGCCTTTTTTTTAACTTGTAAAGATAGGGCTGGGAAGGTGGCTCAGTGGTAGAGCGCTTGCCATGCATGCATGAGGCCCTGGGTTCGATTCCTCAGCACCACATAAACAAAAAGAAAAAAGCTGGAAGTGGCGCTGTGGCTCAGGTGGTAGAGTGCTAGCCTTGAGCTGAAGAGCTGAGGGACAGTGCCCAGACCCAGAGTTCAGGCCCCATGACCAGACCCCCCCCCCGCCCCAAATAAATAAATAAATAAATTGTAAAGATGCTCTACAGAAGTGTTACAATTACATGAGTAAAGCAATGCGTACCATACTTGTTGATCATTGTTACCCCTTCCCTTGTTGTTGTCCCACTATCCCCTCCTTCCCCCACTGAATCTGTGTCTTTGCATATGCAATCGCCAGTGTGGACAGCGTTAGAATACCCAGGGAAAAGTGTGCAACAGCCTGGCTGCTTCATTGCCCTCCAGTGCTCCTCACCCTGCCTTCAGGTGTGCCACTGAGGTAGACAATGTGCTTCCTGAGCAGTCCCCCTAAACCTTTCCTTGCATGCATCAGTGGGCTGCCTTGTGTCTCCACTCCTTGGTGGTAGTAAATCTCTGGATTTGTCATCTGATGTTGGCACTGTGGGTAGAATTGTAAACACCCAAATATATCAGCTTCAGATCTTGGGGTGATGAGGAGTACTACAAAGACACAGTCAACATGCCCCTGTTTACCATGATCTCCATGATGAAGGCTCACATATGGGAGGGAGGGTGAGCTCACACGTGTGTGTGTGTGTGTGTGTGTGTGTGTGTGTGTGTGTGTGTGTGTGTGTGTAGCGTGAGCTCAGATCCTCATGTTCTCTTATCTTTTTCACTCAAGGCTAGCACTCTACCATTTGAGCCACACCTCCACTTCTGCCTTTTTAAAGCTGTTTAATTGGAGCTAGGTGTCTCTCGTATTTGTCTGCCTGGGCTGGCTACCAACATGGAGCCTTAGTCGTTAGCCTCCTTAGTACAGCTAGGGTTACAGGTATGAGTACTGACACCTACTTAGATACAGCTCTCTATAATGCGGACATTCCATGCCACAAGAGAAAAGAATGGAATTATAAGGGATTATAAACAGATGGCCCTGAGTTGGTTTGCAGTGCCACCTGCACTTACAAAAGTCTGGTCAGTTTCCCTCTTTAGGAAGGCTGTGGGAAATATGTGGATGTCCTAAGTTGGGCTCAGTTCACTTTGAACCTTGGAATGGTGAATTTTTTTTGTATTTATTTTGTGTGTGTGTGTGTGTGTTTTTTATATACAGAGATTTGAACTCAGTATCTTGTTCTTCTTTAAGCAAGCACTTTACCACCTGAGTCACGTCCCCAGTCTAGTGGTTTGTAATGTTATGTGTTCTTTTTCTCCTAATTTTGATCTGCAGAGCATCTCATTCACCGAGGGCTTCAGGACTTCAGCCTCCTTGTCTTCAGCAAATGCCTCCTTTTACCCGCTCTCCACCTCCCCTTTGGCTCCTCCTGGTCTGCCCAATTCCAAAGACAGCAGCTACTCCCTTGAAGATCCTCAGGCTGCCTACATCAAGAGTGCAGCAGCAGAGAGGAGCGGAGGAGCCGTGGCCGACAGCCCCAGCACTCAGTCAGCCTACCTCCCTGGACCCCCTGCGCTCCAGCCTGGTCCAGGTGTTGGGGTTTGTCGTGTGATGAACAGCTGTGGTTCCATCTGTCCTAGGGGGCAGGGTCTTGGTGCTTTAAACCTAGAGACAGGAAGGGCCAGTGGGAGAAAGGGTAGTGGTGAGGGTGGCTTCTCTACTGGGCCGTTCCTGTCCAGAGTGGAGTACCGGCGTGGCCAGCAGCATCGAGGGGAGGGCCCTGGTTTCACATTGACAAATGCACAGCTGCAGGTGTCTGAGGAGTTCATAGATGACGACCCAGCAGACATCTCTTTCTTTGCTGGAGGCTCTGAGGCATTTTCTTTCCCATATAGCTCTTTGGTCTCTCAGGATCCCCGGACACCTGCCCATCTCACTGTCTCGCCTCCCTTGTGTGGTCCAGAAACCTTCCAGCACCCAGAATCAGCCCAGTCCAGCCCTGACAGATACTCCACTGAGGCAGTAGACATGAGTGTAGAAGATGATTTTGAATTTGGGGAGGGAAGTGACTTCAATGGCAATGTGCAGCCCTCTAACACCTCAGAACTATTTGAGGTGAAGGCACAAGCCAGCCTCATGCAGAGCCTATTGAGCCCCTCTGAGACCAGTTCCCTTAGGAACAACCAGTCTGAGAACAGCTCCCTCAACAATATGCCACTGCATGGCGGACTGTCTCTGCTCATATCCAGCTCAGCCAATCAGTCTGAGGCCAGCTCCATGGTTAACTTCCCAGCCTACTCAGTCCGCTCAGAGTCCAGCTCAGCCTTCCAGTTCTCTGATATCATTGACCAGTTAGAACAGCTCAGCTACCCGCCCACAACAGCTGAAGACTCCAGCAGCACAGACACAGACTCATGGGACTCTGAGGCTGAGGCTCCTCTGGACATGAGCCTTTTCTTCAGCAACCCTTTTGTACAGACAGGTGGAGAGAGAATCCCTTACAATTTGCAGGACAGTTTAAAGTGTGCAGCTCCAGGAGAGCAGGTAGACAAAAACCCATCTTGACCACTGCAGACTCCTTTATAAGGAGATCCCCTCCCCTATCCATGGAGAGCTCAGAATCATTTGGTTTAGACATAGGAAGTGATTATGTATATACAATATAATCCGTTTTTTTAAATTCCTGATTCATATTTTTTGAATGTCAAAGAATTAAAATTTCCACCTATCATAATGTTAACACTTATGCAACCAGTTTAGAGTAAATGAGCATTTCTACCATTCCTCCTGGTGGCTGATAATTGCCATCTGAAGGCTGAGGAATTAGCCTCTGTAGCTTTGGGTTGGGACATGTGCCTTTAATTCAAGTAAAAACCGGTGCTACACATTTTGAATGTTACACAGTTCTGATTTGTGTTGACTTTAATAGAATGTATGTAATTATGCCTGTTATGCTGCTTTGTAAGATGAGCCATGCCACTCCTACTCAGTTAGGATGTTTATCTGATTTGTCCAGCCAGGGAAACTGCAGGAAATCTCTCCATAATGCCTCTGCAGACCCCTTCCGAAAGGGGGTCCTGGGGACTGTGCCTGTGCCAGAGGGCCTCTGCTTGTCGCTGACGAGACGGGGGTAGTGCCGTGCGTAGGGCGCGCTGCAGGAGCACTGCTCAAGTGTGAGCTGTTCTTCTCCTTAGTACGTGTGATAACCCATAGATAATATGGTGGCGGTAATGTAGAACCAGACTCACAAACAGGCCAAAGTGCTTGGAAGCTATTTCTCCTACTTGTAGAACAAATTATTCGTTAAAAATTATAAGAACATAAGATGCCCAAAATGTGAGAAATCTTGGGTTCTTGTTCCTTATCTGGGGGAGGTGTCTCTGTCACATCAGATGGTTTGCAGTCACCATGATGGCTGTGTGCAGTGGATGCCCAAGGTAATGGAAGGCCCTGGTTGAAAATACTATAAAAGTTGGGGCTGAGGTTCCTTAGCACCTACCGGATATGCCACCAGTCAAGGTCAGGAAAAGCCTCTGCCATGCAATCCAGAGCCCCACCAGTGTCAGCCCCAGGCCTGCCCTGGTCTGCACTGTTGAATTGGTTCCATCCACAGGTTGAGTAGTTTGGCAGGAGGAGAATATTGATGGTTTTCCTTCCTGATCTTATCTAGTAATGAAATACAGAAATAGTTTGATTTTCTTCCCAAAATGTCCCGTGGAAGCTTTTTCTCCATGCTGAGATGGGTCTTGCACATGTTAAGCAAGCAAGCACTCTGCCACTACACCTCAGCTTTCCTATGGAAACTTTTCATTTCCAGTCATGTGAGAGACCTCTAGTTCTGAGTTGGAATGGATTTGCTGTCTTTGCCTTGCTGGAGTCTCGGTGAGCTGTGAGGTGTCATGAACATATTGGTCTCTGGTTTCTTTTTGGTGTTGTGCGGACAGTAGCAAAGGGCTTATGTGACATGCATCATGTTATTTCTGTTTTTTGAGCTTCCTTAAGCCTAAAGTCTCACTCTTCTTGTCTTTTGGCTAGTGCTTCCATGTGTTCCATTCTATCCTCTCATAGTGTTGGGCAGTCTTCTGAAGACTGCTAAGGCAGGATTGGTATCCTATGCTCCCGTCTGCCGTCTGTGAAGGCTCCTTTTGCTAGCATGGAGAGGCTGGTGGTGAACTTGGCACCTGTTTACAACAGGACTGGACAGGACAATTTATTCTCTCCCCCGTACCACTCCAGTAGTAAACCAATTGACATATCTGAAACATAACACATGGTAGCTAATGAAGATCTTGCCCTTCATTACATACTGCCTAGGCATTGATTGATGCAATGAAGTAACAGTTGTCTTTTTTTTTTTTTTAAGGAGTCCACCCTAGTGTCAAGTAGCAGGTATCTAGCTTTGGTACCAGATGAAGCTACTGCACTGGAAAGGGAGTGTTCCTTTCAAAGGGGATGTGAGTGGAACTGTCCCCTAGGGCAGATCTCATGTGCCTTCCTGGAGATTGTGGATCAATTCTCAGCCATCTTCTGGTAGGACTCTTATAAAATGGGTTTTGCTGTTCCTATTTTCTGTTAGTGGAGCCTCACTTTCAGGAGATAATTTTTTAGTTAGGAAGTATTCAAAATGTTCAAAACAGGAGGGCTATAACAAGCCCCCACCCCCAAGTCAGCATTGCTTACCCCTCCTTCTCTTCTAAGTTCTGTTGCTGTCACTTTCCTTAGAAACCCTACATGTGTCTCTGAAACAGGACACGTTATATAGTCCCATACACAGTCATACAAACTAATGGTTTATTGGTATCCTCCAAGTCTGAGAACACACTTAAATCACCTACTTATCTTCAAAGTGCCTGTTAAAACAGGGCATGGTGGTACATACCTATAATCCTAGCAAGCTTAATAGGCAGAAGCAGGAAGGTGAAAAGTTGAAGGCCAGCCTGGGCTGTATAGTAAGACCCTGTCTCAAAAGCCATAAAACATCTGTTAGTATCTGATTTGTTGGTAGTAGTGTGTGAGACATGAGATACCTGTGCGCATCTGATTCGCTCATGTTGGTATGTGTGATACATGCTAGGTTTCACTTAGACCCCTCTTCCCAGCCGGTGCCTGGTGTGGGAGAAGCTAGACCAGGGGTCCTGCCCCCTCTTTGAAGCCTGGACTGGCTGTACTAAAGGTTGAGCCTGGCACTATGCCAGGAGGCACTTGAGGTCTGCTGCCGACACCTTACTGGCACTAATTTCCACAGTTTCTCCTTGGGGGACAAAACAGCTCTAAGAGAGCCCAGCATGGAGACCAGTGCTCTATGACTGGTACCAGTGGATGGTGAAGAAGCCCCTGGGCCCGGACACTGCGTTGCCCCCGCGGAGGCAGCACCTAGAAAGGGCAGGGGAGAGTTCTGCCTGGTGGTGGCAGTACTTGACAGAGCTGTTTGCCTCCTGGTTGCATCCAGAGTCTTAAAGTAGGACTCTGCTGCCTTGACCATGGCCTCTGCCGTCCCAGGAGGAGCGAGGGCCGTCAGAGCCTGCATCCATACAGACAGACAGCCAGAGTTTGAGTGCAGATAGACGGGGCCACCAGCCGGTGATGACTTTTGATTTTCTTATGCCACTAACAGTATACGCCACTGCTGCAGGTAGAATGTTTATTTTTATTACTTGTCAAGTCTGTTGTTGCATTAAGTTTCCAAGTCTCAGTGTCTTATATAGGCCAATAGATGAATATTTCAAGTCTACCAACATAGTTATGTGTTAACAAGATTGACTACACTAAAAATATGTGATGATATACACTTGTGAATTTTTTTCTAAGCGTTAGGTGTTGATATATGTCTTTTTATATCACAGAGGCCTTGTGTAAGTGGTACTATATTTAACCCCTTCTCTCCAGAGCTACCATGCTGTACGTAGTGGTGATGTCCAAGAGCTGGGCACTAGCACCCAAAATAGTTTAAATATAGAAACCTTGACCCTAACGGTTAAGCCATTCCCATGATTATTATTGTGCCAATTGCGATTTGGCCCTTTCTGATAGCTTTGGTGTGCAGGTACATTTTGATTTTCATTCAGGCTCCACATTCTACTGAGGAGGGGTCACAGTGCCGTGCACACACTGGGGCCATGACCGTGCAGGAACACACGTAGCACACATGACCTTAGCTGTGAGGTGCTTTACGTGCCGCTCAACGCTGATGTGATCCATACATGTTCAAGGTACACTTAACGCCTTCCCATCTCATGAACATCAGAAAGAATCTAGCACTGGGTAGGCTGCTTTATGGTCAGAAACAACAGTCTTCTTGGAGAGGGGTGGGCTAGTGTTTGTTCTCAAGGCTGTAGAATTGCATAGACCACCACATCACTTTGGCTTGTCCTGTAACCATGTGTGCTATCAGGTGATGTTGCCACCATTGTCCATGCAGTAGGTGCACCCGGGTCCATAGTGTCAGAGCCTTGTCTTTTATGGAAGTAATTGCATTCATTCCCTTAGGAAATGAAGAAAAATGAAGCTGGAATTTTTCTTACACATTCGAAATTTGTTTGCTCTTTAGAGACACATTTTGTTGTCTGGTTTGCAGTACTTAATTTTTTGTTTTCCATTGAAATTGCCATTTATAAACTTGCAGATATGTACTAATTAAGAGTTCCTAAGTTGTTTGTTCAATAAAATAAGGAAATATTTACTATTCAAGTTATGTTTTTTTTTTTTGTTTTTTTTTTTTTGTGATGGTCCTGGGGCTTGAACTCAGGGCCTGGGTACTGTCCCTGAGCCTTTGTGCTCAAGGTGGCTGCTCTAGCACTTGAGCCACAGCTCTACTCCTGGCTTTTTGGTGATTAATTGGAGGTAAGAGTCTCATGGAGTCTCCTGTGCAGGCTGGCTTTGAACCGTGATCCTCAGATCTCAGCCTCCAAGCAGCTAGAATTACAGAAGTGAGCCACCGGCACCCCGCAGGCAGGTATGATTTTTTTTTAAATAGATCTTAGGTTTTTTTCCTCTCTTTAGAATTTTGATTTATATAAGTTAAAAGTCATTTCACATATTAAATCCATGCTTGATCCTTTAACTAGCTGCATAGTTGTGCAACCCCTTCATTGACATCTTCACTTCACAGGCTTTGCAGCCCCAAGCCGTGCCACAGGGCTGTGGGAATGGCCTTGTCATCATTGTGGGTAATGTCATCTCTACCCAAGGCCAGCAGGGGGCAGTACCTTGCTTCTCTCAGAAGGCTCTTTAAATCAAGATGTTACCTGTGACCACTGTGGCCAGCATGGCAGAGAGAGGTATAGGAACCCATAGTCTGCACTCAGACCGTGTGCACCTCAAGGTATGGGCTGTGTGCCACTGCCTGTGCTAGATGCTTGCCGTGGAGATGGGCACTGAGCAGGTCTCTGCACCGACTGTGCTGCGGGTGGGTGGTAAATGCTGGACATCTGGACACAATCACCTGCTCTCATCAGCGGGGTCCACCCTGTGGAGCCCATCACTGACTGCCAAGCACAGGCTGCAGCCCCCAGGGCAGTCTCTATTCTAGCTCTGATCTCAGACTTTTCTGCTTGACCAGCACAAACCTACTGCTGCTTCATGAAGCTTCTCAAGCCTCACCCTCTCGAGTGTATGGGACCACCCACTGCCACCCCCTCTTCCTGGGCAGCAGCACATCCTTGGAAAACAGGCTCCCTCATGTTGGGGTGCTTGAGCAAAGTCAGCCACTGTGCCCAACACCTCCGGGAGGAATAACTGTGCCCTGTGGGTACCGCACAAGCAGTGGACAGAGGAAATAACTGAGCCCAGAGTGAGAAGCACCCAGGCCCTCTTAGAGACCAACGTTGCATTCCACCCCACACAGAAGAGCCGCCATGGCCGCAGTCCATGTAGGAAAATAGCCCCTGGCATGCACTTCAGGGTCTCCCCAGTGTCCAGGGCAGCTACTTCTCACATGAGGAGTGAGTCTTGGGCTCGAGTCCCCTGCCCATACCTGTCCAGCACCAATTGCTCAGGAATGAAGCAGTGACCATTCAGTGGGCACCCAGGGAGCTGCCTTGGTGTACAAATCCTGATTCACGAAACTATTTAAAAAAGCATTTCTTAATTGGTTCGGTAGGATGACTGATACAGATAGCAAGAAGTGTGTCAGACCCCATGCCCATCACTGGATTGGAGCTTGGGGCTTGGGGATTTTACTTTCAGGATTTTTGTTGTTGCTATTGTTTTTTTGTTTCATTTTGTTTTTTTCCAGTGCTAGGTATTGAGGGCCTCATGCTCTCTACCGCTGAAATTCACCACTGACTGCCAAGGAATCAAAGTATCAAAGCCGTAGATCAGCTGCCCATGCAGAAGGGGAGATGACTGAGTGGCAGGCTGTGACTGCGGACGAGTTGCCCTCTTACTTTGTGTTATAAATTAGTATATTGTGTCAGTTATGGCCTTTCCCCCTTTTTTCTCTTTTTCCCCTTCTTTGGTACCAAGTACCTTTATTTGAAGGAATGCTACAAATGAGAGGATGTATGTGGCTGATTTATTCAGCATACGGTGACAGTGACCCAGCATGTGTGCCCCTCAGTGATGTCCAGTGGAGTCTCCCAGGGGAGCTTGCAGAAGAGAGTTCTGTCCGTGCCGGAGCCATGGGCAGCACTGCCCCAGTCCTCGGCTAGATCGCGGCTGCTCATCTCCCATGAGTCTCAGTGCACTAGGTCACATGGTGGGGTCCCTGGCAGTGTCCCCCACTCTCCAGTAGGAGTGCACACTGCACTGAATTCAGACTGCCAGATCTTCCAGTCACACTCTGATTTCCTGACGTCCTGTAGGAAGATCTGGCCACCTCACCTCGATGGCTGCACCCGTTTCTTGGTGTGTTCCCTCTTGTGGATTCTGGTGACAAACATACTTAGCAAAGTTCTTCAAAGCCACGTCATGGGGTTCAAATCCCTGAGGCAGACGGACAGACACAGGAGATGCAGGATTTGAGGTTTTCCTGGTGGTGGCGGTTTTGGTGCACCTTCAAATGGGACACAACCACCACACAGCAGCGGAGGCTGTGGGGGCTGCAGTGCCAGGGGAGGGAAGGGACAGGACACCAGCGCTCTGAATAGCCTGCCGGGTGGAAGTGTTGAGCACCTGTTCAAACACTGTTGAGACTAGAAACCGCAGCCACTCTCATGAAGGAACATCCGTTCCTACCAAAGAGGAAGATGAAAGAAGACCATGCTTGCTGGGGCTCTCCCTATGTCGGGATGCTCTGAACTAGAGTCGACCTTGCCTTGGTTCTGCTGGGCACTGGCTCAGAGCTTGGTGTGTCACCCAGCCCGCAGTGTAGACAGCCCTGTGGAATGGTTCCCACTCTGTAGATGGAGACGTGGGAAGAGAGGTGAGCTCCATACCGATGACAGGAAGAGTGAACGGAGACGGAGGCTCCTTGTCCTCTCCTCCCACGTGTATGTCAGAGCCAGATGCTGTGTGAAGTGACCCGCGGCCTCCTGAGGAGACTGCTTCTGATAGCCCTCCAGCTCACAGCCACATCCCTTCCAGTTTGGCTCTCTTTCTTCTGGGATTAACAGTTCACTATTTGAGCAAATGGCTCTTGTTCTTCTTACAACATAAACTTCAACTGACCCTGAGGTTTTCCAAACAAGAACGGATTGTTTCTCCTCTGCTGGGCTGTCATTTTTTGAGGATTATTTATTAAAATTTTGAGAAAGAGGATTTAAAGTTATGAAATCTTTTGCTGGGTATTGGTGGCTCATGCCTGTAATCCCAGCTACTCAGTAAGCTGAAATCTGAGGACCACAGGTCAGAGCCAACCTGGGCAGGAAGTTGGTGAGACTTTTATCTCACCCTCTAAAAAGCCGTACATAGAGTTGTGACTCGAGATAGAGTGCAGAGGATGGGAAGGGCTGGGAAGGGGAAACAAAGGAGGAGGCTACAATGCTTGATAAGAAATGTACTCGTTATCTTGCCCATGTAATTGTAACCCCTCTGTACAGTATTTTCACAATAAAAAAATATTCAAAAAAAGAGAGAGAGTGCCAGTCTTGAGCAAAAAAGCTCAGGAACAGCACCCAGGCCCTGAGTTCAAGCCCCAGGATTGGCACAAAAAGGAAAAGGGGGTAAAAAACTGTTTTTCTTCTAACTGTAATAGTTCTTTTTCATCATCTTTCATCTCTAGTGAGCTAAAAACAATGCCTTAAAGGAAAAAGTAAAGGCAAACACAAAAGTATAATACCGTATTCTTTAACATTTCAAAAATTATCAGATGAATGCTGGGAAAAACTTGATATTAAAGACTGCCGAAAGGAAAAGTGCCTACCAAAAATGTGGACTGTTGACGGTGGAAGTGAGTTTTAGATTTTAAGTGTCCTGTGAAGAAAGACTTGGATCTTACACCTCTTCCACGGGTCGCTGGAGCAGCCTCTCCCGCTGACAGCAAGCTGCACTGTGGGCATCCCCCCAGCAGAGAGCACTCAGCAGATCATCCCTGTCAATCGCAAATAACCGACTTGCAAACTAAAGGACTTGTGTATACAAGTCTGTCAGTCATATGTGACAGAATGTGGGTTACTGTGGGGCGGGCACATCTTTTTACCAGCAGTGTATCTGTATTTGTTTCTGGATGCTTTTTTTTCTTTTCGGTCAGTTGTGGGGCTTGAACTCTGGGCCTGGGCGCTGTCCCTCAGCTCTTCAGCTCAAGGCTAGCGCTCTACCACTTGAGCTACAGCGCCACTTCCGGTTTTCTGGTGGTTTACTGGAGATAAGAGTTTCACAGACTTTCCTGCCCAGGCTGGCTTTGAACTGCAATCCTCGGATCTCAGCCTCCTGAGTAGCTAGGATTACAGGCATGAGCCACTGGCGCCCAGCTTTTCTGGATGAATTTTGTAACAGACTCCTGTAGCTCCAAAAAATGCTGACTCTTTCTGACTGACTTTTAGTTCAAGACCTTGGTTGTAGGAGTCTGTTTTCACAAATCCTTCAGATTAACTCTAACATTCTGTAGCACCTAAAAACTTGATGTTTACCTTTTTTAGTTTTTATTTATTTTGCAGTGTTGGGGCTTGAACTCAGCGCATTGTCCTTGCTTGGCTTGCTTGCTTGATTGGCAGTCCTTAAACCACTCCTCCAGTCCTACATTTTGCTGATTTTTAGGAATCTCAAGGAATTTTCTGTCTGGACTGGCTTTGAACTGTGCCTTGTATTTCAGCCTCTGCAGTCGCTAGGGTTACAGACATGAGCCACCAGTGCCCAGCTCCTTTAAAAACTTACAGCTATGTGTTCAAATATGCTTTAGGAATGCTGAGCAAATTTTCCAAGTCATGGAGCAGTAGACCCAGCGCCCTTTGTGTCATCTCTGAGCTCAGAGTGGCGCTGCCTTCAGACTGCCCATGTCACTTCTGGGAAGCTTCACTGCCCCCCACGGTCTTGCTGTGCAGTGTAGTGTCTCCAGCACCGTCGTTTCATGGACAGACACTGGCGATACAGGAGCCTAACTGCATACAGCTGCACATGGCGCCACCCCGCCTTTACAAGGAACACCGCGACTGCCACTTGGCAGAATATCTCCTCACAGATTTTGATGGTGGTGGGGTGCTGTCCATGATTTTGCAAGAGTCAGACAAGTGCATTGCTAGTGAGCTAGAACACAGCTGCTCCCCAGATTTCTTTACCTTATCGGGTAGGGTTCGTGTTTTTGTGATTCAAAGTGTAGACACGATTGTGTTATTTGCTATAGCTAACATTCAATTATTACAAAATAATTTAAAATGATAGAGCTCCAGCTCTGAGAAAAAAATCCAGCCAAGAGTTTAGGACCCTGACTTCAAGCCCCAATACCACACACAAAAGTTTAGTGGAACTTTATGGTACTTTATCCACTAAGTTTCGAGTGAATAGCAAGTGTTTATGTTGATAATTCAATGACAACTTGTAACTTCCATAGGTACAAAAGCAGCTGAGTCCAAAGGAGCATTCTTTCCTAAAGAAGAGTCTCCATCCTCTGAGTCTTCACTAAGGGACTGCTTGTTGAACTTTCACCCTACACTTCAGGACCAGTAGCTCAAACCCAGAAAGGCCTAGGCGCACTTCCCACGCTGCTGATACCATTTCCTCACATTTTATCTCCTCCCATTTAAAAATAAAGTCAGATTCTCAGCAATTTCTGTTTTGCTTTTCTTTTCTTTTGTTTCTGTGTAGCCAGGGCTAGCCACAAATTCATGATCCTCCTGCTCCACCCTCTGGGTGCACCACACCCATCCTGCAGCAGCTGTCTCTTTACTGTCCCCAGAGCGTCCTCTGGGGACGTGGCCTGTGTGGAGCTCGGAATGGTAAAGTGACCATCTTTGGACATACTTTCTTAGCTGAACGTAAGACATTGTGGCAGTTACAGTTTTTAAAGGTGCTGTTGTGAAGAAGTAGATAGATATTTAGAGCATCGAGACTTTTCTCTGAATTTTAATTACACTAAAGGACCTCATGATCATTTGTTAGGGACAAAGAGGATTTAGGAGCACAGATCCTGAATGGTGCGCCCTTGGAAACAAGCTGTTCACCTAGGAAACCACATGGCTTCCCTGGGAGCTCTCCAGAGGGACAGGTTAGCATGGCAGAGAGAGGTGTAAGAACTCTATGTTAATGTTGTAGCATACTTTGTTTGTTTGTTAATTTAGTTAGTTGGTTGGTTGTGGGTCCTGACCTCTGGGCCTGGGCACTGTCCCTCAGCTCTTCAGCTCAAGGCTAGCGCTCTACCACTTGAGCCACAGCACCACTTCTGGCTTTTTCTGCTTATGTGGTGCTGGGAATCGAACCCAGGGCCTCATGCATGCAAGGCAAGCACTCCACCACTGAGCCACCTTCCCAGCCCCTGCAGCATACTTTAATAAAGCCAAATGCTAATAAACTGGTTAATCATTTTATATAGTAGCACTGTCTAGGTCTTCTGCGTCAATGTATGTTCGTTTTAAAATGTATCTTATGGACAGTTCCAGAGTAAAGTTCCATCATGAATATTCCTCTTTTAAAAGACCCAACAGCAGGTGAGGTCTTGGCAGGCCCCTGAGTTTGTCAATGTGAAATAAGGCCTTCCTCCACTCTGCAGGGCAAGACCCCGGCTCCAATGCCAGCCGGCTCCACCCCGCCACAGCTGCCGCCCACTCACTTCCTGTTTATGTAAATAACTAAGTTTTGTCTTACCAATTGATGCTGGAGAGCACCGCACGGGAGCATTCCCAGCAGTGCCTAAGAGGTTGTTGTTTGTCAGTAGCCAGGCCTGGGTGGAGAAAGGAGGCCCACAGGAGAACAGGCTTGCAACCAGCCGCCAGCTCAGGCTCTTCCACCTCTGTAAACTGACGGCATTATCAGAAATAGGAACAGCTGCAGGGGTAAAACATCATGCACTGGGAAGTAGATCAATTCCATCTTTGATAGTTCTTAAATCACATTTAAATCTCTCCTTCTTTAAAGTATCTTTTTCAAGTGTAAAGCTAACTTTAAAGCCAGGTGCCTGTGGCTCACACTTGTAATCAGGATTGCAGTTTGAAGCCAGCTTAGGCAGGAAAGTCCATGAGACTCTTATCTCTAATAAACCACCAAAACTGGAAGTGGTGTCATGGCTCAAGTGGTAGAGCGCTCACCTTGAGCAGAAATGCTCAGGAATAGCACCCAGGCTCAGAGTTCAAGCCCCACGACCAACCAAAAAAAGAAACACACTTTTGAGATTAAAAAGATAAAGAATTTTTTTTTTTTGAACCAGGGTTTTGCTTTCAGTCAGCATCTCATGACCAGGCTGGCCTCAAAAGTCCATCCTCCTGCCTCAGCCTCCCAAGGAAGTTTCTTCATTACAAAATGTATGGTGTGAGTGGCTCACACTTGTAATCCAGCTTCTTGGTAGGAAAAAATATCAAGATGATCAACAGGATTGCAGTTTGAAGTCAGCCTGGACAAAAATGTAAGGTAACATCATCTTAATCCATAAAGTGGTAGCCTGCACCTGCAGTCCCACAGCAGGGAGTGGTGAGGGTACTGGGCCAGAGCCGGCCCAAGGAAAACATCAGACTCTTTATCTGAAAAGCAGCTAAAGCACAGAAGTACTGGAGGTATGGCCTGGGAGGTAGAGGACCTGCCTAGTAAGTGTGAAACCTTGAATTGAAAAGCCAGTACCAAGCAGGACACTGTTAGCTCACCCCTGTACTCCTCGCTACTCAGGAGGCTGACAGCGGGATTGCCCATTGGAAGCCTGGCAGACACAGACACAAGACTCCTCATAACCAGCAAAAAAGCAGAACTGGAGGCATGGCTGAGGAGGTGGAGTACCAGCTATGAGCAGGAAAAACTAAGCAGGACAAGGAAGCTCTGAGTTGGAGACCCAGTACTGACATTTAAATAATGAATAAGAAACTACTACCAAAACTGTTTTAAGTATGATGAAATATGCCTCCTCATCCTCCTTAGAATGAGCTTGCAAATTGTATTTCTCTATTCAAAAGTAAACTCTTAAGGAGGAAAAGAATACATTATTATTAGTTACTTATTTTGGTCTAATTCTAGAAACAAAATTAAAAATCAAGGAATTAGCAGATAGAATCATGAGTTGAGCTGTGAAGGCCTGGGCGCTGTCCCTGAGCTTTTTCGCTCAAGGCTAGCACTCAACCACTTGAACCACAGCTCCATTTCTGGCCTCCTCCTTCCTTCCTTCCTTCTTTTGGTTGTTAATTGGAGATGAGTCTCAGACTTTCCTGCTTGGGCTGGCTTTAAATCATAATCCTCAGATCTCAGCTTCCTGAGTAGGATTGATTATAAGCAGGAGCCACTGGCGTTCGGCGAGGTAAGCATTATGTGACCTGGGTTTTTTGTTGTTTGTTTTTTTTTTCGATCGGTTCTGGAGCTTGAACTCTGGGCCTGGGCGCTGTCCCTCAGCTCTTCAGCTCAAGGCAAGCGCTCTACCACTTGAGCTACAGCGCCACTTCTGGTATTCTGTTTATTAGAGATAAGAGTTTCACAGACTTTCCCGCCCAGGCTGGCTTTGAACCACAATCCTCAGATCTCAGCCTCCTGAGTAGCTAGGATTTCAGGCGTGAGTCACCAGCGCCCAGCTGTGACCTGGTTTTTGTGATGAATGATTAGTAAGTGTGGCCAGCACTGGTTTGATGGCTCAGGCCTCTACTTGCTGTCTCAGTTTTGTTTTTTTTGTTTTGTTTTGTTTTTGGGGGGTCCGGTCGTGGGGCCTGAACTCTGGGCCTGGGCGCTGTCCCTCACCTCTTCAGCTCAAGGCTAGCGCTCTACCACTTGAGCTACAGCGCCACTTCCGGCTTTTTTCTTTCTGCTTATGTGGTGCTGAGGAATGGAACCCAGGGCCTCAGGCATGCAAGGCAAGTGCTCTACCACTGAGCCACCTTCCCAGCTCCTGCTGTCTCAGTTTTGGTGGCATTTTTCATCATAGCTACATCTCCAGAGTGAAAGAAACACAATGCCTAGACACAAAAGAGGTGTTGAGACCCACACTATCTCTTGGTGCCTAGCACTGGGCAGCTCACCCATCAGCCTGTTTCTAGCATGTTCCATGTAGAAATGCATGTGCCAGGCTTGCACGTACATTCCCTGAAAGTGGTAGCTGCAGTATGAGTCCTGATACTACTTCTAGTGCACGGTGAGCACCACAGCCCTTCTCATTCTTGCTCCACCCCTGCCCCGTTCATTTCCAGGCCTTTCCGTGGACAGTCCTCAGCCTTCACCCTCAAGCCAGAGGAGCCTGCAGAGCCTGAGCCCCGCGCGCCAGGCGGGCCTGGGCCCGGCCGAGCAGGCCTTGTCCCCTGTTGTGAGCCCTGTCCTTAGCAGTGCGGGTAGAAGGTGGATGGATGACCAAGAGGAGCTGAAACACAAGGTGAGCCTCTTGGGCTGAGGGGTTTGCAAACCTTCCCTCTTCTGAGATGCTGTCCGGAGCACGTGCAGGTGGGGCAGGGCTCTGCCTCAGGATCACCCTTGAGCCTCGGCTCATCCCCAGCAAACTGTTGTGAGAAGTGGACCTTTGGGTTCTCCTGGGCCTCAAGAGACTTCTTGTTAACAGGAGGAGGACAGAGGCAACCAGGGGAAGCCTGCCTCCTCCCCCTCCCCCTCCCCCTGCCTCCTCCCCCTCCTCCTCCCCCTGCCTCCTCCCCCTCCCCCTCCCCCTGCCTCCTCCCCCTCCCCCTCCCCCTGCCTCCTCCCCCTCCCCCTCCCCCTGCCTCCTCCCCCTCCCCCTCCCCCTGCCTCCTCCCCCTCCCCCTCCCCCTGCCTCCTCCCCCTCCCCCTCCCCCTGCCTCCTCCCCCTCCCCCTGCCTCCTCCCCCTCCTCTTACCTCCTCCCCCTCCCCCTCCTCTTACCTCCTCCCCCTCCCCCTCCTCTTACCTCCTCCCCCTCCCCCTCCTCTTACCTCCTCCCCCTCCCCCTCCTCTTACCTCCTCCCCCTCCCCCTCCTCTTACCTCCTCCCCCTCCCCCTCCTCTTACCTCCTCCCCCTCCCCCTCCTCTTACCTCCTCCCCCTCCCCTTGCTCCTGCCTCCCCCTCCCCCTCCCAGTGCTCCTGCCTCTTCCCCCTCCCCTGCTCCTGCCTCCTCTTACCTCCTTCCCCTCCCCCTCCCCCTCCTCCTGCCTCCTCCCCCTCTTCTTACCTCCTTCCCCTCCCCCTCCCACTGCTCCTGCCTCCTCCCCTTCTTCTTACCTCCTTCCCCTCCCCCTCCCCCTGCTCCTGCCTCCTCCCCCTCTTACCTCCTCCCCCTCCCCTGCTCCTGCCTCCTCCCCCTCTTCTTACCTCCTTCCCCTCCCCCTCCCCCTGCTCCTGCCTCCTCCCCCTCCCCCTCCCACTGCTCCTGCCTCCTCCCCCTCCCCCTCCCACACTGCCTCCTCACCTTCTTACCTCCTCCCCCTCCCCCTCCCCTGCTCCTGCCTCCTCCCCCTCTTCTTACCTCCTTCCCCTCCCCCTCCCCCTGCTCCTGCCTCCTCCCCCTCCCCCTCCCACTGCTCCTGCCTCCTCCCCCTCCCCCTCCCACACTGCCTCCTCACCTTCTTACCTCCTCCCCCTCCCCCTCCCCTGCTCCTGCCTCCTCCCCCTCTTCTTACCTCCTTCCCCTCCCCCTGCTCCTGCCTCCTCCCCCTCTTCTTACCTCCTTCCCCTCCCCCTGCTCCTGACTCCTCCCCCTCTTCTTACCTCCTTCCCCTCCCCCTGCTCCTGACTCCTCTCCCTCTTCTTGCCTCCTCCCCCTCCCCCTCCTCCTGCCTCCTCCCCTTCTTCTTACCTCCTCCCCCTCCCCCTCCCCTGCTCCTGCCTCCTCCCCCTCTTCTTACCTCCTTCCCCTCCCCCTGCTCCTGACTCCTCTCCCTCTTCTTGCCTCCTCCCCCTCCCACTGCTCCTGCCTCCTCCCCCTCTTCTTACCTTCTCCCCCTCCCCCTCCCATGCTCCTGCCTCCTCCCCCTCCCCCTCCCACACTGCCTCCTCCCCTTCTTCTTACCTCCTCCCCCTCCCCCTGCTCCTGCCTCCTCCCCTTCTTCTTACCTCCTCCCCCTCCCCTCCCCCTGCTCCCCCTCCTCTTGCCTCCTCCCCCTCTTCTTACCTCCCTCCTCCCCCTGCTCCTGCCTCCTCCCCCTCTTCTTACCTCCTTCCCCTCCCCCTGCTCCTGCCTCCTCCCCCTCTTCTTACCTCCTTCCCCTCCCCCTGCTCCTGCCTCCTTCCCCTCCCCCTGCTCCTGACTCCTCTCCCTCTTCTTGCCTCCCCCTCTTCTTACCTCCTCCCCCTCCCCCTCTTCTTGCCTCCTCCCCCTCCCCCTGCTCCTGCCTCCCTCCTTGCTTCCATCCTGACCTTTTAGTGACTTGGAAAAGACTGTGAACAGCTAGGGGATTGGGGGTGGGGGTCGGGAGGTTCTCAGATGGGAGACCCAAGAGCAGTGGGGCTCTGGCCAAAAGCTGGGGAGAGTGAGGAGCCTGCAGCAGAGCCAGTCCTGTGCTTGGTGGCAGGAGTGGGTTCTTGGCTGGGGAGCAGCAGGGCTGTGGCTGTGCGTGTCTGCAGTGTGAGCGTGAGTGGAGCCCGTGGTGAGGTGAGCAGGCGGAACCGCTGGCTGGCGCGTGCGTACGGGAGACGCGCAGTGGCAGGTGATACAATCTACAGGGCCCACCTGAGGCTACAGCTGGGCAGAAGGAGCACAAGAAAGGTCTAGAGAGGCCCAGCTTAAAATGAGCTCCAGCTGTGCCTAGGGACACGGTGGGAAGAAGCAGAAGTCCCGAGTATCAGCCAGAAGAGAGAGGGCCTGGGGCCTGCTCGGGTGGGTCTGTGGCAGAAGAGGCCTGTCCTCCAGCTTCCTGAGCAGCTCTTCCAACAGGGAAGGCGTGTGATTCCGTCTTGAAGGCCACATCCATGGCCTGTTGGGCCTGAGTGTCAATCGTGGTGGAGGTCATGGCTAGGCCAGGGTTAGGAGCCTCACCCCTGTGGGAGCATGTCCCCAGTGACCTCAAGAGGTTCCCTTTGCTCCACCCAAGCCTTAGTACATGAAGAACATTCCAGATCAAGCTGTAACAGTGAATTAACTGAAGGAGGTGTACCCTGTCAGAGACCACGGTTCCCGGATGGACGCGCCCCTGGGACCCTTGAGGGGGTGAGGCAGGTAGGACGGTGCCCACCTCACAAGGCATGAGGCTGGGCGTTCCTTCCCTGAGTGCCTGCCCTGAGCAGCCCTGGAACCAGAAGGTGGGGGTCGGGCCCCAGGAGGCCTGGGGCTGGCACACGCCCTCCTCAGACCACAGGCCCCTGCTGATCAGTACAAAAACAAAAATGGCTTAGAGGAAATCTGTCCTTAAAAGTCACTTTTTTCTGGGTGCGTTTCTCCAGGGCTTTAAGTCAGGGCCTTTTTTGCTTAAAGCTAGCTCTCTACCTCTTGTGCCTCAGCTCCAGCTCCACTTCTGCCTTTTTCTTTTCTTTTTCTTTTTTTTTTTTTGCCAGTGCTAGAGCCTGAACTCTGGGCCTGGGCACTGTCCCTCGGCTCTTCAGCTCAAGGCTAGCGCTCTACCACTTGAGCCACAGCACCACTTCTGGCTTTTTTCTTTTTGCGTATGTGGTGCTAAGGAATCGAACCCAGGGCCTCATGCATGCAAGGCAAGCGCTCTACCACTGAGCCACCTTCCCAGCCCTGGCTTTTTGTTTTTTAACAAAGAAAAAACTCGTGTTTCCATTTCCTAGAGTTCATATCTTTTTTTTTTCCTTTTTTTTTTTTTTTTTTGGTCGGTCCTGGGGCCTGAAAGCTGGGCCTGGGCGCTGTCCCTCAGCTCTTCAGCTGAAGGCTGAGCGTCAGCCCCACTTCCAGCTTTTTCTGGTTATGTGGTGCTGAGGAATCAAACCCAGGGCCTCATGCTTGTAAGGCAAGCACTCTACCACTGAGCCACCTTCCCAGCCCCCCTAGAGTTCATTTCAATAAATAGTTTTGGGTTTTTTTGGGGGGTCCAGTCGTGGGGCCTGAACTCTGGGCCTGGGCGCTGTCCCTCAGCTCTTCAGCTCAAGTCTAGCGCTCTACCACTTGAGCCACAGTACCATTTCCAGCTTTTTCTGCTTATGTGGTTGGTGCTGAGGAATCGAACCCAGGGCCTCATGCATGCAAGGCAAGCCTCTACCACTGAGCCACCTTCCCAGTCCCATCAGTAAATAGTTTTACATGATCTGAGGCACAGAGGCATTGTGCCTTTGTGTTCCTCTCTTACAAATATCCTCCTTTGGTTTCCCTGTGTGTGGATGCCTACAGCCCTATGTAACATGTCGTGTCCTGGTGTATTTTAAATCTGCCTTCCACAAATGAGAAGAAGTGTATACCATTTGTCTCTCTGAGTTGGCATCACTCTCATTTAACATGATTTGTTCTAGGTTCCTCCATTTCCCTGCACATGACATAATGTTCCTTTCTGTATAGGTCCCGCATTTTCTAGATGCACTTGTCATTGCAGGGCCTCTGGGCTGTTTGTATAGCTGCGCTGGTATGAATACTGCAGCCGCGAGGCATGCTGGCTTGTGAAGTTCTGGGTAGATAGCCCCGGAGTGCTATGGCTGGGTCTTAGAGAAGACCTCCAGACTGCTGACCAGAGTGGCTGTGGTAGTGTACGTTCCCACCAACACGGCACAACAGGGCCCCTTTTTCCCTACATCCCCACCAACATTTGTTGTTAGAATCCATGATGTTGGCCAATCTAACTGAGGTGAGAGAGAGTCTCAGTATTGTTTTGATTTGCATTTTCTTTATGGCCAGAGATGATGAGCATTTCCTCCTATGTTTCTTTGCCATTCTTACATCTTCTTCTGAGAAGTCTCTCCTTAGCTCTTTTCCCGATTTAGTGATTGGTTTATTGGCTTTGGGTGGGGTTAGATTCTCCTTGTATATTTTGGATGTTAAGCCTTTGTCAGATGTATTACTGGTAAAGGTCTATCATTTTAGTTTAGTAACTACATCCTTTGCCATGCAAAAACCACTTCTAGCTTTTTGGTGGTTAATTAGAAATAAGAGTCTCATTCTTTTTTTTTTTTTTTTTTTTGGTCAGTCGTGGGGCCTGAACTCTGGGCCTGGGCGCTGTCCCTCAGCTCCTCAGCTCAAGGCTAGCGCTCTACCACTTGAGCCACAGCACCACTTCCAGCTTTTTCTGCTTATGTGGTGCTGAGGAATCGAACCCAGGGCCTCATGCATGCAAGGCAAGCGCTCTACCACTGAGCCACCTTCCCAGCCCAAGAGTCTCATTCCTGTCCAGAATGGTTTTGAATCGTGATCCTTAACCTCCTGAGTAGGTAGGATTACAGGTGTGAGCCACTGGCATACAGCTAAATGTAACTTTTTTTGTGGGGGAGGGGGGTCTGGTCGTGGGGCCTGAACTCTGGGCCTGGCCGCTGTCCCAGAGCTGTTTTGCTCAAGGCTAGCACTGTACCATTTTGAGCCACAGCACAGTGGTTTTCTTGTGGTTACTTGAAGATAAGAGTCTCAAGGACATTCTTTTCCAGGCTGGCTTCAAACCGCAGTTCTCAGATCTAAACTTCCTGCATAGCTAGGATTACAGGCATGAGCTACCAGCACTCAGCTAAAAGTAACTTAATATGTTACTGTACTACAGTAAATAGGTATGTGCAATACACACACACACATACACACACATGCACATGTGGTGCTAAAGATTCATCCAGGACCTCATACATGCTAAGCAAGTGCTCTACTGAGCCAGAGATGGTGGAAGTGCCCTCCCACCATTTGTATGGGCGGAGAACTGCCCCAGTGCTTCCTTTAGTGGAGAGGGTGCCCTGTCCCTATTCTCTGTTGCCGCCTTGTGGCCCTGACCCACAGCGTGCTTGCCTGGGGTGCTGCTGGGGCAGAGCACTTGGCTGTGGTGCTTTCCACCCTCCTGCTGGCTTTGTGAAGGCTGGGGAAGGTGGAGGCACAGTGTGTGGTCACCAACAGTGCACCTCCAGGCCATCTCACCCTTCTTGCTGTGTTTTGACCCATGTCCCAGGAGTAAGGAGCTGGTCTGGAACTTGGGGAGCCTGTCTCTGTAGAACAACACGCAGAGTTAAGTGTTTGGGGACCCATTGCAAAGGTAGCTGCAGCTAGGTCTCTTCTGGGCGGGACTCCCCTGCATCCCAGGCCAGTGGGTGGGTGTCCATGTCCACAGTCCGTGTGCCTCAGCTGTGGGGTTGGTAGCAAGGGTCCAGAGTCTGCAGGGGTTTGCAGACCACAGGCACGGGTGTCTTGGAGCCATTTCTCACCCCAGGGAGTTCATGGAACACACCGACCCAGTCAGTAGAGAATTTATAAAGGATCTTACTGAATTTGGACTTGAAAAGGCCATTAAAAAAACAACAACACAACCCCCCCTTTTTTTTCAAGTACAAAGGTTGGAAAGGGGATTGAGCTTCTCTTCTGGGGTGGAGGGTCAGTATGGGGACAGTATGGGGACACTGCGTGGACACAGCAGGGCCTGTGCCATCCCCTAGGTGGCAGTGTTGGGAGGAGGGGACGGCTTCCGGGAGGGGCCGGCCTGCTCCCTGCTGGGTGGGGCTGGGAGTGGTCCCAGCAGAGCGTGGAGGGAGCCCCCCCTGCCATCAGGCCTGGGCGCAGGGCACGCAGGTGAGCTCGGCTGTCCCCCTTCATGCACAGGGCTCTGTGAGCCTGCCGTAGCTCTCCTGAGCCTAGGCACCAAGGGGGCCTCCTCAGCCCTGCTCTTCCGCCCAGGCCCACCTCCCGTGCCCTTCCTCCACTGGTGGCCATCCCTCACCCGCCACATCTGCCCAGCACCACCTCACTGGCTGCTGCAGAGCTCACCAAAAGCCATCTCCCTGTACCCCAGCCCTGAGCACACCCCAGCCCCGAGTGCACCTCTGAACCTGAGAATACTGAGTACTCCAACCCCAAGTGCACCGACTGAGTGTATCCTGACCCCAAGTGCACCCCAAGCCCAAGTGTACTCCGACCCTGAGCACACCCTGACCCCGAGTATACCCTGGCCTTGAATGCACCCCAACCCTGAGTGCACCCCGACCCCGTGTGCACCCCAACCCTGAGTGTACCCTGACCCTGAGTGCACCCCGACCCCAGTATACCCTGATCCCAAGTGTACCCCAACCGCAAGTGCATCCCGACCCTGAGTGCACCCTGACCCCAGTATACCCTGATCCCGAATGTACCCCAACCCGAGTGCCCCAGTGCACCCCAGCCCCTAGTGTACCCCAACCTTGAGTATACTCCAACCCGGAGTGTACCCCAACCCTGAGTGTACCCCAACCTTGAGTGCACCCCGAGTGCATCCCGACCCTCAGTGTACCCCAATGCCAAGTGTACCCAAACTTTAGTGCACCCCGACTCGAGTGTACCCTGAGTGTCTAACCAGAGGCTGGTGTCTTGCCTCCTCCAGAGGCCTTTCCTTCCCCCTCCAGAACCCATCTGATCCCCTATTGCCCCACCCACCTCACCCCTGCTCTCTGACCTCTGCCCTGCTTTCCAGCTCACACTGTCCAGTCCTAGCAAGGCCGTAGCCTGCCCTCATTCTCCCAGCCCCGCTCCCATCCTCCCCTGCCCCGCCTGTGCTCACCTCCCCCTCACTGGCTCTGCTTCTTTGAGGCATAGTGGGTGGGAGGACCTGGGATCCAGGCCCTGTCCCAGATCTCTGTTGGAGCTGCCCAGTCCATAGGGGCTTCAGGGCCTGTCTGCCCTGGAGAAGCGCAGGGCAAGCAGCCAGGGTCTCTGCAATGGAAGAGGGTGGAGGAGGGCCGGCAGCCGCGCCACAGGCCAGTGTGAGGTGTCCTCAGGTGAGGTCCCCGTGTGCCACGGACCAGCTCGGCCGGAGCACTGGGACCGACGGGACAGGGATCTCGGGATAGGTGGGCAAGGAGTCGGCGAGGTGACAAACAGACACAGACTCAAAAGAGTTGCATCTGAGTGTATCTTTATTGAGGAGAATTAACATTTTTATACAGTGTGTGATTGTGACATAGATTCTTTGTTTATTTAAGCACGTAATCAATTTTTTTTTTTTTTTTTTTTTTTTTTTTGTCGGTCGTGGGGCTTGAACTCTGGGCCTGGGCGCTGTCCCTCAGCTCTTCAGCTCAAGGCGAGCGCTCTACCACTTGAGCTACAGCGCCACTTCCGGTTTTCTGGTGGTTTATTGGAGATAGGAGTCTCACGGTCTCTCCTGCCCGGGCTGGCTTTGAACCGCGATCCTCAGATCTCAGCCTCCTGAGTAGCTAGGATTACAGGCGTGAGCCACCAGCGCCCGGCCGTAATCAATTTTTTTAAAAAGGCAAAGCATTGATGAATTACATGAAAATTGATGACTATCCCACCAACTGTTTAAGCGAAGTGGTGCGAGACAAGTCTAGCATATTGTTTAATAGAGTGCATCATCTATTCAGCCTTTTTATGGTTAATAATTAACAAACCTAAGACAGGGCTGTACTTACATTATACTCTTTTTAATTTTATCCAACTAATTTCATCTTTATAAGCTCCTGTATAAGGAAATGGTTCTTCAGTTGGTTCAGGAAATATGATGTTACTAACTTTATATTTTGTGTGAAACCACCATCTATTTCCTATAACGTAAGTTGGACTAAACTTAATCATAACTGTTGGGAGAATCTTTCTTTTTCTTTTATAATCAGAGATCCCTTTTTTTTTTTTTTAGAACTCTCTGAACTACCGGGATAACTCTTTCTAACTTAGTTTAATTCATTGATTTTCTGTTGGACATATCTGGAAATTTTAAGTCTCTATATTTACTATGCGTGAGCTGCAAAACCGCTTGTGAAGTTGTAGGAGTTTCTGGAGGCAAGGTCACATCAGATGATAGATTGATTGGGGCATTGCCCACATTTAATCTTTGGTCTTAGTCTTTATTACTTAGAGAAGCCGTCTCTATTGGACTGGAAAAATACAACATGCTCTGCTCGTGGATCAATAGAAAAATAGCCAAAACGAGAATAAAGGCAATGAATGTACAGCCAAGAAGAATATAGTAAGAATAAAGGTAGAGGGGGCTGGGAAGGTGGCTCAGTGGTAGAGCACTTGCCTTGCATGCCTGAGGCCCTGGGTTCGATTCCTCAGCACCACATAAAAAAAAAGAAAAAAGCCGGAAGTGGCGCTGTGGCTCAAGTGGTAGAGCGCTAGCCTTGAGCTGAAGAGCTGAGGGACAGCGCCAGGCCCAGGGTTCAGGCCCCACGACTGGACCCAAAGAAAAAAAAAAAAAATAAAGGTAGAGGCTATAAAGGTGCAGCCAAGTGTATGGGAAGCCTTGAACCAACACACCCCCTTCCTGCAGGCATGCTTCCTTGAAGCTCTTTGTCTAACACCATCTCTCATGCAGACTCCGCAGGAGGTAGCATGGCACCTGTGCGCATCACCGACTGCCCGCCAGACACCTGAACACCAGGCAGCACTGGCCTGGAGGGCTTCAGGGCTTCTGGGACTGGGACAGCACTGCACTCAGGGCCCAGGGTTGGGGCCTGCTTCAGGAAGTGATCAGCTAGCCTGGGACTCTGGCACATGTATGTGCATTTTAGTGAGTTAGGTTTAATTGTTTATAATCACACATATACATATATACTATACATATACACTTACAGCTCTTGTCTGTAACCAGCTATTCCACTGGCAGTGATGGATGAATAATACTTTTACCACAAAACAAATAATAAGCTCCAGCCCAATTTGTCTGTGTGTGTGTGTGTGTGTGTGTGTGTGTGTGTGTGTGTGTGTGTGTGTGTGTGAACAACTTCTCTTCAAAAGAATAACATAAAAGAAAAATAAGTGAAGGAAATATGTCCAGACTTAATTATGACTATGTTGTCACTTACAAATAAGTTCCTTTAGAAACTATGGCCAAAAGTTCTATGAGAATATGAATTGAGCTGAAGAAAGCAATGGTTGCCAACTGCAGACTCTGCGTGAACATGGAAGGGATACAGACCCAGACATGGGCTCTTAGCGATCTCTGCTTCTTACAGCGTCTACCAGAAGATGAGGCCTATTTCATAGCAAAGGAGATCCTCTCGACAGAGCGGACATACCTGAAGGATTTAGAAGTCATTACTGTGGTATGAAGCCTAAGTGCTTGATTGCTTTTTTTTTAATATGTGTTACGTCTAAACACAGACACAAGCCCCCTCCTAAGAAATGCCTCTTGCCACTCAGAAGATATGTATATGTAAATCTCACGTATGTCTGTCTTGAGGCATGATCTATAGCAGGTCACAATGTTGAGGTCCAACTTTTGGCAGAACTGTAAAGCTGAGACTGTGTCCGTTTGAAAGCGTTGACATGAACACACGGTCAACAGGGGGGACAGCTGGCTGGTCCTCCCCACGGTGTGGTCCTGGGCCCGGCGGGGTCTAGCGGAGGCCCTGCCTGCCCTCATGCCCTGCTCCCCACAGTGGTTCCGCAGTGCGGTGGTCAAGGAGGACGCCATGCCTGCAGCCCTCACGACGCTGCTCTTCTCCAACATCGATCCTGTCTACGAGTTCCACAGAGGCTTCCTCCACGAGGTGGAGCAGAGGCTGGCACTCTGGTAATGATGCTGTACCCGAGAGGGCTCCCACCCCGACCATCACACCAGAGCTCTCCTGCTGGGCCCGCAGTGCTGGCTCCTGTCCCCAGGTCCCCTCCGCATGCAATGGCGCCCTTGCCCTGGACCCCTAGGGAGCAGCCCGAGTCACAGCCTGCCTATGGCCTCCCAGCCGGGCCACATCACCCCGCTGGAGTTTCCAGCTTCAGAAGCATCATCTCATTCCAGTGTATATAGAACAGAGATACAGTGATCCATTTTATGTTTTATATGTTTAAAATACATTTCGATTATTTGTTTATTTGTTTATTGGTGCCAGTTGAATGAAAGGGGCTTGAATGAAAGGGTCTGGGAACTGTCCCTGAACTTTTTGCTCAATCACTTGAGCCATTGCTCCACTTCAGGCACAATCTTTGGATCTCAGCCTCTTGAGCAGCTAGGATTATAGGCCTGAGCCACCAGCACCCATTTTCCTTCCAGTATATTTTAAAATCATATAGGGAAGGTTAGGAATATAACAGTAAACTTTGTTCGTCATGTTCTAGAAAAGAAAATGAAAGGAGAGAGTTAAAAGAAGGTAAAATCGGCTAGGTGTGGTGGTGCACATAGATAATCCCAGCTACTAGAGCGATCACAGCTTAAATTTAGCATGACCCCCTTCTCAATCAATAAGCTGGGCACAGTGGCACACTCATCATTCTAGCTACATGGGGGACCTTGGGTAGGAGGAACATAATCCGAGACTGATCCCCAGCAAAAACATTAGATCCTACCTGAAAAATAGAACAAGCAAGCTGGAGGCATGGCTCAAGTGCTAGAGCACATGCCTGACAATGCATGAGACCCTGCATTCAGACTTCACCGCTGCCACACACAGAAACAAGAAAGCATGCTGTTTTTTAATGTGGTTACTATCTTCTTAAGAACATTGACAAGCCGGGCGCTGGTGGCTCACGCCTGTCATCCTCGCTACTCAGGAGGCTGAGATCTGAGGCTCGCGGTTCAAAGCCAGCCCGGGCAGGAGAGACCGTGAGACTCCTATCTCCAATAACCACCAGAAAACCGGAAGTGGCGCTGTAGCTCAAGTGGTAGAGCGCTCGCCTTGAGCTGAAGAGCTGAGGGACAGCGCCCAGGCCCAGAGTTCAGGCCCCAAGACCGACAAAAAAAAAAAAAAAGAACATTGGCAGACACATAATAATTGTTTGTAACACAGAAGCCCTTCTACTTCAAAGTGTTTTGTCACTCATATAACTGTGACAGCCTATGCCTGTAATTCCAGCAGTTAGGAAGGAGAAGCATAGGTGGAACCCACAGGCAGCTTAGACTATATAGCAAGACATTGTTTCAAAACCAGATGACTGCAAGCAGCAGCTCCCACCAAATCCTGATGCTTTCATGGGTTTTTGTTTTGTTTTGTTTTGTTTTTGTCAGTCATTGGGGCCTGAGCACTGTCCCTGAGCAATTTTGCTCAAGACTAGCGCTCTACCATTTTGAATCCCAGCTCCACTTACAGTTTTCTGATGGTTTAATTGGAGATGAGAGTCTCCTGGGCTTTCTTTCCTGCCCAGGATGGCTTTTAACTATAGTCTTCAGATCTCCGCCTCCTGTGTAGCTAGGATTACAGGCAGGAGCCACCAGCGCCCAGCTACATGGTTTTTTAAATTTTTATTTTTTGGTTATTATAAAAGTGATGTATGGAGGGGTTAAGTTACATACATTTCTTTTGGAACAGTGCCGTCCTTTCCCTTACTCTCCCAGTTTTTCCCTCCCATCCTCACCCACACGTATAGTTCGTTTTGAGCACAGTGTCTAGGAGTATCACTGTTCCATGGGTTTTTTTTTTTTTTTGTCGGTCGTGGGGATTGAACTCTGGGCCTGGACGCTGTCCCTCAGCTCTTCAGCTCAAGGCGAGCGCTCTACCACTTGAGCTACAGCGCCACTTCCGGTTTTCTGGTGGTTTATTGGAGATAGGAGTCTCACGGTCTCTCCTGCCCGGGCTGGCTTTGAACCACGATCCTCAGATCTCAGCCTCCTGAGTAGCTAGGATTACAGGCGTGAGCCACCGGCGCCCGGCTTGTTCCATGGGTTTTTAACCTCGTTGTTCCTCCACTCCAGGGAAGGGCCCATCAGTGCCCAGGTGAAAGGCGAACACCAACGAATTGGGGACATCCTGCTCAGAAACATGCGTCAGTTAAAGGTAGGACACATCTGTGTGGTGACGTGGGGCCTCGCACAGAAGTTACACACAAAAACACACTGCGCCGCTGTTCTTAACAGGCATTTCCCTCGGTGTGAGCAGAAAGCACTGCGTAGAATAACGCCCCTCAGGACAGAACTTTCAAAATGGCGTTCTCATAGCAGATGTTCCTCAAAACAGATTTCCCCTCAAAGTTCATTTTCCTAGAGCAGCATTCCCCTCAGTATAGCATTTCCCTTAAGATAGCATCTCAGAAAAATAATTCTCCTCAAAACAGAATGTCCTAAAATAGATTTCTTCTTAGACTAGAACTCTCCAGAGCAGATCCCCCAAGCTGCTTCCTCCCCAGCACAGAATTCCCTCCAGAACAAGGGTGGCAGGATAGAATTCCCCTCCGAACAGTGTCACTTCCAGGAGGTGTTGTCCTCAGAGCGGATTTCCCCTCAGAGTGCCCTTCCTCTCACCGTGCCCCACAGGGCTTCTCACAGAGCTGGGTCGCCTCACACAGCGTTCTCAGAACTCCTCCACATCTCTCCTCTGAATGGGGCAGCCCTCCGTCCGCATTTCCCCGGGGAAAGCACTCCATTGAGGGGTGTTGCCTTCCCCTTAGATACCTTTTCCCAGAACACCTGTCCCCTCAGAACAGGACTCCTCAAACAGTGCCCTGCCCCATAAATGTCTTCCTCTAAAAAGAGTATTCATCACAAGATGATGGCTGTTCACTCAGCACAAGGTTCTGCTCAGAACAAAATCCCCAGCCAGGGGCCAGTACCACATACCTGTCATCCAGGAGGCTGAGATCTGAGGATCGCAGTTCAAAGCTAGCCTGTTAGCTCTAATTAACCACCAAAATGTCAGAAGTGGGACTGTGGCTTAAGCAGTAGAGCAATAACGATGAGCAAAAAAAGCTCTAGGACTGAGTTCAAGCCCCAGAACCAGCACACATGCACATACATGCGTGTGCGTGTGCACACACATTCACACACAGAGTATGCCCCACACAGGGTTTCTTGATACAGTATTTCACTCAAAACAAGGTCCTGCCACTACAGTACTGCTGAGAAAAGGTTTCCATCAGCATTGTTCCTCAGAACAGGCTTCATCTCAGAGTATCTTTCCCCAGGACAGCATTCCCCTCATAACAGCGTCTCTTAGCGCATGGTTCGGTCCCCCGAGCATGTGGTTCCTCGAACACCTGGTGTTCCCCCAGCGCCCGGTTTCCCCAAGCAGAGTCCCCCAGCATGTGGCGCGCCTGAGCATGCAGTTCCCCTCAGAACCAAGACCCCCTAGAACAGGTGGCTCACAGCCAGTTGTGCTCCGGATGACTGACAGGTCCTGAAGAGCACTATTTTTTTTTCATGACGTTCCTCTCAAAACTCAGGTCTCCTAGATCCAGGTTCTCCCGAACATGATTCCTCATGACAGCCCTCACACTGGGCCCCCCAGAACTGGGCTTCCCAGACACTGTCCTGTCTGTCCTTCCGGATAGAAGGTTTCAGACCCTGGTTCCCCTCAGGATGCAGTTTTCTAGAACGGAGTTTACAGAACAGGGATCCCCTCACTGTGTTGCCAGAGAATAGCATTTCCTGGAAATGGGCTTCTCCCTGTAGCTGCTAAGGGTGGAAGGGTGTGGGCTCGTAGCTCAGGCTTTCTTCTTGAGTGTTTAGAGGTCTATGAAGAGACTATTCTAAGAATATGTCAGTGCCATGATGGAGCCACCACTGTTCGTACCCGCAGTACCGGCCCCACACCCGCAGTACCGGCCCCACACCCGCAGTACCGGCCCCACACCCGCAGTACCGGCCCCACACCCGCAGTACCGGCCCCACACCCGCAGTACCGGCCCCACACCCGCAGTACCGGCCCCATACCCACACTGGTATTTTTACCACACAGACGTGGAGCCAGCCTCCCCGGCCCAGGCTGCCCAGAAGTCTACCCTGTGGCAGCCTGGGGCATGGCGGCCACTTGTAGCTCAGGGCACTGCTGAGCCCCATGCTGCATCCCAGCTTCACACGGCCACGCACCGCACCCCCAACTCCTGAAGGCCCAGTTAGCTCTGCTGGGTCTCCATGGTGCCGACCGGAAGAGCTTCCGGCCCTCCCCGCCTCATCTGCGCAGAGCCTCCTAACTGCCTGCGCTTGTGTTTCAGAAGCTGAGTCATTATAAGGCTCAACTTACACCAAAAGCATTGTCCTAATTTAAAGTAGAAATAGACACCAGTCTGTTTAATCCACATAGATTATGTTTAATGTTTGTGGAAATAAATTGATTTACTCTCGAAACCTAGAATGTAGGGACTAATGTAGTCCAGGACGTCTCTGAGGAAGGTGGTCAGGATCCATACGTTTGTGGGCTTTGCCACATCATCACAATGGTGACTCCCTCTCCAGTGCTCTCTCGAGTACACTGAGGATTGAGCAGCGCTCGAAGGGGGTTTGTCTAACCCCTGCCCAGTGATGCTTACTGAGTCCCATGAGGCCAGCTGTGCTCCTCCTAACCCGTCTTCACTTACAAGAAGCAAGAAGGCCCTGTGGCCGGGATCAGAGCGAAGCCCACCATATGCAGACCCCACGGAGGTTGCTTGGCCCTGTTCCACCCGTCGGGACCCGGCTCTCTGGGAACTACGCTGGCCTCAGGCCACTTCGCACCGAACCCACCCTGTCTCCTCACCAAAATGCCCTCCCCTGCTTCCACAGGAGTTCACCAGCTACTTCCAAAGACACGATGAGGTCCTGATGGAACTGGAAAAGGCTTCCAAGGGCTGCCGGAAGTTGGAGGCCGTGTATAGAGAGTTTGAGCTCCAGAAGGTCTGCTACCTGCCCCTCAACACATTCCTGCTGAAGCCAGTTCAGCGGCTGGTGCACTACCGCCTGCTGCTCAGCCGGCTGTGTGCTCACCACCCGCCTGGACACCGGGACCACGCCGACTGCCGTGGTGCGTGTGACCACGCCCTGTGCCCTCTGTGCCCTCTGCCGGGGGGCGGGAGGCTGCGGAGCTAGAGCACTGGACCCGAGGGCTGGGCCTCTGCAGCTGGGCAGTGCAGGTGCATCCCTCACCCTGGCAGGCCATGGCCCCAGGGCAGAACCAGCTTCTGCCCTTCCCTCCCCTCGTCCCGTGGGGAGGACCAGGTCTGCTCCACCAAGTGCCTGTCCTGCCCCCTACCCTTGGGCAAGGACCTTCTTGGCCCCAAATGCCAACAGCATGGAGGACTGATTGCCCTGCACAGTTCCAGAGCTAGGCAACGGCCAGGGTTGCCTGCTGCTGCCACCCCCACACCAACGCATGGGGTGGGCGCATCTCCCAGAGGGACCCGAGTCCTGGGGGTGTCAGTCCAGAAGCCCTGGGCAGGGATCTGTTGGAAGTGTCTGAAATACAAGTGGACTTTCTCTGTTCAGAGTTGTGTTAGAGAAAGTTGAGCCTTTTTAACCTGCAAGTCAGACTTTCAGTTGTAGCATGTTAGTACAGAAAACTGCTGCCTGCGAGCAAAACGCCACTTTCATAAATGACCTAGGCGGGCATTCCCGTGGGTAGCCCGGTGGGCAGTCCCGTGGGCAGTCCCGTGGGCAGTCTCCGTGGGTAGCCCAGTGGGCAGTCCCGTGGGCAGTCTCCCTGGGTAGCCCGGTGGGCAGTCCCGTGGGCAGTCTCCATGGATAACCCCGTGGGCAGTCCTGTGGGCAGTCCCGTGGGCAGTCTCCATGGATAACCCCGTGGGCAGTCCCCGTGGCAGTCCCGTGGGTAGCCTCGTGGGCAGTCCCCGTGGCAGTCCCGTGGGCAGTCTCCATGGATAACCCCGTGGGCAGTCCCATGGCAGTCCTGTGGGCAGTTCTGTGGGCAGTCCCCGTGGCAGTCCCGTGGGTAGCCTCATGGGCAGTCCTGTAGGCAGTTCCGTGGGTAGCCTCGTGGGTAGCCTCATGGGCAGTCCCGTGGCAGTCCCCGTGGGCAGTCCCGTGGGCAGTACCATGGCAGTCCTGTGGGCAGAAGACAGGTGTGGATGGGGGACGAGTAGGCAGGGCAGAGGCGGGACGGCGCAGGGGCAGGGGCGGGACGTGGCGGAGGCGGGATGGGGCAACGGTCGGGGCAAGGGCCAGACAGGGCAGAGCAGGATTGGGCGGGGCAGGGGCGGGGCAGGGCAGGGGCGGGGCAGGGGCGCGGCTGAGGGGGCAGCCAAGCAGCCCCCCTGCCAGGCTGCCGCCCTTGGCATCTGACTTTTGTGTTTTGTCATGGTGATCTATTTCCTGACTCTACAGCTCAACTGTAAGATGAGTATTTGCTCCTCTGTTCTAGAGAAAATTGCACTAAAAGGTGCAAAGCATTTATCCTTTAAGGAGCAAATACTGCTCATCATGTACAGAGCCTGAGCTTCCCCACACCAGACTGTTGGCTGGTCCACAGCCTGGGTTGAACAAAGCTAACGCTGCTGGGGCCAAAGCTTTGAGAGATTTCTGGAGGCTGCAAGCCTGGTCCTGCAGGAGTCTGAGTAGAATGTTGTGATTAAAACCACCAGGCCCTCACCAGGACCAACCTCCCTCCCCACCCCCCAAGAAAAAGCACCCTTTAAAATCTCAGCCGGGTGCCGGTGGCTCACGCCTGTAATCCTAGCTACTCAGGAGGATGAGATCTGAGGATCCCGGTTCAAAGCCAACCCAGGCAGGAAACTCTGTGAGACTCTTATCTCCAATAAACCACTAGAAAACCAAAGTGGTTGAGCTGTGGCTCAAGCGGTAGAGCACTGGCCTTGAGCTGAAGAGTGCGGGGACAGCGCCCAAGCCCAGAGTTCAAGCCCCACGACCGACAAAAAAAAAACAATAAAATCTCAGCCTCTGCACAGGGCCGGGTGGAGGTCTGAGTGCTTTTCCACACAGATGCCCTGAAGGCCATCACGGAGGTGACCTCTGTGCTCCAGCACAGTCTCGCCCGCATGGAGCACCTGCAGAAGCTGATGGAGCTGCAGCGGGACCTGGTGGGCATAGACAACCTCATTGCTCCTGGCAGGGTGAGTGGCCGCGCGGCGGGGAGAGGTTTCGAGCTGACGACTTCATTGCTTTGTTTGACTTTTATTCAAAAGCATAAAATCTCCACACACCACCTGCTTACTAGTGGGGTTTAAACCCAGCTCATGCTTTCTAGGCTGGCACTTTACCAAACTTGTCACACCTCCAGTCCTACTTTTTTGTTGGTTATTCTGGAAATAAGTTCTAGCAAACTTTTGTGTACAGCTGGTTTTGAGGTAAAGTTCTCAGATCTCAGCCTCCTGGGTAGCTAGGGTCACAAGTCACGGCAATGACAACGATGGCTGGATCAGGTCACGCCGCGCCCCTGGCCGGGCCTCTCCCAGCCCCTGCGGCCACTGACCCACGTTGTCTCTGCAGAGTTGCCTGTCCTGGGCACTTCGCTGAAATGGGGTTGCAGTGCAGCAGCTCCTGTCTGGCAGCTTCGTTCACACACACAGCACGCTGGAGTCGCCCAGCCGGAGGCGGCCCAAGCACAGCCTCACTTCGCTTTGTGGCTTCTTTATGCACACGTCCATCGTGGCATACTAGGTGTTTACCCATTCATCTGCGATGAACACCTTGTGGAAGGTGTAAACACTCCTGTGTGAGTCTTGTATTTCATGTCTTGTGTATAGACAGAAGAAGAACGGGACTGTTGGTCACACGGGCAGTCTTGTGGGCTGGTTCCCCTCTGCACATCCCGAGTTGTTAGCTGTGGCTGCCCTCGTGGTGGGGATGAGGCTTCTTATCCTGGTGATATGTCTTCCTAATGGCTCAGGATGTCAAATATTTTTTCATATGGTTATCAGCCTATTTTTTTTTTTTTTTGTCGGTCGTAGGCCTGAACTCTGGGCCTGGGCGCTGTCCCTGACTTCTTCAGCTCAAGGCTAGCGCTCTACCACTTGAGCCACAGCACCACTTCCAGCTTTTTCTGCTTATGTGGTGCTGAGGAATCGAATCAGGGTCTCATGCATGCAAGGCAAGTGCTCTAACACTGAGCCACCTTCCCAGCCCATCAACCATTTGTATGCCTTCTTTGGAAACAAAATGTCTTCGTAAGCCAGGTGCCGGTGGCTCACGCCTGTAATCCTAGCTATTCAGGAGGCTGAGATCTGAGGATCAGGGTTCAAAGCCAGCCTGGGCAGGAAAGTCCATGAGACTCTTATCTCCAAAAAATCACTCACAAATCTGAGCTGAAGTGCTGAGGGACAGTGCCCAGGCCCAGAGTTCAAACCCCACGACTGACCAAAAAAAAAAAAAAGTCTACTTAGATCCTTTACTTGCCTTTTTTTTTTTGGTTGGTCGTGGGCCTGGGCACTGTCCCTCAGCTCTTCAGCTCAAGGCAAACACTCTACCACTTGAGCTACAGCGCCACTTCCGATTTTCTGGTGGTTTATTGGAGATAAGAGTCTCATGGTTGGGCTGGGAAGGTGGCTCAGTGGTAGAGCACTTGCCTTGCATGCTCGAGGCCCTGGGTTCGATTCCTCAGCACCACGTAAGCAAAAAGAAAAAAGCCGGAAGTGGTGCTGTGGCTCAAGTGGTAGAGTGCTAGCCTTGAGCTGAAGAGCTGAGGGACAGCGCCCAGGCCCAGAGTTCAGGCCCCACGACCGGACCCAAAAAAAAAAAAAAAAAAGTCTCATGGTCTCTCCTGCCCGGGCTGGCTTTGAACCGCGATCCTCAGCTCTCAGCCTCCTCAGTAGCTAGGATTACAGGTGTGAGCCACCAGCGCCCGGCTTATTTTATTTAGAATAATGAAGAACCCTTAAAGTTCAACAGTAATTTAAAAAAAAAAACACCTTAACAGTAAAAATATAACCTGTTGAGTTTTAAGAGTTTTTGGGGTTTGTTTGTTTGTTTGTTTTTGCCAATTCTGGGGCTTGAACTCAGGACCTGGGCGCTGTCCCTGAGCTGTTTTTTTGCTCAAGGTTAGCACTCTACTACTTGAGCCACAGCCCTACTTCTGACTTTCTCTATTTAGGTGGTGCTGAGGAATCAACCCAGGGCCTCATGTATGTGAGGCAAGCACTCTACTACTGAGCCACCTTCCCAGCCACCTTAAGAGTTCTTTACCTATCTTGAATATTAGAACCTTTCCAGAAAATGGCCAGGCATGTCAGTATACTTCTATAATCCCAGAAGCCAGGAGGATTGTCTTCAAGGCCAACCTGGGCCACAAACCTTGCTTCAAAAACAATGAGAAGCCAGGTGCTGGTGGCTCACACTGTAATCCTAGCTGGTCAGGAGACTGACATCTGAGGATCCCAATTTGAAGCTAGCCTGGGCCAGCTAGCCAGCCTTGAGCAAAAAAGCTCAGGGACAGTGCCCAGGGTCTGAGTTCAGGCACCAGGAGCAGTGCACACATGTGCGCACACCTGTGCATGCACACACATGCGTGTGCGTGCACACACACACACACACACACACACACACACACATAAGGGCTGGTACAGTGGTTCGTGCATGTAATGCCAGTAGATATTGGGAGGATCATGGTTCAGTGCCAGCCCAGGGAATGGGGATGGAGTGAGATCCTATCTGAAAAATAACTGTATTCAAAAAGGGCCGTAGTGTGGCTTAAGTGATAGCACACCTACCTACCACATATGAGGCCTTTAGTTCAAACCCAAAGTGAGAGAGCCAGGTGGGCTCATGCCTGTAATCCTAGCTACTCAGGAGACTGAGGAATGAGGTTTCAAGACAGCTTAGGCAGAAAAGCCTTGGAGATTCCATCTCTAATTAACCAACAAAGAGCCAAGCTGGAGGTGTGGCTCAAGTGTGATCCTGCTCAAAAAAGCCAAGTGAAGCCGGTCACCAGTGGCTCACACCTGTAATCCTAGCTACTCAGGAGGCTGAGATCTGAGGATCAAGGTTCAAAGCCAGCCTGGACAGGAAAGTCCGTGAAATCACTAGGAAACTGGAAGTGGCATCGCGGCTCAAGTGGTAGAGTGCTGGCCTTGAGCTGAAGAGCTGAGGGACAGCACCCAGACCCAGAGTTCAATCCCCATGACCAACCAAAAAAAAAAAAAAAAAAGTGAAAAGATGACTCATAGAATGGGAGAGAATATTTGCAAATTACATGGTTGCCCTTTTTTTTTTTTTTTTTGGCCGGTCCTGGGGTTTGAACTCTGGGCCTGGGCGCTGTCCCTCAGCTCTTCAGCTCAAGGCTAGTGCTCTACCATGTGAGCTACAGCACCACTTCCAGCTTTTTCTGTTTATGTGGTACTGAGGAATCGAACCCAGGGCCTCACGCATGCTAGGCAAGCACTCCACCACTGAGCCACCTTCCCAGCCCCCTTTCAAGTTTTTAATTAATTAATTTTGTCAGATTGGCATTTTGCTCACTCGGCAGTCGTGGGTCTTGAACTCTGGGCCTGGGCGCTGTCCCTCAGCTCTTCAGCTCAAGGCTAGCGCTCTACCACTTGAGCCACAGTGCCACCTCCCGTTTTGTGAGTGGTTTATTGGAGATAAGAGTTTCACGGACTTTCCTGCCTGGGCTGGCTTTGAACTGTGATCCTCAGATCTCAGCCTCCTGAGTAGCTAGGATGACAGGCGTGAGCCACCAGCACCTGGCTCACTTTTTTGACTATATCATTTAATTTCAATGATGTCTTAGTTATCCTTAGATGTTTTGCCATAGGTTTCATAGTTAAGAAACCATCACCTATTCCAAGCTGTGAAGCTCTATCCACTTTTTTTTTGGGTCCGGTTGTGGGGCCTGAACTCTGGGCCTGGGCGCTGTCCCTCAGCTCTTCAGCTCAAGGCTAGTGCTCTACCACTTGAGCCACAGTGCCACTTCCGGCTTTTTTCTTTTTGCTTATGTGATGCTGAGGAATGGAACCCAAGGCCTCATGTATGCAAGGCAAGCGCTCTACCACGGAGCCACCTTCCCAGCCCTCCATCCACTTAATCATTGTGTCAGTCCTTCCACTTAGATACCTGATGGCTGTTGAATAGCGTCCACTTCTGTTTTTTTGCCCAAAGACGTTCAGTTGCCCCAGCACTTTTATGGCCTGTCTTATCTCATTTCATGCTTTTCTTTCTTAAGCTTTGTGCGGTGCTGAGGCTTGAGCTCGGGGCTTCCCGTCTTGAGCTCCGGGCTTTGCAGTCTTGAGCTCGGGGCTTCGCAGTCTTGAACTCGGGGCTTCCCAGTCTTGAGCTCGGGGCTTTGTAGTCTTGAGCTCGGGGCTTTGTAGTCTTGAACTTGGGGCTTTGCAGTCTTGAGCTCGGGGCTTTGCAGTCTTGAGCTCGGGGCTTTGTAGTCTTGAACTCGGGGCTTTGCAGTCTTGAGCTCGGGGCTTTGCAGTCTTGAGCTCGGGGCTTTGTAGTCTTGAGCTCGGGGCTTTGTAGTCTTGGCCTCGGGGCTTTGCAGTCTTGAACTCGGGGCTTTGCAGTTGAGCTCGGGGCTTTGTAGTCTTGAGCTCGGGCTTTGCAGTCTTGAGCTCGGGGCTTTGCAGTCTTGAACTTGGGGCTTTGCAGTCTTGAGCTCGGGGCTTTGCAGTCTTGAGCTCAGGGCTTTGCACTCTTGAACTCGGGGCTTTGTAATCTTGAACTCGGGGCTTTGCAGTCTTGAACTCGGGGCTTTGTAGTCTTGGCCTCGGGGCTTTGCAGTCTTGAACTCGGGGCTTTGTAGTCTTGAGCTCGGGGCTTCACACGCTTGAACTCGGGGCCCTGCAGTCTTGCGTGACTTTTCTGTGCAAGGCTGGCACACTACCACCGAGCTCTGCCAGTGGCTGGGGTGCCGTGGCAGCCCTGGCTCAGGGAGCCCTGCCTGTGTTTCAGGAGTTCATCCGTGAGGGTTGCCTCCACAAACTTACCAAGAAGGGGCTGCAGCAGAGGATGTTCTTTCTGGTAGGTCTCCTGCGCGAGCCCCACTCCCCTTCAGGAGCTGGTTACCGGCAGCCTGTCGGCCTGGACCAGGGCAGCCTGGGAGGCGCGGGGGGGCACGTGGGCCCCAGGGGTGCAGGGGAAGCAGCGGGCCTGCTCCGACTGAGTTCCGGGCAGTTCCAGGCACCAGTGGAAGAGCAGGGTGCCGTGGGGAGAAACCCTCTCTGGGTCACAGGGGTGTCTGGCAGCCCCGTGCATGGGGCTGAGAACTGGCTCGCCGGTCCCTTTTCCCCAGTCTGGACCCAGCCGGTTTGCCTGCCCCACAAGGTGACCAGCTGACCACACCGTACTGTACTCTTAAGTAAGGAGTTCCGTGAGGCTGGTGGCACCCTGGCCAGCCAGTTCATCTGGCTGCTACCTTAGCTGAAAAGAATTGAGCCATGAAATGAAAGTATTTTTCTGCTATAAACTTCCAGCAGCTGCCTCTGCCTGATAAGCAGATAAGGGGCACCCAGAGCCCACCACTGCCTAAGTGTGAAGACGTTGAAGCCTTCTCCCCTGTTCTGTCTACCCTCAGCTCTCAGACGTGTTGCTGTACACAGGCCAAGGGGTCACAGGGACCGGCCGCTTCCGGATCCGGGGCCTCCTCCCACTCCGAGGCATGCTGGTGAGTGCGCCGTGGTCTGGCCTGGGGGCACTGGTGGCCGCTTCCTCACAGGGTGACAAAGCTGAACCGCAACTGTGAGGTTCTAAAAGCACTACTGCACTGGGCGCTGGTGGCTTCCACACGCAACCCTTGTCACTCAGGAGGAAGCCAGCCTGGCCAGGAAAGTCCACAAGACTCTTATCATCAATAAACACTCAAAAAAGCCGGAAGAGGGCTGGGAAGGTGGCTTAGTGGTAGAGCGCTTGCCTTGCATGCCTGAGGCCCTGGGTTCGATTCCTTAGCACCACAGAACCAAAAAGAAAAAAAGCCAGAAGTGGCGCTGTGGCTCAAGTGGTAGAGCGCTAGCCTTGCGCTGAAGAGCTGAGGGACAGTGCCCAGGCCCAGAGTTCAGGCCCCACAACCAGACCCAAAAAAAAGATAATAAAAGCCGGAAGAGCACTGTGGCTCAAGTGGTAGAGCACTCACTTTGAGCAAAAGCAGCTCAGAAACAGTGCCTAGGCCCAGAGTTCAAGCCCTAGGACTGGCAAAATAGACTTTACGATAGGTACCTGTGACCAAAGCCTTCCAGGCTCCCCCAGGCTGCCTCATCACCAGTCACTTCCCAGCTGCGTTTGAGCTATGCACCGTCTGTGGCGTCTCTCATGCAGTACAGGTACGTGGTGATGAGTGATGAGGGACTAGACACTGGACACCTGTGGCTGGCCGTCAGACTAGCTTTTCAAGACTGTAAACCATAACCCTTGGCCCCCACGTCCTCGGGCCCGCCCCACCCACCGCCCCCACGTGGGCACTTGACTCCGCGCTCACATGGTGGCACCAATCAGCCACCCACTAGCGGGAAGCGCTGTCGCCTCCCGCCTGTGGACACTCAGGGCGGCTGAGTGGCCCCCGGCAGCAGCCATTTGGTGTGTCTGTCACTAGATCTCATGAGCCTCAGCTTTGTGCATATCTGTAACACCCATGTGAGTAAAACTGCTAGCCACTCTGACAGGCTGCAAGTCCTTTTTCCAGGAGTAAATGCCTTCTTTATCTGTAGTTTGGTTTTGTGGCACACTTAGACCTATCTCTGTGGGCTGCTTGTTTTGTTCTGGAGGGGTATCTGCATTCACTGTTAAAGGATTGTGCTTGTGCTGTTCTGGAAGTTTTTTTTTTTTTTTTTTTTGGTCGGCCGTGGGGCTTGAACTCTGGGCCTGGGCGCTGTCCTTCAGCTCTTCAGCTCAAGGGGACCGCTCTACCACTTGAGCTACAGCGCCACTTCCGGTTTTCTGGTGGTTTATTGGAGATAGGAGTCTCACGGTCTCTCCTGCCCGGGCTGGCTTTGAACCACGATCCTCAGATCTCAGCCTCCTCAGTAGCTAGGATTACAGGCGTGAGCCACCAGCGCCCAGCTTTGTTCTGGAAGTTTTATCTGCATTTACTGTTAAAGGAGTCTGCTTGTGTTGTTCTGGAGGTTTTATCTGCATTCACTGTTAAAGGAGTCTACTTGCGTTGTTCTGGAGGGGTATCTGGCATTCACTGTTAAAGGAGTCTGCTTGTGTTGTTCTGGAGGGGAATCTGCATTCACTGTTAAGGGAGTGGTTTGGATGTCAGATGTGCTCACACTCCCTCTGGGGCTCCCCTCCCAGGCCGCATCGCGGAACTGCCTAGAACATGATTGGTGTTATTAGATGGCTGTGTAATGCGGTTCTCTGTCCTTCGCTGACTCCTCCTTCTCTCACTGTTCTCATCCCGTGGCTGGACAGTCCACACTGACCAAGGAGTTGCCATGGGCTGGGGGAATACATCCCCCATCCATCTTCCCTCTTAAATTGTTCTTCGCTATTTTGCAGCATGGAAGGAAACTTTGGAGTCAGTTAAACAAATGTTTTCCCAAACACTTTTAAGGTTTCAACTGAATTCACATTAAAGTTACAGACTCAGGAGACTTTGCTCTGTCCGGTGTGATGCAGTGCTTGGCCTCCATTCTCTGGCTGCCTGTGAAGGCTGTGGGCCTGCAGCCAGAGGATGGAGCATCTCTGCCTGAGAAAGACTTAATCGTGTTAGGCCTCGGCTTCTGTATCCGAGGTACTGACAGTCAGGAACGACGGAGGAACCAGCTTTTAGCCATGGTGTTCTCAGCACGTACACAAATGGTTTTTTCTCTTTGACTTCTAGCAGGATGAATTGTTTTCATCATCTCCCTGAGTTCACCCATCCTAGAACAGCTGTTGAGTATGCTCTTAGGTTTGATTTGGTCATATTTAGTTTTGGAACTCTTACATCTGTGATGGCTTTGTGTGTGTGTGTCTGAGAGAGAGAGAGAGAGAGAGAGAGAGAGAGAGAGAGAGAGAGAGAGAGAGAGAGAGAGAGAGAGAGGAGAGAGAGAGAGAGAGAAAGAGAGAGAGAGAGAGAGAGAGAGAGAACTAGTAACAAAAATGCTCAATCTTTTCTCCTTTGCTTGGTTTTCAGCTAATAGTGCTGGACCCACCGGTGAGTACCCGGTGTCTGCCTGGAGCCCACGCTCCCGGCGGCCGTTGTAGTGCAGGGACACGGTATGTCCCCCGTAGTCACGCAGGCTTGGACAGCACAGGGCTTCCAAGCTGGCTGCACCTAGTATGGCTGGCAGTCACCTAGTGCTGTGCCTGAGGTTTGGGACCTTCACCTCTGCTCTCACCCTAGGTAGAAGAAAGTGAAAGCGAGTGGTCTGTTCCTCACTGCTTCACCATCTACGCAGTTCAGAAAACGATTGTGGTGGCCGCCAGGTACGGGCCTCAGCGCCCCCCCCCCCCCCCCCCCGCGCATCCCTCCCTTGTACCCAGAGCCTCCTGGGACCCAGCTCTGCAGGGGGGCTTCCTGTCCTCTCCGTGGCCAGGCGGGAACGCTCACTGACCTCTAGAGTATCCACAAGTCAGCGCGGTGCTGCGCCCTGGGGCCCTTGTTGCTTGACAAGCACAGGGCCAGCCAGCAGGCTGTGTGATTTGGTGCCTCTGGCCCTCCAGGCAAGAGCCCCTGCGGGGCGCAGCCGGCCTTCCCCCTCCCGTGCACTGTGCTCTTTAGGGACAAGGCTTGCAGTGGCCAGCCCCGCTGACCGCTCACGGGTCCTCCTCCAGGAAGTGCCGACTTAAGAACGTAGGCCTGTCTGCTTCAGCATCAAACAACTCTCGAAGGAGGCACTGCTCCAGTGTTGGTCCTGCTCTCCCAGCCTTCTTTCCCCTCCTGCTGACCCAGGCGTGGCCTCTGGGGCCCTCCCTGCTTGTGCTGGAGGGGCCATTGTAATGGGCCTTAGGACCAGGGTATAGGCCACAGCCCTGGGCCTGGGAGAGCTGTGACCCGAGCCCCCCCGCCCCCACCTTGCCCCACAGCACCCAACTAGAGAAGGAGAAGTGGACGCAAGACCTGAGTACAGCCATCCAAGCAGCCGAGAGCAGCAGCAACCCACCACCAGAACTGGCCGGAGGCCCCACATGCACCCACACCCCCAGTGAGTGGCTGGGCAGGCCTGCGGGTCCCCGGCCCCCACGGGAGCATACCTAGGGACGGTCAGCTTGCTCAGTGCCCACACCTCACGGCTCTGGCAGAAGTACCAAGTGATGCTGGCTGTGGTGGCAGGGGGCGGGCACGGGGTGGGGTCAAATGCCAACTCCCCACAGGATCCTCCGACGAGCTCTCTCTGGAGCAGGAGTCAGAAGAGGATGCCCCAGGCACCCGAGGATCCCTGGAGGGGCCAGGCCAACACCGGACCAACACCACAATGCATGTGTGCTGGTACCGGAACACAAGTGTGTCTAGGGCGGACCGCAGTGCAGCTGTTGAGGTATGGCCTGATTCCCTGACCCTGTGCTGGCTGTGGGCAGGGCTGACCCAGCATGGTCCCAGCTGGCTGGGCTAAACCAGAGCTAAGAGCCATCAGCTCCCGGCACAGCAGAAACTGGTCTGGAAGGTCTCCCGCAGCCGCTGTGCACACCAGGTGCCCTTTGGGAAAAGCCCAGGGCTCTGCCTGCTAGCAACTGGTCCCCATTCATGGGCTGCCTGTCAGGTGGGACCAGAGGCCCTGCATGTCCTGAGTTCTGCCCAGAGATACCAAGAGTACCTTCAGCTGTCAGGTGGGACCAGGGACACTGTGTGTACTGTCAGCTGTCAGCTGGGACCAGGGACACTGTGTGTACTGTCAGCTGGGACCAGGGACACTGTGTGTACTGTCAGCTGTCAGGTGGGACCAGAGACACTGTGTGTACTGTCAGGTGTCAGGTGGGACAGAGACCCCATGTGTACTGTCAGCTGTCAGCTGGGACCAGGGACACTGTGTGTACTGTCAGCTGTCAGGTGGGACAGAGACCCCGTGTGTACTGTCAGGTGGGGCAGAGACCCCGTGTGTACTGTCAGGTGGGACCAGACCCCGTGTGTACTGTCCGGTGGGACCTGGGACCAGAGACCCCGTGTGTACTGTCAGGTGGGACCAGACCCTGTGTGTACTGTCAGCAGTCACCTGGGACCAGAGACCCAGGATACTGTTCTCTTGGGTGCTCCCGCCACCTTGGCATGTTCACAGCCCTCCTCCTCCGCTCTGGACTGTACCCACGCTCTCACCCTGTGTGTTGCTCAGTGGCTGCTCTGCTACCCATCTGCCTTTGCAGGACTTTGGAGGCCCTTCCCAGGCCTACTCTCCCTATCTGCTGCAAACTTGTCTCCTAACTCCATAGGGCCAGGACCCAGGGAATGAGGAGCCCATGTGGTTCCTGACAGTTCTGGGTACCTAAGGGTCACAGTGAGGCCGTCCTGGGGTCAGGCCGCACAGTAGAATAGGCCCCCAACAGGCATCTGCAGTGGGAAGGTGAAAGCGTTTTGCCCATCATTTGAAAGAACCTTCCAGACCCCACTGTGTCACCTCTTCAGACTCCTTATCTTCTTGCTTTCCAGCAAGTTTATAATCCTAGCTCCTTAGGAAGCTGAGATCTGAGCACTGCAGTCCAAGCAGAAAAGGCCAACCAGCAAAGAGCTAGAAGTAGAGCGGAGGCTAAAGTGGTAGAGCACTAGTCTTGAGTAAAAGAGCTCAAGGACATTTAACTAAAGTAACTAAAGCATCCTACTCTAGTGTCCCTAGACTTACCATGGTACTGAACACAGGTGGGAAACAGCTTTACCCAGAGCACTCTTGTCTTTTATTCACAGAACCAACTTTCAGGATATCTGCTGAGAAAGTTCAAGAACAGCAATGGCTGGCAGAAGCTCTGGGTAGTCTTCACCAACTTCTGCTTGTTCTTCTACAAAACCCACCAGGTGTGTGCACCTGGAGCCCGGGCACAATGCTGAAGAACAGTGTTCTGGAAGTCAGGCTCACCACCCCCACCCAGCCCCTTCTATGTGGAAAGCGGTCCTCCTGTGCAAGCTGCGGCTTTGCCCTCCCCAACACCCCGACCAACCCTGTGCATGAATTTATGCCTGCTTCCAGGATGACTACCCCCTTGCCAGTCTCCCGCTGCTGGGTTACAGTGTGAGTGTCCCTGAAGAAGAGGACAGCATCCACAAAGACTACGTCTTCAAGCTTCAGTTCAAGTCTCATGTCTACTTCTTCCGAGCCGAGAGCAAGTACACATTTGAGAGGTGATTCTGCAGGGGACAGCCCAATCTGAGCAGAGCCTTCTCTGGGTTCTAGAGCAAGGACTGAGTGATGCTTACAGGTTTCCAGCTGACCACGGCCCTGCCCTTTCTATCCTATCATTCTGGATCATTCTTGGGAAGATAGGTGAGTGTAAGTTCACTGGTCTGACGGCCTGACTGCTTTTGCAGGTGGATGGAGGTGATTGAGAGGGCCGGCAGCGCACCGGGAAGGCCCCCAAGCTCCACGCAAGACTGCCTGTGTCCCTCCCCAGGACTGCAGGGGACAGTCAGAGAAAAGGAGTGACGCCCCTGGCCGGGAGGGGGGCTACCAGGAGGGCTGAGGGCATGAAGCGACCCCGCTTCAGACACTCAAGGCACTGGGTCCACATCGCCTCAGACAAGCCCTGAAGCCCGTACCCAGGCTGTGTGGTGAGTCTCACTGCCCTGCGACTTCTGAGGGAATTCCTGCCCAGAGCCTCGTAGCCTGGCCTACAGAAAGATGAGAGTCCAGCAACAGCTACTCTGGACCCCACCAGCATAACTAGAGGTTAAGACTGACTCAAGTTCCCTGTGCCATAGAAGGGCAGGGTCTCCACCCTGTCAGCCCCAGTGCTCCTTGCCGCAAGTGTGCGCTTACAACTGCACTTATGTAAGTTACAATAAACCACCCTCAGCTGGGGGCTGTGGCCATACCTGGAACCCTAGCTACTCTGGAGGCTGAGATCTCAGGATCTCTGTTCAGAGCCAGCCTGGGATGGGAAAGTCTATGAGACTCTTATCTCCAATTAATCACCAGAAAACCAGAAGTGGTACTGTGGCTCAACGCAGTAGAGTGCTAGCTTTGAGCAAGAGCTCAGGAACAGTACCCATGCACCAAGTTCAAGCCCCACAGCCAACAAAATAAACCAACTCCCCATCTGCGTCCTCTTCTGCCATTTTGTTCTCCAGCAGGCCTCAGGGAACATGGAGAGTGGAAGGCAGGCTGCAGGGGCTGGGGGGTCCCAGGGAAGGTCCTAGGCTGCAGGAGGGCCACCTGGCCAGGCCCACACGAGCACATCCAGTCCAGGTCTTTATTTAAAATGGTGGGACCTTCAGTGCTCTATGAAAACTAACACGTTACTCCTCAGAACACTTGAGAATAAGTTCAAATTGCTTAAAAAACCAAACATTCTGGATGACTTGAGTACTCATGAGAAGAGGAACACCCAGGACCCGGCCGGGCCACCATGGCCCTTAGGAGAAGGCCCCAGGGCTGGGGGACGGCCCTGGAGAGCTGCTCTGCTCCTGGGTCTGGCAGCCAGGCGGGCCGGGTGCAGAGGGCGTGGCCTGCACTGGAGAGAAGGCTGGGAGGGCCAGGGCCCCAGAGTGGCTACCTTGTTCTCCGTGGGCTCTCTGCCAGAGGTGCTGCTTCAGCCAAGCCAGGAGAGTAGACATGGCGGGCGGCTGCCGCGGGGGGGGGCGGCACACTACACGGGGAACAGGAAGGAGACCTGCGTGAGGTCTGCAGGCCGGCCGGGCTGGTCTCTGCAGTCAGCGTAAGGGAGCGCCCAGGTCAGCAGGGTCCTTTCCGAGCTCCAAACAAAAACCTTTCTTTCTCCTCCTTGCCACGAAGAGCAGCTTGCTCAGCGGGCTGACGCTCAGCGGGCTGACGTCAGGTGGTTCCTGCTGTGTGAGAACCTGCAGAACAGAGCTCGTCAGTGTGGCCTGGACGTGCGCCTCGGCAGCCATCATGGCCGCCAGGCCTCCCTCCACTCCACCCGTGTCCCCAGGGGAGGGGTCTCCTGGGTCTCAGGCGCAGCACTGCACTAGCCCAGACATGGGAACCCGAGCCCTCGGGGCTGCTGGAACGGCTCCGTGCCTGCCCCCACTGGAGGTGACCTCAGGTTCGCCCGGCCGGCTTGCCAACCCCTCAAACTGTTCACTGAGCACAGATCAAGGCTCTGCTGCTAGGGCCAAACCTTCTGCACACAGCTCAAAACCAGGGGCCGAGGCCCAAAGGCCCAAATGAGAGAAGACGTTTCTGCCCCTGCAGAGCAGCGGCGGCAGGGAAGGCACTGCCAATCCTTGTGCCCGACGCTCACCTCTGCACGCGCTCCACCAGGTGCACCATCAGCTGGTCTGAGATGCCGGGGCAGGACTCCTCCGCCAGGCTGAAGGCGTTCTCCAGCTCCTCCAGGGCACCCACACTCCCACCACTCTGCTTGTGCTTTTCTTTGAGCTGCAGAGAGAAACTATCTGAACGGGCCTTCCCTGAGACTCAGTCCAGGAAGCCGGTGAGGCAGACAGAGGCCGCGTGCCCCACCCTGATGGGGGCACCTGCGTGGCCTTCCGTCTCAAGGTGGCCCGCCTCTGCTCCCTTCCTCTGCTGCCACCTTAGTCTCCTCACGATGGAGGATCAGGTCGGCAGCCGGGCGAGGGTCTGACGATCCCGAGCGCACTGCAGATCTCATGTGAGGCCTGGGCTCGCAGCAACCTCTCCCCAGGGACCCGTGCCCACGGCCTAGCCGGGCTCAGTGCCATCCTGGGGAGGCTCCGCACCCCCAGGGTGGAGGTGGACATGGCGGGGGGGGGGGGATCCGGGAGAACGGGGGGGGGTTTCACCTGGCGGCCTCCTATTTTGGGAGGTGGCTCTAACTTCCACCAGCACAAGATGTGGATATAAGGTCCTATGACCGCCTGAACTGACCCCTCTTCCTTCCCCAGAGTCATGTGGTATGCTTATACTTTGAGAAGGAAAATTCATAGGTCTTAATTCCAATTCAAAAGCCGCCTGGAAGCTGAGAACCGCAGCAGGTCTAGAAACACAAAAGGGTCCGGTGGAGAGCAAAGCCCCCCACATGACCTGGCACAGCCCCACCCTCACCTCTCCGAAGACAGGCCGGACAAGCGTGGCCAGGCACTGGGACCGCGGCTGTCTCTTGACAGGCTCGGTGGGCTGTAAGGGGGAAATGGAGGCACCAGGTGAGACTGGGACTAGGGCTTCTTCCCACTCCCTTCTGGCATCCTTGAGCAGATGGTCAGGACGCTGCCAAGGGACGGGTTTCTGAAGTAAAATGCAGCCCGAGTGGCTGGAGCCAAGGACCTGCACCCTCCCCAGGGTGTTCTCAACAGCTGGGCCCAGCCGGGACAAACCTTCTGGGAGCCATGCAGGGCTGTCCCCTTGTGGAGCTTGCCGTGCGGACTGGGCCGGATGGTCGGGGGAAACGTCCAGATGGGGCCCTGCTCTCCGTCCTCAGCCTCGCCGTCGCTGAAGGGGGTGATGAATTAGGAGCCGGTGGGGACGCTGGGGGGGGGATTTGTCTGGGAGGCAGCCTCACAAGCCAGCAGGCTCTGAACTTGATGGGGGCCCGCCGGGGCTGCAGTGTCCAGTGACAGCACTGCAGGTCCTGTCCCTGCCACCCACATCCAAGTACCCAGGAGCGGGGGGGGGGATTCAGAGGAGAGGAGGCCCCTGAGGACAAGCAGGCACCCTACATGTCGGAGTCCTCGGAGCTGGACTCCTCTCCATGGCCCTCAGACTTCCAGCGCTTGTAGCGGTCGATGAGCTCGGTGAGGAAGGAGGTCTTCTTGGTGTAGCGTGTGATGAATTTGTGCTTCAAGAGTTCCTTGGCGGTGGGCCGCTGCCGGGGCAGGAAACAGAATAGTCACAGAACGGTCACCAGGTGCCAGACACCGCAGCGTGGCCTGCAGGAGTGGCCCAGAGAGGCCGGGTAGGAACGTGGAGTCAGGGAGGGGGCGCTGGAGGTGACTGGGTGGCTGCACCTCTTGACCTTGTCCCCTCCTAGCCGGCGGCCACCACCCACAAGCTGCCAGACCCAGCCTGCCTCAGCTGTGCGGGGGTAAGGGGGGGCGGCTTACGAATCGGGGGTCCTTGTTGAGACAGGCCTCCACAAACTCCTTGAAGGCTCTGCTGTGGTGGCCCTCCAGGGTGGGGGGGCTGTTCTTGGGAATCAGGAACAGGACGCGCATAGGGTGGAGGTCAGAGTTGGGCGGCTCCCCCTTGGCCAGCTCAATGGCGGTGATGCCCAGAGACCAGATATCAGCCTGGAGGAGGCGCCACACAGGACTCTGCCGCAGCTGCTGGAGCCACGGACCACCCTCCCGCCTCCCACCCCAAGAACCTACTTTGAAGTCGTAGGCGGACTGCTTGATAACCTCAGGAGCCATCCAGAACGGGGTGCCCACAAATGTGTTTCTCTTGATCTGTGTATCTGTGAGCTGCCCGGCCACCCCGAAGTCGGCCAGCTTCACGTCACCCTGCTCTGAGAGCAGCACGTTGGCAGCTGCTCAAAACAGGAAGGCGGGCAGGCGTCACCCTCCGCCCGGCCTCTGGGGGCTGCCCGAGGCTGCGTGTGCCCACGGCGGCTCCCGGGCCCCCTGGGGCCTGGCAGGCAGAAGTCACAAACTAGAGGACCCCCCAGGCCCTCCTCCCTGAGCTGCAGGGGCTCATTTGGCTTTTGTGGCAAATACCAACAGAAAGACCTCACCATGACCTGACCCAATGGTCATTGCCCCCCCCTGTCCCTCGCAGGGGCAGGAGGCTGGGCGCCACATCCCTCACGGGGTAGGACCCCTCAGCGAGTCCTCCCCAAGCCCTGGTGACCAAGCTAACAGCTGTGATTGAAGCTGCCTGGCCCTAAACCAGGTTAACAGGTTTAGGAGTCTAGGACAGTCCTGCTAGGTGGGGTAAAGTATGCTTTGCTGGTAGAGCAACTTGCCTAGCATGTACAAACCCCTTGGGGTCTAACCCAAGCACCACAGGGGAAGAGCTGCTATTGGGGGTATCATCTGGAAGCAGATCAGCATGGACTGCCCCATCCATGAGTAACTGCAGGACGCCCACCCCAACAGCCGCTCCCTCCCACCGCCCACCCCACTCCCCTAACCACACAGCCCCCAACAGCCGCTCCCTCCCACCGCCCACCCCACTCCCCTAACCACACAGCCCCCAACAGCCGCTCCCTCCCACCGCCCACCCCACTCCCCTAACCACACAGCCCCCAACAGCCGCTCCCTCCCACCGCCCACCCCACTCTTCTAACCCCACAGCCGCTCCCTCCCACCACCCACCCCACTCTAACCCCACAGCCGCTCCCTCCCACCACCCACCCCACTCCTCTAACCACACAGCGGCTCCCTCCCACCACCCACCCCACTCTTCTAACCCCACAGCCGCTCCCTCCCACCGCCCACCCCACTCCCCTAACCACACAGCCCCCAACAGCCGCTCCCTCCCACCGCCCACCCCACTCCCCTAACCACACAGCCGCTCCCTCCCACCACCCACCCCACTCTAACCCCACAGCCGCTCCCTCCCACCACCCACCCCACTCTTCTAACCACACAGCAGCTCCCTCCCACCACCCACCCCACTCCCCTAACCACACAGCGGCTCCCTCCCACCACCCACCCCACTCTTCTAACCCCACAGCCGCTCCCTCCCACCACCCACCCCACTCTTCTAACCCCACAGCCGCTCCCTCCCACCACCCACCCCACTCTTCTAACCCCACAGCTGCTCCCTCCCACCACCCACCCCACTCTTCTAACCACACAGCAGCTCCCTCCCACCACCCACCCCACTCCTCTAACCACACAGCCGCTCCCTCCCACCACCCACCCCACTCCTCTAACCCCACAGCCACCAACAGCGGCTCCCTCCCACCACCCACCCCACTCCTCTAACCCCACAGCCACCAACAGCGGCTCCCTCCCACCACCCAACCCCACTCCTCTAACCCCACAGCCGCTCCCTCCCACCACCCACCCCACTCTTCTAACCCCACAGCCGCTCCCTCCCACCACCCACCCCACTCCTCTAACCCCACAGCCACCAACAGCCGCTCCCTCCCACCACCCACCCCACTCTTCTAACCCCACAGCCGCTCCCTCCCACCACCCACCCCACTCTTCTAACCCCACAGCCGCTCCCTCCCACCGCCCACACCAGGGTCAATGGGGCGTGCCCACCCCGCAGGACCTTTGATATCTCGGTGGATCTTGCGCTCTGAATGCAGGTAGTCCAAACCCTTCAGAATCTCCCGCAGGATGGTAGCAATGTACGTCTCCTCCAGAGGGCCTGGTTTCAGCTGGAGGAAGAGGGCAGGGCAGAGCCTCAGCCACACCCGAACATCCTCAGGGCCAGAGCTCCACGGCTGTCAGCAGCAGAGGGGCTCCTCAAAGGCTGGTGTTCTATCATCTGAGCCATGCCTCCAATCCTACTTGTTGCTGGTTATTTTAGAGATGGATTCTAGTGAACTTTCCATCCTCCAGCTCTCAGCCTCCTGAGTAGCTAGGATTATAGGTGTGAGCCACCAGCACCCGGTCAATCCTTTAAGTACTTCTGAAGTAAAATTCAGTGTGGTGGCCCGTCAGGAGGTGGGCCTACTGGAATGGGGAATGGCAAAGCTGTAGGATCCCAGCCACACATCAGAGCTCTCCCCAAGCACGCCGCCCGCCTGGGGACCCCAGCAGAGGCCAGACACCTCTCAGCACCACTCAGCACAATCACTATGGATTTGGTGTGGGTTAGGCACTTCCTGTTGATGACTGACATACTCAGACTAGAGTTTTCCAAGGATCTGTGGGGAAGGGCATCCTTGGATGGGCAGGACCCCCCCCCTCCCAGCAAGCTGTCCATGCTGCAGCCCAACTCACCAGGTCCAGCGCAGAGCCACCACCCAGGTACTCCATGATGATCCATAGCTTGGTGCTCTGAGAGCAGAGAGAGCTGTCAGCACCACGCTGTGACGGCCACAGGCCACTGGCCCAAACAGGAAAGGGCTCAGGTGTCACAGCAGACTCCTTTCCACCACACCCCCACTGCATGCGTGTGCTGGATACTGAGTGCTCAGAACAGTGAACGGTCCATCAAAACCAAGCTGGAGACTCGGTCCACAGAACCCAGGACGATAGCATGCCAGGCAAAATCATAGCCAACACAGCCACACACCAAGGGCCCTCTGTGGCAGGCTCCTGGCAGGGCCTACTTGGGCAGGTGGTCATTTTCACTCTTCACACCAGCCTACCCTGTCGCCAGCACCTCCCAGGGCAGAGCCTGCTCGGCTGTGACGCTGTGGCAAGGCCTTCTGCCCTCCAGAGGTGCCCCATGCACCTACAGCACCCTGCTCTCTACTCCCCAGGCGGCGGCGCAAGGAGCCTGAGGCCCCCTCCGCCCTCCCTCACAGACGCAGACACCCCCCACCCCCCACCTTCAGGTAGGAGCCTGAGGCCCCCTCCGCCCTCCCTCACAGACGCAGACACCCCTCCCCACTTTCAGGTAGGAGCCTGAGGCCCCCTCCGCCCTCCCTCGCAGACGCAGACACCCCCCACCCCCCCGCCTTCAGGTAGGAGCCTGAGGCCCCCTCCGCCCTCCCTCGCAGACGCAGACACCCCCCCCCCAGGTAGGAGCCTGAGGCCCCCTCCGCCCTCCCTCGCAGACGCAGACACCCCCCCCCCGCCCCCCCCACCTTCAGGTAGGAGCCTGAGGCCCCCTCCGCCCTCCCTCACAGACACAGACCCCCCCCACCCTCCCTCGCAGACACAGACCCCCCCCCCCCCCCCCCCCCCCCCGCACCTTCAGGTAGGAGCCGAAGTAGCGTGTGATGTAGGGGCTGTCACACTGGCTGAGCACAGTGATCTCCTGCTGGATGTCCTCGATCTCGTCCTCAGCCTCCTCCAGGTCGATGATCTTGATGGCCACCACCTCCTTGGTGTGGTTGTCGATGCCCTTGTACACCTCCCCAAAGGAACCCTTGCCGATGCGGTCCAGCTTGGTGAAGAGCTCCTCGGGGTCCACTCGAGGGTGCTGCGGAGGCACAGCAGGGGGCAGGGCGTGGGCCGCACTGTGGAGCACGGCCCACGCAGAGCGGCTTCCTAGGGTCCACAAGGGCTCCTCACACCTCAGTTTTCTTTCATTCCTTGTTCTGAAAAATCTAAACACTCCCGTCTCCAGGGAGCAGACTCCCCAGAGCTTCACACCACGAACCAGATGTAAACCGTGGCTCTAGGAGCTGGGGGAGGGGCACCATGTGAGGGACAGAGTACCGTATTGTGCTATAAACCTAAACATTCTCTTAAAACAAACAAAAAAAGGTATCAGTGGCTCAGGAGGCTGAGATCTGAGAATAATGGTTCAAAACCAGCCAGGGCAGAAAAATCCCAGTGAGACTCTTATCTCCAATTAACCACTCACAAACCAGTAGTGGAGGGCTGGGAAGGTGGCTCAGTGGTAGAGTGCTAGCCTCACATGCATGAGGCCCTGGGTTCGATTCCTCAGCACCACATAAGCAGAAAAAGCCAGAAGAGGTGCTGTGGCTCACATGTAGGAACACTAGCCTTGAGCTGAAGAGCTGAGGGGCAGCGCCCAGGCCCAGAGTTTAGACCCCATGACTGGCCAAAAAAAAACCAAAAATAAACCAGTAGTGGAGCTGTGGCCCAAAGTGGTAGAGGGCTAGCCTTGAGCAGAAGAGCTCAGAGACAGCACCCAGGCCCATGACTAATTCAAAACAAAACAAAAAAACTATGAAAGAAATGATGATCTCATGTTCTTGGCTCTCCTGGAAGCACTCTGCTGTACCTCATACCAGGAGAACTGAAACCTCAATACTTTTTGGACGGTTGGTTCAACATAAGCAGCACAAAAGCATGCCCACAGACTTAAACAAAGCCTGAAAACTGCTGAGCCAACAGAGCAGAACCCGCAGTTCACAGCCCCCGTGCGCCCCGAGCTCTAGCACAAAGGCGTGTCGCTGCCCAAACCCCGTGCTGGATTTGAGCCTGGGCGCCAAGGTATCACGAGTTGATTCGGATCCCTCACTTCTGCACAGAGAAGCCAGAAGCAACGGAGCTCTGCAGCACCCCCTGGGTGTGGTCTGGCCCTGCCCTTACCCATCATCCAAGAGTATGTTCTCTTCAGCTCCCACCGACCCATTCGAGCTGGCAGAGGCCCAGGCAGAGAACATGCCAGGGCACCTCAGGACACACAGGTTTACTGGGCCTAGGGGGTGGGAGCCCTAAATCTCATCAAGAGATTGTCCACCGCCCGCAATCTCACTCCTAAATAGTTTCCCCTCAGCCAGACAGATTCTTGGTGCCAATTAAAAGTGGTCAGGCAGTGGGAGAACACTTTGCCAACAAGCATGACAAACTGGGTTTACTCCCCAGAACTGCAAAAATTGCAAAATAAGAAGTGTAAGGGAATCAGTGGCTCACGCCTGTACACTTACTCAGGAGGCAGAGATCTAAGGATAGTGGTTCAAGGTCAGCCTGGGCAGGAAAGTCCCTGAGACTTGTATCTCCAATTCACTACCAGAAAACCAGATGTGGAGCTGTGACACAAAGTGGCAGAGGGCTAACCCTGAGCCACCTAGCCCAGGGTCCTGAGTTCAACAAAATAAAATAAAGTGGCCAGGCACAAAAAGCCCAAACCACACGTTGGTATACTGCATGAATCCTGAGAGCTCAGGCACTCAGCTGACTCTGTGCTCGCCCCGCTGCCTCAGGGCCACCTCTGCCCCCGCTGGGGGTCCAGGGTCTGAGATTGCCAATTTGCTGCCTTCAAACGTGTGTAACCTAGAGAGCAGGGAGGGAGGGCACCTCCTGTGAACACACGGCCAGGTCCACACTGAGAGGAACCTGATAGTGAGTCCTGGTGGGGAAGGGCTGCAAATCAGCACCACTGCAACACAGAGCCAATCCCACCCGTCCAGGACACCGGCCAGCCAGGGCTGGGTACAGTCACCCTCGCCAGCTCTCCACAGGAGCCGGTGCTGGTGTCCACACAGACCCTGCCTGGCCAAGTAAAGAAATAACAGATCCAGCCCAGCCTGACCCTTCTCACTCCCCCATCAGAGCCATGCTGGAAAGAACCACCAGGAAAAAGCTCACTCCACTAAGGCTGCCAGACAGACAGCTCAGGTGTTTTCCAGTGTGGGCTGGGCGGCTCAGCTGCCAGAGACTCACGGGCCTCCCAACACGGGCCAAACGGTGAGCAGTGTTGATGTTACCTGGGTGGGGCTCACGGGCTAAGATCTGAGCCAACACAGGCAGGAAAAAAAAAGTCCTGAATTAACCAACAAGAAGCCAGAAGTGGAGGTGTGGCATAAGTCACAGAGCACCAAGCCTGAATGAAAAAGCTAAGCAAGGGAAACAGGCTCTGAGTTCAAGCTTGGAGTACCAGCACAATAATAAACAGCATGCTGGTGGTGGCTCACACCTGTCATCCTAGCTGCTCAGGAGGCTGAGATCTGAGGATCATGGTTCAAAGCCATTGAGACTCTCATCTCCAACTGACCAGCAAGAACCTGGAAGTAGGGGCTGGGAAGGTGACCCAGTGGTAGAGTGCTTGCCTTGCATGCATGAGGCCCTGGGTTCGATTCCTCAGCACCGCATAAGCAAAAAGCCGGAAGTGGCACTGTGGCTCAAGTGGCAGAGCGCTAGCCTTGAGCTGAAGAGCTGAGGGACAGCGCCCAGACCCAGAGTTCAAGCCCATGACTGACAAAAAAATAAATAAATAAAAATTTTTAAAAAATATATTCTCGGGGCTGGGAAGGTGGCTCAGTGGTAGAGCATTTGCCTTGCATGCATGAGGCCCTGGGTTCGATTCCTCAGTAACACATAAGCAGAAAGAAAAAAAGCTGGAAGTGGCGCTGTGGCTCAAGTGGTAGAGTGCTAGCCTTGAGCTGAAGAGCTGAGGGACAGCGCCCAGGCTGAGTTCAGGCCCCACGAACAGACCCCCCCCCAAAAAAAAATGTATTCTCCAGCTGTCCATATGATCAGAGCTCAGTCCTGAACACCAGGCACAGTGCAAGTCCTGCCTGCTTCTGCTCCATCAGACCCAAGGCCACCCTCTCAAGCCTCTTATCGTCACGCAGAGCCCTGGGGGGTGGCTCTGCCTGCTTGGCCTGCTCTCCACCTAGGACGGTTCCTCAGAAACACCTCAAGGGAGCTGGCCCGGGGGCCGGTCCCCCACACAGCCTGCACCCTACCTGGCCAACAAAAGCTAAGGAGCTCCCCCATCAGGTTCCTCTTCTGGAAGACAGAGTCTAAGGAACTCTGGAGCAGAGCTGTGAGACCAGGAAAATGTTAAAAGGTTGGAATGCCATGTCCACAACACTCAGAAGGCTTCGAACTGGGCCCTGGAAAGATCTAACAGTCAAGGCATCAGATGTATAGTTACTATCCTAAGTGTGTTTAAGTTAGAGCTGCTTGGACACTATAAGCTTGAGATCTTGGAGATAAGATGAATGGTCTGTGTTATGGTTAAAGGTTTACTGCTGTTCCCTAACAATAGGGAGTCAGTTATCACTATGTACACAAACTACAGGTCACGTTAATGGTTATAACCACAAGACTGACTGATACCCGAGGTTCTGCACATACCTGTAGTCACCTCCCTTGCACTGAACTAAATACATAAGCTTGCTAACGGGAGCTCAGGGTTCAGAAGCTGGTGAGCTCTGGACCCTGGTACCCCCTCCTCTCTCAGTTCTTTGGCCTGGTATCTTGTCGTGCTGTACCTGGTTGTGGGCAGCATCCATGCAGATGGCGTGAGCCATCACTCAGGCCATGCAACTGGCTTTGGTGGTAGAGACACCTGTTCTCCCATTCAGCCCAGGGGCTGCCACATCTGGGGCCTCTGCCTGCCAACATGTCTGCTATTAGTCACACACAAAACAAGTGTGGCAAGCCATCCCGTCTACCACCCAACTGGCAAGAGCCAAGTGACACTCTTGGGTGGGCTTCCAAGGCTGGGAAAGAAATGGCCAGGGGAGTCGTAATAGAGAAGCAATCACTGGGGGAGTAGCAGCTGCCTAATGTTTTAAAAAGACTGGCCAGGGGCTGGGAAGGTGGCTCAGTGGTAGAGCGCTTGCCTTGCATGCTCGAGGCCCTGGGTTCGATTCCTCAGCACCACATAAGCAAAAAGAAAAAAAGCCGGAAGTGGCGCTGTGGCTCAAGTGGTAGAGCGCTAGCCTTGAGCTGAAGAGCTGAGGGACAGTGCCCAGGCCCAGAGTTCAGGCCCCACGACTGGACCCAGTAAAAAAAATAAAAATAAAAAGACTGGCCACAGGCCATGGGACAGCATGGTGCCCATTTGGGATGAAAGTAAGAGGCCTACAAGGGTTCCTGCATTGAAAAACAGAGTGTAGGGGCTGGGAAGGTGGCTCAGTGGTAGAGCGCTTGCCTTGCCTTGCATACTGGGTTCGATTCCTCAGCACCACATAAGCAAAAAGAAAAAAAGCCGCAAGTGGCGCTGTGACTCAGGTGGTAGAGCACTAGCCTTGAGCTGAAGAGCTGAGAGACAGCGCCCAGGCCCAGAGTTCAGACCCCACAACAGGACCCCTTCCCCCTCCCCTCACCAAAAAAAGAAAAACAGAGTGTAGTCTGGTTCAGTGGCCCGGGCCTATAATCCTAACTACTCAGGAGGCTAAGACCTAAGGGTTAAAGTTCAAAGCCAGCAGAGGAAGACAAATCCAGTGATTCCCATCTCCAATTAACCAGCAAAAAGCCAAAACTGGAGGTGTGGCTGGAGTATTAAAAAGCCAACTAGGAGGGGAAAAGTCCAGGGAGATGGTGCCTTGAGTTCAAGCCCTAGTCCCAGCGCCAGGGAGGGGGGGGGAGGGGGGTGCCTCTGCTGGACAAACAGCTCCTGAAGAGACAAAGGGCGGCCCTTCCTCCCCTCCCTCCCTGCCTCCCTCCTTCCTCCCTCCCTGCCTCCCTCCTCTCTCCCTCCCCTCCTCCCTCCCTTTCCTCCTTCCTCCTCTCCTTCCTCCCTCCCTCCCTTTCCTCCTTCTTCCCCTCCTTCCTTCCCTCCTTTCTCCCCTTCTTCCTCTCTCCCTTCCCTCCCTCCCCTCCTTCTTCCCCTCCTTCCTCCCTTCCTCCCTCCTCCCTCCCTCCCCTCCTCCCTCCCTTTCCTCCTTCCTCCCCTCCTTCCTCCCTCCCTTTCCTCCTTCCTCCCCTCCTTCCTTCCCTCCTTTCTCCCCTCCTTCCTCCCTCCCTCCCTTCCCTCCCTCCCCTTCTTCTTCCCCTCCTCCCTCCCTCCCTTTCTTCCTTCCTCCCTTCCTTCCTTCCCTCCCCTCCTTCTTCCCCTCCTTCCTTCCTCCCTCCCTCCCTTCCTCCCTCCCCTCCTCCCTCCCTCCCCTCCTCCCTCCCTTTCCTCCTTCCTCCTCTCCTTCCTCCCTCCCTCCCTTTCCTCCTTCTTCCCCTCCTTCCTTCCCTCCTTTCTCCCCTTCTTCCTCTCTCCCTTCCCTCCCTCCCCTCCTTCTTCCCCTCCTTCCTCCCTTCCTCCCTCCTCCCTCCCTCCCCTCCTCCCTCCCTTTCCTCCTTCCTTCCCTCCTTTCTCCCCTCCTTCCTCCCTCCCTCCCTTCCCTCCCTCCCCTTCTTCTTCCCCTCCTCCCTCCCTCCCTTTCTTCCTTCCTCCCTTCCTTCCTTCCCTCCCTCCCCTCCTTCTTCCCCTCCTTCCTCCCTTTCTTCCTTCCTCCCTCCCTCCCTTCCTCCCTCCCTGCCTTTCTTCCTCCCTCCCTCCCTTCCTCCCCTCCTCCCTTCCTTCCTCCCCTCCCCTCCTCCCTCCCTCCCCTCCTCCCTCCCTCCCTCCCCCCCCCCCCCCCCCCCCGCGCACTGGGTCACAGGAGGAGCTGGGGGGGGGGGTTCTCTCCGGCCTCGGGGAAACCACCAGGCAGAAGGTCCGCCGGCGCCCTCGGCGCCCGGTCCGGGGGCCGGGCCGACGGCCAGGGCCGACGTGACGGAGGCGGGGCCCGAGCAGCGCCGGCGGCCCGGGAGCAACGGCGGGAACCGGCCTCAGGGAAGGCGCTGCCAGCCCGGGCCGCCCGGCCGGCGCCGACCGGTGACCTCCCGCGCCCCGACCCCGCACGCTCCACGCCAGGGCCTGCGCGGGGCCGGCCCCGCCCCGCCCCTCTGCCCCGCCCCGCCCGGCTCTGGCACCGCCCCTCGGCCCCGCCCGGCTCTGGCACCGCCCCTCTGCCCCGCCCCGCGGCCCCGCCCCGCTCTGGCCCCGCCCCGCGGCCTCACCCCGCTCTGGCCCCGCCCCGGCCCCGCTCCGGCCCCGCCCCGCTCCGGCCCCGCCCCGCTCCGGCCCCGCCCCGAGGCCCCGCCCGGCTCTGGCCCCGCCCCGCGCTGGCCCCGCCCCGAGGCCCCGCTCCGCTCCTGCCCCTCGGCCCCGGCCCCGGCCCCGGCCCGGCCCCGCTCCGCTCCAGCCCCTCGGCCCCGGCCCCGGCCCCGGCCCCGCCCCGGCCCCGCTCCGCTCCAGCCCCTCGGCCCCGGCCCCGCCCCGAGGCCCCGCTCCGCTCCAGCCCCTCGGCCCCGGCCCCGCTCCGCTCCAGCCCCTCGGCCCCGGCCCCGCTCCGCTCCAGCCCCTCGGCCCCGGCCCCGCCCGGCCCCGCTCCGCTCCAGCCCCTCGGCCCCGGCCCCGGCCCCGGCCCCGGCCCCGCCCCGGCCCCGCTCCGCTCCAGCCCCTCGGCCCCGGCCCCGCCCGGCCCCGGCCCCGCGGCCTCCGACCCGGCCCCGCGGCCTCCACCCCGCGGCCCGGCGCGGCGCCCGCCTTACTCACCTGGTGCGCGAAGCCCCGCAGGTGAGCCATGTCCGCGCCGCCGCCGCGGCCCGCCGTGCGCCCGCCGCCCGGACGCCCGCACGGCCTCGCTCAGGCCCCTGCGAGAGAAGGGAGCCGCGGGTCGGGGTCGGCCCGGAGACCCCGCGCCGAGCCCGTCCCTGCCCGCCGGGCCGTCCTCTAGCGGCGCCCACCTCCGGGGGGCTCCATTCCGGCCTTCCGGCCCGCTCCGCCGCACCGCCCGCAGCCCCAGTCTCCAGGAACGCCCAGGCCTTCCCTCGGCGAAACAGCGGCGGCCGCGACCCACCAGGGCGTCGTGGCGGGCGCGAGGCTTTCTGGGACCGCGAGTTCTGTAACCCACGCGGTGCCTAGGACCTACGGGCGCTGAACTACAATTCCCAGCAGGCCGAGCGGCGGCGAAGGGGCCGCGAGACGCAACAGCCTCTACGGACGCTGACTACAAGTCCCGGCAGGCCTCGGAGGGCGCTGGGAGAACGCAAGCGCAGAACAGACTCCCTGGAAGCCGACTACAAATCCCGGCAGCTTGCGGGGGGCGGGAGGGCGCAGGCGCACCACGCGGCTGCTCGGGGCAGGGACTCCCATTGGGTGGCGCTCTGGGACGCTGAAAGCTGAGCAGCGGCCTAGAAGCTCCTAGAAGCCTGCCTGGCCCTCCCGTCGGGGGTCCTCCCGTTCGTGCCCGCGCACGAGGCCCGTGGGGGCCTCGCAACCAGCGGGAGCCGCCGTCCGGTCCGTGCGGGCCTGTCCCTCGGTCCGTGCCCGCGGCACCTCCGGCCCTGGTGCTCAGTGTCCTTGCACTTCCAGAAGCACCTAGAACTGAGCCCTTGCCGCCCTGCCCTCGACGTAGCAACACTCTCCTCCGTGGCGCTGAGCAGGCCTCTGCTTCGCAGGATCTCCACTCCCTGCTTCCGCCTTCAGAACTGGATCCTGAGGACGGGGACCTCGAGGGGGTCGGAGGCCTCCTGATGGGGCTCCCGTGGGCCGTGGGCCGTGGGCAGCTGAGCTCCTGTGTGCCGTGGGCCGTGGGCAGCTGAGCTCCCGTGGGCCGTGGGCAGCTGAGCTCCCGTGGGCCGTGGGCAGCTGAGCTCCCGTGGGCCGTGGGCAGTGGTCAGCTGAGCTCCCGTGGGCCGTGGGCAGCTGAGCTCCCGTGGGCCGTGGGCCGTGGTCGGCTGAGCTCCTGTGTGCCGTGGTCGGCTGAGCTCCCGTGGGCAGTGGGCCGTGGGCGGCTGAGCTCCCGTGGGCAGTGGGCAGTGGTCAGCTGAGCTCCCGTGGGCAGTGGGCAGTGGTCAGCTGAGCTCCCGTGGGCAGTGGGCAGTGGTCAGCTGAGCTCCCGTGGGCCGTGGTCAGCTGAGCTCCCGTGGGCCGTGGTCGGCTGAGCTCCCGTGGGCCGTGGGCGGCTGAGCTCCCGTGGGCAGTGGGCAGTGGTCAGCTGAGCTCCCGTGGGCCATGGGCAGGTGGTCAGCTGAGCTCCCGTGGGCAGTGGGCAGTGGTCGGCTGAGCTGTGGGCAGTGGTTTCCAGTGGTCAGCTGTGTGTGGCTCATTTGGGTTCAGGGTCCAGGGCCATGACAATAACATGGCAGGGCCAGGACGGAACTCAACTCCCTAAAAGCCCCTCTGGCACTGCTGAAGAGGCCTCGGTTGGCCCTGTGGACAAAGGGAGCTAAACAGTGGATACCGTGGGACCTCCAGCACCCAGGCACATCAGGCCAGGGGGCCTCCCTGTCACTGAATACGTGAGATAAAGCCCAGAGAGGGTGAGATCTACCAGGGACAGCACAGCACAGACTCCACCAGGGTTAGAGTCCACCCTGGTCTAAGTAAGTGGGCACTGGTGATTATTCCTCTTTCCTAACTGAAGACCTGCTACATTGCCAAAAGGGGCCAAGGAAGAGGATCTAAACTCTAACTCTGAAGAAGTAAGCTCCCAGAAGGTGAGAAAACGCCACAAGTGTCCAGTGGCAAAGCTTGATGCCTCCGGCCCATGCCAGGAAGGTGGGGGGTGGCAGGTTTGTGCCTGAATCCGTGGGCCCGCAGGCCTCTGCCCCCTCCATTCCCCAGCACAGGAGCCCACACACCATGACCTCCCGGCACAAAGATGGGGTGAGGTATGGACTCCAGAGACCCTGACTGTCCTAGAAAAAGTGCCCCGCAGGGTGGCTTTCAGGCTGCTTACCACATCCCGTACCCTTCCCCAAGCAAAGCGCAGTTTTGACGTGTCTCACCGTTTTTTAATCTCTTAATTCTTTTTTCCTTCTCTTTCTTTTCTTCCTTCTCTCTTTCTGTCTGTCTGTCTGTCTTGCGTCCACCTCCAAGGGCTGGGGGCACAGGCATGCACCACTATGCCCAGCCTGACATCTTCATATCTACTTCCTGTCACCTCTTTACACAGACGGCTCAGGATCGCTGTGTCTGGGGTTTTCCTGCGAATGACTTGTGTTTGAAGATGGGGTCCTGACGGCAGCGCTATTGACCGATGGCTGATTCCCCAGGGCTGACCTGAGCCGTGGACCAATTCACACTGTGTTGTTGCTGAGGACGGCGGGAAGACAGGCCTCGGTGGAGGAAGTAGATCGCTGGGGTGTGCCTGGCAAGGCACACTGTGCTTCAGGAACCTTCTCCTGTTTCCTGGCTGCCATGAGGGGAACCTCTCAGCTCCACCACACGCTCCACCCCCCGGTCAGCTCCACCCCCGGCCAGCTCCACCCCCGGCCAGCTCCACCCCCCGTCTGCTCTGCCCCCGGTCAGCTCCACCCCCGGCCAGCTCCGCCCCTGGTCAGCTCCATCCCCGGTCAGCTCCACCCCCGGTCAGCTCCACCCCCTGTCTGCTCTGCCCCTGGTCAGCTCCACCCCCGGCCAGCTCCACCCCCCGTCTGCTCTGCCCCCGGTCAGCTCCACCCCCGGTCAGCTCCACCCCCCGTCTGCTCTGCCCCTGGTCAGCTCCACCCCCGGCCAGCTCCACCCCTGGTCAGCTCCTCCCCCAGTCAGCTCCTCCCCTGGTCAGCTCCTCCCCCAGTCAGCTCCACCCCTGGTCAGCTCCACCACCCCCCCCCCGTCTGCTCTGCCCCTGGTCAGCTCCTCCCCTGGTCAGCTCCACCCCCAGTCAGCTCCTCCCCTGGTCAGCTCCACCCCCGGTCAGCTCCTCCCCCGGTCAGCTCCACCCCTGGTCAGCTCCTCCCCCGGCCAGCTCCACCCCCGGTCAGCTCCACCCCCGGTCAGCTCCTCCCCCGGTCAGCTCCACCCCCCGGTCAGCTCCACCCCCTGGTCAGCTCCTTCTCTGGTCAGCTCCACCCCCCCCCCCCCGTCTGCTCTGCCCCTGGTCAGCTCCACCCCCAGTCAGCTCCTCCCCCAGTCAGCTCCACCCCCGGCCAGCTCCACCCCCGGCCAGCTCCACCCCCCGTCTGCTCTGCCCCCGGTCAGCTCCATCCCCGGCCAGCTCCACCCCCGGCCAGCTCCACCCCCGGCCAGCTCCACCCCCCGTCTGCTCTGCCCCCGGTCAGCTCCACCCCCGGTCAGCTCCACCCCCGGCCAGCTCCACCCCCCGTCAGCTCCACCCCTGGCCAGCTCCGCCCCTGGTCAGCTCCACCCCCCGGTCAGCTCCACCCCCTGGTCAGCTCCACCCCCGGTCAGCTCCTCCCCCGGTCAGCTCCACCCCCCGTCTGCTCTGCCCCTGGTCAGCTCCACCCCCAGTCAGCTCCTCCCCTGGTCAGCTCCTCCCCCAGTCAGCTCCTTCTCTGGTCAGCTCCACCCCCCGTCTGCTCCTCCCCCAGTCAGCTCCACCCCCGGTCAGCTCATCCCCCAGTCAGCTCCACCCCCCGGTCAGCTCCACCACCACCACCACCCCCCCCACCCCCCCCCACCCCCCCCCCCCCCTCAGCTCCCCCACAGGGTCCACCCCAGGGCAGCCTTGCCCCAGCCTCTCAGCAGAGGGCCAGGACGGGGAAGTGTACTGGAGAAAGGGAGAGGGTAATGTAGGGAGAAATCAGAAAGGGAGGAGAAATGTCTTCCTGCTCCCAGGCAGGAGAGAGACGTGAAGAGGTCTCCGATGGTGGTCACGCTCTAGTCCCAGCTAGGACTCCAGGCCTGAGCTGCCGCTGCCCAGTTCCCCACCGCTCCCCTAGTATTTGTTGAATTTCATCATATTACCTAACAACCTCTAATCCTTTGCTGTGTTTCCAGACATTGAGACAAGTGTTAGGTTGAATTTATTGTCTAAAACATGGCTGAAATGGGTTTTCTTTATTATCTACAAACATGAAGACAAATGATTTTGTTTACCCAAATCAGGGGAAATAGGTGTGAATTTCCTGTGTGTCTTGTAACTTAACAGGAAAGTTTTTGTTTTGTTTTGTTTTGTTTTTGGGTCCGGTCGTAGGGCCTGAACTCTGGGCCTGGGTGCTGTCCCTCAGCTCTTCAGCTCAAGGCTAGCGCTCTACCACTTGAGCCACAGCGCCACTTCCGGCTTTTTTCTTTTTGCTTATGTGGTGCTGAGGAATCGAACCCAGGGCCTCAGGCATGCAAGGCAAGCGCTCTACCACTGAGCCATCTTCCCAGCCCCAACAGGAAAGTTTTTTGTTCTGATTTTTTTCAGTTTTATTTCCTGGTTCTATTTTAATTCCCAAATCTGGTCTGATAACACACAAACACAAACATACATGATTTATATGTATTTATAATTTTTAATCTCTGTTGCTTTATCTCTTTGTCTCAAAATCTCAGAAATCAGAAACAAAAAAGATCTTTCCTCTAAGTTGCTTGTGAGTTTCCTCACAGTGATAGGAGACTAACAGAACTAACCAGAATGAGAATGATGATCTAGGAAGAAACAGGAAATACAGAGGATGGAGAAATGAAGAATGTCCCATACTGTTTTAGAATGCCCAGAGGGAGATGAAAATACCACACTCCAGAAACAACACCAGAATATTTCAGGAAAACATCCAATTAAAAACTCCCAGGGGGCTGGGAATGTGGCTCAGTGGTAGAGTGCTTGCCTAGCATGCGTGAAGTCCTGGGTTTGATTCCTCAGTACCACATACACAGAAAAGGCCGGAAGTGGCACTGTGGCTCAAGTGGTACAGTGCTAGCCTAGAGCAAAAGAAACTTCAGGGACAGTGCCCAGGGCCTGAGTTCAAGCCTCAGGACTGGCAAAAAAAAAATTTAAAAATGATTTTAAAAAACTCTAAATCCGGGGCTGGGAAGGTGGCTCAGTTGGTAGAGTGCTTGCCTTGCAAGCATGAGGCCCTGGGTTTGATTCCTCAGCACCACATAAGCAGAAAAAGCTGGAAGTAGGGCTGTGGCTCAAGTGGTAGAGCGCTAGCCTTGAGCTGAAGAGCTGAGGAACAGTGCCCAGGCCCAGAGTTCAGGCCCCATGACTGACAAAAAAAAAAAAAAACCTAAATCCAAAATGTTAGGAGATACGACAAAACTAACAGGACTTAAGAAACAAAGAACTCCCCCACTCATCTGGTCGAACCACTACTAAATATCCCCATGCTGCTGATCACATGTATGGTGTATATGTGTACACCATTACATGTTATAGACTGTGATAGAGAATTTGCTCCAGGAAAGTTAGAATGAACTTGTGACTTTATTCCACAATACTGTGAAATTCGGGAAATTATGTAATCACTTAATCACAATTTAAAAAAATAAAATAAAATTTAAAAAAACTCCCAGGGATGAAATTACGGTAGGTTAAAATTACAGGCTAGGACTGGGAATATGTGTCAGCGGTAGAGTGCTTGCTTAACATGTATGAAGCCCTGGGTTGGATATCTCAGCACCACATACACAGAAAAGGCTGGAGGTGGCACTGTGGCTCAAGTGCTAGAGCACTAGCCTTGAGCAAGAGATGCTCAGGGACAGTGTCCAGGCCCTGAGTTTAAGCCCCAAGACTGGCCAAAAAAGAAGAGTGCTTTGGGTTTGAAGTTTTTGAGACAGGGTTTGTTTTTTTGTTTTTTGTTTTTTGTTGGTCGTGGGGCTTGAACTCTGGGCCTGGGCGCTGTCCCTCAGCTCTTCAGCTCAAGGCCAGCGCTCTACCACTGGAGCCACAGCGCCACTTCCAGTTTTCTTGTGGTTTATTGGAGATAGGAGTCTCACGGTCTTTGCTGCCCGGGCTGGCTTTGAACCGCGATCCTCAGATCTCAGCCTTCCGAGTAGCTAGGATGACAGGCGTGAGCCACCCGCGCCCGGCTTGGCAGATTTTTCTGCCCCAATGGCTTTGAACTGCCAGATCTCAGCCTCCTGAGCAGCTAAGAGTTATAGGCTTGCATCTTGTTATGTTTTTCTGATTTCGCAATGTCCTTCAGTGCTCGTTTTTTTTTTTTTTTTGCTATAATTCAGAAAACCACGTTGTGTTTGGTCCTGGCCTTGACTGAAATCTCAGAACAATGCTGTTTCCAAATTATGCATTTGTGCACAAAGAAGGCCTCCAGATCTCCGGAGGAAGGGAGGTCTGTCTGCAGGGGATGGCAGGCTGCGGGCCGCGGGGCGCCTGGACACTGGCCCCGGGCCGGTCAGGCTGCAGGCTGGCCCTGGCCCTGGGATGGCCTCGGGGGCCTAGGGTCAGCCCGGGAGGACGGGCGCCCCTGGGCACGGGAAGGTCCCCGCCCTGGCGCCCTGGCGCCGCTGCAGGCCATTCCTCCTGCAGGTTTGATTCGGAAGCTCAGGAAGGAGAGGCCTGGCCGGGCGGCCTTGCAGGGCCCAGACCCTCAGTGAGGGGCGGGTCCGGGCCAGAGCGGTGGGCGGGGCTTCTCAGGACATCAAGGGCGGGGCTATGGTCCGTGGGCGGGGCCTCCTCAGGGCGGGGCCTCTCAGGACACCAAGGGCGGGGCTATGGCCCGTGGGCGGGGCCACCTCAGGGCGGGGCCTCTCAGGACAACATCAAGGGTGGGGCTATGGTCCGTGGGCGGGGCCACCTCAGGGCGGGGCCTCTCAGGACATCAAGGGTGGGGCTATGGTCCGTGGGCGGGGCTATGGTCCGTGGGCGGGGCCTCTTCAGAGTGCACTGGTGGGGCGGGGCTGGGTCCAGCATAGGCCGGCTCTCTGCACTGACCTCCGTGCTGGGCCTGGCCCCCCCTCCCCCCTCCCACGCACCGGCCCCTGTCCCTCTCCCCCACCCTCCCGCTCCCTGCACAGGGCCCACACCGGGCCCGCACCAGGCCGTGGCCCCCGGTCCCCCGCAGGGCTTGGGTCAGCGGTGGATGCAGGGCACGGGTCAGGTCAGAAGTGGACACAGGGTGCAGGTCAGGTCAGCAATGGGTGCAGGGCGCGGGTCAGCGGTGGACATGGCGCGGGTCAGCAGTGGACATGGGTCAGCGGTGAACACAGGGTGTGTGTCAGCAGCAGACACTGGTCAGCAGTGGATATGGCAGGGGTCATCAGTAGACACAGGGCGTGGGTCAGCAGTGGACACGGCATGGGTCAGCAGTGGACACAGGTCAGCGGTGAACACAGGACATGGGTCAGCAGTGGACACGGGTCAGTAGTGGACACAGGGCGCTGGTTAACAGTGGACACGGGGCACGGGTTAGCAGTGGACACGGGTCAGTGGTGAACACAGGCCGCTCATCAGCAGTGGACGCAGGGCGCGGGTCAGCGGTGGACACGGGTCAGCAGTAGACGCGGGGCGTGGGTCAGCAGTGGACACGGGGCGCGGGTCAGCGGTGGACGCGGGTCATAGTGGACACAGGGCGCGGGTCAGCGGTGGACGCGGGTCAGCAGTGGACACGGGGCGCGGGTCAGCGGTGGACGCGGGTCAGCAGTGGACGCGGGGCACGGGTCAGCAGTGGACGCGGGGCACGGGTCCAGTGGTGGATGCGGGGCGCGGGTCAGTGGTGAACACGGGTCAGTGGTGAACACGGGTCAGTGGTGGATGCGGGGCACAGGTCAGCGGTGGACACGGGTCAGCAGTGGACACAGGGCGCAGGTCAGCAGTGGACACGGGGTGCGGGTCAGCGGTGGACGTGGGTCAGCAGTGGACACGGGGTGCGGGTCAGCGGTGGATGCGGGTCAGCAGTGGACACAGGGTGCGGGTCAGCGGTGGACACGGGTCAGCAGTGGACACAGGGCGCAGGTCAGCAGTGGACACGGGGTGCGGGTCAGCGGTGGACGCAGGTCAGCAGTGGACACAGGGTGCGGGTCAGCGGTGGACGCAGGCCAGCAGTGGACACAGGGCGCAGGTCAGCAGTGGACACGGGGTGCGGGTCAGCGGTGGACGCAGGTCAGCAGTGGACACAGGGTGCGGGTCAGCAGTGTACGTGGGGCAGCGGTGGACACGGGGTGTGAGTCAGCGGTGGACGCACTGGTCCAGCCTGCGTGGGTCCCGGGCTTGACTCCCCCTCACAGAACACAGACCAATGTAACGCCCTGGCCAAGAGCCCAGGCTACAAAATAAGGGGAAACACGCACAAAACCACGCTCACAACTCCTCCAGCCCCGCTCCTGCCTCCCTCCCCCCTCCGGTGAGGGCACATTAAGTAGGTAGCTCTCACTAGGTAGCGGAAGAGGAAAACACCGGCTACCCACCCACCTACCCACCCCCCAACAGCTACCCACCCACGTACCCACCCACCTGCTCAGTGGAGAGGCATGGCTGAAGGAAAGGGGGAGGGAAGGGGACCCACCTCTGGGCCAGGACTGATCCAGACCAGGGACAGGAAGGGGTGTGGCCACACGATCTGGATGTGACCTCAGGGTCTGGGACCCTCCTAAGGTCAGATGGGAGGCCTGTGACCACAGCTGGCCCAGGATGTGACCTAGCAGGAGGGGAAGGTGACTGCTTCCAGGTCTGCCAGTTACCTAGGTAACAGATACTGGGCGGAGACTTAGCCAGGAGGGAGGGAGGGGTCCCTGTCCAGACCTTCTAAGAAGTATGTCCAACTCTGTTTGCTTGTGAACCAGACTGGGAGCTGTTTATGTGCTCAGCTTGTTTCACTCTTCACTTCTAGGGAAAATTTCACACATGTACATGCGTGCCTAACTATACCATGTGTGCTTGATGTATGTGTGTGTTTATTTGTAAGTGGTGCATGCTGTGGTTTGTGTTAGGTTTTTAAAAAGAGGTAGCCGAGTAAGAACTGCACCACGCACGTGGTATTTAGGTAAGGGGTAGGTTTATTCAGTAGACCTGCTGGGACCAGGCAAGGTTGGCACTCCACGTGGCTGGGAAAGGCCTGGGAATGAGAGAGAGCTGGGAAGAGAGGAAAGAGAGAGAAAAGAGCGGAGAGAGGGGTAAGAACAGTAGCACTCACGTGGTATTCAGGTAAGGGGTAGACCTGCTGGGACCAGGCAAGGTTGGCACTCCACGTGGCTAGGAAAGAGAGAGAGCAAGAGAGCAAGAAAAGAGCAGCAAGAGCTAGAAACGAACAGAGAGGAAAAAAAGGGAGAGTCTGGGCCTGGGCTAGCCCTTATGTAGGGTATGGGTGGGGAAAGGTGTGGCCACATCAAATTCAGATGTGACCTCAGCGGATGCAGATGTGACCTCTTCCAGGTGTCCCAGTTGCCTAGGTAACGCAGGTTCTGGGTGGAGACTTTGCTGCGAGGAGGGTGGAGTCTGCTCGCCATCCAGGAGTGGACCTTACAGTTTGTGGTCTGTGTGGTTGGAGTATGTGGTATGATGTGTATGGTATATATGGTATGTGTGGTGTGTGGTGTGTGGTGTGTGAGAAAGCCAGAGCTAACATATGCTAAACAAGCATTCTACCCTTGAGCCACACCTGTGTGTGTGTGTGTGTGTGTGTGTGTGAGTGTAAAACTCCTGGTGGACAGCTGTAAGACCTGAGCCTCTCTCATTTAGGTCTGTTTTTCCTTGACAGTTTTCTCCAGGACCACAATGGAGACCCCTTTCTTTTCTTTCTTTTTTTTTGGGGGGGGGGTCCAGTTGTGGGGCCTAAACTCTGGGCCTGGGCGCTGTCCCTCAGCTCTTCAGCTCAAAGCTAGACCGCTATCACATGAGCCACAGTGCCACTTCCGGCTTTTTTTTTTTTTTGCTTATGTGGTGCTAAGGAATCGAACCCAGGGCCTCATGCATGCAAGGCAAGCGCTCTACCACTGAGCCACCTTCCCAGCCCTGGAGATCCCTCTCTGAACTCAATCTTCACCTCAGTGATCTTCTTCCAGCCATCTGCTACTCAGTACAGTGACAGTGCTACTTTATTTTTAACTCGTGCTCTGTGTGTGCGTGTGTGTGTGTGTGTGTGTGTGTGTGTGCACGTGCATGCACGTGGGCACATATGAGTGTGCAGGTGTGCCCAAGCACCTGTCCCGGGGCTTGAACTCAGGACCTAGGCACTGACCCTGAGTTTTTTGTTCAAGTCTAGCGTTCTACCACTTGAACCACAGCACCACTTCTGGTTTTCTTAGGTTAATTGGAGATAAGAGTCTCATTGACATTCCTGCCTGGGCTAACTTTGAACTGTGGTCCTCAGATCTCAGTCTCCTGAGTAGCTGGGATTACAGCCATGAGCCACGGGTGCCTGGCTTTTCTCATACTTCTTCTTTGTCTTTTATTTTTTGCCAGGCCTGAGGCCTGGGCGCTGTCCCTGATCTGCTTTTGCTCAAGGCTAGCACTCCACCACTTGAGCCACAGCGCCACTTATGGCTCTTTCTGTGTATGTGGTCCTGAGGAATGGAACCCAGGGCTTCTTCCTGCAGATTAGGCCAGCACTCGACCACCGAGCCACCCTCCCAGCTCCTTTTCTCATACTTTGGATGTCCAGACTCCACACGGACACCCTCTCCCTGTTCTCTGGTCTTTCTTGGGTCTATACCTGTGGCAGGACCTTCTGGTCGCTCTTCCAGTGGCATTTCCCAACAGTGGGAGCAGGAATCATTTCTTCCTTCAGTTGGCCTGGTTTTCCTGCCCATCTTGGCATTTCTGCAAAGCTCAGTGTGCTGTGCTGAAAAACACAATCCGGTCATGTTCCCAACCCCCGGAAGAGGAGGGGATCTGTGGAGGGGATGAGGTCCTAGGGGATTGGTCTTAGTGTCAGCACAAAAGTCCCTACAATGGGGAGACAGTAGGGCCAGGGTCTGAGCAGAGACGCTGGGCAGGGACACGGGCAGACACTGCGTTGCTGGTTTTGCAGCCAGAGGAGAGCCACAGCAAGCAGGTGGTTTCTAAAAGCTTGGAAAGCCAGGAATGGTTTCAGAGAAGTTTGTTGACATCTTGCTCCTGATTTCCAGCCCCTAAACTGTGAGATAATAAAGTTGTTTTGACTTGAGCCTGTGGTGGTCATTCGTTGGAGAGGCGTGGTCGTTCTGACAGTATGCTCCTCTCAGTACCGGCTGCGGTAGGAGCACTTTGCCCTTCCTGGGGGAGGGAGCCTCTGGGAGCCTCTGAGAGCCCCCCCCCGCCCCCGAGCCCATCTATGTGTGAGCATAATGTGCCAGGATTAAAGCCAGACACAGCAAATGCTAGACCAGCCACATCCCAGCCTCGCAGGCTCACCTGAACTGCTAGAGACCTGAGGAGTGTGGTTCCAACCAGCCCAGGCAGGGAAGTCCATGAGACTCTCACTGCCCATGAATCACTAGAAGGCCAAAGTGGAGCTGTGGCTTGGGTGGTAGAGCCCTTAGTGGCAGCAGCATGAGATGACACACACAGACAAGAAAAGAGGAGAGAATTTTCATACATCATGGTTAAATGTCAGAACTCGAAGTATAAGACAAAACAAAAACAAAAAGCCAGGACGATCTTGTGGAGGTTAACCGTGCCCTCCAAAGGCAAGGACACGTCTCCATCCCCGGCACCTGGAGTTTTGGCCAAATATGGAAATTACTTTTGTAGATGTGACCAAGCTAAAATGTGGTCATCCTGGGCCGGGTAGATGTGAAGCCAGTGACTGGTGTCCTTATAAGGAGCAAGCCCGGACGCTGCGGAGCAGGCCGAGGGAAGAGGAGGGCTCTGCGTCCGGAGGGGCAGGGTGGCAGGTACGAGAGGGAGGAGCCCACGGCGAAGGCAGCAGTGGCACGGCCACAGCCAGCCATGGCGGCCGAGGCAGCTGGAGTGAGGAGGCCAGATGTCCTCCTCGTGCTCTGTGATGCTTCAGACGGTCAGAGAATACATGTCTGTTGGTGTTAATCTGCTAGGATTCTAATCGAGGAGGGACAGATGGAAGGGAGGTTATGAGGGGAAAAAGGAACAAAAATCAGTCTGATATAAAGACATACAGTAGGGTATAGACAATAGACTGGAGGTGCCACCAATCAGCCAGCTGGGTTCCTTGTGCCAAACTCAAAAAGAAACTGAGTAGCTCTTCCACTATTGCTGTTCACACAGGGAGACCTGGGAACACAATACCTGGTAGGCAGAGAGTGGACCATACAATGTGGACACAGACAGTTTATTAAAACATCACACACTTATCACATGCTTATACACAGTATAGGGGCATGGAAAGTAAGTCTGTAGTCACCGGGCAATCACAGGACAATCATAGGACAGAAGTTTAACCTTAAACAATTTTCAGGGAATGCAGACAATAAAAGTGAACAACCTTTAATAAGTGAGCAGGAAGGGTTGTCAAAGATGGAGCAGTTCCCTGTGGCCAAGATAATAAAGAGAAAGCAAGGGGCAGGTGGGGTCCATTAAGAAACACGAAAGGAATCTTGAGGCGTTGTTCTCCGGAATTATTTGGAGGAGCACGAAGGACACTCTCCCTGTGTCCTCCACCAAGGTCATGGCCAGGCATCCGGACCTTCGTCCAGCCCGGTTCCAGCCTGGAGGCTGCAGCCCGGTCCCTGACCTTGGCCAGGATTGTGGAGGAGCATACATAAACCACATGAATCCTTAGGCAGGGTCACGTGGGTCTGTGTCGCCCACATTCCACTACCGGCCGTCCCCAGCCTTTCCATGCTCAGAGTCTTGGGGCTGGGCCCTGAAATCCACAGGACTACAGGTGGGGCTGTGCCCTGAGAGCCACAGGAACACAGCTCTGAGCCCTGAGCGGTAAGGGAAGGCCTGTTGTTCCTGGCGGTCAGATTGGAGGCTTATTGCTCTGTACTTTACCACCCATGGCCTCTCACCCAGCAACCACTTTAGCCCATCCCCAAGCAGTGAGCCACAGCTCAGCCACACCAGCCCCCACCCGAACAGGAAGCAGGTGTAGGGCCCTGTCGCGGTGACTGCCGCCACTGTCACCACCCCTGTTCAGATGCCACCCCTCCGTCCCCTCCCAGTCCACCCTGGTAAGCACCAAGAGCCGAAGGAGGCGTCTAGACCAAGGCTGCCCTAGGTGTTCTGTTCTCTGCAGTTAGCTCCCGCTGTCCTGGTCGAAGGGCGACGCAGTAGAAACCCAGCCCCTGGCATTGCGGGCTTTCTTGGCTGGTGTTTCTTTTGACACAGTAAGTTTTTATAATTTCTTCTACTAGTTTAGATTGATACAACCATACATAGTAAGTGCTTTTCTTTTTCTGGGCTGTCAGCAGCTAAGAACCAGGAAGGTTCACCTGCCCTGAGTGACCCCAAATAACTTGATCCCCAAAATCTCTGATGGGGGTTATGAGGCTGTCATCAGTTTTCCTGCAATTCAAGTGGAAATTAAAGAAGCTCAAATAACAGGATGATGGGCGGTAGGACAACTAGGTGGTCAGTTCTTTTGAAAAGGGCCACCTCAGAGGCCTTCGGCTTCCACTTCAGAGGGGTGTGGCGCCCTGGTGGGCACTGGGATCACAGCGTGGGGTCACACTGGGATCACACCGGGAGCCTCGTCTGCGATGCCAGCGGGGGAGCCAGGGGTGCTTCTGCTGGGAGCCGGCGCAGGGAGCCGCGAATCCCGCTTATATAGCCAGCAGGGGCGGGGCGAAGGTGCCTACGCCAATCACAGCGTGTGCCCATGCAAATGATGACTGTTTGCACCAATCACAAGCTTTCCCCTCTGGCCCTGGTGCGATGGCTGTCTGAAATGTCAGGCTAGAACAGGGCCCTCAGCAGCGAGTAGGTGGCTGCCTTTGGCTTCCTCCGGGTGTCCTGGAGTCTTCCCAGCCGCTGGCTAGTATGCGCAGCCCAGCCTGCTGCTTGGCTGACAGTGCCCTGCTCCAGGCTGCGGGGGCAGGGATGGGGTTGGGGGCGGGGCGGGGCACAGGAGGGTGGGGCAGGGCGGGGGCGGGGCCTGGGGCGGGGCGCCTGGGCGGGCGGGGTGGGGCGGGGCAGGGGCGGGGCCTAGGGTGGGGCGGTGCAGGGGCGGGGCCTAGGGTGGGGCGGGGCCTGGGCGGGGCCGATGGCAGGGCACGGGCGGGGCCTGGGGCGGGGCGGGGCCTAGGGTGGGGCGGGGCAGGGGCGGGGCCTAGGGTGGGGCGGGGCCTGGGCGGGGCCGATGGCAGGGCACGGGCGGGGCCTGGGGCGGGGCGCCTGGGCGGGCGGGTGGGGCGGGGCCGGAGCCTGGGGCGGGGCGGGGGCATGGTCTGGGCGGGGCCTGGGGCGGGGCAGGGCCTGGACGGGCGGGGGGGTGAAGCCGGGCAGGGCCTGGGGCGGGGCGGGGGCATGGACTGGGCGGGCCCTGAGGCGAGGCGGGGGATCTGGCGGGGGCAGGGCCTGGGCAGGCAGGGTGGGGCGGGGATTGGCCGGGCCTGGGGCGGGGGCACGGGGGGGGGGGAGGGCCGGGCGGCCCGGGTGGGGCACCTGCAGGCTCTAACCTCCTTCAGGGAGCCAATACCCTAGCTTATTTACAGGGAGGACAGCCACCCTGCCCAGCGCTGTCCATCAGGAGGACAGCCACCCTGCCCAGCGCTGTCCATCATGACAGCCACCCTGCCCAGCGCTGTCCATCATGACAGCCACCCTGCCCAGCGCTGTCCATCATGACAGCCACCCTGCCCAGCGCTGTCCATCAGGAGGACAGCCACCCTGCCCAGCGCTGGCCATCAGGAGGACAGCCACCCTGCCCAGAGCTGTCCATCAGGAGGACAGCCACCCTGCCCAGCGCTGTCCATCAGGACAGCCACCCTGCCCAGCGCTGTCCATCAGGAGGACAGCCACCCTGCCCAGCGCTGTCCATCAGGAGGACAGCCACCCTGCCCAGCGCTGTCCATCATGACAGCCACCCTGCCCAGCGCTGTCCATCATGACAGCCACCCTGCCCAGCGCTGTCCATCGGGAGGACAGCCACCCTGCCCAGCGCTGGCCATCAGGAGGACAGCCACCCTGCCCAGAGCTGTCCATCAGGAGGACAGCCACCCTGCCCAGCGCTGTCCATCAGGACAGCCACCCTGCCCAGTGCTGTCCATCAGGAGGACAGCCACCCTGCCCAGCGCTGGCCATCAGGAGGACAGCCACCCTGCCCAGTGCTGTCCATCAGGAGGACAGCCACCCGGTCAGCGCTGGCCATCAGGAGGACAGCCACCCTGCCCAGCGCTGTCCATCAGGAGGACAGCCACCCTGCCCAGCGCTGGCCATCAGGAGGACAGCCACCCTGCCCAGTGCTGTCCATCAGGAGGACAGCCACCCTGCCCAGCGCTGGCCATCAGGAGGACAGCCACCCTGCCCAGCGCTGGCCATCAGGACAGCCACCCTGCCCAGCGCTGTCCATCAGGAGGACAGCCACCCTGCCCAGCGCTGTCCATCAGGAGGACAGCCACCCGGTCAGCACTAGTCACTATGGACTAGTGAGGAAGAGTGCTCTCTAAACCATGCAACTGACCACTGTGGCTCCAAGGCCCTCCTGAGGCCAGCCATGGTGTGGACTGTGGCACCGCCGTGGGAGACCCCTGGCCAGGCCTGCCTCACCTCCCCCGGTCGGAGCAGGAAGCCCTCCGTGGACCCTGGGAGGGAGGTCCAGGGAAGGCCGGGTGGGCTGATGCTGAACGAAGGCTCCCGCTCCCCTCCTGCCCTCTGCCCAGACAGAGCAATGCTCTCTACTCCCCACTCCCTTGTTAGGTGCGCCGGCCCTCCCCTCCAGTCCCCAGGACACCAGATCAATCACCAGGCTCACTCCAGAAGGCGCTGGCAGGCCCTGCAGCCACCAACAGATGGGGTGACGGAGAGAGACAGGTGAGGAGAGGTCTAAGGGCCACGCACACACGTCACCCTCAGAAGGGCCTTGTGTGGTGTGTGACCCCGCAGGGCGGCAAGCAGCCTCCCTGGAGCAGGCGTCTTTGCAGACACTGTTTTTGGTACATGGATAGCTGGAGATCTTTGGTCCTGATGCTCTAAAAATGGACACCGCCGGAGAGATCAGAGAGAGCTCTGTGTATGGCGAGAGAGGCAATTTTCAAAGCATAAGAGCATCTGGATTTAAAAATAAAATTCACCAGAAACATTAAAAGGAAAAAACACAAAGGAACTCTTCCAGAAACTAGAACCAAATGATAAGAGAGGAGGGAGCACAGAGCTGGATCAGAGGGGCAGGGAGCCTGCTGCCGGGGGCCCTGCTCGGCCCCTACATGCACCCCTTGGGAAAGAGGACAGAGCAAGGCCTCCGGGGAGGGCAGCAGGGGCACCGTGAGCTGGGGCCTGTGGTGCCCGGGGTGACAGCAGGCAGGCGGATGGGGGAACGGAACGGCAGCCATCAGCCTTGGGAAAGCCAGGTGCTCACCAGCTCAGCAGGGACTGAAAGCCCACAACAACTGTGGGGTGCCAGGATTTAGGTCCAGCTGTCCTGGGAAAGTGGAAGCGGGGGAGTGAGGTGGGTTGAGAGAGACGGGGAAGTAGAGGGAAGGGGCCTTCAATTCCCACTCTGGATGTGGGCCGTCGGGTGCTTTTGATCTGTGCTGTACATGGGAAATCAGTATGCAGGAAGGGGCCGTGGCCGGGGAGGCTGCAGAGACACCGGCAGCCGAGGGTGTGCACAGCCGCTGGGACACAGAGCGGCCAGCACCACGCGGAGCAAGAGGCACAGCCTGACTCCAACCCACCTTGCAGAGCCATCTCAGGGGCTGCACTGGAGAGGGGGAGGAGCTTCACACGGCGGCTCAGCTCCGTGGGGAGGGCGGATGTTAGGCCCGGACGAGCTGTGAGGAGGAGAGGGACAGGAAGCCTGTAGCTGGAAGGGGCAATCCCTGGACTTCCCCAGATAACATCACACCACTGTTCAGGGTCATGGGCTGAGCACCGGTGTGGTGAGGCGCCACAACCAGGGTACACGGCCCCTGGGGCCTGCAGCAAGGGTGGCACTATTTCACCAACAGCCATGCCGAACTACTGGACTTTTAAAGTCGTGGATGGGGCTGGGAAGGTGGCTCAGTGGTAGAACACTTACCTTGCATGCATGAGGCCCTGGATTCGATGCCTCAGCACCACATAAGCAGAAAAAGCCAGAAATGGCGCTGTGGCTCAAGTGGTAGAGCGCTAGCCTTGAGCTGAAGAGCTGAGAGACAGCGCCCAGGCCCAGAGTTCAGGCCCCATGCCCAACAAAAACAAAAAAATTAAGTCATGGATGTTCATAATTTGGGTTCAGTTGCAGAAAAACACATAAGAGGGTGACTGCACACCCACTGCAGTGGTATGAGAGATGGAGTCGGGCAGAGCCTCGTCCATCACACAAAGACCAGACAGGCCAAGGCTGGGGAGAATAAACGAAAGCAACACAACCCACCCATGTTCTGAGGATTGAACTAGGGCTTCTCTGCTTGCTAGGTGTGTGTTCTATGCCTTGAGCCATGTTCCAGTCTTTCTGTCACCTGGCTGTTTTCGGTTTGTTTTGGTTTTGAGTTGGTATGGGGATTTGAACTCAATGCATGACACTCTTTGCTTTTTCTCACATGGTTAGCATTCTACCCCTTGGACTATGTGTATAGTCCAGGAATTCTTACTGGTTAATTGGAGACAGAGTCAGACTTTTTTCCCCTGGGGCCTCTCTGTGCTCAAGGCTAGTGCTCTACCACTTGAGCCACAGTGCCATTTCTGGTATTTTCTGCTTATATGGTACTGAGGAATCAAACCCATGGCTTCGTGCATGTTAGGAAAGCACTCTATTACTAAGCCACATTCCCAGGCCCCATCTTGTGTTTTAAGACGTCTCACTACATTTTGGGTTGGCCTTGACCAAAATCCTCCTATCTCTGACTCTTCCTAATATTCTTTCTTCCTAACACTCTTGAAAATTGATTCTGAAAACCACATTGACCTCTAACATATACACGTTCCCAAATCCTGTGATGGAAAATGGGAGCAACATAAAAAACAAAACCAAAGGAGGAAAACATGACCAAGTTAGGAAAAGAGTCCAGGGGACAGGCTGTGGTGTGGTGGCGTTCAAAGCGCCTCAGGACACAGTCCATCATAAATGCACAAGCTTTGTACAAGAAAAGAAGCGCTGCCGGGCGCTGGTGGCTCACGCCTGTAATCCTAGCTACTCAGGAGGCTGAGATCTGAGGATCGCGGTTCAAAGCCAGCCCGGGCAGGAGAGACCGTGAGACTCCTATCTCCAATAAAACCACCAGAAAACCAGAAGTGGCGCTGTAGCTCAAGTGGTAGAGCGCTCGCCTTGAGCTGAAGAGCTGAGGGACAGTGCCCAGGCCCAGAGTTCAAGCCCCACGACCGACAAAAAAAAAAAAAAAAAAAAAAGAAAAAAAGAAAAGAAGCGCTTTACCCAGGTCTGCGTAAGGCTGGGATCAGCAAGGTTGCAGTTTGAGCTCAGCCTGGGCCACAAGTTAGATTAAGGTCCATCTTAAATAACAAGCTGGCCGTGGTGCCCAATCGCTGTCCTCCAAGCCATGAAGGACAGCTGGACAGTGGTCCAGCCTGGCTCGGGGGAATGCTCAAGGCCCCAGCCAAAACATAGCTGAAGCAGAAAGGGCTACGTCTGTGTCTCAAGCGGCGGAGCACCTGCCTAGAGAGCTTCAGGCCCTGAATTCAACCGCCACGAAATAAACAAACTAGCAACAACACTTGAGGTAGCAGCCTGGGACGTGTGCAACATCTATACCAAGAGAAAGCTGGATGTGCAGACGCACAGGGAAGGTGAGCGAGGGCAGGGCGCACGACTTTCCCCCCCCCCACAGAGAAGGTGGGCGAGGGCAGGGCGCACGCCTGTCCCCCCCACAGAGAAGGTGGGCGAGGGCAGGGCGCACGACTTTCCCCCCCCCCCACAGAGAAGGTGGGCGAGGGCAGGGCGCACGCCTGTCCCCCCCACAGAGAAGGTGGGCGAGGGCAGGGCGCACGCCTGTCCCCCCCACAGAGAAGGTGGGCGAGGGCAGGGCGCACGACTTTCCCCCCCCCCACAGAGAAGGTGGGCGAGGGCAGGGCGCACGCCTGTCCCCCCCACAGAGAAGGTGGGCGAGGGCAGGGCGCAGCCCCCTCACGGGCAGAGGCAGGCGAGGGGTCCGGTCTGGGCTCCGCGGTGAGATCCTAACACCACACCACCAACAGCAGTCCCGGCTCGGCCGGCTCCATCCCCGCCGTCCAGGCTAGGGCCGAGGCCGCGAGGGGCCTTTGCGAGGGGGCTCGCCTTGGGCGGGCCGTCGGGGGCCGACCCCGGGCCTGGCCGCTGGTCTGGGCCGCGGGTCTCGGGAGGTTCGTCTCCCGGGGACACCGTCCGTTCCGAGGGAGCTGGGGGCGTGCCGCGACGCGTGCCGGACGGACCGACGGACGGCTCCGACGGCGCAGCCGGACTGGACCCCGCGGCCGCGCGGCGGGAGGAGGCGGAGCGAGGCCCCGGCTGGGCCCGGCCGAGGCGCAGCTGGGGCGCAGCTCCAGGCCCGGGCCGTCTGCCGGGGTTTCCCGGGTTAGCCTCTCTCGGCCTTGCCTGCGCTCGGCGTTTCCATCTCTGCCGCGCAGGGCTCAGCCCGCACGCTCTCCGCCAGGGCCTCGGGGCGGCGGGGGGCGGCGGGGGGCGGCGGGGGGCGGCGGGGGGCGGGCCTCGGGGCGGCGGGGGGCGGCGGGGGGCGGGCCTCGGGGCGGCGGGGGGCGGCGGGGGGCGGCGGGGGGCGGCGGGGGGGGGCGGGGGGCGGGCCTCGGGGCGGCGGGGGGCGGCGGGGGGCGGGCCTCGGGGCGGCGGGGGGCGGGCCTCGGGGCGGGGGGCGGCGGGGGGCGGGCCTCGGGGCGGCGGGGGGCGGGCCTCGGGGCGGGGGGCGGCGGGGGGCGGGCCTCGGGGCGGGGGGAGGCGGGGGGCGGGCCTCGGGGCGGCGGGGGGCGGCGGGGGCGGCGGGGGGCGGGCCTCGGGGCGGGGGGCGGCGGGGGGCGGGCCTCGGGGCGGCGGGGGGCGGCGGGGGGCGGGCCTCCGGGCGGCGGGGGGCGGCGGGGGGCGGGCCTCGGGGCGGGGGGCGGCGGGGGGCGGGCCTCGGGGCGGCGGGGGGCGGCGGGGGCGGCGGGGGGCGGGCCTCGGGGCGGGGGGCGGCGGGGGGCGGGCCTCGGGGCGGCGGGGGGCGGCGGGGGGCGGGCCTCGGGGCGGCGGGGGGCGGGCCTCGGGGCAGGGGGCGGGCCTCGGGGCGGGGGGCGGCGGGGGGCGGGCCTCGGGGCGGGGGGCGGCGGGGGGCGGGCCTCGGGGCGGGGGGCGGCGGGGGGCGGCGGGGGGCGGGCCTCTGGTTGGCGGGCAGGGCGGGGGGCAGACGTCTGGGCGGGGGGCAGACGTCTGGGCGGGGGGCGGGCGTCTGGGCGGGCCTCTGGTTGGCGGGCAGGGCGGGGGGCGGGCCTCTGGGCGGGGGGCAGGGCGGGGGGCGGGCCTCTGGTTGGCGGGCAGGGCGGGGGGCGGGCCTCTGGTTGGCGGGCAGGGCGGGGGGCGGGCCTCTGGTTGGCGGGCAGGGTGGGGGGCGGGCCTCTGGGCGGGGGGCAGGGCGGGGGGCGGGCCTCTGGTTGGCGGGCAGGGCGGGGGGCGGGCCTCTGGGCGGGGGGCGGGCCTCTGGTTGGCGGGCAGGGCGGGGGGCGGGCCTCTGGGCGGGGGGCGGGCCTCTGGGCGGGATCGGGCCTCTGGGCGGCGGGGCGGCCTGGCCGCGGCTCCGCCCCGGTCGCCCTTCCCTTAGAAGGCGAAGCGCGGCGTCCCGGCGGCGGCGGCGTCCTGAGCGCGGACCCCCCCCCCGCAGCTGACCCCCGGGCGCGCGGGCCGGGATCCCGCTCCGGGCTTGTGTTTGATTGGGAACGGCGGGGCGGTGCCGCCGCTCCGGGCTTGGGTTTGATTGGGGATGGCGGGGCGGCGCGGGCGCGGCCCCTGAAGCCAGAGACCCGAGCTCCGCCCGGCCCCGGCGCGACATGCGGCGGGAGAGGTGAGCGGGCGGCGCCGCGGGGACGGGGAGGCCGCGGGGACGGGGAGGCCGCGGGGACGAGGCCGCGGGGACGGGGAGGCCGCGGGGACGGGGAGGCCGCGGGGACGGGGAGGCCGCGGGGACGGCGAGGCCGCGGGGACGGGGAGGCCGCGGGGACGGGGAGGCCGCGGGGACGGGGAGGCCGCGGGGACGGGGAGGCCGCGGGGACGGGGAGGCCGCGGGGACCGCCGGGCGGCGAGCGGCGGGGTGGGTGGCGCGCGCTGCCGACCGTGCTGGGTCTGCGGGGCCGGGGGTCTGACGGGTCTGGAGGTCCGGGGGCCTGCGGGGTCTGCGGGATCTGGAGGCCCGGGGGCCTGCGGGGTCTGCGGGGTCTGGAGGTCCGGGGGTCTGTGGGGTCTAGAGGTCCGGGGGTCTGCGGGGTCCGGGGGTCTGCGGGGTTTGGAAGTCCGGGGATCTGCGGGGTCCGGGGGTCTGCGGGGTCCGGGGGTCTGTGGGTCTGCGGGGTTTGGAAGTCCGGGGATCTGCGGGGTCTGTGAGTCTGGGGGTCTTCGGAGTCCGGGGTTTGCGGGGTCTGGGTGTTTGTGGGGTCCGGGGATTTGCGGGGTCCGGGGATTTGCGGGGTCCGGGGGTCTGCGGGGTTCGGGGGTCTGCGGGGGTTCGGGGGTCCGGGGGTCTGCGGCGTCTAGTTTGGAGCAGGCGGGGGATGTCCGCGGAAGCCGGGAGGATTCGACACCGATTTACGAGGCTCGGGCACAGAGCCAGGGTCTGGCGGGGACGGCCGGACCGGGCCACACGGGCGGGGAGGCCGGCGGGGAGGCCGCGCCCGTGACCCCTCTCGCGCCCCGCGCCCCCTTCCCGCGGCCCCGGGCTCCGCCCGCTGAGCGCTCCCACCCGCAGGTGCCGCGCCGCCCGCCCGCGTGCCCGCCATGGAGGTGCTGCGGCGCTCCTCGGTTTTCGCGGCGGAGATCATGGATGCCTTTGACAGATCGCCCACCGACAAGGAGCTGGTGGCCCAGGCCAAGGCGCTGGGCCGGGAGTTCGTGCACGCGCGGCTTCTGCGTGCAGGCCTTGCCTGGAGCGCGCCCGAGCGCGCGGCCCCGGCCCCGGGCGGCCGCCTGGCCGAGGTGTGCGCGGTGCTGCTGCGCCTGGGTGAGTGCCCCCGCCCCGCCCCGCCGAGAGGCCCCGCCCCGCCGAGAGGCCCCGCCCCGCCGAGAGGCCCCGCCCCGCCGAGAGGCCCCGCCCAGGCCCCTACCCATAACCCCCGGGCGGCCCCCGCCCCGCCGAGAGGCCCCGCCCCGCCGAGAGGCCCCGCCCCACCGAGAGGCCACGCCCCGCCGAGAGGCCACGCCCCGCCGAGAGCCACGCCCAGGCCCCTACCCATAACCCCCGGGCGGCTCCCGCCCCGCCCCGCAAGGCCCCGCCCCGCCCCTCGGGCCCCGCCCCACCGAGAGGCCCCGCCCAGGCCCCTACCCATAACCCCCGGGCGGCTCCCGCCCCGCCCCGCAAGGCCCCGCCTGGTGCGGGCCGGCCCAGTGCGGGCCAGTGCGGAGGGTGGAGTGGGGCTCCGCACGCGGCCCGGCCGGCCTGCTGGCTGCCGGGCCTGGGAAGGGCTGCGCTAGCCTCTGGGTGACCCTTGCCCTCGGACCGCAGTCCCATGTTTGTTTTGGAAAACAGGCCTTTCAGCTGCCCTCTCCCCTGAGGGCCTCCCACCCCGAGATTGGGGCATTTTCGGGGTCACAGCTCAGCGCTTCCACTGCCTCAGGGCCCACCTCGCCCGGCCCGACTGGGAAGGAGGTCTGACGGAAGGGCCTGTGCTGGGGTGGCCGCAGGCTGACCCTCTGCTCTGTGTGGCCCCGCATCAGCATGCCATGCTGGTCCCAGACACGGCTGTGTCCGCCCGGCCTGCCCCAGAGCACAAGGGACACCATCCGTGGGACGCATTACCGCCGCCTGAGCGAGGGGGGGGAGGCTAAGGGAGCAGGGCCAGAGGGAGGGCCGCAGGGCCAGGCTCGCTCTGTGAGACCCGGCTGCTCTGGAGGTGATGCTCCTCAGAACCAGGGCTCAGGCAGGGAGAAAGTCCTGCTTGATGGTGGCCTGCTGTCGGGCCCAGCTAGCCTCTCCCCTCAGACCTGCCTGCCTCCCCCCCAGGACACTCTGTCACAGGCTTGGGGAACAGGCACAAACCTTGCACTGGGGCTGGGCAGGCAGGGCCTAGACCACAGCCCTGCCAGACAGCTGAAGGGACCCCAGGAGACAGCTCAGACCTTAGGAGTTCTTGTTCATGTCCACTTGCTGGATTCCGTGTCTTAGGGTAAGTCTCTTCGTAGTGTGGTGCTGTGACCCCTGACCTTCCCCCAGCCCTGCCACAAGCAGGAAGCAGCCCACTTCTGCGCCACGTCGTGCCCCCCAAACCAGCCCCTAGGGGCCCCCAGGGTCTGTGTTTCCTGAGGATTCCCACGGCATCCCCCATCCCTGGGACAGCCCTGCCTCTGCTCTCCTTCTAGGCCTTCGTTAATTAGATGGGGCAGTCAGCTCTAGACATGACTGGAGCCCTTACCAGTGGCCAGTCCAGCATGCAGCACGTCACTGTGTGCTTTGGCTGAGCTGGGGACTCCCAGTCTTTGGCAGTGTGGAGCTCCAGGCACCATCTTTACATTGCTTCGCCCACGCACACAGACACAGACACACAGACACAGACACACACACACACACACCCTGGTGGTGGCGGTGGGTGGTGCTGATGGCCTGGGGCTGTGGATCAGCATCTACAGGTTGTTTGCTGAACCATCACCAGATGATGGTGGGGTCAGCCCGGGGCCTCCCCACTGGAGTGTGGGTCCGGAGGCCTGTGTAGGGGCTCCCTTCCCTGCCCTTTGCCAGGCTGGGCTCTGCCTGAGCAGCTTGGCTGGCTCCCGAGAGTCACCAGCAAGCAGGGCCCACTCCCCCCTGCAGGATTCCTGCCCCGGTGGGGGGGGAACAGGCGGGGGCTTGGGGCAGCGCCACCACAGCCTGGGACTGGGAGTGCCCACAGCACTTGTCTGGTCCTGCCCCCAGGGCCTGTGAAGTAAGTCAGCTGGGAGTGGGCGTGGCTCAGTGGGGGGGCGTGGCTCGGGGGTGGGTTAGGAGTGGCCTGGGGTGACCGTGGGGGGCACAGGTGGGCCCTGAGCCCTGTGTGTCCCCACAGGTGACGAGCTGGAGCAGATCCGGCCCAGTGTGTACCGTAACGTGGCCCGCCAGCTGCACCTCTCCCTGCAGTCGGAGCCCGTGGTGACGGATGCGTTCCTGGCTGTGGCCAGCCACATCTTCTCTGCAGGTAGGATGGGTCCGCTGCCGGGACGCCCGGGGAGGACCAGCATGTGTGGGTGAGGGTGGCCTTGCCGAGAAGACTAAGCCCCATGGGGTCCTGGAGCCGCCCGGACGCACATGCCTGTTGTGAGCTGTGCCGCACTCCTGCAGTGTTGCCTGTGTGAGCCAGGGCCTAGGCACAGGCCCGTGCGGCCCTCGGCCCAGCACCACCCCTCGGCCCAGCACCACCCCTCGGGCCCAGCACCGCCCCTCGGGCCCAGCACCGCCCCTCGGCCCAGCACCGCCCCTCTGGCCCAGCACCACCCCTTGGCCCAGCACCGCCCCTCGGGCCCAGCACCGCCCCTCGGGCCCAGCACCGCCCCTCGGGCCCAGCACCACCCCTCGGCAGCACCGGCCCTCGGGTCCAGCACCACCCCTCGGGTCCAGCACCGGCCCTCAGGTCCAGCACCACCCCTTGGGTCCAGCACCGGCCCTCGGGTCCAGCACCACCCCTCGGGCCCAGCACCGCCCCTCGGGCCCAGCACCACCCCTCGGCAGCACCGGCCCTCGGGTCCAGCACCACCCCTCGGGTCCAGCACCGGCCCTCGGGTCCAGCACCACCCCTCGGGTCCAGCACCGGCCCTCGGGCCCAGCACCGCCCCTCGGGCCCAGCACCGCCCCTCAGGTCCAGCACCGCCCCTCGGGTCCAGCACCGCCCCTCGGGTCCAGCACCGCCCCTCGGGTCCAGCACCGGCCCTCGGGCCCAGCACCGGCCGGGCCGTGGTGCTCCTCAGGGTGTGGGTGACACCAGGGCGGCCTGGCTTCTCACCGTGCGGTGCTGGGGGCAGTGGGGAGCGTCCAGGAGTGCGTTCTGAGCAGCGGGGGGTGGGGGGAGCCCGGTGTGGGAAGGTCTGGGTGAGGGCTCACCCAGCTGTGCACAAGCCCCTGTGGATGTGTTCCAAGGCAGCTGGGAGCTACCTGGACCCTTCTGTGGCCTCCTTGCCCTTCCTCAAGGCCAGTCCTGCCTGTTCTCCTTGTACTCAGGGCCAGGCTCACCAGGTGCTGAGGGGCTCTCCCCCAGCCTGTCCTGTCCCATCCTCAGAGCCCGCTGGACACCTCCTGTCCACTGTCTTGTCCTCAGAGCCCGCTGGACACCTCCTGTCCACTGTCCTGTCCTCAGAAGCCCCCTGGGCTGCTCCACATGTGTCCCATATGCCTGCCCCAGGCTTGCTGGGAGGGAAGTCCTGGCCAGGCCGGGAGCCTAGGAGAACAGGGTCAGCCAGTGTAACTCCGTGGGGTGTGAGGGCGGGGCTCTGGGGGCAGAGGGCCCGTGGGCCGCAGGGCGTGGGCACGTAGCAGGGGCTGTGTCCACGTGGTCCAGGGCTGCACCGGGAGCTGGTGGGTGAGCTCCAGCCCCCTGGAGCATGTTGGAGGACGCAGCCAGTGAGGCTCAGGGCAGGGCCGGGAACTGGGCCGGTGTTGTGGACTGAGGGGCGCCCTCCGGAGGCGTATCTGTGGCTGCACGTGGCCACCTATGGATCTGACTGCAGCCCGTGAGCAGGCCTGTTTGTGAGCCACCGGCTGGATTCACAAGGAACACGTCCTTCTGAGCCCAGCTCTGGCCTGGTGGCTTACGGGGCTGGGAGGTGGGTTAGGCCCTGGATGGTGTCGTGTGAGCAGGGAGGGAAGCCCCTTGCTGCCCACCCACCCTTGCCCAGCGCTGGACTGGGAGGCAGCCAGGGGCACTGGCTCTGGGTCCCCTGAGGGAGGATGGGGTGGGCTTCCGAGCGAGTGGAGGTGTCAGCCTGGGGAGCGTCGGACCATGTGTGGTGGGGTGGGGTTCTTGGGCCAGCAAGAAGGGCGTTTGGGTTGTCTGCGCCTTGTGGCCATTGTGAGCAAGTCCGTGGTCTGATTTGTGTGTTTGCGAGAGGTCACGCAGGCTGGGGTTCTGTCCTCTGCCAGTGTTACCTGCTAGTCTAGTGTCCTGGGAGGGCTCTGCAGGGCATGTGCCCCCTCGGGCACCTCCCAGCTGTCCCCCAGCAACGCTGGGACAGTTACCTGAACCCCACGTGGATTTATGTGGCGGTGACCGTCTGCATCGCAGGTTGCCTTCTGGAAAGGATGGTGAGGAGATGTTACCCCCCCCCCCCCCAGGCTTGGGCTTGAACTCAGGGCCTGGGTGCTGTCCTGAGCCTCTTTGTGTTCAAGGCTAGCGCTCTACCACTTGAGTCGTAGCACCACTTCTAGGTTTTTCGGAGTAGTTTATTGGAGATAGAGCCTCACTGACTTTTCTGCCCGGGCTGGCTTTGAACCGTGACCCTCAGCTCTCAGCCTCCCCAGTAGCTGGGATGACAGGCGTGAGCCACCGCGCCTGGCTAGGATGTGTTATTTGAGCTTCTCTCTCCTTGCGTTTTCCTTTGCCGGTAGGTTTGAACTCAGGTCTTCACCTTTGCTCATGCAGATGCTCTGCCGCTCGAGCCAGGCCTCCCATCCCTCAGTAGCCCGGGCTGTCTTAACTCTTGATGTCTTCCTGATCTGTCTCCACTGAGGTTTCAGGGTGCACCACCACCACTTGTAATCTTTTTTTTTTTTTTGGGTCCAGTCGTGGGGCCTGAACTCTGGGCCTGGGCGCTGTCCCTCAGCTCTTCAGCTCAAGGCTAGCGCTCTACCACTTGAGCCACAGCGCCACTTCCGGCTTTTTTTCTTTTTGCTTATGTGGTGCTGAGGAATCGACCCCAGGGCCTCAGGCGTGCAAGGCCAGCGCTCTACCACTGAGCCACCTTCCCAGCCCTGCCATCTTTTTCACACTCCCCCTCCTCCTCGCAGGGCAGGGCTTGAACCTGGGGCCTGTGTGTGCTAGGCAGATAGTCTGTGCAGAGCCACACCCTCGGCCCTCCTCAGCCTCTGTGTTGATCACAGTCTGGGTCTTGAGAGGTTTATTTTTCTCAGTGATTTACCCACTCTCTTAGGGAAACATGTCCTGACTTCAGGCATTCCTCCCACATCGTTTCCAGCCATCCGCCCTTTCCCGGAGGTGTCCGCGTCTTGGTTCTGGCCCCAGGTGAGCGGTCTGGGGCAGGCACCCCTGCGGCCTCATCTTTATCAGGTGCAGAGGCAGACCGGGTCCTGTCCGCTGGCGGAGCCTGGGTGCTGCGCAGACCGCCCCCCCCCCCCCCCCCCCGCGGCCACATCCTCCACACCACCAGGCTCAGACAGGCGTGCACTGGAGCCGGCCCCTGAACACCTGCCTGGGAGGACGGCCAGGCTCCTCCTCGGGGCGCTCCTCCTCGGGGCGGCACCTGGCTTCCTGCCGCCGGCCCAGGGGCCGGAGGGGCTCAGAAGGTATGACCTGTGGGCTGGCCAGCCCGGTCTTGGTGTCTCCTGCTGACGGGCAGTGGTCTCTTCCCACAGGCATCACCTGGGGGAAGGTGGTCTCTCTGTACGCCGTGGCGGCCGGGCTGGCGGTGGATTGCGTGCGGCAGGCCCAACCGGCCCTGGTTCACGCCCTGGTGGACTGCCTGGGGGAGTTTGTGCGCAAGACACTGGCAACCTGGCTCCGGCGGCGCGGAGGATGGGTGAGCCCTGTGTGTGTGTGTGTGTGTGTGTGTGTGTGTGTGGTGTGTGTGTGTGTGTATGTGTGTGGCGTGGAGGATGGGTGAGCCCTGTGTGTGTGTGTGTGTGTGTATGTGTGTGTATGTGTGTGGTGTGGAGGATGGGTGAGCCCTGTGTGTGTGTGTGTGTGTGTGTGTGTGTGGCGTGGAGGATGGGTGAGCCCTGTGTGTGTGTGTGTGTGTGTGTGTGTGTGTGTGTGTGGTGGAGGATGGGTGAGCCCTCTGTGTGTGTGTGTGTGTGTGTGTGGCGTGGAGGATGAGTGAGCCCTGTGTGTGTGTGTGTGTGTCGTGGAGGATGGGTGAGCTCTGTGTGTGTGTGTGTGTGGCGTGGAGGATGGGTGAGCCCTGTGTGTGTGTGTGTGTGTGTGTGTGTGGTGTGTGTGTGTGTGTGTGTGGTGTGTGTGTGTGTATGTGTGTGGCGTGGAGGATGGGTGAGCCCTGTGTGTGTGTGTGTGTGTATGTGTGTGTATGTGTGTGGTGTGGAGGATGGGTGAGCCCTGTGTGTGTGTGTGTGTGTGTGTGTGTGTGTGTGTGTGGCGTGGAGGATGGGTGAGCCCTGTGTGTGTGTGTGTGTGTGTGTGTGTGGCGTGGAGGATGGGTGAGCCCTGTGTGTGTGTGTGTGTGTGTGTATGTGTGGTGTGGAGGATGGGTGAGCCCTGTGTGTGTGTGTGTGTGTGTGTGTGTGTGTGTGTGTGTGGCGTGGAGGATGGGTGAGCCCTGTGTGTGGCGTGGAGGATGGGTGAGCCGTGGGGGTGGGGGCGCACCAGTCGTGTGGTGCAGGAGGTGGAGTGTGGAAGGAGAGGACGTGGGAGGGACAGCAGAAGTGTAGGTGGCAGGCAGGGCCTCAGAGCTGCAGCACCCCCTAACCTCTGCTCCTGGACCACCGGCAGGGGCCCCCAGAATACGCTGTCCCAGAGTGTGCCTGGTCCCAAGCGGGCACCGCGGTTGGGCCTGGGGTAGGCCGGACTCAGGCCCACTGCAGGCCAGGGGCTGTCTCAGTACTGTGCACAGCAGCCTTACCATCCTCCGCAGAGCCTAGTCCTGCCCACCCCAGAGGAGGGGAAGCCAGAGGGGTGGGGGTCAGGCTGGCCCTTCGACCCCCTGCACGGCCCACATGTGACCCATGACCGCCTGGCACCCCTCCCCCGTCCCCACACGTGACCCATGACCGCCTGGCGCCCCTCCCCCGTCCCCACACGTGACCCATGACCGCCTGGCACCGTCCCACACATGACCCATGACCGCCTGGCGCCCCTCCCCCATCCCACACGTGACCCATGACCGCCTGGCACCCGTCCCCACATGTGACCCATGACCGCCTGGCGCCCCTCCCCCATCCCACACGTGACCCATGACCGTCTAGCGCCCCTCCCCCGTCCCCACACGTGACCCATGACTGCCTAGCACCCCTCCCCCATCCCACACACGTGACCCATGACCGCCTGGCACCCCTCCCCCATCCCACACGTGACCCATGACTGCCTAGCACCCCTCCCCCATCCCACACATGACCCATGACTGCCTAGCACCCCTCTCCCGTCCCCACACGTGACCCATGACCGCCTGTCACCCCTCTGTCCCCACACATGACCCATGACTGCCTGGCACCCGTCCCACACCTGACCCATGACTGCCTGGCACCCCTCTCCCGTCCCCACACGTGACCCATGACCGCCTAGCACCCCTCTCCCATCCCCACACGTGACCCATGACCGCCTGGATGGCCAAACTGCAGGTATGCCCAGGCTCTGGGGTGGAGGCTGCTCTCCTGTAGTGTGGGCAGGGACAACGTGGGCCCCTGTGAGGGACAGTGGGTTTGAGAATTCCTGGGGTCAGGGTCCTCTGCGACCCTGGTGGCCATCCCTGCCGCCCCCTCCCCTGCGGAGCAGGCCGTGCAGCTGGGCTCCTGGGCGGCCATCAGAGCCCAAGCCAGGGGCAGACTCAGGAATAGACAGAAACGAGCAGCCAAGGAGTGGATAATTCCAGAAGGGACCTAAGACATCCAGGGCTCCTTGGTTTTCTAGAAAAGCCAGTCTCATTTCACAAAGAAAGATCTGAAGCTGGGTGTGTCCTTCCGGATGCGGTGGTGTGTGCCTGCTCCTCTCCACACCGGGAGCCTCTCCCTGTCCAGCGAGCTAGGTTCCCTGCTGGAACTTCAGCCAGCTACCACCCCACCTCAGTCCCCTCTGACTCTACAGGCATTCCAGAGCGAGGCTGCCGGACTGGGGCCTGGCTGTCTGACTGTCCTCTTCCCCACAGACTGACGTCCTCAAGTGTGTGGTCAGCACGGACCCTGGCCTTCGTTCCCACTGGTTTGTGGCGGCACTCTGCAGTTTCGGCCGCTTCCTGAAGGCTGCCTTCTTCCTGCTGCTGCCAGAGAGATGAGCTGCCCGTCTGGTCAGGGCCACAGCCTGGACTGCCGGCCGCAGGCTGAGCCCAGTTGCTCTGCAGACCCAGCCTCTGGGGCGGGAAGAGGCGTTCTCATGCTACCTGTGGCCCTTCTGGAATCTGCCAGAAAGCCAGGGCCAGTTCCAGGCCCCAGAGGAAGGGACCTGGCAAGACCACACTCTTACCTGCTGCCCCAGGCCCCAGTCTGGGAAGGGACCTCTCAGGACATGGGCTGGCCTCGATCCTTGAGGCTAGCAGGCCCTGTGCATTTCATTTGCGGGGGACTGTGCCTGACCAAAGCAGGAGCCGTGGTTTACTGGCTTGTGTGCTGGGAGCAGCCTGAGGGGCTCGGTGGCGGGGAACCGGGGCACACAGCTCGGAATAGCATGTCTGACGAAGAGTGCGGGAAGGCTGGATCCCAGTAAAACTTCACCCCGTGAAGGGCAGATGGGGCCCCGGCTCCTGCTATCCTTGTGCCTGTTCTTATGCGACCCCCCACAGATGTGTCCGCCCAGACCCCTGGAGAGTTCAGATCTGAGCAAGTCCAGCACCGGAGATGCACTATGTCTGAGCCACCCTGCAGCCGCCCTGTGGCCCCCTCGGCGCTCACTGGCAGCGTGCGGGAACCCCGGCCCACCCAGGCGCTCAGGTGCACACAGGCTGTGCCTGCCCTGTCTCTGGGCACCCACGTGGCTGGGCCCAGCCCAGCGACTGGCTCTCCAGTTGGCCCTGCAGAACGCCACTCAAGCTGAGAGCTCCCTCACTGTGAGTAGTCTTCCTAGGGAACGAGGAGGCGCAGTCTGTCTGAGAATAATGGAGGAAAGGTTTCTGGGCGTCCATGTAGACTGGTTAGACTGAAAGTTTCTGCTGCCTTTTTCCAACAGCAGAAAATTGTGATAGCCCAGGGTCAGATGTGGCAATAGACATGCGGAAGCTCCAGGTCCCACGGCCCGGGAACACGCTCGCACGCCAGGGGCCCCATGAACCCGCACTGACTGTGCAAAATGGGGAAAAAAGATAAGTGTGGGCACTCAAATTCCCACCTTAAAAACCCTCAAAATCACGCCTACCCCAAAGAGACGGTCTGCCGCCGCCCCGAGGCCGTTAGCGCAGCCTCCCAGACGCCCCTGGCATTGCTCAGGGAGGCTGCCACGCAGCACTGAGTTCCTGGGCCTCTCACAAGACCACCACCCCACGCTGCAGCTGAGGGCCATCCCCAACCACCGCCCCACACTGCAGCTGAGGGCCATCCCCAACCACCGCCCCACACTGCAGCTGAGGGCCATCCCCAACCACAGGCCCAGCCATCTTCGCTTCTAGAGACCAAGTTCCCCAGGCCCAAAGACAGCTGTGTAGCACTTGGGAAGAACTTGGTTTTTGCCACACACTGGTGGCTCACACCTGTAATCCTAGCTACTCAGGAGGCTGAGATCTGAGGATTGTGGCTCAAAGCCTGGGCAGGAAAGTCTGAGATGTATCTTCAATAAACTACTCAGAAAAAACTGGAAGTGGCGCTGTGGCTCAAGTGGTAGGTATTAGCCTACCACTTGAGGCTCAGGGACGGAGCTCAGGCCCTGATTTCAAGTGCCAGGACTGGCCCCCCCAAAAGTACTTTGTTTCCAAATTTACACTGACAAATCTAGGATGTGTGCGTGGGAAGAGCGAGGAGGGCACACGGTTGAGGGTGTGTGGATGGCTCAGCAAGTGGAGCCTTCATTTACTGTCGCAAGTGTGTGTGTGCGTGTGGGGGGCTGAGTAGAAACCAGGCTCCACTGGCTGAAATGGGGGCCACAGACCTCCAGCCCGAGCGAGCTGGCACTGTGTGCCTCTTGGCTTACGGGAGGCACTCGGAGGTGCTCAGCCGGCAGTGTTGAGGGCTGTCCTTCACAGAGGCACACTCACCGGTGAGCCACGCTCGCTCTCAGGACTGCAGCGCTGCCGGCCTTCGGTGTGCCCTGGGCGGCCCAGCCTTTGCCGGGACTGGAGTCCGGCGGGTGCCCACCCTGCGCTCCCACCAGCTCAAGGCAGGTGTCGGGGCTCCTGAGACCTCCAGGCAGAGGCCAGCTTCTCCCCCCCTGTGCCCTACAGGGTTCACACGTGCCCATGCTGGCACGAGTGCTGGCACACTCACACCAGGAACAAACAGCAGCTGCTCAGCTGCCTGGCTGGGCCGGCCCCATCTCCCCCCCCCCCCACCCGACCAGCCCTCCGGCCTGCTTCCCCTCTACAGCACAGGGCTGAGCCTGACAACTGCTCAGGTCTTCCAGCCTCACCAGCCTCGGGGTGAAGCTAGAGTCCCACAGGACAGGGCTTTGCACACAAGGCCCCGGAGCCACAGCAAAGCCAGTCCTGGCCTCAAACCGCCCTCTCTGCCTTAGGGCCCAGCTTGAGCTCCTCCCCTGTCCCCTTTCCCTTCTGCAAAGTCCTGTCTCCTCCCCTCACGCTCCCAGCCCTTGGAAAGGCGGGCAGAGGATCCCGAAGGCTGCGCGGTGGCTGCGTGGGGTCGAATTCTGGTGGACCCTTCCAATGCCATCCGAGGCTGTGCAGTGGCCGGCAGATGCAGAAGGGAGCAAGGCGTGTGGACAAAGCGGATGCCGGGCTTCAGCTCTTCTTGGAGCAAACTTTGTTCTGTTTCCAGTATAAGAAAGTCATGTTTCAAGATTAAAAACTCAGAAATGGGCCAGGTGCTGGTGGTTCACAGGCTGAGATCTGAAGAGTATAGTTCAAAGCCAGCCCAGGCAGGAAAGGCTGTGAAACTCATCTCCAGTGAGCCACCAGAAAACAAGGTGGAGCTGTGGCTCAAAGTGGTAGCATGCTAACCTTAAGCACAAAAACTCAGGGATAGTGCCCAAGCCCCGAGTTCAAGCCCCACGACTGACAAAAAATCCAAAAACTCAAAGGGTCACTAGTGCACCATACCTGTAACACAAACTACTCAGGAGGCTGAGCCTAAGGATTGTGATTCAAAGCCAGTCCAAGCAGGAAACGTCTGTGAGATTACTCTCCAGTTAGCCAGCAAACAGCAAAAGAGTGGAGAGCAGGACCCCAGCCCAAAGTTCAAGTCCCAGTCCCAGCTCCAGCAGCCTTGCTCCCCAAACTCATAGCCAGAGGGAAAGCATGAGGTGCTCATGCTAGCTTTCTGGCCTGAACTGGAGGTAGCCAACAGCCTGTTGGATGTGGGAGCTTCGGAGCGAGTCCCAGCCAGTGAATGCCAAGCTGGGTGGAGCTGCAGTCCTCAGCTCATCCACAGGGCACAAGCTTCCAGGTGGAAGGCCGAAGGGGAAGAGGACGGAGAGGCTGGGGGTCTCCAGGGATCTCGGCCGCAGAGTAAGTCCCTGGGTCTCCTCCCCAGCTCAGGATGAAAGGAGGGAGGGTGGGCAGAAAGAGTCCTATGCTAGACCTGTGGGCTCCCACACAGACAAGATGGCACTCAATCCTGTGCTGCTGTGCGAGGACCTGAGCAACCCCCGAGCACAGACCCCATTTCCACACACGAAGGGTGGCTGGGGATCCAGCCTCACACCATCTGAGAACACTGCCCTGGGCACCATGTTCCTAGTTCTCCTCACCTCCCGCAGCTGGGCTGAGTGCTGGCATGCACAGGGGGGTGGGGGGGTGGGGAAGGTGGGGGGGGGGAGGGGAAGGTGGGGGGGGGAGGGGAAGGTGGACGCCCTCAGCATACCTGGCTTTCAGCAGTGCTCACCTCCAGGTTTTCAGAGGCCTGTGCCCCAGGGCTCCATCCAGAGCCCTAGAACCCCAGAACCCTCCCCACCCTGCTGCTGCCTTCCCCAGAACCCTAGAACCTCCCCACGCACCCTGCTGCTGCCTTTCCCAGAACCTAGAACCCTCCCCACCCACCCTACTGCTGCCTTCCCCAGAACCTAGAACCCTCCCCACCCACCCTACTGCTGCCTTCCCCAGAACCTAGAACCCTCCCCACCCACCCTACTGCTGCCTTCCCCAGAGCCCTAGAACCCTCCCCACCCTGCTGCCTTCCCTAGAACCCTAACTCCACCCTGCTGTTGCCTTCCCCAGAACCTAGAACCCTCCCCCTGCTGCTGCCTTCCCCAGAGCCCTAGAACCCCAGAACCCACCATACCCTGCTGCTGCCTTCCCCAGAGCCCTAGAACCCTCCCCACCCTGCTGCTGCCTTCCCCAGAGCCCTAGAACCCCAGAACCCTCCCCACCCACCCTGCTGCTGCCTTCCCCAGAACCCTAGAACCTCCCCACCCTGCTGCTGCCTTCCCCAGAGCCTAGAACCCTCCCCACCCACCCTACTGCTGCCTTCCCCAGAACCTAGAACCCTCCCCACCCTGCTGCCTTCCCTAGAACCCTAACTCCACCCTGCTGTTGCCTTCCCCAGAACCTAGAACCCTCCCCCTGCTGCTGCCTTCCCCAGAGCCCTAGAACCCCAGAACCCTCCCCACCCTGCTGCTGCCTTCCCCAGAGCCCTAGAACCCCAGAACCCTCCCCACCCACCCTGCTGCTGCCTTCCTCAGAACCCTAGAACCTCCCCACCCTGCTGCCTGCCTTCCCCAGAGCCTAGAACCCTCCCCACCCTGCTGCTGCCTTCCCCAGAGCCTAGAACCCTCCCCACCCTGCTGCTGCCTTCCCCAGAGCCTAGAACCCTCCCCACCCACCCTACTGCTGCCTTCCCCAGAACCTAGAACCCTCCCCACCCTGCTGCCTTCCCTAGAACCCTAACTCCACCCTGCTGTTGCCTTCCCCAGAACCTAGAACCCTCCCCCTGCTGCTGCCTTCCCCAGAGCCCTAGAACCCCAGAACCCTCCCCACCCTGCTGCTGCCTTCCCCAGAGCCCTAGAACCCCAGAACCCTCCCCACCCACCCTGCTGCTGCCTTCCTCAGAACCCTAGAACCTCCCCACCCTGCTGCCTGCCTTCCCCAGAGCCTAGAACCCTCCCCACCCTGCTGCTGCCTTCCCCAGAGCCTAGAACCCTCCCCACCCACCCTGTTGCTGCCTTCCCCAGAGCCCTAGAACCCCAGAACCCTCCCCACCCTGCTGCTGCCTTCCCCAGAGCCCTAGAACCCCAGAACCCTCCCCACCCACCCTGCTGCTGCCTTCCCCAGAACCCTAGAACCTCCCCACCCTGCTGCCTGCCTTCCCCAGAGCCTAGAACCCTCCCCACCCTGCTGCTGCCTTCCCCAGAGCCTAGAACCCTCCCCACCCTGCTGCTGCCTTCCCCAGAGCCTAGAACCCTCCCCACCCTGCTGCCTTCCCTAGAACCCTAGAGTCTCCACTGTTAGCTGGAGTATCTCCTGACCGCATTACATACGTCTGTGTGCCAGATGAGGCTTCTGATGCAGTGGTGTGTTAAGAAAAGGCTTCTGGGTGTGGTGGTAAAGACCTGTAATCCCAGCACACAGGAAGCTGCGGGCATGAGAATCTCCAACTCAATGATAGCTTACAAAACTGAACTGTCTCAACAAACAAGAAAAATGCCTTTGTTTTCAGATACATAACAAACTTGTAGGGGCCAATGTCATTACGTCCGAAATTCCTTTGTAAATCCCAGTAAAAAAGTGGGGGAAGCCAGATGACAGGTATTGGGGTCTTTGGATACTGACGAGTGTTGATCAAAAGCACAATACTGGCAAAGCCTGCACTGGAACGTTCTGAACTCTTCACTCTTATGGACGAGAAGCCGGGTGCCAGGGGCTGGCTCACGCCGGTAACTTGGCTGAGATCAGAGGATTGTGGGTAGAAGCTAGCCTGGACAGGAAAGTCCACGCCTTTTGTGGTGGTGGCTGTACTCATCGGGATGGAAGTCAAGGCCCAAGCGCTGTACTTGAGATTTCCTTGCTCAAGGCGAGCGCTCTACCACTTGGAGCCACAGTGCCACTTCTGGTTTTCTGGTGGCTTATTGGAGATAGGAGTCTCCTGGGCTTTCCTGCCAGGGCTGGCTTTGAATCTTGACCCTCAGATCTCAGCCTCCTGAGTAGCTAGGATGACAGATGTGAGCCACCAGCGCCCAGCCTCCATGAGACTCTTATCTCCAATTAACCACCAAAAGCCAGAGTAGAGCTGTGGTTCAAGTGGTAGAATGCTAACGTTGAACAAAACAGCTGGGACAGGGCTCAGGCCCTGAGTTCAAGCCCCAGGACCAGTGACCCGTGCACACAAACACACACGAGAGATGCCATGTTGGTTGTCAAGGTTGGCCTTGAGCTCTAGCCTCATTGTCAGTGGTAGTTAGTGTAAGGTCTGCACAGGGACCCCTCCCTCCCTCTTGACTAAGTTTCTGCCCAGTATGTTACCTAGGTAACTGGCAGACCTGGAAGCAGTCACCTCCCCTCCTGCTAGGTCACATCCTGGGCCACCTGTGGTCACACACCTGATCTTAGGAGGGTCCCAGACCCTGAGGTCACATCCAGATCCAGTGTGGCCACACCTTTCCCCCACCTGGCCACACCCCTTCTGTCCCTGGCCTAGATCAGTCCTGGCCCAGAGGTGAGTTGCCCTTCCCCCCCTTTCCTTTTTCAGCCATGCCTCTCCACCACGCATGGTAGGGGCAGCAGTTTGGTAAATAAACTTCTTTTCCTGCCTGAATAGTGTGTGGTGTTCTCTTCATTGGCTACCTAATGAAACCTACCAACTTAATATACCTTACAGTTAGCACTACTGGTATCACCCTGCTCTGCACTGGGCTGCTCTTGGCTGTTTTTTGCCTTCAACTTGTTGTCTACTCTGATAAGGAATAAGAATTTTACATCTTGTCCAAACTGTAGGCAGCCAGACAAGGTGGTCCATGTGTACAATCCTAGCACTCAGGAGGCTAAATCAGAATTTTGAGTGCTAGGCCAATTAAGGCTGCATAGAAAATCCCAGGCCAGCCTGGGGTGCAAATGGAGACCTTATTTCAAAAACCAAATAAGCAAAAATCCTCCAACAATTTTTCTTCCTTTTTTCTCTGGTTCTGGGGTTTGAACACTGGGCCTGGGCACTGTCCCGAGCTTCTTTTGCTCAATGCGAGCACTCTACTACTTGAGCCACAGCACCACTTGTGCCTTTTTCTGACTAGTTTATTGGAGAGAAGAGTCTCACAGATTTTACTGCTCCAGATGGCTTCAAACTGTGATCCTAAAGTATCAGCCTCCTGAGTAGCTAGGATTATAGGCGTGAGCCTCCAGCATCCTGCCCTCCGACAATTAGAAACAAACAAACAAACATACCCAGGATGAAGGCCAGCAGTACAGCACTGTGGAGCAGATTTCCGTCCAGGGCTGCCGGGGAGGGCAGACAAACACAAACAATGTACAGTCTGCACAGAGGTAATATTCAAAACCCTCAGCCATAAAAATAAAGGCCTTTTAATTTGGTTTTCTGTGGCATCACAGCAACATCTGGACAACACGGCCACGGCTCCTCCACAGCAGGACCCGACTTGGGGCTGGACGGCCCCACGCCCTCCGGGCTGTGCACTCACAGGGTCACGGGGTCACCTTCCTGTAGGTGACGTGGAGATGCTGACTCATGGGCTGTGTGGTGGTCGCCATGGAGACTGTTTGTTCAAGCTTGCCTTCAGAATTCAGTCTGAATTTTCGAGTAATCTGAACAAAGAACAAGTCAAAGCACCTACATTTTACTTCCAAAAGATTCAACCACCAAGGAAGCACTCACTCCCCTGTGCCAGGAACCGGCCTCGGGCTGTGAGTGCCCCCCATGACCCCTCCCCCCATGACCCCCCCCCCCCCCCATGCTGCTCCACTACCTTGGAGCAAGCCAAGACCAAGACCATGGTGTTCTGTCCCATCCCCTCAGCCGCCTCCGGAGACCAACCGTGAATGCTGTCCAGAAGCGCTCCAGTCCCTGCCTCAACTAAGACCTGCCCAAAGCTCTGTTCTTCAGTAGAGCCTGTGCCAAATGCTCCTCTGGAGAGCTTGGTACCAGCACCTTTGGAGCCACTAATCCACCAGAACACATCATGCGGCTCTGTCCACAAGAACTTGGGTAGTGTCCTGAGTCAGCCCTTGTTTGGGATGCTGGGTGGTACAAGGATGCAAGTGTAGCCTTGTGACCACTGGCCACCGGGCTCCACAGGCCCCTCTCCACCCACCCAGGAACGCTCAGAGCATACAAACTGCTCTGTGATTCCCCAGCCTCTACAGAGAACAGCCAGAAGATCTTTAAACCTCCAAGGAACCATATGGCAGCTAGGACCAAGGCCCAGGAAGGAGGGAGGTGGGGGCCCTGGCTGGGCACGTTTGCCCTGATGCGGGGCTGAGTGCGGGAGGTAGTGCAGGCCCCAACCTGGGGCTCGAGGCCCAGAGAAGTGGCCCAGGGCTGGAGGCTGAGCAGGGCTAAACAGAAACAGATCAGGTACTTTATTTCAAATGGGCCTATTTTTTTTTTTTTTTGGTTGGTCATAGGGCTTGAACTCTGGGCCTGGGCGCTGTCCCTGTGCTCTTCAGCTCAAGGCAAGTGCTCTACCACTTGAGCCACAGCACCACTTCTGATTTTCTGGTGGTTAATTGGAGGTAAGAGTCTCATGGACTTCCCTGCCCGGCTGGCTTTTAACCGAGATCCTCAGATCTCAGCCTCCTCAGTAGGTAGGATCACAGCTGAACCACCAGTGCCTGGCCTTTTTTTTTTTTTTTAGGTAGGGTGACCACAGACAAAACCTTGAGTCACTAGTGGCTCATGCCTGTAATCCTAGCAACTCAGGAGGCTGAGATCTGAGGATGGTGGTTCAAAGCCAGCCTGGGAAGGAAAGTCCGTGAGATTCTTATCTTCAAAAAAACAAAACAAAACAAAACAAATTTGGAAGTGATGCTGTGGCTCAAGTGGTAGAGCACTTGCCTTGTGCTGAAGAGCTCAGAGACAGTGTTGAGGCCCAGAGTTCAAGCCCCACGACCAACCAAAACAAAACAATAACAAAAAACCTTGAGTCATCTCTAGAGCTTCCTATACAGAATGTCTTCTGAGAACTCAGGAGAAAGCCAACTGCTTCATTTATTAGATGGTAAGAAAATAGGGAAATGTGGACAGACTGCTTCGGGGTGGGGGTGGCTAAGCCTATAGAAACCAAGCCAGAATTTAAGCACAGAAGTTGACTCTTGTGGGCTGGGAAGGTGGCTCAGTGGTAGAGCGCTTGCCTTGCATGCATGAGGCCCTGGGTTCGATTCCTCAGCACCACATAAACAGAAAAAGTCGGAAGTGGCACTGTAGCTCAAGTGGTAGAATGCAAGCCTTGAGCTGAAGAGCTGAGGGGCAGCGCCCAGGCCCAGAGTTCAGGTCCACCGGCAAAAAAAAAAAAAAAAAAGAACTTGACTCTTGTAGTGAGAATAATCTAGGCCTTCTATAACTACACAACAGTGACTCACATCAAGCCCCGTGTGGGGGTAAACTGCAAGTTAGACACAGCTGTGAAACAATTGGGACACGGATGAGAGTGTGAATGAAGGTGAAAAACCCAGGGAACCTCTGGGTTCTGTGCTGACTGTGCTGACTGAAGGCAGCACAGAAGGGCGGTGGGGGGTCTGTGGACGGTAACTGGCTTCAGTGTCCTGCAGGCAAGCAGGGGCCTGGCAGCAGAAGCCCATCAGGCTGGGCAGGACAAGAGTTAGTGCTGAGGCTTTGCTGCTCCACTACGGTCTGACTGCAAGCAGCATCTGCTAGTAATGTACTCTCCTGCTGGATCGGAATCTTCTCCATCAAGAGCCCCTGAAAGGCTGGCCCATGTCTGTAATTCCAGCGCTCAGGACAGAGTGCAGAGTGAGTTCCAGGCCAGTCTGGGTTACGGAGCAAAACCCTGTCTGGGGCTGGGAAGGTGGCTCAGTGGTAGAGTGCTTGCCTTGCATGCATGAGGCCCTGGGTTCGATTCCTCAGCACCACATAAGCAAAAAGAAAAGTGCCGGAGGTGGCGCTGTGGCTCAAGTGGTAGAGTGCTAGCCTTGAGCTGAAGAGCTGAGGGACAGCGCCCAGGCCCAGAGTTCAGGCCCCACGACCGGGGACTCCCCCCCCCCAAAAAAAAAAAAAACAAAAAAAAAAACCCTGTCTCAAAAGCTTCAAACCCAAAGCCAACAAGAAGTGTCTTTATACATACTGCACAGCCATGGAGGGCTGTAATTGTCACTGTGCTTGCATCAGTAGGCCTAGGACGCTCCATACATCTCTGGTAACTACTTCAAGAGAGCAGAATGCAAGATGGACAAGTAGAAAGGGAAGGACATGGAAGAGCAAGAGGCAACAGGTAGCAGAAAGCAGCCAGAGATGGAGCCAGTACACTTCACACTTTGTCAGCGGCTTCAACTTTAAAATATCCAATCTGGCTGGGCACGGGTGGCTCACACCTGTAATCCTAGGATTACTCAGGATTCAAAGCCAGCCCAGGCAGAAAAGTCTGTGAGATTCTTTTTTTTTTTTTTTTTTTTTTGGTCAGTGGTGGGGCCTGAGCTCTGGGCCTGGGCGCTGTCCCTCAGCTCTTCAGCTCAAGGCGAGCACTCTACTGCTTGAGTCACAGCGCCACTTCCGGTTTTCTGGTGGTTTATTGGAGATCAGAGTCTCACGGACTTTTCTGCCCAGGCTGGCTTTGAACCGCGATCCGCAGATCTCAGCCTCCTGAGTAGCTAGGATTACAGGTGTGAGTGTGTTATACAAGGCTCCTTAATATGTTGTCTCAGTATGGGTTTTGGAAGCCTGGCATAACATACTGTTCTTTACGTCAAGCACCTCTGGTACCCTATGCAGGTATTACAGATCGTTTAATAAATAGAATCCTTTATGACTGATGATATTGAGGTTCTTGGGAGAATCAAAAAAGAAACACTATCCTGTGTTCCATCTGCTAATTGAGAAAATATCATCTGGTATTTTCATATACTAAAAATAAAATCAAATAAGAGATGAAATGGAAGCCCTGTATGGTGGCTCACGCCTGTAATTCCAGCTACTTAGGAGGATGAGATCTGAGGATCACAGTTCATAGATTGAAGAAAAGCCCACGAAACTCTTATCTCCAATTAATCATGTAAAAGGCAGAAGTGGAGTGGTTGTACCACTTAAGTGGTACAGTGTTAGCCTTGAGCTCAAGGACAGCAGCCAGGCCCTGAGTTCAAGCCCCAGGACCCACCCACCCACCCACATGAAAGAAAAAAAAAAGAAAGGAAAGAAAACCCAAGAACACCAGACATTGTTATTTTGGAGCAGAAAATCTCACCCCAGTGGGAACCTGAATCCAGATACATATAAGCAAACACCCTGGAGACTACTAAATAGCCTGGCACCTACGGCAGACTGCACCGTACTAACCACAGTCTGGAAAACATGAGACAGATAGTGACAACAGATTAGCAGCCATAGCTCACACCTACCCACAGCTCATACACACTGACGAGACCACAGTTCTACTGCCCAACTGTCCTCTCTTCCACAAGGAGAAAGAAATAAAATGGCCAACAGCAGGGGAAACGAACCCTTTCCGAACCAAGGTTCATTTATCAGATTTGAAAGACCTAAGATGGAAGTGAAGAAGTGGGGTCTAGTGACTCACATGCAATCCTAGCAGGAGTGGAACTGTTAAGAAAAGCAGCTGAGCGTACTGGCTCAAGCCTCCAATCCTGGCTACTTGGGAACCTGGCTTGAGAAGCTTTACCTAAACTGTCATTCCTAGCTACAGGGCAGCACAAGGGCTGGGCAGTCAACGAAGCACCCAGGGGAAGCACCAACACGACTGTGGTCTAGGTTGGCCCAAGCAAAAAGCAACATCTTATTGCAAAAAAATGGGCTGGCAGAGCGGTAGAGCACCTGCCTAGCAAATGCAAGGGGCCAAGAAAACAACCTGCCAGAATCTACCACGTTTAATGTGGACCTACCCTGACCATCATTTAACTATGAGAAATGCATCCACCAATGTTTAATATGGACCTACCTCCTGACAATCACTTAACTGTGAGAAATATATCCAACAGATACCTTTGCAGAATTGTGTAACACAAGCTAGGCAGTGGCTCATGCCTGTCATCCTAGCTACTCAGAAACTGAGATCTGAGGATCTTGGTTCAAAGCCAGCCTGGGGCAGGAAAGTTAATGAGACTCTTCGCTCCAATGAACCACCAGAAAACCTGAAGTGGCCCTGTGGCTCAAAGTGGTAGCGCGCTCGCCTTGAGCAAGAGCTCAGGGACAGCGCCCAGACTCAGGGGGAAAAAAAAAAAGCTGTATAACACAAATACAAAGGGCTGCCTACAATTGGAAATAACAGACCTGACAACACCTACCTGCTGCCTGTCCCTCAGCTAGGCTCATCCACATCCCGTGGTGGGAGTTTAAGGAAGGAGAGAGGGACCCCAGACAGGCCTGCAGGTGGCAGGAGAAGGGGTAACACGGATGCGGGGGCAGAGGGCAGAGTGACTCGTCAACCACTCTGACAGGCCCGGCGGCTCACCTGCTCCACGTGGGGCCCCTTGGCGAAGGAGATCCTGGAGATGGAGTGGGATGCGATACACAGCTCCTGCCCGTTGACCTCGCCCTCCTCCACCTCGACAATGCCTGAGAGGGAGGGAGGGCCAGTTAGCACTTCCCGACTGCCGCGCATCAGGGCTCTGCTCCCCGAGGGGTAGCCAGGAATTCAGTGGGAAATATACACTCTGCAACATCCAGGTATAATGTTTCTCTTTGTTTGTACTTTGCCTTCTAGATATCAAGAAGGAAAAGACTCGTAACTGTTTTGTTTATGATGCTAGGCACACACTCTATCACTTAAGCCACACATCCAGTTCCTTTTTATTTTTCTTGCAACAGGGCCTCATGTTCTCTAGGCTGGTCTGGAATTTGTTTGTTTTATGTTTTTCGGGTCTGGTCGTGGGGCCTGAACTCTGGGCCTGGGCGCTGTCCCTCAGCTCTTCAGCTCAAGGCTAGCGCTCTACCACTTGAGCCACAGCGCCACTTCTGGCTTTTTTCTTTTTGCTTATGTGGTGCTGAGGAATTGAACCCAGGGCCTCAGGCATGCAAGGCAAGCGCTCTACCACTGAGCCACCTTCCCAGCCCTGGTCTGGAATTTGTGAACTTGAGCAAGCTTCCTGTCGCATCCTTCTGAGTAGCAGGGAACGCAGATGCAGGATACAGGGTCTTTGTTTCTGCATTTCTCTTCATGGACAGGTACTCGGTGCAGAGCCCCTCCTGTGTAGGTGTCCTGGACCCCACACTTCCTCCCTGGAACTCCTCAAAGGGCTGGGCAGCCAGCCCTGGGAGCAGCTCCACCCCAGGCAGAGCCGAGCCTGTACCCTGGGTAAAGGGAAAAGGAGGGACCCTTCTGTCTTCCACCACACTAGCAGTGCCCTGGGCAGCTGCGTGCCAGGCTTGGTACATACTCCACAGGAGCTGTCAAGGTCAAGGGCATGCAGGCTGTTTTTGAGTAATCTGTAAGTAACGAGCTTGGCTGATTTCCAGACAGACCCTGCAGTCAGGCTGGCTGCTCTCTGACCCCTGTCCCTTGAGCAGCATCTGCTGGGGAGGACGTTAGGAGGAGGTCAAGCTGCAGTTCACAGCCTGAAGGACACCATGCCTCCACTGTCCCCACAAACAGGCATCCAGGAGCAGGGACACACCCCAAGTCACTTGAGATGTGTAGCACCCTGAGCAGCATGCCCTGGTTCCAGGCAGGCAGGCAGTACCTGTATTCTGAGCGCTGACAAAGGCCACCTTGTTGCTGTCGGGCTTGAGGCGGATGAAGCCACACTCTCTGTGCATCGGTTTGCGGGTGTCCGGGTGGAAGGAATTGAACCTGGATGGGGAGTCAAAGAGGTGAAGCAGACAGCTAACCTCACCGCATAGCACCTGGCCTGCTAGCTGTCCACCACCCTTGGAAGGAACAGCGGCCCTGTGGCCACAGGACCACAGAGCTGTGAAACCTGATCCTGGGGCTGGTCCTCCAGGCTCCACCCCCTCAGGCTCCCTTTTACTTCCTCCATCATTTTCTGGGCAGACCACTAGCAGAAGGGGTGTGTGTGGGAGGGGAGGGGAGCAGGGATCGAACCTAAGGCTTCCCGCATCTATCACTGGACACTGACTGGTCAAGGCTCCTAGTCCCAAGAACTTAAAAAAAAATGTTATGGTAGTACGGAGGCTCAAACTCAGGCCGTGTCTCAAGACAAAGATTAGAAATGTGGTGGGTCCTCAGGAGACTTGTCATTGTCTTGAGGAGCACTGGCTCAGAGAGAGAACACTAATTTCCTCAGTACTCCTCAAGCTAGAATGGAAAGATTGATGGTAATGCTAGCTGGATGGCTTGAGCCCCAAGAAGCACCCATGTTACACTCTGAGACAGGAAAGCATTAGCTCAACAATGTTAAAACAAATGAAGGGTAGAATGTGAAGAAGATTCAATTTTAGCATAGTTTTTAGAGAATTTGTGAAGGGCTCGAGCTGTTCAAAAATAACAACAACAACAACAAAATCAGAGCCTTGTGCTTTGACTTCGCTTTTTGTTCTTGGCTCGAGCTCTACCACTTGAGAACAGTTCTACTTCTGACCTGTGAAGATAAGAATCTCATAGACTTCTTTGCCCATGCTGGCTTCAAACCACGAGCCTCCTAAGTAGCTAGGATGACCAGAGGGAGACACCAGCGCCCAGTGGGGAATTTGTTCTTAATGTGGTGGTGTATTCTCTCCCAGAATCCCTCTTGGCTCTCTCATCCTGCATGGTTGGTTCCCAGTCCTAGGCACGTCAGAAATACTGTGGACAATCCCAGCAAAACCTTCCTCTTGATTTATTCACATGGTAGAAAGAAAACAAGCATTGAATTAGGGTAAGATTCCTAATTAAGTTTGGTCATCATTATAAATTCATGACGGTAAAGAAAAGGAGCCTCTCTGAATGGAGGGCCTAAACCCATGGCCTGAGAAGGTACTCATCGTCTGTCTACCAGCACGACGTTGGTACTTGATCTGTCTTCAAGATAAGCCCCTCACGCCTGTCATCCTAGCTACTCAGGAGGCTGAGATCTGAGGATTGAGGTTCAAAGCCAGTCTGGGCAGGAAGGTCCATGAAACTCTTATCTCCAATAAACCACCAGAAAAACTGGAAGTGGCGCTGTGGCTCAAGCAGTAGAGTGCTCGCCTTGAGCTGCAGAGCATAGGGACAGCGCCCAGGCCCAGAGTTCAAGCCCCATGACAGAAGTCACAGCCTTCCAAGATGCCAGGATTACAGACATAAACACTGGCACATAGCTCTCAGCGCATGGTTAAGACAGGGACTTGCTAACTTTTGCCCTTGCTGGCCTCAACTCATGACCCTCCTTTCTCCACCCCAAGTATCTGTCTCTTTAAAAGAGGTACTACTGGAGGCATGACTCAAATGGTAGAGTTCCAGCCTTGAGAAAAAAGCCAAGTTAAGAGCACAAAGCCCTGAGTTCAATCCTCAGTACTGGCACCAAAACAACACAACAGCGGCAAAAACAGATAAGGTGCCGGGCGCTGGTGGCTCACGCCTGTAATCCTAGCTACTCAGGAGGCTGAGATCTGAGGATCGCGGTTCAAAGCCAGCCCGGGCAGGAGAGACCGTGAGACTCCTATCTCCAATAAAACCACCAGAAAACCGGAAGTGGCGCTGTAGCTCAAGTGGTAGAGTGCTTGCCTTGAGCTGAAGAGCTGAGGGACAGCGCTCAGGCCCAGAGTTCAAGCCCCACGGCCGACAAAAAAAAAAAAAAAAAAACAGATAAGGTGTAGTGTGTTACACAGAGAAGCCCTATCCCAAAATAATGATGGTGATGATTACATCTGCCAGGCAATAGTGGCTCATGCATGTAATCTTAGCTATTCAGCAGGCTGAGATCTGAACATTATGGTTTGTATTCAGCCCAGGCAGACAAATCTGAGAGACTCCTGTTTTTCAAATAACCAGCAAAAAGCCAGAACTGGAGTTGTGGCTCAAATGGTAGATCACTAGTCATGAGTGAAAGAGCCGACCAAGAAGAGTGTGAGGTCCGGAGCACAGTCATCAGTGCTGGCACACAGGGAAGAATCTGAGAATCACAGTGCTGTTTCCTCTCCCTCAACTTACCCCAGAGGGTAAGTGTCCTCTTGTCTTCAGTGACACTACAGTGGCAAATTTCTGTACAGGAATATTGACCGAAATCAGGGATCCCATTATGTTTGGGTTAACAAGCCTCTAGTTTGTGGTCTACCTAACCTCTTAAAAAAAATATAATGAAAAAAATATATATATAATGGAACCAGAAAGTACTATTTTTACTAAGCCTGTGCCTCGTGATCAAAAGCTGCTTGTGTGTGCCTCTCTCTGCCCGTTTGCTGGCATGACTTTCGGACCCAGGCAGCCCAGGAGCAGGGTTACGACTTACGAGAAGTTGAGCATGGGCTGGCCTACATGGGAGATGTGCACCTCCTCCAGGTACTGAAAAGGCTGCAGCGTCGGGAAGGTCCCGGCTCCCGGAGGGTCTGACAGCCAGGTGCCCAGCATCCACGAAAGCGGCTCCACCACGGGGCTCATCTGGGGAGGCTCTGAAAACAAATGCGAGTCAGTGAGGGGGGCTCCTTCCAACTGCCGGCGGGCTTTCCGGAGGGAGCGCACCGCTCCCGGAGGACGCCTTCAGCAGACACACGTGGACACGGCCCTAAGATCTGTCTTCAGAACCTCTGCACTCCCACAGAAGGACAGGACGCAGAGGCCTGCGGAGTGAAGGGAGCGTGGAGAGCAGCTCCTGACCGAGTCGGGGGGATAGTCACACGCGGCTGCGGGCCGCGGAGCAGGAGGGCGTCAGGGAAGGAGGCTCCCTTCCTGCAGGAGTCCAGGGGCTCAGCTCTCTCTCCCTACGGGTAAGGGTGACGGCAGAGGCTGGAATGCTCAGGGACCAGCAAGCAGAAGACAAGAGCACTGGGGGAGGGGGGGGCTGCTCTTCCAGGCCGCTCCGGGAGGAGGAGGGGCTGGGACGGCTTCTGCACTCGGCTCCCGTGACCCTGGGGTCAGCGTGGCGCAGTGACTACACTCTCCCCGCACTCTCCCGGGTCCCTTGGAGGACCTGCTGCCAGGCTGACTCCCAGATACCCCAGCAAGCCCACCCGGCAAACCCAGGTGCGGGAACCGGGAGGCTGAAAGTGGCTCTGGGAGAAGCACAGGTGGAGACCCCTCCCTGGACCGCACACATGCGCTGAGGACCAGGACCCAGAGGCCCTGATGTGACACTGAGGCTGGTCCCCTGAGGACGGTGACCAGGAGAAGAGCTCAGCCTGACACCCTCAGGCCACACACACAGTGTTGACAAGCGGGACCTGGGGAGGAGGGAGGTCCCCCAACAGCCGGCACACACAAGCACGGAAGTGGGTGGAGAGCACCAAGCAGCCACAGGGCAAATCCGTCAGCCTGCACTGGGCTGGGGAAGCCAGGCCCTGCTCCAGACCTCCCGAACTGGGATAGAGCTTCCTAATTACATACCGGAGAAGTTCACGATCATCACAACCCTTGAAGGAAGAACTGGGTGCAGAACCTCCAGGTGCTATTGCCGGAGGCCCCTCACTCATCCTATTCTACACACCAGACGCTCCTGGGAAGAGAGCTGTGAGAGCTGGCCCACAGAACGCTCCACCAGGCCTCCCGGAGAGCGCTAGTGAGGACGGCTGTAGAGTCACAGGGCACACTGGGAGGGGAGCTGCTGGGGAGTCAGGGAGGGATGGCAAAAACACTGGTGGGCAGAGGAGGCTGGCCTAGGCCCGGGGGCAGCGGTAGCGCAATGGAAGGACCAGCTTCCAGCTATGCCTGAAGGTCAGACAGGAGCTGACAGGATTTGCTGACGCTTAGACAGAGGAGAGAGGTTTTGGGTCTGAGCAGCCAAGAGGACGAAGAGCTCTGGGAGGAGGCCTAACCTCAACCTCACCTATCTAAAACAGCCAACTCCAGGATACATAGACATCATTTTTCTCACACCAAGAGGGAGGACTTTAGAGAATGTTCCGGTTTGACTTTATCAGGTTTAGAATGGAATGTTCTCTGCAAACGTCAGGCCTCTCTTGAGCCCTCTGGCCTGTGAGTGTGTGGCGCATCCCCAGGCAGCAGGGTGACCGCTGTACTGCCTGCTCCGCCTGCTCCGCCTGCACACGGGCTGGACTCCGAGCCACGATGCTCATGCCCTGCACCGGGGAAGCCCAAGCCCCGCCGGGTGGTCTCACCAGCTGGCCGCTGGCCCTCGGCTCAAGTGTGGGGCTGGCACAAGCCCAGCCAACTCACACACTGGGCTTGGGGAGTGACCAGGGCATCTAGAGCCTCGCCCCCCCAACAGTGACTGCAACTGTAACCCCCCCCCCACACACACACGCGCTCTCCAGCGCGGGCACCACTCCCTGGGGACGTGAGTGGGGCAGGGAGGACAGCCGGAGCCCCGGAGGGCCTCGTGGGACCCCAGAGGGGCAGGCCGAAGTCCTGCATGTTGCTCCAGAGATGCTCGTCCTGGGGCTGGGAAGGTGGCTCAGTGGTAGAGCACCAGCCTTGAGCTGAAGAGCTCAGGGACAGCGCCCAGGCCCAGAGTTCAGGGACAGCGCCCAGGCCCAGAGCTGAGGGACAGCGCCCAGGCCCAGGGCTCAGGCCCCACGACTGACAAAAAAAATGAAAGAAATGAGCGTCCTTCTTACAAAGCCCCCCTCATCCCCAGGAGGCTGCTGTCCTTAAAGCTCCCAAGAAAACCAGCCTCAAGATGCAGCACGCCTGCCAGTGACGCGTCCTGCGGCACTCTCATCCCCCTCTGCTACCAGGCCGGAGGGGACGAGCCCTGTCTGCCCCTCGGGTGGAAGGCTTGCAGAGCAGGCAGGCAGAAAGGGTCTGCATGCTCTTAGGAGGTAGAGCTAGGACCGGACCTGACCACAAGGACCCTGTGCCCCGATCCCAGCCCTACAGCTCACTAAGGGGAGATGTCAACAGATGCAGTAGTGGTAATAGGTGTCCTCAGGCCAGTGCCCAGGCCTGCCCTCCTGTCCTCACGTTCCCACATCTCTACCCCTCCTGTATGGTCACACCCAGCTTCTCCCTTCCAGGGTCCTCTCCTCTGTGTATTCATTACCAGGTGAAAGCTTCTACCTTCTAGAACTAGCCTGGTCCTCTCTGAGACACTGACTGCTATCCCCACCCCCAGCCACCGTGTCCCACTGGGGAGACCTGTCCTCATCTCGTCTGGTTCTGAGGGATCTTAAGGGAAATGTCCTCAAATGTTGAGGGTCAGAGACAAGGAGAGATAGGTCAGAGATGGGAAAAGGTAACCACAAACAAGAATAAGGACAGTAAGGGGCTGGGAAGGTGGCTCAGTGGTAGAGCGCTTGCCTTGCATGCATGAGGCCCTGGGTTCCATTCCTCAGCATCACATAAGCAAAAAGAAAAAAGCCGGAAGTGGCGCTGTGGCTCAAGTGGTAGAGCACTAGTCTTGAGCTGAAGAGCTGAGGGACAGCACCCAGGGCCAGAGTTCAGGCCCCACGATTGGACACCCCCCTCCAAAAAAAAGAATAAGGACAGTAACAGAAGCAAGGAGGCAGAGAGACCAGAGAACAGAGACAGAGATAGAGACTAGTTTTGCTCTTTCTTCCTTTATATCTGGTGTGAGGACTTTTTTCCCTTCCTAAATGCTGGGGCTTGGATCCAGGGCCTTGAACTCTAGGCCTGACTCATGGCTGGGGCCCAACCACTTGAATCATACCTCCACTTCCAGCTTTTTGCTGGTTAACTCAGATAAGACTCTGTTATAGCTGGGCGCTGGTGGCTCACGCCTGTAATCCTAGCTACTCAGGAGGATGAGATCTGAGGATCACGGTTCAAAACCAGCCCGGGCAGAAAAGTCTGTGAGACTCATCTCCAATTAACCACTAGAAAACCAGAAGTGGTGCTGTGGTTCAAGTGGTAGAGTGCTAGCCTTGAGCTGAAGAGCTGAGGGACAGCGCCCAGGCCCAGAGTTCAAGCCCCCGATCGACCAAAAAAAAAAACCAAAAAAAAATCTGGTATGTTGGCCTGGGCTGGCTTCAAACTATGATCCTCAGATCTCAGCTTCTGAGTAGCTATGATTATAGGTGTGAGCCACTGGTACCCAGATTATCTGAGGACCTTTCTGGGGATACAATTAGTAAGTCAGCATTGTGTCTCTGCCATTTCTAGGAATTTAGGAAAAAAAGATGAAGATGAAAAACTTCCCTAAACTCAATTTTCAGGGAAAACAGATCACAGATATAATCCACAGCCTCCTGGGGCCACAAGAAGTTGGGTGGCTGGAGCAGTGGAGTGTAAGAGAGGCTGGGAAGCCAGGTGCACGGATTGAGAACGACAATGGGCAGAGAGGCCCACCATGGCCCTTCAGGCTGCCGGGCAGGATTCTGACCCCTGGGGCCTCGGAGGCTCCTCTGGTCCCGGACAGAGGGCTGCACACAGGCAACTCCTATGTGTAGCAGATGCAGGTGCATCTGGCAGTGGAAAATGAGCAGGCTGGCCTCGGTGCTCAGTGATGTCACCAGACCATCAGAAGACCTCTGCGGTCAGGTGTGTGGCGCGTGGCACCCGGAGGAAAAGTGTGTGTGCAGCCACGGCTTTCTCCAGCTAAGAGTGAGGCACCACAGGGCAGGGGCAGGGGCAGGCAGAGACCGAATGGAGAGAAAGCATGGACACGTCCATCCTGCTCGCTGAGTCATGTCTGAGCCGGGTCTGACGATGGAGTCCAGGTTGGCCGTGCCCGCCTCAGCCCCCACGGCGCGGAGGGCAGGTCTGCCACTACGCCTGGCCACCACAGCCTTTAGAACTGGGTTTATTGCTAGTGTTAGTGTCATGTTTTTGCTTCTGGGTTTTTTTTCTTGTCAGTCGTGGGGCTTGAACTCGGGGCCTCGTGCACTCAAGGTGAGCACTCTACCACTGAGCACTTTCCCAGCCCTGGCAGTTGTCTTTTTTTTTTTTTTTTTTTTTTTGGTCGGTCGTGGGGCTTGAACTCTGGGCCTGGGCGCTGTCCCTTAGCTCTTCAGCTCAAAGCGAGCGCTCTACCACTTGGGCTACAGCGCCACTTCCAGTTTTCTGGTGGTTTTATTGGAGATAGGAGTCTCACGGTCTTTCCTGCCCAGGCTGGCTTTGAACCGCGATCCTCAGATCTCAGCCTCCTGAGTAGCTAGGATTACAGGCGTGAGCCACCAGCGCCTGGCTTGGCAGTTGTCTTTTTGAAGGCTGCACACTATAAACATAAAACTTGAGAAGGAAATGGCAAGAAAACTAGTGGTGACCCATGAACTGGCAAAGAAAAAAGCTAAACCAAATCACCAGCCCTGGGAGTTCTGCCGTGGGACCTGCTGGGGCACAGGACAGTGAAGAGCTGAGAAGAAAAATCAAGAACCACGGTAAAATGCAGCGGAGTGCCTTCACCATTGCTGGAACTCCTCCTGAGCATGAAGCAGGACCCAGCAACTCCGTTCCCAAAGACAGGCCTAACAGAAAGGAAAACACCTGTCACAAGTGCTGGCCGTAGCACGATGCATCACTGGCTGAAGTGGAAACAGGCAGACAAATGCTGTGTGTCCAGATGGTAAATACTGGTCGGCTATAAGGAGGAGGGAAGGCTGGCACCCAACCCCTAGCTACTCAAGAAGCTGAGATATGAAGATGGCAGGTTGAAAAGTCTGGGAAATTCCATCTTCAACTAACCAGCAAAATGCTGGCTGAAGGCATGACCCTGAATCAAGCTATGGTACTGGCCAAAAAAGAAAAAAAAAGAATGAAGAGTATGCTAAAACCTGAGTGACCTTTTAAAACATTGCACTCTGCCAAGACAGGGCGGTGGATGGAAGTCCATCCACACTGACGGGGCGGTGGAAGTCCATCCACACTGACAGGGCGGTGGAAGTCCATCCACACTGACGGGGCGGTGGAAGTCCATCCACACTGACGGGGCAGTGGAAGTCCATCCACACTGATGGGGAAGGGCGGTGGAAGTCCATCCACACTGACAGGGCGGTGGAAGTCCATCCACACTGACGGGGCAGTGGAAGTCCATCCACACTGACAGGGCAGTGGAAGTCCATCCACACTGACAGGGCAGGGCGGTGGAAGTCCATCCACACTGACGGGGCAGTGGAAGTCCATCCACACTGATGGGGAAGGGCGGTGGAAGTCCATCCACACTGACGGGGCAGTGGAAGTCCATCCGCACTGACAGGGCAGTGGAAGTCCATCCACACTGACAGGGCAGTGGAAGTCCATCCACACTGACGGGACAGTGGAAGTCCATCCACACTGACGGGGCAGTGGAAGTCCATCCACACTGACGGGGCAGGGCGGTGGAAGTCCATCCACACTGACAGGGCAGTGGAAGTCCATCCACACTGACGGGGCAGGGCGGTGGAAGTCCATCCACACTGACGGGGCAGTGGAAGTCCATCCACACTGACGGGGCAGTGGAAGTCCATCCACACTGACGGGGCAGTGGAAGTCCATCCACACTGACGGGGCAGTGGAAGTCCATCCACACTGACGGGGCAGGGCGGTGGAAGTCCATCCACACTGACGGGGCAGTGGAAGTCCATCCACACTGACAGGGCAGTGGAAGTCCATCCACACTGACGGGGCAGTGGAAGTCCATCCACACTGACAGGGCAGTGGAAGTCCATCCACACTGACGGGGCGGTGGAAGTCCATCCACACTGACAGGGCGGTGGAAGTCCATCCACACTGACGGGGCAGTGGAAGTCCATCCACACTGACGGGGAAGGGTGGTGGAAGTCCATCCACACTGACGGGGCAGTGGAAGTCCATCCACACTGACGGGGCAGTGGAAGTCCATCCACACTGACAGGGCAGTGGAAGTCCATCCACACTGACAGGGCAGTGGAAGTCCATCCACACTGACGGGGCGGTGGAAGTCCATCCACACTGACGGGGCAGGGCGGTGGAAGTCCATCCACACTGACAGTGCGGTGGAAGTCCATCCACACTGACGGGGCAGGTCCGTGTTTCTCCACAGCAGAGAATGTAGCATGGTAGCCAGGCCCTCGTGTGCCACACACAGGCCACAGAGTCACACCCACACACTGCAAGTGTGGCGGCCCAGAGACTGGCTGTCAGCGGAAGATGTACATTGGCTTCTGAAAGTCTAGAAAAAGAATTCCAAGTTTTTTATTCCAAACTTCCAATTATCTTGAAAATTCTAAATTCGTGGTTGTCACGTGTTGACTTGATAATGCTTTAACACTAAGGGTTAGATAAAATGTATCTTTAAAAGTAGTTTCATGGAAGGGTGCTGTGGCTCAATGTAGTAGAGCACTAGCCTTGCACAAAAGATCTCAGAGACAGCGCTCAGGACCTGAGTTCAAGTCCCAAGACTGTCACCTTTCTAAAGTGAGTGTATCACATATGAAGCTCAGATTGTCTTTTGCTAGGCGGCGGCGCTGGGCCAGCACCCCCAGAGTCAGCATTGCAGAGTGAGTACTGTCTGCTCCGGGGGGGGCTGGCGATCCAGGGCCTGTTGCGGCAGACCTTTTAATATTTCATAAGATACTCACTTTGGGGACAGAAGAGCCACTTCCTGAAGACTTGGTCGCATTTTTAAAGGCTCTGTGGTGGGAACCCCACACAGCCCGTCCACCTGGCCTGTCTGAGCTGTCACTGCCCTGCCGGGCGGTGGCGCCCCCTGGAGGCAGCGGCCACAGCCGCTCTACACCCACAGCACATCCTGCCTTCTTCCTCAGGCTTTACATCTGATCGATGGCTGCTGAGCTAGAAGGAAATGGTTCGCTCAGAGCACAGCTAGGGGCTGAAGCTGGACCACCGCCCCCAGCTGGCTTGGGGAGGTGCTGGACTGGTGGAGGGGCTAAGCCGGAGGTCGCAGGCCAGCAGGCATTCCTCTGGGGGAAGTTATCTTGCCCCTTCTCTCTCTCTCTCTCTGCAATGAGGTGAAAAATCTTCTCCCTCATGTGCCCCTGCTGCCACGATGTTCTGCTCACGTGCACGTAGCCACGAGACCACAGAATGAACCCTCTTGAGATCTGGCCTAAATGAATTTTCCCCCTCTAAGGTCTTCATTGGTCATTTGGTCTCAATGGGCAGTGAAAGTAACTAACAGGCAAGCTTCATGCTAGCACACCTACTTCCTGCAGCCAGGAGGGACTGACCGACTGACCAAAGTATTCAGTTACCAACACAATGGAGAGCAAAGGGAACAAACAATAAAACCGCCATAAAATACTGGTGAGAACTTGCTATAGCGGGTGGTGAGAGGAGAGCAAGGACTGGGCTTCCGAGAGGTCTGGCCAGGCTTAACTGAACATCCAGAGTTGAAATGCCTTCATCCAGAGAAGGTGGGACAGTGCCTTCCCTCAACTCTAGGCCGAGATATTCAAGAGTAGGAACTCAGACGAGATGCCAAGAGGGTCTGTCACAGGAGGTGGAAAGGAGGCAGGTGGGGAGACCTACGGAAAGTCATGCTCCAGGGGCATCCTGTGCTCAGGTGACAGGCAGGTGGAGAAAGGTGACGCACTTGGACAAGCTGGGCTGGGGTGGAGAAAAAGCAGTGCCCAGAGGTCTGAGTCAGGCCACCAGGCCTACAAACGGCCTGGCACCCAGCCATTCCTCTGGGTGCGTGGGCATAGGCATAGGCAGGGCCTGGCTGTGGGGGCCCTAGGGGCGTGAGGCTAGGCTTTGGTCTGCCCCTTCCATGCTCAGCAACCAAGTGGCGCCACAGCTGAGTGAGCCTTGCTCAACAGGAGCCGCAGGAGGGAGGGAATGAGGACTGGAGAAAGGGGCTGGGGACTGGAGGTCTGCAGTGTGACAGGATCACGCAGGCGAGCGCCACGGCGGTCAGGGAGCCCCGTGTCCAGGCCGAGGCAGGACTGCGATGCACCATGGTCCCGAGCGCTGCTGAGGTAGAAAGCAGCCTCAGGCCTGCATGGGCCACCAAGGACACCTAGCAGAGGAGCAGGCAGGGAGAGACTGCAGCTTCTGTGCTCGCCAAGCCTGGCTGGAAGCCATTCATCCAGCGGTGCTTGTTGGGTTGTGACTAATTAAACTTGTTCTATTAACTGTGGATCCGTGTGACATGGGAAAGGCACATGAGGCCTTGCAGGCCATCCACACAGGGCTCAGCAGGTCCTGCAGACGGTGAGCCTGGGCCCTCGGCTCCCACGTGGCCGGGCAGGTCCCATAGACAGGGACCACAGCACACAACACTTGGAAATGCAAGGAGAAGCAGGATAAGGAGATTCTAGGATGACTCCAAAGACACATGCCAGGGTAGAAAATGGGGCGGGACTGGAATGAAGGGAGGGCTGCCATGTCCATACACCAGCTGGTGAGGGCACTCACGGTGAGTTACCAGCCAAAGATCTGGCTATGCAGTAGAATATCAAACTGCTGAGATACACCTCAAGCTGTATTAAGTCCTCCTAGCTTGCTGTTGCTAATGCATTTTAATTTGGTCAAGAAAGCAGACTGGGCAGTAATCAGAGCTTCTTCTCAGCCGCACTGGCCCCCTGGTCCTGCTTCGAGTCAGGCAGGCTGTCCTGGGGCTGACCTGGGGCTGGCTCCTCAGCCCGACCCCACCTGGTAAAGGCCAGTGCCTCAGCCCCACCCCACCTGGTAATGGCCAGTGCCTCAGCCCCACCCCACCTGGTAAAGGCCAGTGCCTCAGCCCCACCCCACCTGGTAATGGCCAGTGCCTCAGCCCCACCCCACCTGGTAACGGCCAGTGCCTCAGCCCCACCCCACCTGGTAAAGGCCAGTGCCTCAGCCCCACCCCACCTGGTAACGGCCAGTGCCTCAGCCCCACCCCACCTGGTAACGGCCAGTGCTTCTGCCCCACCCCACCTGGTAAAGGCCAGTGCCTCAGCCCCACCCCACCTGGTAAAGGCCAGTGTTTCAGCCCCACCCCACCTGGTAACGGCCAGTGCTTCTGCCCCACCCCACCTGGTAAAGGCCAGTGCCTCAGCCCCGCCCCACATGGTAAAGGCCAGTGTTTCAGCCCCACCCCACCTGGTAACGGCCAGTGCCTCAGCCCCACCCCACCTGGTAACGGCCAGTGCCTCAGCCAGTCTCCTTGCTTTCACTGAAGCATTAGACTGTGGGTAAGGATGACTAATAAATTATAGAACCCAAACATTGAGTTAAAGAGTCTGGATGTGTGTTGAAATTCATCAAACTGTATCCTCAAGAATTGTATACTGCCAGGTGCCGGTGGTTCATTCAAGCCTGTAATTCTATCTACTCAGGAGGCTGAAATCTTAGGGTCGCAGTTCAACGCCAGCCTGAGTAGGAAAATCTGTGACTCTCATCCCCAATTAACCACCAAAAAGCTGGCAATGGAGCTGTGGAAGAGAGCTAGCCTTGCGCAGAAAAGCTCAGGGATAGCGTCCAGACCCAGGATCAGTTAAAAAAAAATACATTTTGCCCTATGTAAATTAGGCTTCATTAAAACAAAACATTAAATAACTCTGATCATATAAAATAGTATGTATCAAAATGAACTCCAGGACATGGAAACAAGAGGCTTTTTGTTATTTTTGTTTTCTTTTTGCCTTGTTTGTTCATGTATTTGTCTTAAATGGAGGGACGGAAGGTGAACAAATGCAGCAGTGGTACTCACTAGACACTATGTGGAAAATGAACTGTGTAACTTGTGGATGGGGAGGGGAGGGGAAAACCGGAGAACGAAGGAAGGGATGACACCGTCCAAAAAGAAATGCACTCATTACCTGAGTTATGAAACTTCTCTGCACATAACAAAAGAAAAATCAAAAACAAAGTAAGACAAGAAGAGTGGAGCATGCCTATAATCCCAGCACTAGGGAAGCTGAGGCAGAGGACTGGAGCTCAGGTTAGCCTGGGTTACAGGGCAAAACTTTGTGTAAGAAAAAGGAGACAGAGGGGCTGGGAAGGTGGCTCAGTGGTAGAGCGCTTGCCTTGCATGCATGAGGCCCTCAGCACCACATAAGCAAAAAAAGCTGGAGGTGGTGCTGTGGTTCAAGTGGTAGAGCGCCAGCCTTGAGCTGAAGAGCTGAGGGACAGCGCCCAGGCCCAGAGTTCAGGCCCCATGACCAACAGCAACAACAAAAAAGAGACAGAAAAGGAAAAGGAAAGGAAAAAAGAAAAAAAAGTTTAAGGATCTAGCCTATTTGCAACTTTTAATCTCCTTAAAAATAAATCAGATAGGTTTTGGTATACATTTTTTCTGATTTCATTTTCCTTTTATTATCTCAAACAAATTGCAAAAATAAAAATTTAAATTGTCTACAAATAAAATTTAAATTTCCACTTCTGTCCCTAGACATTGAAAGCAGGCTTACCCATCCCTACGTTGTCTGAACTCCAGCAAGACACACCGTCAAGGTTCCTCAAGGTTGTTTTCTGCCATGACGGGAAATGTTTGCACCTGGCTGTTAATGTGCTTCAGGAAGTGAATGCCAACTCTTAACAGAGCATTCTGGGAAATGTAGTCCACTATCAAAGATCATGTCCCACAAGAAAGTAGAAGACAAGGATCTCCGTCCTGGAGATCATAGAATTTTAGGACTGCATTTTATCAATGAGAGATGAGCCCAGGAGCTTAAAAGTCCTGTGTAGAGTGAGGAGCAAGCCTTCCTGCTTGCTATGTCCACTGAATAGGAAAGCAAAGAACCAACTCATTAGATGAGGAAAACACATTGAGCCAGGCACATAGCAGAAGCTAGAATAGACATTCCAAGGGCTTCTGAAGTATAGTTTTTTTGTCTTCAAGTCAGCTGGCCTGGCTGGAAGAGTGGATCAAGTGGTAGAGCACCTGTCTAGCAAGCACAGCTCCCTGAGTTCAAACACAGTATTGCCATTAAAAAAAAAAAAAAAACAGAATAAGCAGGCCTCCCTCTACCTTGGCTTAGGTTAAATATAGAAGTCTGGGCTGTTACATCAGAATAATGGGGTGGGTGGGCTTCCAGTTCCAATTTCCATAGTAAAAGGCATGCAAGTCATAGTCTCATCTTACACTAAGAAAAACACAGAAACAAAGAGGGAAATGAGGCGGGGGGGGGGGGGGGGGCTCTCCCAAAACAGAAGCCCAGCCAGGGTCCGGGTAGCTGGGGCACAACTGACAGATCTGCGATACCCAGGGTGCCTCGAATGAATGCAGGAAGCTGAGGAGCAAGACCAAATCTGCTGGGACTGTAGTCCTGGGGCCCCACATTTTCAGGGGTTTTGGAAGGCCACCAAATCCACACCTTAAGAAGTTGGGGCAGCAGACTATTCTGAAATAAGCATGAAGCTTTCTCTGGAACCAGGGCTGCTCCACAGTGACACATCTCACCTGGGAAAGGGCATGTTTGCACCCAGCTCCTGACCCTTCCTGTGTCCCCCAAGGAGACAAGCTACACTTGTGAAGGTCACAGCGCAGAGCTACCGGCCATTGCAGGGCTGACGTCTAACCCTGAGTACAGATCACTGTTCCTCCCTGCACCCCACCTGACAGGGCTCCTGCCCAGGAGTGGCTCACAGCACCGAGAGTGCCAGGAACACTTACTGGAGGTTCCCAGAGGACTAGGAACAGAGGGGCTCGAAGCCCTCGGCATCTATGGCCACTCAGTTCACGGTACTACTTCGTCAATTTACCTCCCTTTCTGCCATCTAGTGCTCACCGTTAGACATTACAGGAGACTGCCCTGGCTAGGCTCCTGCACTGGCCCTCAGACCTGGCTAAAAACCAAAATGGAGCTGGACATGGGGTACATAATTGTAATCTCAGAACTCAGGAGGCTGAACCCAAGGCAGCAAAAGCCCGTAGAGAGCTTGGGGGCATCTCCATTGTAGAAAGCTTGCCAGCCTGAGAGGTAAGGAAGAAATACTTCAGGTAAAAACCGAGGGAATTTGACCCAGCCAGCCCAGGTCCAGCCCACAGTCTGCCTGCCAGTATCCTCCCGGGAGCCTCCAGGCCCTCAGCCTTTTACTCAGGATGAGTGATAAACCAGACATGTCTGAGGGGGAGAGGTCTGACTGATCACTGAAGAGACCTAATACTGAGGAAAAAAACACTCTTTCCTCAAAGTAAATTGTGTGTCCCAACACCCTAAAATGGGGGTGTCCTGGCAAAACCAAGCGTCCACACCAGGAGGCTTGTTTCTATAGACCTATGTGTAGCGATTTCAGGCACCTGCAGATGGCTTCCCCACTGTTTCCTGAGAGGTCAACAGTAGTCAAGTTAAATTTGTTTTTAAACTGAACTTCCAGACAGCAGATGCACACACAGTGATCTCACCATCGGTGACCCTTGTGTGACAGAGCAAGGCAGCTTTAACCTAGTGAATGCCTGCATTGCTTTGTCATCATTAAAAAGCTGAATGCTTTTGCAAAACAAACAAACAAAAAACAACAAAAACCTGAGGGAATTTATTCCCTGCAAGAAATATGGAAAGATTTTCATGGAGAAGGTGTCTGATACACTTCAGGAAAAAAACACGAATCAAGAGAGGAAGAGCACCGTTAAAGGAGTAAGATAAAGCAATTGCTTTTCTCTTGCAGTGTTGAGGCCTCAAGATAACCTATGTTCTTCGTATTCTTGAGCTTCTGTGCTCAAGGCTAGCACTTTACCACCTGAGCCACAGCGCCACTTCCAGCTTATTTTTTTATTTTTATTTTTTATGGTCAATTGGAGATAAGAGTCTCACAGACTTTCCTGCCCTGTCTGACTTCAAACCTTGATCCTCAGATCTTAGCTTCCTCAGTAGCTAGGATTACAGGTAGGTGTAAGCCACTAGCACCCAGCTCGTATTCTTATAGTAACATAGTGGCTGACAGCAGCTATTCCATAAAGAACGGAAGAGGGACTGTCAGGAAGGACAGAGGAGAGGATGTGGGGCTGCTGAAGGTGGACCTGACTAGCTCTGAATGTGCAGTGCCAGCTCTAGGACAAATCACTAAAAAGTTTTTTTGTTTTTTGGTTGTGGGGCCTGACTCTGGGCGCTGTCCCTCAGCTCTTCAGCTCAAGGCTAGCACTCAACACTTGAGCCACAGCGCCACTTCTTGCTTTTTTTCCCTGCTTATGTGGTGCTGAGGAATTGAACCCAGGGCCTCATGCATGCTAGGCAAATACTCTACAACTGAGCCACCTTCCCAGCCCTAAAAAGTTTTAAAAAGAAGTATTATTGATAAGTTAAGAGTAGTGAGAAAATAAAACCATGTAAAATGCTGTTAAAAAAAGAGAAGGGGGACTGGGAATGTGGCTTAGTGGTAGAGTGTTTGCCTAGCATTCATGAAGCCCTGGAGGGCTGGGAAGGTGGCTCAGTGGTAGAGCGCTTGCCTTGCATGCATGAAGCCCTGGGTTCGATTCCTCAGCACCACATAAGCAAAAAGAAAAAAGCCGGAAGTGGTGCTATGGCTCAAGTGGTAGAGCGCTAGCCTTGAGCTGAAGAGCTGAGGGACAGCGCCCAGGCCCAGAGTTCAGGACCCACGACCAGAACCAAAAAAATAAAATAAAATAAAATAATAAAAAAAATTAAGCCCTGGATTCTATTCCTCAGTACCATATAAACAGATAAGGCTGGAAATGGTGCTGTGACTCAAGTGATAAGAGTGCTAGCCTTGAGCAAAAAAGCTCAGTGACAGTGCCCAGGCCCTGAGTTCAAGCCCCAGGACGAGAGAGAGAGAGAGAGAGAGAGAGAGAGAGAGAGAGAGAGAGAGAGAGAGGGAGAGAGGGAGAGAGGGAGAGAGGGAGAGAGGGAGAGAGGGAGAGAGGGAGAGAGAGAGAGAGAGGGAGAGGGAGGGAGGGAGAGAGAGGGAGGGAGAGAGAGGGAGGGAGAGAGAGAGGGAGAGAGAGAGAGAGGGAGAGAGAGAGAGGGAGAGAGAGAGAGAGGGAGAGAGAGAGGGAGAGGGAGAGAGAGGGAGAGGGAGAGGGAGAGGGAGAGAGAGAGAGGGAGAGGGAGAGGGAGAGGGAGAGGGAGAGGGAGAGGGAGAGGGAGAGGGAGAGGGAGAGGGAGAGGGAGAGGGAGAGGGAGAGGGAGAGGGAGAGGGAGAGAGAGAGAACTAGTGACTCATGCCTGTAATTCTAGCTACGCAGGTTGCTAGGATCTGAGGATTGTGGTTTGAAACCAGCCTGGAAAACAAAGTCTGAGACTCATATCTCTGAGACACATATCTCTGATTAACCACCAAAAAGCTGCAGGTGAAATTGTGGTTTAAGTGGTAGAGAGCTAGACTTGAGTAGATAAAAGTCAAAGGACTTAGTGAATGGCCTAACTCCACAGAACTAATGAACTATTTAACAAAATGAATACCAACAAGCAGAAATGGGGGGGGGTAAATGATGTGGGGGGGGCCCACAGGAATGGAGAGAGGAACGGTGAGCAAATGTAGTCACTATGTTTGATGTATAGTATGCAAAATCGGAGCTATACAACTTGAGGGAGGGATGGGGGGGGAAACTGGGGCAGACTGATGGAGGGGGGCACTGATCAAGAGGCGCTGTATTCAGAACCTGAGTTATGGAACTGCAGACTCTTGGGACAACTACTTGATTTAGAAAAACAAAAAGCTAAAAAGCTAAGGGATAGCACCTAGGTCCTGTGTTCAAGCTCCAGTAGTGGCAGAAGAAAAAAAAAAGACAAAGGAAAAACTAGGGAAGAAAACAAAAGAAGCAAATAGAAAGCAGTTACAATCATGGCCAGTATTAATATAACAATTTCAATAATCACTTTAAATGAGAATGGTCTAAGTATACCAATTAAAACTGTCAGAGGATATTTAAAATAAGATGACCCAGGGGGCGGGGGGAGGATGGGAAGGGATGGGAAGGGGAAAGAAAGGAGGAGGCTACAATGCTTGATAGAAATGTACTCATTATCTTGCCCATCTAATTGTAACCCCTCTGTACAGTATTTTCACAATAAAAAATATTAAAAAAAGATAACCCAATTTTATGTTGTTTATGAGAAACCAACTTTAAACATACATATGGATTAAAAGTAAAGAGAAAATTGGGTACAGCGACACTTGTGAATCTAATACTTGAGAAGCTAAGGAAGAAGGGTTAAAAGTTTGAAAGAGGGGCTGGGAAGGTGGCTCAGTGGTAGAGCGCTTGCCTTGCATGCCTGAGGCCCTGGGTTTGATTCCTCAGCACCACACGAGCAAAAAGAAAAAAACCCAGAAGTGGCATTGTGGCTCAAGTGGTAGAGCGCTAGCCTTGAGCTGAAGAGCTGAGGGACAGTGCCCAGGCCCAGAGTTCAGGCCCCATGACAGGACCTCCCCCCCACAAAAAAAAGGCTTTTAAGTCAGGTACTGGTGGCTCACTCCTACATATCCTAGCTACTCAGGAGCTGAGATCTGAGGATCCTGGTTAAAAGCCAGCAGGAGGAAAGTCTGTGAGATTCATTTTTTTTTTTTGTCTTTTCTTTTTTGGTACTGGGGATTGAACCCAGGACGTTGCACTTGTTAGGCAAGCGCTTTGCCACTGAGCTACATCCCAGCCCGTCTGTGAGATTCTTATCTCCAATTAACCACCAGAAAACAGTAGTAGTGCTGTAGTTCAAAGTGGTAAAGCACTAACCTTGAGCAAAAAGAGCTCAGGGACAGTGCCCAGACCTGGAATTTGAGCCCCCCCCCCCCCAAAAAAAGGGAAGGACTCAGGTTTTTCAGTGTTGATAAAAATTAAGGAAAATGTATGCATTTAACATCTTAACACAGAAAGATTTGACATATACACAGGAGAAATGGGCAGCTTCAGAATCCCAAAGGACCAGCCTGCCATTCCAAAAATCAGGAAGTGAGGCAACAGATCTGCTGACTCACTCTGTGAGCTGTGGTGGGCAGGGGTCAAAGGAACCAGCCAGCAGGTGAAGAGGGTACACCCTTATCAAACCTCGCACAAAGCACAGAAACAGGCTGTGTGTAAACTGCAGAGCAAAGGCTCTCAAAGACTGTTTGATACAAAGAAACTCAAGGCAGCTGGGCACCAGTGGCTCACACCTGTAATCCTAGGTACTCAGGAGGCTGAGATATGAATATCACTGTTCAAAGCCCGACCAGACAGGCCAAGTCCATGAGACTCATCTCCAAGAAAAAAGCCAGAATTGGAGCTATGGCTCAAGTAGTAGAGTGGTAGCCGTGAACACAAAAGCTCAGAACAGTGCCTATGCCCTGAGTTCAAGCAAGCCCCAGGATGGACAGATGGACAGATGGATGGACACATACACACACACACAAAATTAAACTCTAAAAAAGTTCTGCTTCCTCACTCATCCACTTGAAAGCTGACTGACCAGCATTCTAAATAACTGTAGGGTTAAAGAGTGAAGCCAGCAGGTATCGGTGGCTCACATCTGTAATCCTAGCTACTTAGGAGGCTGGGATCTGAGGATCGAAGTTTGAAGCCAGCCCAGGCAGGAAAGTCCATCACATTCTTATCTCCAATGAACTACTTGGAAAAAGTTGGAAGTGGCACTATGGCTCAAGTGGTAGAATACTAGCTTTGAGCCAAAGATGCTCAGGGATGGTGCCCAGCCCTGAGTTCAAGACCTAGGACTGGCACAAAACAAAGAGTGAATTGAGGCCCAAACGACAGGAGCAAATCCAGGGTAAGGCCAGTGCAGAGAACAACCAAGCCTCAATCACAGCTGTCAGGAAACATACTAGGATAGTGTCCAAGCCTCAATCACAGCTGTGGGGAAATATACTCAGATGGAGAAAGGAGAAACAATGTAGATAAAGTCAGGACTACTTATTTGGAAAAAAATATACTAGTTACAAACTTTGGAAGTCCAAGAACAGAAAAATATACAAAGAGTAACATTAAGTGTGAAAACTACAAAAGCAACCTAGAATTTTAAGGATACAGTGTACTTGTATACCAACTGGACTCAACTCCACTGGCTGCTCTCTTTTCAAGGTGGCCTGGAAACTTATCTCTTAGTTTTTTCTGTTTCTCTGCCAGTACAGAAGGCCCTGAAACTCATTAGCCTGAAGTGTTAACCATATGTTCATTGACAACAAATGAAACGCACAATGCACTAAGAAAATGCCTTTCCCGAGGCTGGGAAGGTGGCTCAGTGAAAGAGCGCTTGCCTTGCATGCATGAGGCCCTGGATTCGATTCCTCAGCACCACATAAGCAGAAAAAGCTGGAAGTGGCGCTGTGGCTCAAGTGGTAGAGCGCTAGCCTTGAGCTGAAGAGCTGAGGGACAGTGCCCAGGCCCAGAGTTCAGGCCCCACGACTGGCAAAAAAAAAAAAAAAGAAAAAAAGAAAATGCCTTTCCCATAACAAAGGACAGTCATTAATATATAGTGGACCTAAAAATCAAGTTTTAAAGTACTCAACAGTAAAAGAGGGGGAACCCAGAAACACAGCAAATATACAGATATACTCTACCTATTTGCACAAGGATAACATGTTTGTAGAAGTAAAGAAAGTTGTCCTAGAGACAACACACCACTGTGTGTGCACGTGTTGGTCGTGGGGCTCGACTTCCGCCCCCCACACTGTCACTCAGGGCTGATCCACCACCACTTGAGGCGTGGCTCCACTAAGGCGTTTTTTTCTACTACAAGATGCACCTTTTCTTTCTTTCATAGCTCTGGAATGAGGATGACCACTAAGGCATTTTGCTGGCTAATTGAAGATAGAATCGCTTAGCTTTTTTGGCCCAGGATGGCTTCAAGCCTCAGTCCTCAGATTTTACCCTTCTGAGTAGCTAGGGTTATAGATATAAGCCACTGGCACCCAGCTGCATTATTATTAAAAAGAAATTTCCTTTTTTTGTTTTGTTTTGGGCCAGTCCTGGGGCTTGAACCCAGAGCTTGGGCATAGTCCCTAAAGTTATTTTGCTCAAGGATAATAGTACTGTACCAATTGAGCCAGAGTGACACTTACAGCTTTCTTGGTAGTTTAGTGGAGATAAGAATCTCACAGATTTTCCTGCCCAGTCTGGCTCCAAACTGTGAACCTTAGATCTCAAGCTCCTGAGTAGCTAGAATTATAAGAGTGACCAATAGCACCTGGCTACTATCCTTTTATTTACTTTGTCGTGGGGCTTAAGCTGGGAGTCTGGGCACTGTCCATGAGCTCTTTTGCTCAAGGGTAGCACTCTACCACTTCAGCCACAGAGTCACTTCTGATTTTCTTGTGGTTAACTGGAGATAAGAGTCTCACAGACTTTCCCCTGATCTGGCTTAGAACTGCAGTCCTCAGATCTCAGCCTCCTGAGTAGCTAGGGTTACAGGCGTGAGCCACCAGCACCTGGCTCCAATTTGCTTATTTTACTTTTTTGTCCCAGTCCTGGGGCTTGAACTCAGGGTCTGAGGGCTGTCCCTAAGCCTTTTCTTCTACTACTTGAGTCACAGCTCCACTTCCAGTATTTTTTTTTTTTTTTTTGAGTAATTTATTGGACATAAGACTCTCACCGACTTTCCTGCCTGGGCTGGTTTTGACCTGCGATCCTCAGATCTCAGCCTCCCGAGTAGCTAGGATTATAAGCATGAGCCACCAGCGCCCAGCTTCCTAGACTTTTATTCTAAGAGTTTGGCCAGAACTATGTCCAAATAAATGGGCAGCAGAAGCACTTTGTGCTGAGCCGTGCAGGCCTCCCTCACCGTATGGGAATGCGAAATCTCCCAGGTGCAGAGCCTCTTGTGACTGCAAGTGAGATCAGCCTTCTAACCTGTGTTCCCTGGGTATATGAAGTGTGGCTTCTTAGCAGAGCCCCTCCTGAGACTGCAGAGAACACGTGGCCACAGAGGACATTTCAGGAAGAACCCTCCTAGCTGGCAGGAAGCGGGGGAGCGCGCGCTGGGTACTGACCGCGACCGGGGGGCAGCAGGCCACTCAGGTAGGGGAAGCTCGCCCTCCTCAGCTCATCCAGCTTCTCCTGCAGCTTGCGCACCTGGCTGTCGGAGCGGCTGACCCTCTGCCGAAGACTCTTCAGCTCGCCATTCTTCTTTTCCACCTGTTCCCTCAGGCAGCACACCTGGCTCTTGTTCTGCCGAGAGGAGAAGCAGTAGGAGTGCAGGGAGTCGATGAGCTTGCAGGCCCCGGATGCCGACAGGATGACCTCATTGATGGACATGGGGCTGGCATCGCTGTGCTCGCTCTGCACCGCTTCTGCGGCCGGCTTCGGGGTGACATCGTTTGGAGGGGCAGAGGAGCTCTGGGAAGGCTTCTGAGGTGTTGCTGTGAGTGAGGACCTCGGGGGGCTCTGGGCCACACTCTTGTCAGGCCCCAGGTTATTCCCGCTGCAGCTTGGCTCCACATCTCTCTTCGGTCTCTTTCGGTCTATAGGGTCTCGAGGGACAGATGGCCTCTCTCGAGTGTGCTTGGAGGAGAAACTGTAAGAATGAAGAGAGCCTATGAACTTGCAAGCCCCGGACCCTGGCGGGGTAAAGTCGTCCATGGAGATGCCACTCTTGTCTGCCCCACTCACGTCCGCCAGGGACGTGGCATTCTGATGGCCAGCCTCTGCCTGGCTGCCTATCACTGGAGTGATCATCCTAGCTCCTGGAGTTCTTTCCAAAGACTGCTGCTCCTGCTCCCAACGGACAGCTTCTGTGGCGGCCTCAGGTGTGGTGTCACCGTGCAGGGCTGGTCGCTTCAGCTTGCCTGACTCTGGCTTGGCCATTGGATTTTCACCAGAGGAAGAGGACCCTGCGCCTCCTTTCCCAGCTGTGATGTTTGTGGGTCCCCTCACGCTCCCCGAGGCCTTGCTGGTGTCCTTTCTTCTAGTTCGGCCATGGCTTCCAGCCCCCCTCTTCTTCTCTGAGAGGTGGAAGATGGAGGGTACCGCGGTGGGCTTGAGTAGGCGGTGCTGGTCCTCCAGCCTTTTGGAAAAGCTGTCTTTGGTGAAATGTTCGCTACAGAGGAATGAGTACTTAGTGGGGGTCCAGTTATCCCTCTGAACAGCTTTTAACCACTGGATCAGGCGTTTTGAGTCCTTTAAGGGGAACCTGTGGGACACAAATAATTAGAAATTACTAAATGTTTCTCCCTGGTGAATAACAACAAATATGGTCAAAGACATTCATCTGAATTCTGAAAACAAAACAATGAAACCTATTGAAACTCTTAAGAAGGGTAAAGAGGGTAAGGGAGAGTTTTAGAAGGGGTGGGTTTTGGGGGGATGCGCGGTCTGTACATATAAAAATATCACCATGAGGAAGTGGCGCTGTGGCTCAAGTGGTAGAGCACTCGCCTTGAGCTGAAGAGCGTAGGCCCAGAGTTCAAGCCCCGCGACCGACCAAAAAAAAAAAAAAAAAAAGAAATCACCCTGAATCTTCCTTATACATTAATGTATACTAGTAAAATCCTGACTCCTAAAACTACCAACTATAAAATTGAAACAAGTATTTCTTACAAGCATCTAAACTTATATTGACTTCATCTGCTTCAAGATAATTTAAGGACATTAAAACCATCTTCTATTGCAAGTCATTACTGGAATGGAAAGAAAGAGGGAAGATCTCTGCTACCCTGGAGGAGCCCAAATCTGCAAGGCAGATAGGAGCGAAGCATAAGGGTCTTCCCGGTGGTGGCAAATGAGTACAGAGGATACAAAGAGGCAGGATAGTGTCTGGACAACAGGAAATAACTCCAAGAAGCTGACCAGTGATTGGCCCTTTGTAGTACCTAGAAGGCAGGGCTATGGGCATTAAAACCAGGACTGCTGACCCTCCCCCCCCCCCCCACTGGGAAGCCAGGAAGTGACTACCAGAGATGGGGATCAAGAAGCTAGGGAAACATCCCAGGTGTCCAGCCTGGTGCCAGCCCTAGCTGTGGCCCAGGAAGCTAAGCACATGGGAACCAGCTCTAGACGACGACTCAGAAGCTATAGTTCCTTGATCCTCTGTGCTTCCACCACAAGACTCCCCCAGACTGGGTGAAGTATAGGGACATTTTATATATATATATATGTGTGTGTGTATGTATACACACTTTTTATACAATAAGCCAGTCACAAGTGGATAAATACTACATGTGCTCCAACAAACACAGTAGGATACCTATATAGGCTACTGAGAGCAGTCAAGTTCATATAGACAAACTAAAGCAGTTGTTGGGGGTGGGAAGCAAGGGGAGGGAAGTTGGGGTCATGATGAATAGGAACAGGAACAAGAGTTTCGGCTTCCTAAGATAAAAAGAGTTATAGGAATAGATGGTGGTGATGGTTACTCAATAATATGCATGCATGTAGTCCCATGAACTGTAAACCAAAAATGTTTAGGAGCTGGGCACCAGTGGCTCATACCTGTAATCCTAGTTACTCAGCAATCAGGTCTGAAGATCTCAGTTTCAAGCCAGCCTGGGCAGGTAAATCCATAAAAGTCTCTCCCTCCACCCCTCACCCCCCAGTCCTGGCGCTTGAAATCTGGGCCTGGTTAGTGCTCTACCACTTGAACCACAGAGTGACTTCTGCTTTTTTCTGAGTAACTTACGGGCCATGTCTCACACACTTTCCTGCCCAAGCTGGCTTTGAACCGGGCTCCTCAGGTCTCAGCCTCCTAGGATGAACAGGCCCAGGAGATTCTAATCTCCAATTAACTACCAAAAAGCAAGAAGTGGACCAGTGGCTCAAGTGGTAGAGCACTAGCCTTGAGCAGTAAAAGCCCAGGGACAGTGCCCAGGCCCTGTGAGTTCAAGCCCGAGGACTGTCACCACAAAGTAAGGGACTGGAGGCGTGGTTCAGCTGCTGAGCGCAAGAATTTTATGCCGTGTCTTACGCCACAATTAACTAGCTTCTAGAGATTCTGGGTGTCCTTTCTTCCTGATTATCAAGAAAGATAATGTAGTGATCACGTCTTCGGAGAGACAGGATGTGTACTGGAGCTGGCTCAGACCCCACTGCACGCTGGGGGGGGGGGGCGGGCAGGGGTCCCGGCGGGGAGGGGGGGCAGGGGTCCCGGTGGGGGGGGGACAGGGGTCCCGGCCGGGGGTCCCCTCTCCGCGCGAGCCCCACCGCGGCCTCCCCGCCCGGGGCCCGGCCCGTTGTGGAGCCCGCGGCCGCGTTCTCCAGAGCAGCGCCGTCGCGCGGGGCCGTCGGGGCGCGGGGCGCGGCCGCGGGCCCACGCCGAGAACTTCCCCGGACGGCGCGCGCCGGCGCCCGGCTCGGGAACTTACTCCCGGCCCCGGCGCTCCGTGCCGCGGCTCGCAGGGCGCGGACCCCGCGCGCCCCGGGGTGGCGGCCGCGGACGGCGCCCGGCCCGCCCGGCGTGCTCGGCCCGGCCCCGGCCCCGGCCCCGGCGCGGGCCGCGGACCCCGCCGGCCGCCGAGGCAGGAAGTGGAGCCGCGCCCGCGGGACCACCGCGCCGCCCGCGCCGGGGCCCCGAGCCCGGGAGGGCCGGTCCCCCGCGGACGCGCCGCGCCCGATCGCGCTGCGGGGCCGGGGGGACCCGCCACGGGGGCCGGGCGGGCCCGGGACGGGGCCCGGCCGCCGCGGGAGTTGAACGGCGTCCCGGGGGCCTCCCGGCGGCCCCGCCGCCCGCGGCGCCCGGCTCAGAGACGGCGGCCGGGCCAAGGTCACACAGCGCCGGGCCGCCGCGCCCGGGCCCGGCTCGGGGCCCCCAGCCCCGGAGGCCGGCGCGCGGCCTCAGTTTCCCCGCGGGCCCGGCGGGCCGCGGCGGGGGCGTGGCGGGCCGCGTACCTGTGGAAGGAGACGGCGCGCTTCTCGCCCTTGCCCTGCCGGTTGGAGCAGTTCACGGCCGCGCAGCAGATCACCATCGCGGGCTCCGGCCCAGCGCGCCGCCGGGCTCTGGCCCTCGCCGCCCGCCCGCCGGCCCGGCCCGCCCCGAGGGAGCGCGGCGACACGGCTCGGGACGTGGGTCGCGGCTGCGCCGTACGGCAAGATGGCGGCGCGCGGCCGCCCGCCGCGGGCGGCGCCCGGGCAGCCGGGGCTCGGCGCGGGGCCGCGGGGCGGCGCGGCGGCGGCGGCGGGCGGGCGGCCGGGCGGGCGGGCGGCGGGCGCGGGAGCCGCCCCGAGGCCGAGTGCGTCCGGCGGCATGCGCGAGCGGCCGTCCGTACGACAAGATGGCCGCGCCCGCCCGGCCGAGCCCGTCGCGCCGGCCGGGCCCCGGGGTCCTCGGAGGGGCGCAGCGCCGCACCCGGCGCCGGGTCCCGTCAGGGCGGCCGCGGCCCCGCCTCGCGCCTCCGGCGTCCGGCCCCGCCTCCGCCGCCGCGCCGCCGTACGCCGAGATGGCGGCGCCCGCGCTTCCGCCGCCCGCGCCCGGTCCTCGCGCGCTTGGCCCCCGCGGCTTTCCGTCGCCGCGTCGCCCGGCGGCCTGTCGGGGCGACGCCGGGGTCAGTCCGCGGCCGGCCGGCGAAGATGGACGCAGGTGAGGAGGGCGGGGAGCGGGCCCCCGCCCCGGCCCCGGCCCGGCCCGCCGCCCGAGGCTCGCGGGGCCCGCCCGGCGGCGGAGCTCGCGGAGGGCGCCCGGACGGCCGGTCGGGCCGCCTCTCCGCGCCGCGTCCCGGCCCCGGCCTTGCCGGGCCGCCGGCGCCCCTCGGTCCTCCCGGCCCGGCGCGGGGAGGGCGGGCGGCCTCCGGGCCTCGCGGCTGTGGCTGCCGGGCGCGCGCGCAGGGGCCCGGCCGGCCGAGCGGAGCCGGGGAGCGCCGTAACTCGGTGGAAGTTGTCCGTCGCGGCTCCACCTCTTGTTGTTACATTCAACCACCTGCCGCCAACCCGGGCGTCGTCTGCGGCCGGCGGAGCGCGGAGCTGCGGGGCTGCCCGCACCGCACTCCGCGCGCCCCGCCCGGCTGCCCCGGCTGCCCCGGCTGCCCGCACCGCACTCCGCGCGCCCCGCCCGGCTGCCCCGGCTGCCCGCACCGCACTCCGCGCGCCCCGCCCGGCCCGGCCCGGCCCGGCTGCCCCGGCCGCCCGCACTCCGCGCGCTCCGGGCCGGGAAGCCGGCGAGACGGGGCCGGGACGCGGCGCGGAGAGGCGGCCGGACCGGCCGTCCGCGAGCTCCGCCCGTCTGCATTCGCCTTTGCCGGCGGACACTCGGAGGTGCGGGTCGGTGCCAGGCGCGGGGCCGCCGGGGCTGCGGGTTGCCAGGCCTTATGTCTTGAGCGGTGGGCACCAGACGCCTTGTTGCTGGGCCTTGGGCTGGAAGAAGGCTTGCAGCCCTTTGCTCGTCTACTGTTTAGGCATCGGTGTTTGTCCCTAAGGCTATTCCTAGGAGAGAAACGGGCGGGTGCACCCGTCGTGTAACCAAATTTCACGTAAATGTAAATGCTACGAATACAACCACGTGGTCACTTGACAATACCTTACTGACTCCAGTAGTACTTGTGGGATCAAGGTAGAAAAGAAGTTTGGGTTTTTAGGCCTGTGTTGTTGCTGATTAAAACATTTGAGGAAGTGGGCACTGGTGGCTCTCACCTGTAATCCTAGCCACCCGGAGGCTGAGGTCTGAGGATCGAGATTCAAAGCCAGCCGAGGCTAGAACTTTCATAGGACACTTTACCTCCAATAAGCCACTCAGCAAAAGCTGGAATTGGCAGTGCGGCTCAAGTGGTAGAGCACCAGCCTTGAGCAAAAGCAGCTCAGAGACAGCACCCTGGCGCTAAAGTCAAGCCCCAAGAGGGGCATCCAAAAAAAGAAAGAAAGAAAGAGAAAGGATGTTTTTAGGGCAGGGGTGGAGAACCTCTGACTGGGATGTGTTAGGCCACAGAAATCATTTGGTACATGAAGGGACAGATAGTAGGTTTCTATCAGCCACCAGAGGCTGCCTGCCTAAACTGATTAGTTTGTATGGCTCAGGAAGGATGTTGTAAATACACAAATGGCTTTTGGCAGAAAAAGGGTTTCCCACTGGTTTAAGAGTTTGATGGGATGATTTTCCTTCTGACATAAAATGCTGAATATCCTTTTATGGTCCATCTTCCCTTGATCCCTGGAGTCCTTGAAGATTGTTTTCTTCCAGCACGTGTAGTAGTTTTTGGTGGTTCTTATAAATGCTCATAAGCTACATCTATTATTGACTGCCAGACATTGTTCTAGGCCCTAGGACTAGAGAAATGGACAAAATAAGCCAGGCACCAGTGGTTCATACCTATAATCCTCTCTACTCAAGGTGACTGAGATCTGAGGCTCACGGTGAAGCTAGCCTGGGCAGGAAAGTTCCTGGGACTCTTATCTCCAATGAACTGCCCAAAAGCTGGAAGTGGAGCTAGCTGTGTGTTAAGTGATAGAGTCCTAGCCTAAGCAAAAGAAGCTCAGGGACAGTGCCTGGGCCCTGAGTTCAAGCTCTGGACCAGTACCAGAAAAGAACAAAGAAGTGCCGAGAACACTGGTCATGTCATCATCCTGTCCCTGCCCCTCCCCCCCTCGTCATTTCCCTGGAGGCAGGGGGTGAGAGGTATTGTAGGACCTGCAGTAGTAGATTGGAAATGTAGCCGTCATGGCTAGGAAAGGTCTCATTTTGGCTTTTTGTTTGTTTTTGTCGGTTGTGGGGCTTGAACTCTAGCCTGGATGCTGTCCCTCAGCTCTTCAGCTCAAGGCTAGCGCTCTACCACTTGAGCCACAGCGCCACTTCTGGTTTTCTGATGGTTCATTGGAAATAAGAGTCTCACAGAGTTTCCTGCCTATGCTGGCTTTGAACTACAATCTCAGATCTCAGCCTCCTGAGTAGCTAGGATTACAGATGTGAGCCACCCGTGCCTGGCTTACGGTCTCATTTTGAAGGTTACATTCTGACCAAGACCCAGAAATGGTGCCGGAGGAAGGGCAAGTAGACTGATTGAGGAGCATCAGGGGTGAGTGTGCCCAAGTCCAGAGACCCCGTTACCGAGAAGCTGGAGTGGAGGGTGGCCATGTGATCGATCCTTCGGAAGGTGCTGAGAAGAGAAGCAACATTATTAGACTGAGGTGTGGCTTGCTCTCTCTGGAGACTGTCTGGCAGAGGCAAGGTCAGAAGCCTGGAGGCCAGGGAGGCGGGCAAAGAGTTAATTAGGGTGGAGAGAGGCTTGCCTTCTTATTGTGTGGGTAAGGCCCAGGCTTTAGGAGTTGTTTACAGGTTGGAAGCTGAGGGAAGGGTAGAAACAGTGAAAGAAAGCAAGATTTCATAACTGAGCTGAGAAGCTTGGGTGAGGAGGCCCTGCTTGATGGAGAACTGCCCGGGCTTTGGTTTTGTGTGTGATGAATATGAGTTGATGGCACGTACAAGTATTGGTTCCATAGGCTTGAAGCTAAGAGAATAGGCGAATGGGAGACAGACGTGTGCAGGTGCTACGTCAGATGAGGTTGCTTCGGATCCGAGTGTAGGCCGGGAAGGAGCCCAGGGCTGCTGATGTGCAAGGTGGCAGGCAGATGCAGTTTAGTTGTGTTTTCTACCCATCCCCAGCGCTGTTTTTAGAAATAGTCTCCTGATTCTAAGAGCCACTCAGGCCAAGACCTAAGGAGCTGCACTGTCTGTACTTGGGAACAAACCCTGTGTCTGATGCTTACATCTCCCATGCTCTGTCACATCGTGTCTGTCATGCGTGGTAGTTGGTGAGGCGGAACTTCCGTGAACAACTTAACTATTCCCTACTACATGGTGAGCATTTCTAGTTCAGACATTCAAAATCCAAAAGGCTCCAAAATCTAAAGCTTTTAGTGCTGACCTGATGTCATAAATGGAAAAACTGCACACCTGAGCTCACATGACAAATTGCTGGAAATGTAGCATCCTTCACCCTGCAAAAGAGAAAGAAATATAGACAGACACTGACTATCTTTAGGCATTCACCCCAGCATTTGGGATATAAAGACAAGAGCATCACAAATTCAGCCTGGACTATGCAGCAAGATGATGTCTCAACAAAACAAAATACCCCACAATCATACTGAAAGTATTTTTATAAAATTACTTAGGCTGTCTATATAGATATAGATGAAACATAAATGGATTTTATGCTCAGATTTCTGACGTATTCCCAAGATATAGCTATACAAATATTTTGAAAATCTGGTCCTAAACATTTTGGATAAAGAAACAGTCAGTACAAGAATTGTAGTTCTTGGGCTGGGAAGGTGGCTCAGCGGTAGAGTGCTTGCCTTGCAAGCATGAGGCCCTGGATTCGATTCCTTAGCACCATATAAACAGAAAAAGCCGGAAGTGGCGCTGTGGCTCCAGTGGTAGAGCTGAAGAGCTGAGGGACAGCACCCAGACCCAGAGTTCAGGCCCCACGACCGGCAAAAAAAAAAGAAAGAAAGAAAGAATTGTAGTTCTTAGAGCTGATACAAAATGTAAGTCTAGTTTGTTAGCATAAGATATTAGTGACTGGGCTGCTTGCTACAAAGCAGTGGGTTTTAATGTGGACATTCTGTCCAGCATCTTCATCAAAGCAGTGTTTTCTAGTTTCTTGACTTTTAACCAAAATTTTGATTGGTTTTCTCCTACATGCAATCTGTGTGTGTGTGTGTGTGTGTGTGTGTGTGTGTGTGTGTGTGTGTGTGTGTGTGTGTGTGTGTGTGTGTGTGTGTGTGTGTGTGTGTGTGTGTGTGTGTGTGTGTGTGTGTGTCATGAGGCCTGAACTCTGGGCCTGGGCGCTGTCCCTCAGCTCAAGGCTAGTGCTCTTGGCTTCTGCCCTTTAAATGCAGACATATTGGGCTGGTCGCTAGTGGCTCGTGTGTGTGTGTGTGTGTGTGTGTGTGTGTGTGTGTGTGTGTGTGTGTGTGTGTGTGTGTGTGTGTGTGTGTGTGTGTGTGTGTGTGTGTGTGTGTGTGTGTGTGTGTCATGAGGCCTGAACTCTGGGCCTGGGCGCTGTCCCTCAGCTCAAGGCTAGTGCTCCTGGCTTCTGCCCTTTAAATGCAGACATATTGGGCTGGTCGCTAGTGGCTCATGCCTGTCATCCTAGCTACTGAGGAGGCTGAGATATGAGGATCACGGTTCAAAGCCAGCCCTGGCAGGAGAGTCCGTGAGACTTATCTCCAATTAACCACCAGAAAACCGGAAGTGGTGCTGTGGCTCAAGTGATAGAGTGCTCACCTTGAGCTGAAGAGCTGAGGGACAGCGCCCAGGCCCAGAGTTCAGGCCCCATGACTGACCTCTCTCCCCCCAAAAAATGCAGCTATGTCTTTTTTAAGCAAAATTTATATATAGTTGAATTTGTTTTTTCTAAAAATTGACATTTGTTCAGTTCTTCTTTGCATTGTACTAGTTGTCAACACTTCTGAGTTTGGGGACAGAATGTAATCCTTCCACACTGTGTCCTAACTCATCACCACGGCTGGCCCAGAAAGCACGGTTAGTGCGCTCTCAGTGGGTTCACAGCTCCTCTCCCCAGCCTTGTTAGGAAAGCGCAATTGTTTCCATTTCACCAGGGAGGGAACTGAGGCACAAAAACGTTACTTGTAGGAATCATTCTTGATGGCGTCTTATCTCTGGTTCTATGACTAGGGATGCCTTCAAGTCTGTGATGTACAGATGCTTGTGCTCACAGTTTCCTGTGGGCCGTGAGCTGGGTGTGGTGGGAGGAGCCTGTGGGCGGCACACAGCATGGCTGCCACTGAGGCAGATGAGACGGACCCCGGGGGAGGGCATGACCCCGGGGGAGGGCAGGGGGAAGGTCTGCATAGTTCTTTCCACATGGAACAGAGAGGGGCAACATTGGGTGCTGCTGCTTTGTGACTCCTGTGAAGCTGGCAGTAGCAAAACTTTATGGTTTCACTCCCTGGGTATTTCTTCATCCCCAAGCTGGCTGTTGGTTAATAGTGCTGCACAACCCGTAATTTTCATGGTTACAGTGGGAGATTTGGCGATGTGTTTGAAGTTAATGGAATGCCTCTTATTATTTTCACTCTGAAGTTGGCTTCCTCAACTATAACATTTGCTAATAAACCTAAGAAATTTGCATGTTCTGCATTTTGCTGCTTTGGTGGTAGAGAGTCTCAATTGCAAAGCTGCTCAGGCATTAAGACCTTACTTTCAGAGTGAGTCTTTTTCTCTGCTTTCTTGTCCACTAGTGTTCTTCCTTTATATCTATCTGTCTGTCTGTCTGTTCGTCTGTCTGTCTATCTACCTACCTATATCTGTAGCATGGAAAACCGAGTTATCAGCAAACTCTTCATCTGTTTCCTTGTCTGATTCTAGCTAATAAGTGTTTATCGACTCAGCAATGTGGTCCTTTTTTTTTTTTTTTTTTGTCGGTCGTGGGGCTTGAACTCTGAGCCTGGGTGCTGAACTCGGCCTGGGCACTGTCCCTCAGCTCTTCAGCTCAAGGCTAGCACCCTACCACTTGAGCCACAGCACCACTTCCAGCTTTTTCTGCTTATGTGGTGCTGAGGAATTGAACCCAGGGCCTCATGCATGCGAGGCAAGTGCTCTACCACTGAGCCACCTTCCCAGCCCCATGGTCCTTAATGGCAGGTTTCTTCACCTCTCTAGGGATTCCAGGTAGGAGACCCTGATTGATTCCTTGAAATGGCCTCAGATCTGAGGACAGTATTCCAACAATATGGCATTGCTCTCCTGCAGTATTGTTAGTTGACATTCCACAGGGTTGCTTTATCCTTTCCCTTCTGGGTCCTGTCTATTGGATGAAACCCAGAAACCAATGAACAGCATGCTTTCTGAAGACCAGAGGTGGCTTTACAGGGCCAGGGGTATCATGACGTTTTCCAGCTTCTTGGAAAGATAAGATAGGCATGGACTTTAATTCATTCCAACTTAGCTTTTATAATCATGTGCAGAAATAATGGTATGTAAAAGCCAGGAGGGATAAAATTGAGCTTTATTCAAGGTGACTGAGCAGCATGGTTGGCATGTTTCTGAAAGTAGACAGGGGTGATGTGTAAGAGCAGAGTTCTAGGACGGTGCACACAGCTGTGCTGCAGAGCTCCCGCAGAGCGCCTGATGCCCACCACGGGTGGACTGCCCTCGCTCTATGGTTGGGGTGTCTGCAGAGCGCCTGATGCCCTCTACTGGTGGATCGCCCTCGCTCTATGGTTGGGGTGTCTGCAGAGCGCCTGATGCCCTCTACGGGTGGACCGCCCTCGCTCTATGGTTGGGGTGTCTGCAGAGCGCCTGATGCCCTCTATGGGTGGACCGCCCTCGCTCTATGGTTGGGGTGTCTGCAGAGCCCCTGATGCCCACCACGGGTGGACCGCCCTCGCTCTATGGTTGGGGTGTCTGCAGAGCCCCTGATGCCCACCACGGGTGGACCGCCCTCGCTCTATGGTTGGGGTGTCTGCAGAGCCCCTGATGCCCTCTACGGGTGGACCGACCTCGCTCTATGGTTGGGGTGTGTGACTGGAAGGTAGCTGCATACAATTAAACTTTCTGGGCACAGGAAAGATAAATGTGCTGCCACAACCGGTAGTAATGACACCAGCTCCCTTCTCTGCTGGTGAGCACTGCCCAGAAAATCTTTCATGGAAGCTTCACAGATGTGTGGCAGAGTACCCTGTTATCACATTTCATGGACAAGGTATTTTCCACACTCAGAATTTGAACAAATGGCCAGGTGCCGGTGGCTCACACCTGTAATCCTAGCTACTCAGGCTGAGATCTAAGGATCATGGTTCAAAGCCAGCACAGGCAGGAAAGTCTGTGAGACTCTTTTTTTTTTTTTTTTTTTGTCCTGGGGCTTGAACTCTGGGCCTGGGCGCTGTCCCTCAGCTCTTCAGCTGAAGGCAAGTGCTCTACCTCTTAGGCAAGTGCTCTACCTCTTGAGCCACAGCGCCACTTCCGGTTTTCTGGTGGTTTATTGGAGATAAGAGTCTCATGGACTTTCCCACCTGGGTTGGCTTTGAATCACGATCCACAGATCTCAGCCTCCTGAGTAGCTAGGATTACAGGCGTGAGCCACTGGCGCCCAGCATTAGTGAGACTCTTATCTCCAATAAACTACCAGAAAACTGGAAGCAGTGCTGTGGCTCAAGCTGTAGAGTGCTCACCTTGAGCTGAAGAGCTGAATAATAGTGCCCAGGCCCAGAGTTCAAGCCCCACGACCGACAAAAAAAAAGAAGTTGGACAAATGGTTCAGGCTCCTAAAACCTATGAGTGTCCCAGCTGGTATTTAAACCCTAACTGCCAGGGACCAGAGCTGACCTGCCCCTGCCTTTCCAAGAGGAGTGTGAACAGCACAGGAATGCCCCCCACTGTGTGCATGGTTACCTCTGCAGCAGGTGCACTTAGGCACCCTGACAAGCTAAGGGCCATCACCCAGTCCAAGTTCAAACCCCAGTGTGGGGGGAAGGCAGCTGCGAGGGCGTCACCACGAATGCCCGGAAGCTGTGTGTGTCTCTGCTCCTGGCCTGGGCTGCACACTGTGCTGCTGTCCAGCACCTTCTCTTAGAGAACAAACAGACATGGATTTCTCCAGCCATAGTGTGTGGACAGGAGGACTCTGGACTTTCCTCACTTGGTTGAAGCAAACAGCTAAGATGGTGCTTGGTCTCAGGAGCAGGTCGGTTAGACACCTGGCCTCTGGCATGTGGGCAGTACATGTGAAAGCTGGAGACACTGCCCTTTGGTCTCAAAATAAAGACGTTCTAGGCTTTGGCCTGTTTTCCTCTTGGCTCCTCTGCGTACTACGCAAAAGGGGTCCAGCTTCCAGACCCCCCAAAAGTAGTACCCACCCTTCTAGAGCCAGCCTCCTAGCCAAGAGACCGTGGCCTGGAACCCCCTGAGCTCAGCCAGGCTCTGAGTTTGTCACCACACCTGCACTTGTGAAGCTGTAGGTTACCCACAAGTGCTTACTCCACACACTTTTTATGGCCTCTAGTCTGCAGAGACAAAGGGTGTGGTTTCAGTTTACTGTTGACCTTGGGTATGTAACCTTTTAAGCCTTAGTCTAGGGCTTTATTTGTTGTTGTTCCTCTTGTCAGCTGTCAGTCTGTCTTGGTGGCTTAGATCTGACTTCAGTCCCCACTCCTTAGCAGGGACCTATCCCACGGGATGTCTTGTGTAGTCACAAGGTTTGCTCACTAAAGCTACTGGAAGTGCTGACATGGGGTGTGCTATTTGTTGCAAGAATCTATATTGGTTTTTTTGTTGGTCGTGGGGCCTGAACTCTGGGCGCTGTCCCTCAGCTCTTCAACTCAAGGCTAGCACTCTACCACTTGAGCCACAGCCCCATTTCCAGCTTTTTTTACTTATGTGGTGCTGAGGAATCGAACCCAGGGCCTCATGCATGCAAGATGAGCACTCTGCCACTGAGCCACCTTCCCAGCCCCAAGAATCTATATTGGAATCTGTCTTCACAGAAGCACTGTGGATGGTCTCTTAGGTATTATTTTATGCCATTAAGGAAGTCCGACATATCGCTTTGGTTTCCACAGCCACTCTGACCTATGACACTCTCCGGTTTGCCGAGTTTGAGGATTTCCCTGAGACCTCGGAGCCCGTTTGGATCCTGGGTAGAAAATACAGCATTTTCACAGGTACTGGCCTCTGCTTCTGCAGGAAGCCTCTTGTGATAGCGATTGCTGTCTACAACCTCCTATGATGTCTGACTTGGTGTGTGTCTCCCTCTTTTAAATAACCCTAGAGAAGGACGAGATCCTGTCTGACGTGGCGTCCAGACTGTGGTTTACGTATAGGAGAAACTTCCCAGCCATTGGTAAGCACCTCACTTTTCTTCGGTCTACAACAACATCGTGCTTTGGAAAGGAGGAGATCTTACACTGAACAATTTAAACTCCATGCCAGATACCTCATTTTATCTCCAAAGCAACCCTGGATAAATAAATAGTCTGAGGTCCAGAGCTCAGCTCCAAACCGGGTGGTGGTGTTTTCTGCCAGCAAACTACAGCTTGCTACTGGAGCTTCAAGTCAGCCTTAAGGGTCAGGACAGCATTTTAAACGTGGAGAAGCAGGGTGTTGGCCACAGTAAGACAGTATGCTGCCTCAGAAGATTTTGGGTTCTAGTTGTATATTTGAGTGTGTCCTGGGTCCCTAGTACCACATAGTTTTCATCCTCAACTGGGAAGATTGAAGAGCAAGGTTGTATGATGTGCTTTCATGGGACATTAAAGTAGATTCCTTACACGTGATTTTTGTGGGGGCTGGTGGGTCCCAATATAATCCTAGCTACTCAGGAGGCCAAAATCTGCAGATCATAGTTTGAAGCCAGTTTTGGCAGAAAAGTCTATGAGACTCTTTTTTTTTTTTGGGTCCGGTCATGGGGCCTGAACTCTGGGCCTGGGCGCTGTCCCTCAGCTCTTCAGCTCAAGGCTAGCGCTCTACCACTTGAGCCACAGTGCCACTTCCGGCTTTTTTCTTTTTGCTTATGTGGTGCTGAGGAATCGAACCCAGGTCCTCGAGCATGCAAGGCAAGCGCTCTACCACTGAGCCACCTTCCCAGCCCCCGTCTATGAGACTCTTATCTCTAGTTCACCAGCAAAAAATAGTCAGAAGTGGAGATGTGGCTTAAGTGGTAGCATACCGATCTTGAATGAAAAAAAGCTGAGAGCAGTGCTCAGGTCCTGAGTTTGAACCCCAGTGTGTGCCTGGTGTGTAAAGGCACAAATACACACACACACACAGTGAATTTTTGCCCTTGTGTCCCCTGGATGGGGCTATAGACCTGTTTTCAGCCTTGCCTCTTAGAGCCAGAGACCCCTAGACTGGCCATTAGGGACCAGGCTGATCCTATATGGCCCCTGTGGCCAGGTCCCAGAACCTTCCCTTCTTTTCATTCTTTCTCCAACAGTGAAGTAAAGGGATACACTGGCTTCATGTTCCAGAACACTGGAGAAATAAAATCCACATCATTGTAGGTTAATGTTTAGTTCAGTAATTCATCAGGTAGAGCTTGGGGATAGACTTTCAGTCCACAGATTATAGATTCCAGTATCACACCTTGGCCAAGCTTGTTCTTTACATGGGCCTGGTCCCTGGAAGAGGTTGGACTAGAGGGGTGCCTTTGTTGTGGAGGAGACAAGGGTGGTCTTGTGTGACTCTGCAGAGATTAGAAGTGGGTGAGGGTGATAGAGGAAAGCTCTTTCCAGGGCCCTGCAGACTGTGTGGTGCTCCTGTGTAGAAGGGGCTCTTACTGAGGGAAGAGGCATGGTGTACCTTCACCCACATGGTGTACCCTCACTGGCACGGTGTACCCTCACCGGCACGGTGTACCTTCACCAGCACGGTGTACCTTCACCGGCAGTGTACCCTCACCAGCAGTGTACCCTCACTGGCATGGTGTACCCTCACTGGCACGGTGTACCCTCACCGGCACGGTGTACCCTCACCGGCACGGTGTACCCTCACCAGCAGTGTACCCTCACCGGCAGTGTACCCTCACCAGCAGTGTACCCTCACCGGCATGGTGTACCCTCACCGGCAGTGTACCCTCACCAGCAGTGTACCCTCACCGGCATGGTGTACCCTCACCAGCAGTGTACCCTCACCAGCAGTGTACTCTTTCTGGCACAGTGTACCCTCACCAGCAGTGTACCCTCACCGGCATGGTGTACCCTCACCGGCACGGTGTACCCTCACCAGCAGTGTACCCTCACCGGCATGGTGTACCCTCACCGGCACGGTGTACCCTCACCGGCACGGTGTACCCTCACCAGCAGTGTAACCTCACCGGCAGTGTAACCTCACCGGCAAGGTGTACCCTCACTGGCAAGGTGTACCCTCACCGGCACGGTGTACCCTCACCAGCAGTGTACCCTCACCGGCACGGTGTACCCTCACCGGCACGGTGTACCCTCACCAGCAGTGTAACCTCACCGGCAAGGTGTACCCTCACCGGCACGGTGTACCTTCACCGGCAGTGTACCCTCACCAGCAGTGTACCCTCACCAGCAGTGTACCCTCACCAGCACGGTGTACCCTCACCGGCACGGTGTACATCCTTCTTCCTCATTACAGCTCTTCCATGGCATTCTACTGAACTCACCGAGGACCAGCAGGATATTTTCCACGTGTTGGTTACATATTTTCACTGGAGTATATGTTGTCTTTCTGGATCCCAGAATTGGACATGAAGTAGCAGGGCCCAGGGCACATGTGCTGGAAGTGTGGGGAGTTACAGTACCCACTGCAGTGCATGCCCTGTCCACACCAGTAACACTACTGCCCATGTCCCCTCCACACCAGTAACACTGTAGCACGTGCCCTGTCTACACCAGTAACACTACTGCCCATGTCCCCTCCACACCAGTAACACTGTAGCACGTGCCCTGTCCACACCAGTAACACTCAGCACGTGTCCATACACACCAGTAACACTGCAGCATGTGTCCATACACACCAGTAACACTCAGCACGTGTCCATACACACCAGTAACACTGCAGCATGTGTCCATACACACCAGTAACACTCAGCACATGTCCATCCACACCAGTAACACTCAGCACGTGTCCATCCACACCAGTAACACTGCAGCATGTGTCCATACACACCAGTAACACTCAGCACGTGTCCATACACACCAGTAACACTCAGCACATGTCCATACACACCAGTAACTGCAGCATTTGTCCATACACACCAGTAACACTCAGCACGTGTCCATCCACACCAGTAACACTCAGCACGTGTCCATCCACACCAGTAACACTCAGCACATGTCCATGCACACCAGTAACTCTGCAGCATGTGTCCATACACACCAGTAACACTCAGCACGTGTCCATCCATATCAGTAACACTCAGCACGTGTCCATCCACACCAGTAACACTCAGCACGTGTCCATCCACACCAGTAACACTCAGCACGTGTCCATACACACCAGTAACACTCAGCACGTGTCCATACACACCAGTAACACTCAGCACGTGTCCATACACACCAGTAACACTGCAGCACATATCCATCCACACCAGTAACACTGCAGCGTGTCCCCATCCACACCAGTAACACTCAGCACGTGTCCATACACACCAGTAACACTCAGCACATATCCATCCACACCAGTAACACTGCAGCGTGTCCCCATCCACACCAGTAACACTGGACATCATGAACTTTTTCCTTTCTGGTAAATTGGTAACCAAGGAAAATTGCATTTTCTGGATTCATCTTGGGGGTTATTGTTCCAAGCCACCAGCCATGGTCATACATGACTGGCTTGTTCATATATTTTCCTGCTTGGAGGGACCCGGGTCGGTGCTGTGATGTGGTGTCGACTCAGGACTCCGGCCGGGACTCGGCCTGGTGGCCCTGTTAAGCATATGCTTCTTTCTCTCTGCCACAGGGGGAACAGGCCCCACCTCAGACACGGGCTGGGGCTGCATGCTGCGGTGCGGACAGATGATCTTTGCCCAGGCTCTTGTGTGCCGACACTTAGGCCGAGGTGAGTCATGGTGACTGGGGGGCTGTGGTGAGGAACCATCGGTTAAACCCAAGTTAGAGTTCAGAAGCTTCTGTGACATCTGTTGGGTTTTTGGTTTTGGTTTTTTGGTGCCAGTCCTGGAGTTTGAGCTCAGGGTCTGAGCACTGTCCCTGAGCTGCTTTTGCTCAAGGCTGGTGCTCTACCATTTGAGTCACAGCACTACTGGCTTTTTTAGTAGGTTATGGAGATAAGAGTCTCACGGACTTTCCTGCCTGGGCAACTTCAAACTGCAGTCCTTCGATCTCAGCCTCCTGAACAGCTAGGATTGCAAGCATGAGCCACCAGCGCCTGGCGACCTATTGGTTTTTATTGGTTAGAGGAACTGATTTTAGAGTGCTTATATGAATGCTTGTATTTTAAAGATTATCTATAACTGTTCCTTTTTAACTGTATTTTACTTTCAGTCTGGATTTGTTTTGATGAGTTGGTGTTTTGTATGTTTGAGATCCTGGTGAATCTGGCTGTGTGTGTGTGTCTGTTGTGGGGCTTGAACTCAGGGCCTGGGAGCTGTCCCTGAACCTCTTTGTGCTCAAAGCTAGCACTCTATCACTTTGAGCCACAACGCCACTTCCACGTTTTGGGTGGTTAATTGGAGATAAAAGTGTCGCAGGGACTTTTCTGCCCAGGCTGGCTTCAAACAGCGATCCTTAGATCGCAGCCTCCTGAGTAGCTAGGATAACAGGGGTGAGCCACCGGCTCCTGACAAATTTGGCTTTTTTTTTTTTTGTCAGTCATGGGGCTTGAACCCTGGGCCTGGGCGCTGTCCCTCAGCTCTTCAGCTCAAGGCTAGCGCTCTACTACTTGAGCTACAGTGCCACTTCCAGCTTTTTCTGTTTATGTTGTGCTGAGGAATCGAACCCAGGGTCTCAGGCATGCAAGGCAAGCGCTCTACCACTGAGCCACCTTCCCAGCCCCAAATTTGGCCTTTTACTTTAGAAAGGTTGGAAGAAGTTTGGGGCTTGTCTGAGTTAGTGTGCTCTTGTGTGTTTGTTTCCCATAGATTGGAGGTGGGCGCAGCGCAAGAGGCAGCCTGACAGCTACTTCAGCGTCCTCAGCGCCTTCCTGGACAGGAAGGACAGCTACTACTCCATCCACCAGATAGGTGGGGCCTCCCTGGGGGGCTTCTCTGTGGAGCAGGAGCCAGGCTCTAGGTCACTCTGGCCACTCTGGCCCTAGGTGCTGCTGTGGGTGGTCCAGCAGCAGTTCAGACGCTGCCCCTCTCCCTATACAGAGTCTGGAAACCAGATTCTGTCTCCAGATTGGCAGTCCTGGGTCAGGCGGTTGTTCTGTCTAGACCGCCCTGTAACTGTTTCCTGGCACCACATGCGTTAGAGGTGGTGGGGTATTGGGTTGTCTGTGGTGGATGTGTTGCTAATATGGGTTTGTTTCCTGCAGCTCAAATGGGAGTTGGTGAAGGGAAGTCTATAGGCCAGTGGTATGGGCCGAACACCGTCGCCCAGGTCCTCAAGTGCGTATCCAGCCTCTTTTTCCCTCTGGGGTGGCTTTCCATGTTCCTTGAAAACAAGGAACAAGGGGTCTGGCTCTTTCTTTACAAGACCAGGAGGAGCTCATGGTGACCCTGCCTAGTTGTCTCATGTGCGGGGTTCGTGTGTGCTGGTAAAGTGGGAGCCTTCACCTGGGGCCCAGGGTGGGCCTGGCCTCTGCCCAGAGACCCATGTGGAGTGGTAGCCATGGCAGTTAGGTGTGTCCCGGGTGGGCTTTGGGCTCCTCAGGGGCACAGGGGACTGTGCCCTGCCACGTCACTCAGGGTCTGCAGCTTGGTCCGAGCTTGCTTGCCTGCCTCGGTTATTCTGTGGGACATGTGTCCCTTTGGACGTCTAGCACCGTTCATTCTCTGAAGCGGCTCTTCCTGCCATTTCCAGGGACTTGTCACTCCCCTCCTCCGCATAGTCATTTGGCCGGTGTACGGTTCCTGTGGTTATCGGCCCTTGGAGCCAGCACTTTTGAGGGGCTCTGGGCGCTGTCTGGGCTTAAGCTTGATGTCTTGCACAACTGTCTCTAGCTGCAGCTTTCCCTCAGTGTCCTTGTTCCACTGTCCTCTCTGTCACAGGGTCCCTGCCACCCCACGCCGTGTGGCCCTTTCCCTGTGGGGCCTCCAGTCTGTCAGGCGTGAGGCTGCGGGGGGAAGGGCCGCTCGACACGGTGGCTTGGGCCTGCCGCGCGCTGTGATGACCAGGCTGGTGTCTGGGGGGCTGCTCCTCCGTTTCCCAGCACTGCTCTGTGCAGTCAGCTCCTGAGGGGCAGCTGCAGTGATCATCCTCAGCTTGCTTCCTGTCTGTGGAGTAGGACCTGCTCTTCACTTTCTGAGACTTGGTGTTTCCCTTTGGGAAGCTGTTCAAATACTGATCTTTTCTGGGGAGCAGAAAGTTCATGGGCACGTTCTCTCGCTTTCTACAGGAAGCTTGCTGTGTTCGACACGTGGAGCTCCTTGGCGGTTCACATAGCAATGGACAACACTGTAGTGATGGAGGAGATCAGTAAGTGGCTCAGGGCTCCGCTGACAGGGAGGCGGCATTGCGGGTGACACGCGTTCCCTGCTGAGCCCAAGAGGGAGCAGTGCTTGAGGGGGAGGGCCACAGGAGACCTCTGGTGGCCTCAGTCTCTCTTGGCACGCCGCGCCCCCCTTCAGCTTTATCCACAGGCTAAGGCTGGTGGCGGTGGCACAGACCTGCGGTCTGGCACGAGGGATGTTGAGTTAGGAGGATCCTTGAGTCTAGAAGTTCAAGGCCAGCCTAGGCCTTGACTCCGTCAAGAAAGACAGAGACGGTCTGGGAATGTGGCTTCGTGGTAGAGTGCATGAAGCCCTGGGTTCGATTCCTCAGTACCACATACACAGAACTGGAAGTGGCGCTGTGGCTGAAGTGGTAGAGTGCTAGCCTTGAGCAAAGAAGCTCAGGAACAGTGCCAGGCCCTGAGTTCAAATGCCAGGACTGGCAAAAAAAAGAGAGAGAGAGAGTGAATAAAAAGCAGTATGCAAGAAATAACCAACTCTTAGCCACTGTCGGTGGCTCACACCTGTAATCCTAGCTACTCAGGAGGCTGAGATCTGAGGTTTGCGGCTTAAGGCCAGCCCGGGCAGGAAAGTCTGTGAGACTCTTATCTCCAGCTAACTACCAAAAAGTTGGAAACGATGCTATGGCTCAAAGTGGGAGGAAATCAGCCCTGAGCACAAGATCAGGGACAGTGCCCAGGCCCCAAGATCAAGCCCAAGACTGGGGAAACAAAGGAAGCAAGCAAGCAGCGGCGTCCAGCTACACTCAGGCAGGAATTCTGGCTGAGTGCCTCTGTGTGTGTTAATGGGCCACAGTGAGTTACCTCATCTCAAGAAAGAAGTACCGAGGGAAGGAAGTGACTTGCCTGTCAGCAACCTGAGGGGACCCAGGTGTGCAGAGTTGACGTCTGGAAGGAGGGCACGCCTGGGTGTTCACAAGTATTGGTGCAGCCATAGTCACGCTGCTCTTGTGTTTTAGAATCCACTCACACGGCCCAGCAGCACCTTTTCTAAAGAATACCTTAGAAAGTGGCTCTAAGTTTGGAGTTCTAGATGTGAGCTGCTGGCCTTGGACCCACTAGAAGTGAGTGGACCTTGCCTGCGTGGCCAGAGTATGTGAGCCACCACGGGCGTCTGCCAGGTGGCGCACAGGCCACTTCCCTGCTGGAGTGACAAGCCCCTCAGTCGCACTGCTCGCCTCTGGCCGGCCTCATGGGAGTATTGGTGGTGGCGGGAGGGGCCAAAATCTGACCTAGTAAGGAGCAGCACTTACCCCACAGCTGTGGGAACAAGCATCCCTTCCTCCCCTCCCGGCTCCTCGAGACGCCAGTGCAAGGGCTTTTTCTCTGACTTATTTCTTGAACTTTTGATTGATTGATTGATTGAGTGATTGATTGTCGGTCTCTTCAGCTCAAGGCGAGTGCTCTACCACTTGAGCCACAGCGCCACTTCCAGTTTTCTGGTGGCTTATTGGAGATAAGGGTCTCATGGACTTTTTTGCCTGGGCTGGCTTTGAACCATGATCCTCAGATCTCAGCCTCCTGAGTAGCTAGGAATATAGGCGTGAGCCATCAACGCCCAGCTTTAAACTTTTTATAAAACTTTCTAGGAAAAGTATGAAGAAAGAAATGTTAGTGATTTTATCACTCACTCAGAAATAGCACTATCTAAAACAACAATAAAGTAAATTAGAAAAAAAGAAAAAAATAACACACTAGAAGGAAGCAGTGTTCTTTGCATGTTTGTTAAAAATTGCTGGGCACTGGTGGCTAATACCTGTCATCCTATCTACTCAGGAGGATGAGGGCTGGGGATGGCGGTTCAAAGCCAGCCTGGGCAGGAGAGCCCAGGAGACTCTTACCTCCAATTAATCACCAGAATAGTTGGAAGTGAAGCAGTGGCTCAAGTGGTAAAGCACTAGCCTTGAGCAGAGATGCTAAGGGAGAGCGCTTAGGCCCTGAATTCAAGCCCCAGAACCAGCAAAAAGAAAAGAAAATTTAGTATCAGTGCCAGAACAGCCAAGAAAAGGGCTAGGAGAAAAACCAAGATAGCTGAATTTATAGAGATAGTTGAGCAGAAGTATAAAACCAAATATGTGCAGTGGAAATTTCCCAAAGAGTAAGAGGAAGCGCCCCTAATTAGGTGAGAATTGTCTTTAGAGCTAAACACCCCAACTTTGGTGAGTCAGAAATACTCAAAGATACATGTTCCCCATGCTATTTCTAAGTTGCAAGACTAGAACATCCAAATCACCCAAATAACATAGTTAACCCTAAGCCTTCCTGCCTTGGCCTCTTCCTGCCCTGCAAGATGCCTCAGGAAACACTCAGTTCTTGAGGGAAAGGCCCAGCATCAGGAGGTGGGAAGGTATACACAGAGATCAACACAGGTTTTTTTCATTGATGGAGAGTAGGAAATCTATGTTAAGAATTAAAAGGAGGGCGGGGAAGGTGGCTCAGTGGTAGAGTGCTTGCCTTACATGCATGAGGTCCTGGGTTCCATTCCTCAGCACCACATAAACAGAAAAAGCCAGAGGTGGCGCTGTGGCTCAAGTGGTAGAGCTCTAGCCTTGAGCTGAAGAGCTGAGGGACAGCACCCAGGCCCAGGGTTCAAGCCCCATGACCGACAAAAAAAAAAAAAAAAAAGAATTAGAAGGAGCCAGGCGCCCAGTAGCTTGTACCTGTTATCCTAGCTACTCAGGAGGCTGAGATCTGAGGATTGTGGTTCAAAGCCAGCCCAGGCAGGAAAGTCTGTGAGACTTCTTTTTGGTTGTCATGTGGCTTGCACTATGCTGTCTCTGAGCTCTTCAGATCAAAGTGAGTGCTCTATCACTTGAGCCACAGCGCCACTTCCAGTTTTCTGGTGGGTAATTGGAGATAGGTCTTATGGACTTTCCTTCCTGGGCTGGCTTTGAACCATGATCCTCAGATCTCAGCCTCCTGAGTAGCTAGGATGACAGGCCTGAGCCACGGCGCCCAGGTTGAGACTCATTTTTAAGAGTCGAGGTCAAGCTGGGTTCCTATTAACCTAGCAACTGAGGAGGCTGAAACCAGGAGGATGGAGCCATAAACCAGCCTAGGCAGTAAAGTTGAAGACAGGAAAGTGTACCGTACACCAGCACAGTGCTGGACTGGAAGTGTGGTTCAAGTATTAGAGCAACCAGCAGTGCACAAGAAATCCGAGACCATGAGGTCCTGAGTTCAAGCCTTGGTACTGGTACCAAAAAATAAAGAAAAAGGAATCCCGTTCAGTTAAACTCCCTCACACTGGTCTTGGGTGTTTCCTTGGGATTTGATTTGCTCTAGGTTAAATGTTCTGACGTTCCCTGCCACTGAGTGGCACTCTGTCCTCAGTTACCTGTCAGCAGGTCTGTCTCTGTGTGTGTCCTTTGGGTAATGCCCACACTGGGTCTGCTGGGGAACTGTACACTTTCCTCTTATAATTAAAACAAAAAATCTGAGGTTGGTCCCTAATGTGTTGGTGAACTTAATGACTGGAAAGGGTGGTTTTCCTGACAGGTTTATTGAGTGACATTCTTGAGAAGGAACTCCCACTTTCCTTTTACCTCTTCCCTTTATTTTATTTTATTTTATTTTATTTTTTGTTGGTCATGGATGCTGGGCCTGGGCGCTGTCCCTCAGCTCTTCAGCTCAAGGCGAGCGCTCTACCGCTTGAGCCACAGCGCCACTTCCTGCTTTTTTTCTTTTTGCTTATGTGGTGCTGAGGAATCAAACTCATGCATGCCTCATGCATGCAAGGCGAGCGCTCCACCACTGAGCCACCTTCCCAGCCCTCCTTTACTTTAAATCACCACTTTTTTAAAGCACCCTTGGATTCCTGGGTTCTTCTTTTTAACTGCTGTTTTACTTCTCCCTGTTGGTTTGATGCACCCTTTCATCGGGCCCTGTCTTTGAGAGTCTGATTTTGTTTGCTGAGCACTGGCTGGTGTCTCCCGTCGGTGAAGCTCCCCCTGTGCTCCCTGCCCGCCCCTGGCGCAAACCCTGGCTCCTGAGAGTGTGGACGGTGTGGTAGGCTGGACTGTCTCCTGCCCACACCCACACCCCTAGTTGATGTACTTGTTGAAGGCGTGCCCAGTGCATTCAGATAGCAGACCTAAGGGAAGAGCAAAAGCTGTTCTTTGATGCCTCCTGCTGAGGAGCATGGGTAAGTGGCTCTTGTTAGGCTGGGTCCTTACTTTGTCTCTAGAGTGCACATGATGTTTTTCTTGCACTAATTGGTGTTATGTGCTTTATTTCTCAATGATTTTTTTAAGTTGAATGTTCTCTGAGTGGCAGGATTCTGGAGAAATTTTGTTTTCCTGGCTGACTTACGTTTGAAGCACTTGCTTCCTGCTACCTTTCTTGATGGTGCCATGGTGATGTGCTTGCTCCTTGGGGAGCCCTTCCTGCCACTGCTTGGCCTGTGAAAATCCTATCTTTTTGTCCAGGAAGATTGTGCAGGGCTGGTCTTCCCTGTGCCGGGGCTGCCGCACCCCCTGCGGATTCCGAGCGGCACTGTAACGGCTTTCCTGCGGAGGCCGAGGCCGCCCCCAGGCCGTCGCCCTGGAGACCACTCGTGCTTCTGATCCCCCTGCGCCTGGGGCTCACAGACATCAACGAGGCCTACGTGGAGACGCTGAAGGTGGGTCTTGAGCGTGGCCGTGGCCCCAAGCACCTCCTCCCAGCCTGTGGTCAGCATCCCCCGGGAAGCAGCCATTGGTCAAGAGAGGCAGGAGAGACATTAAATAAAACAAGGTTTTTGAGAATTGGAACATGAAGAACTTCCTAAGGTGTCCTCAGTGCAGGAGCCTGACATTCAAGTCCTGCTGAGCCTCCCAGGTGTCTGAGGATGGCGTGGGCCCACGGGCCCACTGAGGGCCGGGAAAGGGCGAGAAGTCCCAGATGCTGGGAGAGCTCCTCCCTGTGTGACGCTGACATCACCATCTGCACCCCAAAAGCAACAGGCAAAGCCCTTTGGAGCTTCAGTTGATTCAAAATATGGAGTGGAAACATTGCCTTTTGTTAAACATCTTTCACTTTGTGTGTGCCATGTTTCATGCCTGTAATCAGGGTGTTGAGACCTGAGGGTCACCGTGTAAAGCCAGGCCTGGCAGGAGAGGCTGTGAGACTCTTATCTGTTGCTAATTACCCACCAGAAAACTGGAACTGGCACCGTGGCTCAAGTGGTAGAGTGCTAGCCTTGAGCAAAAGAAGCTCAGGGACAGCGCCAGGATGAAAACTGGCCAAAATAATAATACAATGTACTTGTCATACGCTGGTGGCTCACACCTGTCACCCTCTAGGAGACAGATCTGATGACTGAGGCTCAGAGCCCTCCTGGGCAGCAAAGTCTGTGAGACTCATCTCCAGTTAACCAGCCAAAAGCTGGAAATGAGCTGTGGCTCACGTACTGGTGTTGGCCTTGATGAGCAAGAAAGCTAAGGGACAGCCCCCAGGCCCTGAGTTCCAGCGCAGTACTGGCACATGCCTGTGCATGCACATGCGCGTGCACACACCCACACACCCCTCCCCCTCCCCCCCAGTGTTCCCCTCAGACAGGGTTTCTTGTCTTGGTCTTTTCTTCCTCTGGCTCTCTGACTGCTCTCTGCTGTAGTCTCAGTGTCAGCTCCCCCTTGTTTAAATTTTTTTTGGTGTTATAAAGCTGACGTACAGAGGGGTCACAATCACATAAGTCAGCTGATGAGTCCATTTCTTGTTGTACACTGTCACCCCTCCATCTCACCCACAGTCGTACAATTCATTTGAACAGTGTCTATTGAGTACCACTGCTGCATTTGTTCACTTTCGTTTCTGTGCCCCCCCACCCTTTGCCCTCCTAAAAACTGACACAAGATGAAAACAAACGGCAACAAAGGAAAAAGCCTCTTGTTTCCATCCATACCATTTTACAGGGTCAGCTGCGCCTGGCCCCTGCAGCCCTTGTGTTCCTCGCCCACGCGCATCCTCCTTTGGTCTCCCTGTCTGTCTGTGAATGCCCAGAGATGGTCCCTGTGTACTGTGGTTTAGCTTTCACATGTGAACGAGAGCATGTGCTATTTGTCTCTGAGCTTGGCTTACCGCACCTGTGTGATTTGTTCTAGGTCTGTCCACTTCCCTGCAAGTGACATATATTCTTTCTAAAGGCTGAAACCCATTTCTCCTGCCCCCTGGCTCCGCCCCGCCCCCCACCTCTCCCTGCTCTTGCAGACCACTCTAGGCCCTCGCTCTCTTCCCCTGAACCTGTGGGATATGGCAGAGCTCTCTAGACTAATGGCTCTGGGTTTGTTTTCCCTGGATCCCGTGGTGGGGTGGGGTGGGATGTCTGTGCCTGCCCAGAGGTGTCTTCCGTGCTGTGCTCAGCAGCCCCCTCTCTTCCACAGCACTGTTTCATGATGCCCCAGTCCCTGGGTGTCATCGGAGGGAAGCCCAACAGCGCCCACTACTTCATTGGCTACATGGGTGAGTCTGGCCTGCCTGCCGTGCGAAGGGCTCTCGCCCCCCCGCCCCCCCCGCCCCTCACACCTGCTGTGATGGAATCACGGAGGGCCCCGGTGGACAGCCGCTGGCTTCTTCTGTGAGGGGCCACTCCTGACATCCAGACCGGCTGGCTGCCGGGCCCTGTGCATCTCCCAGTCCCTGCCCCGTCCTCTGCCTGCTGCGGCCCTCAGCTTGGTTTGTCAAGCTGACCGGCGTGGCAAGTAGCCCTTGCCTGCTTCTCCCTTGTCCCTCTGACCCGTTCATCGTCATTGTCAGGTGAGGAGCTGATCTACCTGGACCCCCATACGACACAGCCTGCGGTGGAGCTCAGCGACGGCTGCTTCATCCCAGACGAGAGCTTCCACTGCCAGCTCCCTCCCTGCAGGATGGGCATCGGGGAGCTCGACCCTTCCATTGCCGTGGTACCTGAGCAGCTGTCCTTTGTGGTGGGGGTACTGGGGCCTGAGCACCCACTGCCTCATGCTCTTTCTCTTTTTCTTTTTCTTTTTGGTCGTGGGGCTTGAAGTCCGGGCCTGAGCTCTTCAGCTCAAGGCGAGCGCTCGATCACTTGAGCCACAGCGCCACTTTTGGTTCTCTGGTGGTTATTTGGAGATAAGCGACTCAGGGACTTTCCTGTCTGGGCTGGCTTTGAACTGTGACCCTCAGATCTCAGCCTCCTGCGTAGGATGACAGGTGTGAGCTCTTACTTGGCTCAAGGCTGATGCTGTACCACGTGAGCCGCACCTCTGCGTCTGCCTTTTTGGTGGTTAATTGGACTTTACTGCCCCAGCTGGCATTGAGCTCAGTCTCCTGAGTAGGACTTCAGGAGTAAGCCTCAGCAGCCTAGCTAAGCAGCTGCTTTGCGTCATTTTATGACAAATCCTTTGTGAGAAAAAAAGGAAAAACTTGAGTTTTGTTTTTCTACTATTTCAGTTTCTTGTTCATGTGGTTGGAAAGCCCAAGGCCTTGGACGTATGAACAGTAACCCTCACCCTTAGGTCTAACCCAGAGACCACCCAGGTGGCCCCCTGGCCTTCGTTTGGGCCAGAGTGCGAGTGTGAACCTGGATGTGTCCTGTAAGCATGAGGGTGTGTTTCTCCACTTTGCATACTAGTACATGGTGGTCCGTTGAAGCATGTGTCTGTCTCCTGTTGTTTTATGTAGTGTTTCTGGGATCTGGTTCCTCAGAATGAGAGTCTCCTCCCTTTTGGATGCTATCGTTAGTGTTGGTGTTTGTTGTATGCAAACCTGCGTACTCCCAAAATGTCCCTGGGGAAGTAGAACAAGAGCGGAAACCAGTAGCAGTGCCTGGCCTGAACAGCGCTGGTCTGCACTGTGGGATCCACCACGTGGACTGTTCCGGTAGTGGAGAATGGGGCAGCTCACTTTGACATTGCACAGCCACAGACACTGCCCTGAGCAAACACGTTTGCTCACGCCTCCCCGACCGCTGGGGAGGGTGTTGGGAACCGGGTGAGTGAGCTGGACTTTCATCAGAACCTACTGTGAACCCTTCCTCTAAAATTAAGTATGCCTGTCGCCGCCAGTGCCTCTCAGTAGCTCACAGTGGCTGGTACAGGAAGTGGACTGCCGGCCACCCAGCGGTGCTCAGAGCCTTCAGGACAGTTCTACACCCGCTGTTCCCACATAGGCAGAATAGGAGTAGCGACTTAAAGAGATGGGCCTCTGTCTTCAGTCCATAATGGAGTGTGTAGAGCAGAAAAGGCCTTTGGAGTAGGAAAGAGCACCCAGGAGCTAGGCGCCAGTGGTTCACGCCTGTCATCCTAGCTACTCAGGAAGCTGAGATCTGAAGATTGTGGTTCAAAGCCAGCCCAGGCAGGAAAGTCCTTGAGACTCTTATCTCCAATAACCTACCAGAAAAAAAACCCGGAAGTGGCGTTGTGGCTCAAGTAGTAGAGTGCTCACCTTGAGCTGAAGAGCTGAGGGACAGTGCCCAGGCCCAGAGTTCAAGCCCCACGACCAACAACAACAAAAAGAGCACCCAGGTTGAGCGGTACCCATCTCAGGCATTTTTTTCGGTCTGTGTTTTGTCTGTTTTCCACGTGAGCCTCTGTAAATCTGGCGGGTGTAACGTTGAGTACAGCGTCCAGCAGTTATTGGCACTCCAGTGTCCCCACGTCAGATCACCTCTGAGCTCAGACACACTTTGAACTGCTGTTCCCTGCTACATGCCCAGAGGGAGTAGTCTCTCTACTTTGCCCTGATGAGTCTTCAAAGCCTTTGTCATTCTCAGAAAATCAACTGAGGCTTAAAGAAATGGACATGAATGCTGATGGCTCACCTCTGTCATCCTAGTTACTCAGGAGGCTGAGATCTGAGGACCACAGCTCAGTGCCAGCCTAGGCAGAAAAGTCCATGAGACTCTTATCTCCATTCAGCAGCAAAAAGCTGGGAGTGGAGCGTGTGTGCAGAGCGTGTGGAAGGAAGGCCGTGTCGTGTCGTGGAGCGTGCGTGCAGAGCGTGTGGAAGGCGGGCCGTGTCGTGGAGCGTGCGTGCAGAGCGTGTGGAAGGAAGGCCGTGTCGTGGAGCGTGTGTGCAGAGCGTGTGGAAGGCGGGCCGTGTCGTGGAGCGTGCGTGCAGAGCGTGTGGAAGGCGGGCCATGTCGTGTCGTGGAGCGTGCGTGCAGAGCGTGTGGAAGGCGGGCCGTGTCGTGTCGTGGAGCGTGTGTGCAGAGCATGTGGAAGGCGGGCCATGTCGTGGAGCGTGGGTGCAGAGCGTGTGGAAGGCGGGCCATGTCGTGGAGCGTGGGTGCAGAGCGTGTGGAAGGCGGGCCGTGTCGTGGAGCGTGGGTGCAGAGCGTGTGGAAGGCGGGCCGTGTCGTGGAGCGTGGGTGCAGAGCGTGTGCAAGGCGGGCCGTGTCGTGGAGCGTGTGTGCAGAGCATGTGGAAGGCGGGCCGTGTCCTGTTGTGGAGCATGCGTCCAGAGCGTGTGCAAGGCGGGCCGTGTCGTGGAACGTGCGTGCAGAGCATGTGGAAGGCCGTGTTGTGGAGCGTGGGTGCAGAGCATGTGGAAGGCGGGCCGTGTTGTGGAGCGTGGGTGCAGAGCGTGTGGAAGGCGGGCCGTGTTGTGGAGCGTGCGTGCAGTGTGTGGAAGGCGGGCCGTGTCGTGGAGCGTGGGTGCAGAGCGTGTGGAAGGCGGGCCGTGTCGTGGAGCGTGGGTGCAGAGCGTGTGGAAGGCGGGCCGTGTCGTGGAGCGTGGGTGCAGAGCGTGTGGAAGGCGGGCCGTGTTGTGGAGCGTGGGTGCAGAGCGTGTGGAAGGTGGGCCGTGTCGTGGAGCGTGGGTGCAGAGCGTGTGGAAGGCGGGCCGTGTCGTGGAGCGTGGGTGCAGAGCGTGTGGAAGGCGGGCCGTGTTGTGGAGCGTGGGTGCAGAGCGTGTGGAAGGCGGGCCGTGTCGTGGAGCGTGCGTGCAGAGCGTGTGGAAGGCGGGCCGTGTCGTGGAGCGTGGGTGCAGAGCGTGTAGAAGGCGGGCCGTGTTGTGGAGCGTGGGTGCAGAGCGTGTAGAAGACGGGCCGTGTCATGGAGCGTGGGTGCAGAACATGTGGAAGGCGGGCCGTGTCATGGAGCGTGGGTGCAGAGCGTGTGGAAGGCGGGCCGTGTCGTGGAGCGTGCGTGCAGAGCGTGTGGAAGGCGGGCCGTGTCGTGTCGTGGAGCGTGTGTGCAGAGCGTGTGGAAGGCGGGCCGTGTCGTGGAGCGTGTGTGCAGAGCGTGTGGAAGGCGGGCCGTGTCGTGGAGCGTGGGTGCAGAGCGTGTGGAAGGCGGGCCGTGTTGTGGAGCATGTGTGCAGAGCGTGTGGAAGGCGGGCCGTGTAATGGAGCGTGTGTGCAGAGTGTGTGGAAGGCGGGCCATGTCGTGGAGCGTGTGGAAGGCGGGCCGTGTCGTGGAGCGTGCGTGCAGTGTGTGGAAGGCCGTGTCATGTCATGGAGCGTACGTGCAGAGCGTGTGGAAGGCCGTGTCCTGTTGTGGAGTGTGGGTGCAGAGCGTGTGGAAGGCGGGCCGTGTCGTGGAGCGTGGGTGCAGAGCGTGTGCAAGGCGGGCCGTGTCGTGGAGCGTGGGTGCAGAGCATGTGCAAGGCGGGCCATGTCCTGTCATGGAGCGTGCGTGCAGAGCGTGTGGAAGGTGGGCTGTGTAATGGAGCGTGTGTGCAGAGCGTGTGGAAGGCGGGTCGTGTAATGGAGTGTGGGTGCAGAGCGTGTGCAAGGCGGGCCGTGTCGTGGAGCGTGGGTGCAGAGCGTGTGCAAGGCGGGTCGTGTAATGGAGCGTGGGTGCAGAGCGTGTGGAAGGCGGGCCGTGTCGTGGAGCGTGGGTGCAGAGCGTGTGGAAGGCGGGCCATGTCCTGTCATGGAGCGTGCGTGCAGAGCATGTGCAAGGCGGGCCGTGTCGTGGAGCGTGGGTGCAGAGCGTGTGGAAGGCGGGCCATGTCCTGTCATGGAGCGTGCGTGCAGAGCGTGTGGAAGGCGGGCCGTGTCGTGGAGCGTGCGTGCAGAGCGTGTGGAAGGCGGGCCGTGTCCTGTCGTGGAGCGTGCGTGCAGAGCGTGTGCAAGGCGGGTCGTGTAATGGAGCGTGGGTGCAGAGCGTGTGCAAGGCGGGCCGTGTCGTGGAGCGTGGGTGCAGAGCGTGTGCAAGGCGGGCCGTGTCCTGTCGTGGAGCGTGCGTGCAGAGCGTGTGCAAGGCGGGCCGTGTCATGGAGGACCTGTAGGATCCCTGGTGGTAGTGGGAACAGTGCTGAGTCTTCTTGGCTGCTCTGCTCATGGTTGGTCTCGTTGCAGGGGTTTTTCTGTAAGACCGAGGAGGACTTCAGCGACTGGTGCCAGCAAGTCAAGAAGGTCTGTACCTGCCCCGTCCAGAACCAAGCTGGGGCCCCTCGGGACACGGGTGGGGGCCGGCAGGGCAGAGGCCTACCCTGGGCACGAAGCCCTGGCTCCCCCCCCCCGCCCCGCCCCGCAGCCGGGCGGACTCCACCTGCACCTCCACGGGACGTGGCTTCTAGCCCACTCAGCTACCTCAGGGTTGTATGGGGACGAGCTGGGCCCGAAGCCGCCCTTCCCCGCCAGCCTCCGGCCAGGCATGTGTGGTGACAACACAGGTGTGCACGTCAGTCACTGTTGTGTTAATGAAACGGATGACAGTCAGACCTGTGCTGTGGCCAGCTCCCACACCCTGGGGGCGTGCAGCCACTGCGGCGTGTCTCGTAACTGCTTCTCACCGACAGCTGTCACTGCTGGGAGGTGCCCTGCCCATGTTTGAGCTGGTGGAGCAGCAGCCTTCCCACCTGGCCTGTCCAGACGTCCTCAACCTGTCCCTCGGTGAGTGCGGAGGCTGCAGGCAGTCCGGGTGGGATCTCTGTGCATCTCGATCCCCCAGATGTTGACTGGCTTGTCGTTGGTCCTGGAGGTCTGTGTGATCCTCAGGTGCAGGCTGATGGGGTCATCTGTGTCACAGCGTGGAGTGTCTGCTAGCTTTGAGCCTCCCAGCTCCTTTCCCCGCCCATCCGAGGCCACCTGCCCAGCCAGGGTGCTCAGGCTCTGTGGTGATGCCGTCTCCTACCGGAGCCGATAGCCATGGTGGTCCCGACCCCTGGGACTGTGGCCAGGGCACATAGCCATGGTGGTCCCGACCCCTGGGACTGTGGCCAGGGCACAGACCGAGATTGAGCGCCATGGCTGGCCTCAGGCCAATTGTGTGTGGCAAGGTTAGTGTGTGTCTGTGTGTGCATGCGTGTGTGTGTGGGGGGGGTCCTGTCCTGCAGGTGTGAGGGTTTGGGCACACCCTGTGTGTGTGTGCGTGCATGCGTGTGTGTGTGGGGGGGGTCCTGTCCTGCAGGTGTGAGGGTCTGGGCACACCGTGTGTGTGCATGTGTGCGTGCATGCGTGTGTGTGGGGGGGGGTCCTGTCCTGCAGGTGTGAGGGTCTGGGCACACCGTGTGTGTGTGTGTGTGCGCATGTGTGTGTGGGGGGGTCCTGTCCTGCAGGTGTGAGAGTCTGGGCACACCCTGCCTGCCCCAGGAGGCAGTACCTTCGAAGGCCGGGTGGGCTGCGGCGCTAGGAAGGCCTACTGGGCTTCCCTCCCTCTTCTAGCATCTTCCTGTCCTGTTCACCCAAGCAGTCCTAGAGCACTCTGATGAGATTTCATCCTGTTCCTTCCAGATTCTTCTGATGTAGAGCGACTGGAAAGATTCTTTGACTCAGAGGATGAAGACTTCGAGATCTTGTCGCTCTGAAGACCCTGGTTTGGGATGGCCTCCGTGGCCCTCGCTGGGACATTTTGAGAATCCGGCCCTGCCTTGGGCGCTAGGTGCCACCGCATTCCATCCATCCAGCCCACCCTGCCAAGTGCTGCGTGCCTGGGCTGCTCTGTCCAGAGGGCTGCCACTCCGCCCGGGGACGGGGACTGCGCTGTCCCGAGCCTTACTGCTTGGAGTCGCGCTTCTCAGCCCAGAACACACGCCGGGGCTCTCCCTCACATGACGCCGCTATAGAAGCCCAGTGCAGCAGGTCCGGGCCTCCAGAGTTCTCCACTTGACACTGCCAGCCGCGTGTCAGTGCATGGGCTTTGGTCCTGCTTTTTCCTAGTGCCAGTGTCTGGTTTGTATGGAATTAAAGCCCTGTTTGAAGTTGCTCAACACAGACACGAATTTCTGGGGCACTTCCCAGGCCAGAGTCTCGAGACGTACAGGTTGGCACGTACGGAGCAATGGCCACTGTGGCCTCCTGCTGTCCTTGCTGGGCAGGGCAACCTTCTGGCCTGGCTTCTGCCCGGTGTGGTTTACCAAGGGCTACCTCAAAGGGAGAGCGAGGGGGAAAGAATTATAGCATGACTTCTCCCTGCTTTAGGGAGAAAAGTACTCGAGGCGCACGTGGAGATCCAAAGACGAGGCCAGCAAGTGTGGAGGCCTGAGCCACTGGGCACCTTCTGGGGATCCCTCCAGGGGCCGCTGCTGTTTGCTTGTCACCCAGCTTCCCCTCGGGGAGGGCAGAGCTGCTCTGCCTGTGACACTCGTGGTGGTGGGGGGTGCTGCCACCTTAGCCGTCCTCTCCACTCTGGCCCTTCTCAGAACTTCTCTCCTGGGTCGCTGCAGTTTTAGGTGGTTTGGGCCCAAGGGGTAGAAATCCTCGAGCAGCGCTGTGGTCCGCGGCAATGGGGGGCGGCGGGGCTCCTGGTGTTGGCAGGAGCGCTTGCAGGCCCCCCTTGGCACCTGTGACCCGGCTTCCCAGGCGCTCAGGCCCCCCTCTCTATCCAGGGGGCGTGAGCAGGAGGCCACCGGGAGGGGCGGGGAGAGGCACTGTCTGGAGACCCTCTCTCAATTCTGCAGACAAGCTGGGCAGGAACTGCTCCGAGGGGCCACTCTGTCTGCCCCAGTGTTGATGACATAATTTATTTCCCCATTCCTCCCTCTCTCCCACAGCCACAGGTGGGTTGGGGTAACAGGTAAGGCTGGGCCAACGCCCACCCCTGTAGGGCCCTGCCTCCCGGGTCCAGTGGCCACCGTGCTGCTGTGGCCTGGGGTCTCGCTGTAGACGCTGCTGCTGGTGCCAGGAGCGGTCTGGTGGACTGCTACCACCAGAGGTCTCGTGGCTGAAAATGCTTCCTGGAGAGGTTGTTCATTCTCAGTAGTATAGTTTGCGATTCCTAATGCAAATAATAAGTTTCAGTAGAAAAGTTTGTGTCTATTGATTTTTTTCCCGCTGGTTAGTTTTTAAGTGTGAATGTCTAGCTCATCTCGTCACAGATGGGACACCCGTACAATAGCCAGGGGAGCGGGCCTGCTTCTGTCCTGCTGCAAGCGTGTCCTCACCTAGGCCTGGGAGCAGGCACCTGCCCTCCTGTGACAGGAGACACGAGGAAGGGCCCCGCGTCTGGGAGGGTCCCGCGGGGTGCGCCCAGAGCAGTGTGTCTCGGGGGTCCCGCGGGGTGCGCCCAGAGCAGTGTGTTTCGGAGGGTCCCTCTTGGTGCGCTGAGGCTGGTCTGGTTTGGGGCAGGGGGAGGCTTGATGTGGGGGCACAGGCCTCCCGTCCCACTTGCTGCCTTTGTGGCTGCCTCTCGTGGTCCTGGAGGCCACCGTCATCCCTCCACCCTTAGGACTGCAGATCTGACCCTGATCCCCAGCCTGGTGCTGATGGCTCACACCTGTAATCCTAGCGGCTCTGGATCCCACTTCAAAGCTAGCCTAGGAAGGAAAGTCTGTGAGGCTCTTATCTCCAATTAACCACCAAGAAGCCAGAAGTAGAGCTGCGATTCAAGTGTGCTAGCGTTGAGCAAAACAAAAGCTGAGGAATAGCACCCAGGCCTCAAGTTCAAGTCCCAGGACCAGCACCAAAGAGTCCCCACATGAGGGGCTGGAGGCCCCTGCACAACACTCTGGTGGCGCCTGCCCACTGTCACGTCAGGAGCCCTGCTTCCCCTCATGCTGTCCCCAGGAGACGCTTGGATGGGATGGGCAGTAAGTCACTGTCTTGGGGTGACTAAGAAAGGTTCAGGGGAAGTGAAGGCAGCTTAACATCGTTGGGTTCAGAAAAACTGCAAGTGCTCAAGCTCATGAGGGCAGATTCCACTCAAAGCCACACCGTCCACACACACATTCTCAGTTCAGTTTTTATTAGTAGGAAACAGTAAGTCCAGCTAACAGATAATTTCCAATGATGTGTGATCTCAGTGAAATGGCTCAGTCATGGCGTTCAGTGAGAAAACACCTGTCAGCTTCAGGTTGGAGGCGTGGAAGAGGGCTTTCCTTGGCATCTGTGCCAGCTAGGCCTGGATGCACTCCAGCGGCAGGTCGCCAGAGGGGGCTCAAAGGTCTCTGAAGCAGTGAAATCTGAAGAGTGTCTTCTCGCCTTGGGAGGGACTGCAGGACGTGGCGCTGGAGCTGGAGCCTGCCTATTTCCACAGCTCCCCAAGTGGCCTCTGCACGGCTCTGAGGATGGCATCCTCAGAGAGAGCACAGATTTCCTGATGGATGTCCTCGATGCTTTTGGAAGCGTCGACCACCTGTTCAGCAGAGGGTGCAGGAAAAAAGACCCTCTGGCCACCTTCCTCTGCCAGGGTGGCGAGGGCCCTGAACCCCATCACAGGAGTGCGGTCTGCACCGCTGCCACCACTGACACAGAAGGAAGACCAGGTGCAGCTGCCCGCCGTGCCCCGAGCCAGCCGTGACTGTCCCTCAGTTGACAAGTGAGAAAAAGGTGCCGGCTTCCTCAGGGCAGCTGCCCCTGTCCCCGAACTCTGCTTCCAGAAGGGAGCTATACTGTGGGACCTGGCTCAGGAGTTGAAGGCTGTCCTAACTCAGCTGTGCTGCCTGTGCCTTGTGGAGAATCAGAACAGGTAGAAATCTCAATACCAGAAGAAAGCCAGGTGAGGAAATCAGAGGTACATGCCAGTGCTGGGGCCTGAACTCAGGGCCTGGCGTTGTCCCTCAGCTCTTCAGCTCAAGGCGAGCACTCCCACTTGAGCCACAGCACCACTTCTGGCTCTTTCTGCTTATGTGGTGCTGAGGAGTCGAACCCAGGGCCTCATGCATGTGAGGCGAGCGCTCTACCACTGAGCTGCTTTCCCAGCCCTCCAGTGCTTAGATATCTCTTCTGCTGTGCATCTGGGGCAGCCCTCAGCTCTGTGGGGCTAAGACCCTTTCCGGCACATTTTGGAAAATCTCTCAGGGCTAAGGCACATGGAGTCTAAGCATCGCTTAGGGCTGTGACCCTATGTGACGGAAAATACTTCCTCACGTGTACCAATGCCAGCCCCTGCTCAGACCCTCCAGGATGGCATCTGGGCCTGCTCACTGCTCGAGAAAATGAGCATTTCAAGGGGAAGGGCACGGTCAACTGATTTTTTCTTGTGTTGGTCCTGGGCTTGAACTCAGGGTCTAGCACCATCCCTGAGCGTTCTTTGCTCAAGCCTGGCATTCTACCACTTCAGCAGTACAGCTGTACTTCCAGCCTTTTTGATAGTTAATTGGCAATAAGAGTCTCATAGATGTTTCTGCTTAGGCTGGCTATGAACTGTGATTTCAACCTTTTTAGAACAGTTAGGATTACAGGTGTGCGCAACCAGTGCCTAGCCTGTTATCTGTTCTAAAACATAAGCTGCAAAGCTTATGAGCAAAGATACTACAGACACAGAGTGTCTACAAAGAGTGTGAGAGCAGTGGGCCCCCGGGCTGAGGCCTGGGGCCAGCTCTGCGGGGGCAGCCAGTATGCAGGGAAGAGCTGGGGTCGCGGAGAGAACAAGGCATGGAAAGGGGCGGTGCCCATGTCCCTGGGGAGAAGGAAGGACGAGGCTGATCCGTCAAAGAACCAACTAGAAGCAGCAGCACCAAAGGGAGGCCCGGTACGGGCACTGGTGAGCGCCAGGCTATGGTCACCGCAGCCTGTGGGGCGCCACGTACAGGGTGGGATAAAGAGTCCAGCCGTGACTGTGCAGCAGCCCTGGACAGCACTGACCGGGGGCCAGCAGGAACCGTGTGTTCTGTAGACTGAAAGGGCAGTAAGACAAGCCTGAGAACTGACCCCTTCTGACAGCATGACCTGAAAATGGGAACAATACCTAAGCACTTCTGCGATAATGAGGATGGAAGGCTCAGAGTGTGTGCAGTGGCTTGTAGGACTACACACTCCAGATGATGGCGCCTGGGGCTAAAGCCTTGCAGAGGACAAGATGGAGGAGGAGGCTGGGCTGCCGACTATGGAGGAACGCATGCAAGGGACTGCTCCTCCAGCTCTGGCCACAGACAAGGCACGAAGTCTCGATACTTTGAAGACCCACGGAGGATTACAATTTGCCCTCATGGGGCCGGGTGCCTTCATCCCTCCCCAGCTGCTGGAAAACTAGCCTCCACCCATCTGTACAGGTAGACTGACCTTCCAGTTCAAGGTCGTGTCTCTCATGAGCTGCTGGAAACACCGCAGCGCCCGCTCCTGGGCAGCCCCATTCTCGTACCGCTCGCGGCCAAACTCCCCCCTGGTTGCAGCCTCCCCCAGTTGTAACTGAAGGAACAGGATCAGGTCAGGTTTGGGAAGGCCCACATCCGGCTGCTTGCACCAATCCAAGGAAAAGTTCTGCCAACAAAGAACCCAACAGCAGGCAAAAACAAGCTGAGTGAGGTCTAATCTAAAAGTCGGGGCTGGGAAGGTGGCTCAGTGGTAGAGCGCTTGCCTTGCATGCCTGAGGCCCTGGGTTCGATTCCTCAGCACCACATAAGCAAAAAGAAAAAAGCCATTAGTGGCGCTGTGGCTCAAGTGGTAGAGCGCTAGCCTTGAGCTGAAGAGCTGAGGGACAGCGCCCAGGCCCAGAGTTCAGGCCCCACGACCGGACCCAAAAAAAAAAAAAAAGTCATTAAAGTCGTTTTTAGTGAGACACAAAGTACAGTTAGTGAGAATTTTTGTACAGCAGCGGCTTTTCCAATGGCGGGTCTCCCCTGCGCCACCTGCTGGCTTCCCTGAGCAATTACCTTGTGTGTGAACGGCGTCCGTGTGCCAGCACCTGTACCGCAGGGTGGGTAGCGGCCAGACCGCTCCAGATCTTCCCAGCAAGAAAGCACAACCCAGCCCAAGCTGGAGGCAGAGAGCAAATGGCACAAGACAGGCACTAGGCCCTGGCCATCCCCTTCCACCCACAGGTCTCCTGGGAAGAGCACGGCCGCCCGTCCGGCAGGGCTGTGCCAATCTCATGGTGTTCCCACTTACCAACCGGCTCAGGTCACTGAAAATGGTGTCCTCATTTCTGAAATAAAGCTAGGCTAGAAAGCCCTCTCAGCCCAAGGCACACACCGTGGGGAGGACACAATGCGAAGGCCCTGCCCACAGGGTCTGTGGAGTCGGCACACAGACATGAGGACGGGAGACCACCTGGAAATACTTTGTCTTCTGTTTTTGTTTTTGTTGGTCATGGGGCTTGAACTCAGGGCCTGGCGCTGTCCTTGCGCTTTTGAGCTCAAGGCGAGTGCTCTACCGCTTGAGCCACAGCACCACTTCCGGTTTTCTGGTGGTTTATTGGAGGTAAGAATCTCACGGACTTTCCTGCCCGGGCTGGCTTTGAACTGTGATCCTTAGATCTCAGCCTCCTGAGTAGTTAGGATGACAGGCGTGAGCCACCAGTGCCCGGCTGCTGTCTTCTGAATGGTATAAAACCATAAAAACCAAGTACCCATTGGGAAGAGAATTCAGATAATACAAGAGACGGAGGGCGGGTGCCTACAACCCTATCTACTGCGAGGCTGAGGGCTAGAGGGCCAGCCAATGAGTGAAAGCTCAGATACCAAGGCCAAGTCCCAGTCTCAGACAAAAAGGCTGGACAGGAAAGCCTCCAAAAAGCTGGAAGTGGACCTGTAGCTCAAGTGGTAGACTACTAGTCTTGAGAGAAAACGCTAATGAGTTCAAACCACAGAATCAGTATCAAGGTAAAAAAGAAAAAAAAAAAAAAAAAAAAGGCCAATTAAAAGGCTATGTAGCCGGGCACCAGTGGCTCAGCCTGTCATCCCAGATACTCAGGAGACTGAGATCTGAGGATCATGGTTCAAAGCCAGCCCAGCCCGGAAAGTCCGTGAGACTCTTATCTCCAATTAACCACCAGAAAAAAATGGAAGTGATGCTGTGGCTCAAGTGGTAGAGCACTCGCCTTGAGCTGAAGAGCTGAGGGACAGCGCCCAGGCTCTGAGTTCAAGCTCACAACCAACAAAACAGAAAAGAAAAGAAAAAAGACTATGTATGTATATATAGCCTCACACCTATAATCCTAAGATCTAAGGATTGTGGTTCAAAGCCAGTTTAGGTAGTTCAGGCATTGTGGATTGTGGTAGAGCACTAGCCTTGAGCAAAAGAGCTCAGGGATAGCACCCAGACCTTTCAGTTCAAGTCCTAGGACTGACAAAAATAAAAAAGGGATTTTTTTTTCAACTAATCATCACCATGGGATGCTATCACAAAAAGACAAACACCACCTGCCTTTTGTTGAGAGGCCCAACACTCTTCAAATTAAGCTTGCAAAAATAAAAGGTTTTCATTTGGTGTTGGGGCTTGAACCCAGGACCCCACCTAGTAAGCAATGGGCCCCAAATAAAAACTGTACAATGTTAATGAAAGCAAAAGACAGGACTTTAACTGAATTCTGGTTCAATATAACTAAGAATATAAACAGGACGATCAAACAGCTTTTGAGAGAGCTGGGAAGTTTGTCCTACTGTTTAATAACACTATAGAATGGACTGCTTTTTAGAGCCAGGCCCCAGTGGCTCAACCCTGTAAACCTAGCTATTTGAGAGGCTAAGATCTGAGGATATCATGGTTTGAAGCCAGCCTGGGCAGAAAAGTCCATGACACTCTTATCTCCAATTAACCACTCAAAAAACCAGAAGTGGCCGGCACCGGTGGCTCACGCCTGTACTAGCTACTCAGGAGGCTGAGATCTGAGGATCGCAGTTCAAAGCCAGCCTGGGCAGGAAAGTCCATGAGACTCTTATCTCCAATAAACCACTAGAAAACCGGAAGTGCCGCTGTGGCTCAAGCGGTAGAGCGCTCGCCTTGAGCTGAAGAGCGCAGGGACAGCACCTAAGGCCAGAGTTCAAGCTCCACGACAAAAAAACAAAACAAAACAAAACAAAAACTGGAAGTGTAGCTGTGGCTCAAAGTGGTAGTGCGCTAGCCTTGAAAGGAAGAGCTCAGGGACAGCGCCCAGGCCCTGAGTTTAACCCCACAGCTGACAGTAAATAAATAACTGCTCTTCAAAGGTAAGAGTATGCTTCTAAAACTTTTTAAAAATGAAATATTCATAAAGAAGTGCTAGACTTCTCTGATGTGTCACAAAGGAACCAGAGGGTCCGTGAGGCTGGGGACTCCCATTTTCAAGTTTTAAAAATAGGAAGCAAGGGCTGGGAAGGTGGCTCAGTGGTAGAGCGCTTGCCTTGCATGCATGAGGCCCTGGGTTCAATTCCTCAGCACCACATAAGCAAAAAGAAAAAAGCCGGAAGTGGCGCTGTGGCTCAAGTGGTAGAGCACTAGCCTTCCCAGAGTTCAGGCCCCATGACCGGATCCCCCCCCCAAAAAAAACAAGGAAGCAAGCTAGCAATAGTGGCTCATGCCTATAATTGTAGCTATTCAGGAGGCTGAGATCTGAGGATCATGGTTCAAAGCCAGCCCAGGTAGAAAAGACTGTGAGACTCCTACCTCCAATTAACTACCAGAAAACCAGAAGTGGCACTGTGGCTCAAGTGGTAGAGCGCTAGCCTTGAGCTGAAGGCTCAGGGATGGTGCCCAGGCCCAGAGTTTAAGCCCCACGACCAACACACAAAAAAAGAAGTAACTTGGAAGGTAGAGGCAGGCAGATCATCAGTGTGAGGCCAGTCCTGGCTACAGAGGAAGCCTGTGTCTCAAAAACCAAGACAAAAAATCAGAAAGGGCCAGTGCAGTACAGTCCACCACTACGATACATTATGGACAAGCTCCCTGGCACAGGGGACCAGTTCAGGAAAGTTCTACTGGTTCATGACATGTGGACACAAAGCAAGGCTATGAGAAAGCATACTGCCAACAAACCATCCTCAATGTGCAGTGAAACCACCCAAATAAAAGAAGCTGTATCGTGAAGATACCTTGCATCCACATAAGTCTTTCCTTATTGACAAATGGTTACACTTAACAACTGTCTCCTTGGCCTGGCGCCGGTGGCTCACACCTGTCATCCTAGCTACTCAGGAGGCTGAGATTTGAGGATCGCGGTTCAAAGCCAGCCTGGGCAGATAAGTCCGTGAGACTCTTATCTCCAATAAATCAGTAAAAACCAGAAGTGGTGCTGTGGCTCAAGCTGTAGAGCGCTCACCTTGAGCTGAAGAGCTGAGGGACAGCGTCCAGGCCCAGAGTTCAAGCCCTACCACCGACAAAAAAAAAAAAAAAAAAAAAAAGAACTGTCTGCTCCAAGGAGGGGTGACTGCTCCCGTGTGCAGCCGTCCCGCGGGTGGCCAGGGGCACCCCCATGGGCACCTCAGCACTTACCTCCTTGGCACTCGTAAAGGCAACACCGGAAAACGCGTATCTGTCCACAACAAGGGTCACACCTTGGCTCAACTTCTCCTTCATCAATGGCCTGAAAAACAGAATACTCCTGAGCCCCAGAACTGATTGTCCTAATGGTGCAATTCACGCATGCTTTTTTGTTTGGGGTTTTTTGTGTCCATTCTGGGGCTTGAACTCTGGGCCTGTCCCTCAGCTCTTCAGCTCAAGGCAAGCACTTGAGCCATAGCACCACTTCCAGTTTTCTGGTGGTTAATTGGAGATAAGAGTATCTCGGACTTTCCTGCCAGGGCTGGCTTTGAACTGCAATCCTCAGATCTTAGCCTCCTGAGTAGCTAGGATGACAGGCGTGAACCACTGGCGCAAAGCGCACATAATTTGTGTGTTTGTGTGTCTCAGCCGTGGGGTGCCGCGGACCGGGTTCTGTCGGGACGACGGAGGATACCTAGGGGAGGAACCTGGAATAGGATGGGGAGATGGCAAACAGACAACTCACACACATTAGGAGTGGATGCTGAGTGCCGAGTGCTGAGTGGATTTAATGCAGAGGATAACAAACTTTTATAACAGAAGTCTTCATAAGAAAGGGGCAAAAGGTTACACAATCTTGCTGCAAGGCTTTGTTCTTGGATGGTCACCAGCTGGTCGCCTGATAGGCACTTGTTTCCGGCTTTACCTCTATTTTTAAGAAATACAATGGGTTTCGATGATTGTCACCAATTAACCACTACTTTTTTTCTATAGAGGCCTTAACTGTCCCATTAAGATCTTTCCTGTTCCTTCTTTAATAGTAAGCACCCCGGAGGCCTAGATCTATACTTTTTTCTATAGAGGCCTTAACTGTCCCATTAAGATCTTTCCTGTTCCTTCTTTAATAGTAAGCACCACGGAGGCCTAGATCTAGCAAGTCTCTTAACAAATGAAAGAGAGTAACAGGAAGTTCTTTCTCCTAAGTAGTTATCTAGCAATTGCCATACATTCTTTCTGTTCTAGCCGCGCCTACAGCTTCTTGTAAATTTCTTACAATTCCTTCTGCTGGAGTGACTTTGTGAAACCCCCAATACTTTTATATTTACTCATAACTTGTCTACTAGCCTCCATAAGAGGGGCTTCAGGTTAGCACTTAACTCTGGTGAGTTAGTCATATTTTTAAGACACTCATCAGATATTAAGAAAGAGCTTTGAATAAGGGAACGTTGACAATGAGTAAGTACAATGAACAGTAGAAACAGTAAAAGATTAATAGGCACTCTTATGAGGAGAAGAAAGACAGAAACACATCTTTTCCCAGGGGTTTTTCCAGCCTTTTCCCAGGAGTAGGCCTCTTAGAAGCCCTATTCTCCGAGCTAGTCTTCGGTGAAGTCCCAAAACTTGGAGATAGGTTTCTGTAAAGCCCCATTCTCTGAGGTAGACTTCGGTGAAGTCCCAAAACTCAGAGATAGGTCTCGAGGCCCCTATCATGGTCTGATAGATGGTTTCCCATGCTAAACAGACTCTACTGGGGTCGGCGTGGCAGTGGGGCTTGAATTCTGGGCCTGGGTGCTGTTCCTCAGCTCTTCAGCTCAAGGCGAGTGCTCTACCACCTGAGCTCAAGCACCACTTCCGGTTTTCTGGTGGCTTATTGGAGGTAAGAGTCTCAAGGACTTTCCTGCCATGGATGGCTTTGAACCATGATCCTCAGATCTCAGCCTCCACAGTACACAGGATTACAGGCATGAGCCACCAGTGCCTGGCATGATTTTTTTTACACTGTATTTTCATTTAAAATAAGATGCAGTGTGTTTTTCCCTGGGCACTACACTCCCAGCAGAACTCAGCAGGGCTAACCTCACTAAGCAGGGCCAAGCCCAGATAACGCTGTGACTGAGGCACCCTCAGCACCCCTTCCACAGGCGAAGGCAGTGGGGGGCAGGGAGTGGGACACCAGGAGTGGTCAGTGATGCTGACTGACCTGCAAGTACAACGATGGACAGAAGGTTAAGGATGTCCTCAAGTAAACAACCACAATTCACTATCATCCCCAAGGCACTGAAATCCACATGTGCACACACTCGGGGCCTGACGTCAACAGACGGCTAACAGCCCATCTCATTGGAAACCTTCCAGCGACAGATAAAACTACAGTTGCCTGGCCTCTGAGCAAGGGGAAGAGGCAAAGCAGAAATGGTCATAAAACCCACTTCATAGGACCAACTCAACACAGGCCACAGACATAAATGTACAGTACATCGTGCCAAAAGAAAACAAGAGGAGCTGGGAAGGTGGCTCAGTTGGTAGAGTGCTTGCCTTGCATGCATGAGGCCCTGGGTTCGATTCCTCAGCACCACATAAGCAGAAAAAGCCAGAAGTGGGGCTGATGCTCAAGTGGTAGAGTACCAGCCTTCAGTTGAAGAGCTGAGGGACATCACCCAGGCCCAGAGTTCAGGCCCCACGACCGACCAAAGACAAAAACAAAAAAAACAAGAAGAGTGCTTGCCTTGCATGCATAAGGCCCTGGGTTCGATTCCTCAACACCACATAAGCAGGAAAAAGCCGGAAGTAGCCCTGTGGCTCAGGGGTAGGGCACTAGCCTTGAGCTGAAGAGCTGAGGGACAGCACCCAGTTCCAGAGTTCAAGCCCCATGACTGACAAAACAAAACAAAAAAAGCAAAAAACAAGAGGCTGGGTGACAGCTGGCTCACACCAGCTACTCAAGATGAAATCTGAGGCTGAAGGCTCAAAGCCAGCCCAGACAGAAAAGTCTGTGAGACTCATCTCCTATTAACCACTAAAATTCAGAAGTGGAGCTATGACTCATGTGATAGAGCACTAGCCTTAAGCACAAATGCTCAAGGACAGTGCCAGGCCCAGAGTTCAAGCCCCAGGACTAACAAGATATAGAAAAGTCTCATGGACTTTCCTGCCTGGGCTGGCTTGGAACCCTAACCTTCAGATTTCAGCCTCCTGAATAGCTAGGACTACAGGCGTGAGCCTGTTCCTGTATCAGTACTGCATACTGTACAGTCCAGTGTACTACCCCTGTATCAGTACCCAGCTAAAACAAAAAAATCTCAAGATACTGGGCTAGAAATGTGGCTTAGTGGTAGAGTGCTTGCCCCACACGCATGAAGCCCTGGGTTTGATTCTTCAGCACCACATACACAGAAAAAGCTAAAAGTGGCACTGTGGCTCAAGTGGTAGAGTGCTAGCCTTAAGCAAAAGAAGCTCAGGGACAGTGCCCAGGCCCTGAGTTCAAGCCCCAGGACTGGCAAAAAATAAATTCTCAAGATGCAAGAATAGGAAAACAACATTACTGAGGGGCGAAGTTCGTGACAGACCACTAATGAAAAAGAAGAACTCCAATAAAAATGGCCTTTAGCTGACACTTCATCCAAAATAAACTGATGACAAATAAACATATAAACTTCTACGCTAATTAGAACGAGAACCCAGGTGACAGGGACTGAGGTCCATGATACTCCATTTCCAAATTGGCCAGCAAAATGCTGAGCTGGAGGCTTGTCTCCAGCGGTAGAGCAGGAACTACAGACAAGCAACTGACCGCATGAAGCCAGGGTCCAAGCCCCAGTGCAGGTGCATGTGCCATGTCCACACACATACAAACGAGATGAAATGCCACCATGCCCCTTGTAGATTGGCCAACATCTGGAAGCCAAGGGCCGGGGAGGATATGGATTACACATACCTTGTGAGAATATAAAATACGCCACTTTGGAAGACTAAACACGCCATGCAATCCATCGATAGCTTTATTCATGATTGCAAAACCTTGGAACCAAGACATCCTTCAGTAGCTAAGTTATAAGCTGCACTCCAGTGAAATACTAAGAAGCATTCAACAGAAATAAATTCTCAAGTGATGAAATGACATAAGAAAAATGAATACAAATCAGCTGGCAAATCAGCAACCTGCGCCAGGCAAGGTGGCTCACACCTGAAATCCTAACTGCTCAGTAGGCTCAGATCTGAAGATGGAGGTCTGAAGCCAACCTAGGCAAGAGAGTCCATGACTCTTATCTCCAACTAACTACCAAAACAGTAGGAAGCGGAACTGTGGCTCAAGTGGTAGAGTACCAGCCTTGAGCTACCAAAGCTCAGAGACAGTGCGGTACCCAAGGGCCTGAGTTCAAGCCCCAGGACTAGCAAAAAAAAAAAATTAAAAAGGCAGCAATCTGTGCAGAAGAGATGGACAGTGATGCAGACTGAAGTCTGACCACTATAAAGTACAATCAGGCATATTCTCCTTTTCAAATTAAGACATCTGAGTCATATTATTTTTTCAAAGCTCTCACAGAAAGTCAACAATTACCTCTATAAATTCTACATGGATAAAATATTATAAAAATGGTCTCTTGTTCACCAAAAATGTGGAATGAGGAAAGCCACTCAATGCAAGACAAAGAACTAAGTCTGGAGACTAATGCAGGGAAGGGGAGGAGACTACAGGAGCACAGGGAGCAGGTGAAATGCACCTCCCAACAACCTCTCCCGAGTGCTATCTCCTGCTCCACAGGGTCTGCAGACAGAAAGGTGTCCAGTGAACTGGATGGCATGATCCATTCATATTAAAAAAACATCCACACAAACTGGGAGCTGGTCTCACTCCTGTAATCCTGGCCACTCTCCTAGGATATGAGGATCATGGTGCCAAGCCAGACAGTCAGGAAAGTCTGTGAATTTTTTTTTTTTTTTTTGGCCAGTCCTAGGGCTTGAACTCAAGGCCTGGCCACTGTCCCTAAGCTTCTTTTGCTCAAGGCCAGTACTCTACCACTTGAGCCACTTCTGTTTTTTTCTGCTTATGAGGTACTGAGGAATCAAACTCAGGGCCTCACGCTAGGCAAGCACTCTACCACTAAGACACATTCCTAGCCCCTCTGTGAATCTCTTATCTCCAATTAACCACCAAAAAGCTAGAAGTGGAGCTGGGTTCAAGTGATAGAGGGACAGCCTTGAGCAAAAAACTGAGGGACATGAGCTTAGGAGTGGCTCTGATGGTATAATGCTAACCCATAAGTCAAAGTTTCAGGTAATGAGTCTCTGTCTCAAACCAAAAAAAAAAAAAAAAAAAAAATTTCATGCTAAGGGGGCAGTGCCCAGGCCCTGAGTTCAAGCCCCAGTACTGGAGCGCAGGCCCACAAAAACTACAAAAAACTACTACAGGAAGCCCCACATGCGTTATCTACTTGTTGAAAGTGTAAACAAAATCATGTGAAAGGATATACCAGTCACTTGATACATAAAATATTAATGGAGGCATTATCTAGTATGATAAAAGGAGGTGAAGACAGTAAATGCTAATACACTGATTTATGTTCCAATACTGGTTATCAACCCTAATGACATAAATAAATGGGAAGCTAGGTGTTGTGTCGTATGCACATGATCCCAGCACTTGAGGCTGAGACAAAAGAATTTAAAATTTCAGGCCAACCATACACAGCAAGATGCTATTTTAAAAAAAATGTGTTTAAGCAGGGCACCAATGGCTCACGCCTGTACTCCTAGCTACTCAGGAGGCTGAGATCTGAGAATCATGGTTCAAAGCCAGCCCAGGTAAAAATGAGGCTCTTATTTCCAATTAACCTCCAGAAAACCAGAAGTGGAGATGTGGCTCAAACTGGTAGAGTGCTAGACTTGAGTGATAGAGCTCAGGGGCAGCGCCCAAGCCCTGAGTTCAAGTCCCATGACCCATTCCTGCCCCCAAATGCTTAAGGAAGGAGGACACGCAGTGATTTTTCTCGCTGTAGGCTGTGGGGCTGCGCGGCCTCGACTCACAGGGCTGCTGAGTACAGAGCCTCTGGGCACTGAGCCACCCTCTCCCTTCCCTCCGTCCTGCAGCACTCAGCCCTGGCCAGCTCGGGGCGGGGGTCTGTGTTTACACTTGCTCCCAGCGGTTCGCGGAGAAAAGCAGGTGCACGGAGTGATCCTCCAGGTCACTTTTTCTTTCCAGGTAGGAACTCAGAAGTTTACCGATTTCAGTTGATCTTTCTAGAACAAAGAAAAGCCTGCTCAAGTTAGGCTGCCCGTGTGAGTGAGCGCTCGGCTGACGCCCAATTTCTCACTCTGGATTCATTCTGCCAGATCCCCAGAGGCCACGTCCTTTGGAGGGGCTTGGGGCGGCGGCCACGACCAGGGGAGAGAGGCCGGACCTCGGGGCGGCGGCCACACCGGGGAGAGAGGCCGGGCCTCGGGGCGGCCACGACCAGGGGAGAGAGGCCGGGCCTGGCGGCGGAAACGACCAGGGGAGATAGGCCGGGCATCGGGGCGACGGCCACGACCAGGGGAGAGAGGCCGGGCCTCGGGGCGGCGGCCACACCGGGGATAGGCCCGGCCTCGGGGCGGCGGCCACGACCAGGGGAGAGAGGCCGGACCTCGGGGCGGCGGCCACACCGGGGAGAGGCCGGGCCTCGGGGCGGCGGCCACACCGGGGAGAGGCCGGGCCTCGGGGCGGCGGGCTGGGGCGCGCGTCCGCGCGGGCTCTCCCCCAACCCCCTCTTGTTCCCGTTAGCCCCGCCGGCCCGCCCTGCGCCCCGGCCCCGGCTGACCCGAGGCCTCGGGGCGCAGCCCGCGCGGCTCTCGAGCGGCCGGGCGCCAGTGCTGAGCGGAACGGCGCGCGCGGCCCACGCCACGCACAGAGCGGCGGGCGGGGCGCGCGTGGCCGCAGGGAGCCCGGGTCAGGGCCCAGCCGGGTGGCGAGAAACACGGAGCGCGAACGCACAGGCGGCGCCCGGGAGCCCTGCCGCCCGCCCGCCCGCGGGGCCGGCCGCCCCGCACGCCCGCCGCCCCGCACGCCCGCCCCGCGCACCAGGGAAGCGCAGCAGCTCGGCCCGGTGACCCGCGGCGCACAGCGCGGACACCAGCTTGCGGCCCTGCGTGCTCTTGCCCGCGCGGTCCACGCCCTCCAGCACGATCAGAGCCCCGCGGGGGCCCGCCATGGCGCCGGTCCGCCCGCGCCACACCGCGCAACTCCCGCCGGCGCCCGCGCCCGCGCCCGCGCCGCCGTCCGCTGCGATTGGCTGGGCTGGAAGGGCGTGGCCTGGAGGGGGTGTGGCCGGCGGAGGGCGAGATCCGCCTGGGGCGTGCCCTATAGGGCGCGGTCTGAGCGACGGTGCCGCCCCTTCCGGGTGGGGAGCGCCGGCGGTCGACTAGCCCGCGCTGCCGCCGCCTGCGGAAGGCCAGCCGCGAGTTCAAGTTCCCAGAGACGCTCGCCCGTGACCCCGCGCAGCGCCTGCCCTTCCCGAGCTCCCCGAGGAAGGCACCCGTCAGCAAGGACGCGGGATCGAGCTGTTCTCTAAGGCGCCCTTTGCTGCGAGCAGACCTCGTGCGAGCCGCGCGTGCCGCGGCGCCGACCGCGTCCCGGGCTCGCCGGGGGCCCCTGAGGGAGCGCGTTTCCAGCTGCTGCGCCTGCGCGTGCGCCCCCGGCTCGCAGGAGGCCCCTGCAAAGGCCCGCCCCGCCGCCGGCCCGAGCGGGCCTTTCGAGCTGCTGCGCCTGCGCGTGCGCCCCCGGCTCGCAGGAGGCCCCTGCGAGGGCCCGCCCCGCCGCCGGCCCGAGCGGACGTTTCCAGCTGCTGCTGCGCCTGCGCGTGCGCCCCCGGCTCGCGAGGGCCCGCCCCGCCGCCGGCCCGAGCGGACGTTTCCAGCTGCTGCGCGTGCGCTGCGCCTGCGCCTGCGCCTGCGGCCGCCCCGGAGCCTCTGTGCGGCGTTTCGGTGCTTCCTCGGCGGTGAGAGCCGCAGACGTTCCTGCCCGGGCTGGCTTCGAACCGTGAGCCTCAGATCCAGCCTCCCGAGGAGCTAGGATGACCGCGTCGCTTTGTAGCTTCCGGGGGACCCGCCCAGACCTGGTTTCTTCCTGAGCTTGACCTCGTGGCCTCCGCAGGCCAGGGCCCCTCTGCGGGTGATTCACACCTGTAACCCTAGCGACTCGGAAGGACCACAGTTCAAAGCCACCCAGGACAAAAAGTCTTTCAGACTGCTTCCAGTTAACTAGCAAAATGCTGGACTGGGGGTGTGACTCTGGCAGAGCACTAGCTATGAGCGAGCAAGTGAGCAAGGTAAGGCCCTTAGGTCAAGCTAAGGAAATAGGATGTGGACATAGAACCTGGCCCTGGAGGCTCACGCCTGCAATCCTAGCTACTCAGGAGGCTGAGATCTGAGGGTCAGAATCCTAAGCCAGCCTAGGTAGGCGTTAACCACCAAAAAAGCTGGGAGTGGAGCTAGAGCTCAAGTAAAAAAGCTAAGGGGCAGTGCCAAAGCCCTGCATTCAAGCCCAGGACTGGTACAAAAATAAGCAAACAAATAAATGTCCTTTTATGGTTTGGCAATCTTTTTCCTGGCCCTCCACTTAGAAATGTGCAGTTAGGGTCCACCTTTATACACAGATCTTGCAATGAAGGCACAGAAAAACAGCTGCAGCTCTGCAAATCTGAGTCAGCCTTAGCACAAGCTAATGAAGATAACCAAGAATGGTATAGTGAGCACAGAAAAAAACCTGGCTAGCCACAGATTCAACAACCCTCACCATGTCTTTGAGTAGTTGCATATGAGGCCCATGAACACCTCTGGAAGAGTTGTGCATGAACGGTGGACTGATAGGAACCAGCTTGCAGTCTGAGGGTTTAATTGACCCATGGAAACTCATACAGTCCATGTGGAACCTACAATGATTTTATGTGTGTGCATGCACCAACACTGGGGCTTGAATTCTGTGCCTATGTGCTGTTCTTGTGCTCTTGTGGTCAAAGCTAGCCCTCTTATTTGAGCCACAGCTCCACTTCTGGCTTTCTCCCGGTTAACTGGAGATAAGAGTCTCATGTAGGGCTGGGAAGGTGGCTCAGTGGTAGAGTGCATGCCTTGCAAGCATGAGGCCCTGGGTTCAATTCCTCAGCTCCACACAAACAGAAAAAGCCAGAAGTGGCACTGTAGCTCCAGTTGTATAGCGCTAGCCTTGAGCTGAAGAGCTGAGGGACAGTGCCCAGACCCAGAGTTCAGGCAGGCCCCATGACTGGCAAAAAAAAAAAAAAGTCTCATGTACTTTCTTGGAACCATGATTCTCTGATCTCAAGATTACAGGTGTGACTCACCAGTGCCCAGCTGCCTAATCAACTTGAGGGTTATGTATTTCACTTGTAAAGACACCTTATTAACCCCTACACAAGACATCAGGTGGTGTCCTCCAGCCTAGCAGGAGCTCAGCTTACCTTTTTCTTTCTTTTTTTTTTTTTTTGCAGGGGTGGGAGGGAGATCTGGTCGAGGGCCTGAACTCTGGGCCTGGGCGCTGTCCCTCAGCTCTTCAGCTCAAGGCTAGCACTCTACCACTTGAGCCACAGCGCACTTCCGGCTTTTTTTTTTTCCTGCTTATGTGGTGCTGAGGAATCGAACCCAGGGTCTCATGTATGCAAGGCAAGCGCTCTACCACTGAGCCACCTTCCCAGCCCCTGCTTATCTTTTTCTTTAATAAATCTTTGCCATTTTTCTTTTCTCTCTGTGTCCATGGAATCAGTCTTAAAGAATACAGACAGGGAGGTAGAGTGCTTGCCTAGCATACATGAGGCCCTGGGTTTGACTCCTTGGTACCACATAAATAAAATTATACACACACACACACACAATGTATCTGTTCCAGATGTTGCAGTTTTTCAGTATTGTGAGAATACATTATTTTTGTACTGGTCCTGGGACTTGAACTCTGCCTGGGTGCTGTCCCTGAGCTTCTTTGGCTTAAGGCTAGCGCTCTACTACTTGAGCCACTGGCTTTTTTGAGTACTTTTATTGGAGATGAGTCTCACAGACTTTCTGGCTCAAGCTGACTTCCAACCACAATCCTCAGATCTTAGCTTCACGAGTAGTGAGTAGTTAGAACTACAAGTGTGAAAGCCGGGTGCTGGTGGCTCACGCCTGTAATCCTAGCAACTCAGGAGGCTGAGATCTGAGGATCGCGGTTCAAAGCCAGCCTGGGCAGGAGAGACCGTGAGACTCCTATCTCCAATAAACCACCAGAAAACCGAAAGTGGCGCTGTAGCTCAAGTGGTAGAGCACTGGCCTTGAGCTGAAAGAGCTGAGGGACAGTGCCCAGGCCCAGAGTTCAAGCCCCACAGCCGACCAAAAACAAAACAAAAACTACAAGCATGAGCTGTCAGTGCCCAGCAGTGTTGATACTTTTAACTGCTCAACTATTTTGGACCAACAGACATTCCCACAGATTGTGTGTTTTGTACTTTGGCCAAACCTAGGTTTCCTCAGACTTTTTCAGTCTTTGCCAACTTGTTAGGAAAAAAAAGTAACAATACAACCTCAAATGTTTTACTTGTATTGATTTACTTATAAGTGAAACTAAAGATATGTGAATATATTTGCATAAATATATGCATTTACTAGTATTTATGTGTGTGCCAGTTCTAGGACTTGAACTAAGGGCCTTGCACTCTCACTTGGATTTTATGCTCAAGGATGGCACTCTCCCACTTGAAACATACCTCCGTTTCCTTTTTTTTTTTTTTGTTGGTCATGGGGCTTGAACTCTGGGCTTGGGCACTGTCCCTGTGCTCTTCAGCTCAAGGTAATCGCTCTACCACTTGAGCCACAGCGCTATTTCCGGTTTTTTTAGTGGTTTATTGGAGATCAGAGTCTCACGGACTTTCTTGTCCTGGCTGGCTTTGAGATCCTCAGATCTCAGCCTCCTGAGTAGCTAGGATGACAGGCGTGAGCCACCGCGCCCGGCCATTTTTTGGTTTTCGCTGGTTAACTGGACTTTCCTACTGGAGCTGGCGCCAACTCACGATCTCAGCCTCCTCTGTAGCTAAAATTATAGGTATGAGCTGCCAGCGTCTGGCTTCAGGTAAGTCCGTTCACACACACACCTCCCGCCACCGAGGATGGAACCGAGCACCTCTTCTGAGCTAAGGCAGCAGTTCGCAAGCCACATCAGCCCTGTGGAGATAGGGTCTCCCTATACTCAGGCTGCCGCCCTCAAAGGTGTGCGCCACTAAACCAGTTTGTATTCCAACATTTTCTTCGTGTTTTTCACCTATTCGCTTGGGTCTTCACGTCTTTCATGCCCGTCCTGGGGCTTGAGCTGGGGCTCCGTCCAGCCAGAAGCGAAGCGCGATCCCCAGATCTCGCCTCCTGAGTCGCGAGGGTTACAGGCGTGCTCCCGCAGGGAGGTCGGCCCTTCCCCTTCCTCGGCTCCGCGGGCCGCCGGGAGCCCGGGGCGGGGCGATGGGGCGGGGGGCCCGGGGTGAGGCGGGCCCGGGGCGGGGTGATGGGGCGGGGGGCCCCCGCTGGCCGGCAGAGGCGGCGTGCCGACGCGGGGATCGGGCTGCGCCGCCCCCGGGAGGGCACCCGGCGGCCGCGGGTCAGGGCGGCGGCGGCTCCCGGCCACAGGCGGGGGAGCGCGGCGGGGACGCACAGGGAGTCGCGCTCCCGGCCCAGGGTGAGCGCCACGCCCGCCGAGGTGACACGCGGGCCTCCACCGGGCTGCTCCGGGGGGGGATCCTCGCGCCGGCCCGCGCCCGCCCCGGCCCCCGCGCCGTGTCCGCGCTCTCACGCCCGGCAACGCCTCTCGCGGCGAGCCGGCCGGAAGTGTGGGGGCGGGGCCAGGCTCGCCCCGCCCCCGCGACGTCCAACCGGCGCGCGCGGCTCATGAATAGTGAGCGCGCGGCGCCACCCCGCCCCCGTCCCGCGGCACCGCCGCCCGCGCAGACCCTGAGCGCTGCCGCGGTGAAGATGGCGACCGCTATGTACTTGGAGCACTACCTGGACAGTAAGCGCCCTGCACGCGCCGCCGCCCGTGCGGGCCTGCCCGCCGCAGACCCCGCGCGCCACGGCCCGCGCGCGAGCCCGGGGGCGTGGGTGGGGACGGGGGTTGGGGCGGCCGGCGAGCCGGGCGGGCGGGCGGGCGGGGCCGCGGGACGGCGGGCGGGCGGGCGGGCGGGCGCGTGGCGCGGGGTCCTCCGCCGCGGCCGCGCCAATTCCGAGTGCGTCACGGGGGGGTGGTGCTCCGGCCGGGGGCGTGGCCCGCCCGCCGAGGCCCCGCCCCCGGCCCCGCCCCCTGGCCGCGGCCGCCCCGCGGGGGAGCGGGGTCTCGGCGCGGCGGCCCCGCGGCGGCCTCGGCGTCCGGGCTGGGAGGTCCCTCCGCAGGAGGCCAGGCGCCGGGGGCCGGGGCGGAGGCCGCTGGCCGGCTCTGGGTGGCCGGTGGACCCCGCCGTGCAGCGGGACAGCCGGGGCTTCCGGGACCGCGCGGTGCGCCGAGCCTGGCGCGGACCGGAGCGCACTTCCCGCGAGCCTCCCCGTGGAGGGCTTGAAAGTCACAGAAGAAAGTTCCAGAATGCCGTAGGTTCCCCGGTGTCCCGCGTGGGGAGGCCGCGCCAGGGTCTGAGTGACATCCGGTGGGAGCCTGAGGACCGCGAGGCCGGGGCCGAGGCCCCTCCGGGAGATGCCCAGGGAGCAGCGCCTGGAGAGCCAGCCTGGAGCGCGGAAGCTGGGGCGGCGCCAGAGCCGGGTTCCAGCCCGGGCGCTGTGGGGAGCGGGAGGGCCCAGCCCGGCGGGGAGGGCGGAGGGCGGCCCCGAGGCCCCCTCCCAGGTCCTGCGGGGTGCACGCTGTGGGGAGGGCGGAGGGCCCAGCCCGGCGGGGAGGGCGGAGGGCGGCCCCGAGGCCTCCTCCCAGGTCCTGCGGGGTGCACGCTGTGGGGAGCGGGAGGGCCCAGCCCGGCGGGGAGGGCGGAGGGCGGCACGGAGCCCTCCTCCCAGGTCCTGCGGGGTGCACGCTGTGGGGAGCGGGAGGGCCCAGCCCGGCGGGGAGGGCGGAGGGCGGCCCCGAGGCCTCCTCCCAGGTCCTGCGGGGTGCACGCTGTGGGGAGCGGGAGGGCGGCACGGAGCCCTCCTCCCAGGTCCTGCGGGGTGCACGCTGTGGGTAGCGGGAGGGCCCAGCCCGGCGGGGAGGGCGGAGGGCGGCACGGAGCCCTCCTCCCAGGTCCTGCGGGGTGCACGCTGTGGGGAGGGCGGAGGGCGGCCCCAAGACCTCCTCCCAGGTCCTGCGGGGCTGCCGCGGCCCGGGACTAGTGAAGTGAAGCCAGTCCTTAGCGGCCCGGTGGCCAGGTACTGCCCTGTCGGTGTGTGAAGGGAACAGGTTTACCCTTGGGCCACGCTTCCGTGCCTGTGGCCTGCAGCGCCCCGGGCTCGAGACTTCGGGGCAAAGGCCGAGATTCTGAGGACTCGAGCCTTGGAGCTCGCAGTTCATTGAGAGAAGCCATCCAGCCCCGGCTGTCTCCCCTCCCTCGGCTAGCAGCTGTTCCCTGCATTCCCTACTAACTTTGCTTGCTTCTAGAGGCTTCTGAAGCTTGTGAGCTTCTGTCAACACTGTGCTGCATCCTAAAAAGAAGTCAGTCCTTTTATTCCCCAAACCCAGAGATAGAAGACAAATTGGGCTGGCTGCTAAGACTTGTGGGTAAGGCTTGGAGGCCCACCCGTCTTCCTGAGAGCTTCCATACCCCTTCCAGGCATTGAGAACCTGCCCTGCGAACTTCAGAGGAACTTCCAGTTGATGCGTGAGCTAGACCAGAGGACAGAAGGTGGGTCCGTCCAGAGCTGACCAGGGAGATGCAGGGTGGCGGAGAGCTTGGGGGGACTCTGCAGTGGAGCTGTAGCCTAGCTCAGGGCATAGTACAGTGTCCTCCAAGGAGTGCTGGTGTTTTTGTTCATAGTAGTTATTATTATTTATTTTTTGAGATAGGCTGTCTTTTGTAGCCCAGGTTGGCCCAGAACTCTAGATCCCCCTTCCTCAGTCTCCTGAGTAGGAATGGGAAGAATGGAACACTGGCACTTTTTTTTTTCTGGCACCTGGATTTGAACACTGGGCTTACTTGCCCTTGAACCATGACCCTCCTGTGCAGTTAGGGTTATGAATGTGAGTCACTGGCAAGCAATGCTTCTGTGTGTGTGTGTATGCGCGCACGTGTGCACATGCGTGTGTGCAGACACTGGGGCTAGAACTGTATTCTTTAGCTTTTTATTTTCTTATTTTGTGTTGGTCCTAGGGTTTGAACTCAGGGTTTGGGCACTGTCCCTGAGCTTTTTTGTTCAAGACTAGCACTCTGCCACTTGAGTCACAGCTTCGCCTCTGGCTTTTGGGTGGTTAATTGGAGATGAGAGTCTCACTGACTTTCCTCCTAGGGCTGGTTTCGAACCTCAAGCCTCAGTCTCAGCATCCTGAGTAGCTAGGATTACAGGCGTGAGCCCTGGTGTCCTTTTTTTTGTTCACTTGCTTGGCTGGCTTGGGTGACATGCTACCCTTTGAGCTACAGCTCTACTTCTGGCTTTTTGCTGTATAATTGTAAATAAAAGATTCATGGAGCCAGGTGCTGGTGGCTCACACCTGTAACCCTAGCTTTTCAGGAGACTGAGATCTGAGGATCTCCGTTCAAAGCCAGCCTGGGCAGGAAAAAGTCCAGGAGACTCTTTATCTCCAATTAACCACTAGAAATCCAGAAGTGGCGCTGTGGCTGTGGCTCAAGCGGTAGAGCGCTTGCCTTGAGCTGAAGAGCTGAGGGACAGCGCCCAGGCTTAGAGTTCAAGCCCCATGACCAAAAAAAAAAGACTCATGGAGAGGTTGGGAAGGTGGCTCAGTGGTAGAGTGCTGGCCTAGCATGCATGAAGCGCTGGCCTTGATTCCTCAGTACCGCATAGACAGAAAAAGCCAGAAGTGGCCCTGTGGCTCAAATGGTACAGTGCTAGCATTGAGCAAAAAACAAGCTCAGGGACAGTGCCCAGGCCCTGAGTTCAAGCTCCAGGACTGGCCAGAAAAAGAAAAGGACTTTCCTGTCCAAGCTGGGTTTGATCTAAGAGTCTCAGAGCTCAGCCTGTTGAGTAGGTTTACATGCATGAGTCACTGGTACCCAGCTTAGCACTGGTACTTGTTAAAGCCAGGTGTAAGCTGGGTGCCAGTGGCTCCATGCCTGTAATCCTATCTACTCAGCCCGGGCAGGAAAGTCTGTGAGACTCTTATCTCCAGTGAACCACCAGAAAACCGAAGGTAGTGCAGTGGCTCAAGTGGTAAAGGGACAGCACCCAGGCCCAGAGTTCAAGCCCCATGGCCAGGAAAAAAAAAAAAAAGATTACTTTTGTCCCCTTAGTATTTAATTCTTGTTCCTAAACCACATATTCTTTTTTTTTTTTTTTTTTGCCAGTCTTGGGGCCTGAACTCTAGGCCTGGGCGGTGTCCCTCAGCTCTTCAGCTCAAGGCTGGTGCTCTACCACAGCGCCACAGTGCCACTTCCTGCTTTTTCTGCTTATGTGGTGCTGACAAATGGAACCCAGGGCCTCATGCATGCGAGGCAAGCGCTCTACCACTGAGCCACCTTCCCAGCCCCTAAACCACATGTTGTTGTCCTTTCTCATTTCCAGTAAGTTTCAGACTTGGTTTAGTTCATTGCAGTTGAAGAACTCCTCTACACGCCCTTCCATCTGTGGTAGTCTTGTCATTAGCAGTTGTGTGTTTACCTGACACTTTCTGAATAACTAGATTTCTTGGAGTTGCTGCTTTATCTGATCTCCAGGATTCCAGCAGATCTGCAGCTCCCTTTCCCAGGTTCTTCTTACCTGGCTCCAGCCTTCTGTGTATTTGTTGCCCTGGAGTTCTTCCAGGATTTCCTTACCCCACTTTTTCTTTTTTTGTCTTTTGTGCCATTACTAAAACTTGAACTCAGGGCCTTGGCTCTCACTCACCTTTCATGTTCTAGAGCCATACCTCCACTTCAGCCTTTAGGATATTAATTGGAGATAAGAGTCTCATAGATGTGTCTGTCTGGGTTGGCTTTGAACTGTGGTGCTCAGCTAGGATTATAGGCATAAGCTACTTTATCGTGTGTGTGTGTGTGTGTGTGTGTGTGTGTGTGTGTGTGTGTGTGTACCAGTTCTCCAGTCCTAGGGCTTGAATCTCAAGTTTATCGTGCGTGCGTGCGTGCGTGCGTGCGTGCGTGCGTGCGTGCGTGCGTGTGTGTGTACCAGTTCTCCAGTCCTAGGGCTTGAATCTCAAGGTCTAGGTTCTGTTCCTGAGCTTTTGTGCTCAAAGCTAGCATTCTACCACTTCAGCCACAGCTCTGCTTGCAGCTTTTTGATGGTTACTTTTTTCACAGGCTTTGCTGCCTGGACAAGCTTCAAACCATAATCCTCATGTCTCAGCCTCCTGAGTAGTGAAGGATTACAGGCATGAGCCACCAGTTCCTGTCCTGGCTAATTTTGTTTGTTGTTCTTGTTGCCAGTCCTGGGGCTTGAACTCTGTGCCTGGGCTCTTTTTCTAAAGGCAAGCACTCTACCACTTGAGCTACAGCACCACTTTCAGCTTTTTCTGTGTATGTGGAACTTAAGAATTGAACCCAGGCCTTCATGAATGCCAGGCAAAGACTACCACCGAGCCACATTCTCAGTCCCCGGCTAATTTTTAAAATGTGATTTTATTGTTATTAAGATGTTGTGTAGAGGAGTTACATTTCAGAATTGAGGGAATATGTACATTTTCTCTTCTGGACAGTGTCACCCCTTGCTTAGCTTTCGAGTTTTATTTGTTATTTTTCTGTGATGGTTCTGGGGCTTGAACTCAAGGCCTCACCTGCTCACTGCTGGCAGGCTACCACTTGAGTCCTACCTCTAGTTTCACCTTTTTGCTGGTTAACTGGAAATAAGAGTCTGGAGGATTTGTCTGTTTCTGTTGGCTTTAAACTTTGATCCTTAGATCTCAACCTCTTGAATAGCTAGGATTATAGGTATGAACCACCAGGATTTGACTTGGCTTACCTTTAAAAAAAAATTTTTTTTTGTGCCAGGCCTAGGGCTTGACTCAGGGTCTGGGCTCTGTTGCTGAGCTTTTTTTTTTTTGGTCGGTTGTGGGGCTTGAACTCGGCCTGGATATTGTCCCTGAGCTCTTCAGCTCAAGGCTAGTGCTCTACCCCTTGAGCCAAATCACCACTTCCTGTCCTTGAGCTCTTTTGCTCAGTACTAGGGCTCTATCACTTGAGCCACAGCTCCAGTTCTGGCATTTTGGTTGTTAGTTAGAGTTAAGAGTCTCATGGACTTTCCTGTCTGGCCTTGATTCTCAGATCTTGCCTCCTGAATAGTTCCGATTATAGGCCTGAGTCCCCAGCCAGTGTGTCTGTTAACATACTCATCAGGCACATAGCTCACATTGCCGCTGACACACTCACCCTTACTCTAGTCATCTTTCCTGTGTGACACTTGGCTATTTGATCCTTTATATATGTGATTTCTTGTTCTTTCCTATTATGAAACTTTTGATGTGTTCTCTTTATTTCCAGTTTTAAGTTTCATGGTAACATGCTGTGGTGTGGGAGAATGCTTTATATATTGGGCCTTTGCCAGATTGGAAACTCTGTTTGTAGTTTGTTGGTGCAGTGTCTTGGGAAAGGGGAAACCTGTGAAATAAGGTATCCATTCAGAAACCAGCATCCAGCATTTGCAGATGGGTTAGCAAATGCCTTTAAGTGAAACTTCTGTTCCACCTATCAGATGGAGATGTTGTGTCCTGTGCCTGGAGGCCCATGAGTCCTTTCTGACTAGAAAGGACTCATGTCCTTGATGCTCTTTGGTGGCAAATCCCCACCTACAACCGTACTTGTCCCTCCTCAACAAGAGCTGAGTTGGGTCTGTCTCTGATGGTGTTAATCTGAGCATGCAGCATGCTTTCCCATGCTTGTGTTTTCATCCATTGTCACCTTTTATGGGATTGTACACATGGATGTGTGTGTGGCTGAATGTATCTGTGCTCTTATTGTGGATGAGATGTGGAGTTGTCTCCTGGTACCTGAGAGCCTATGTCTTTGGGGCACATGACCAAGGGTGGTGTGCCAGGTCCTAGGCAAGATGATCATACAGCGAATCATCCAAGAGCGCAGTGAGCACTTGCTAACAACTCCAGTGGGACCTGCTCTGGGAAAGCCACCAGGCATAAGGCACACTCCACCCCTTGGCTGGTGTTGGTCCACCTTTTTTTTCTTGCCAGTCCTGGGGCTTTTAATCAAGGCCTGGGCACTATCTCTAAGCTTGTTTTGCTCAAGATTCACACTCTACCACTTGAGCCACAGTGCCACTTCCAGTTTAGTGGTACTGAGGTACTGAGGAATGTGGTACTGAGAAATTGAACCCAGGGCTTCATGCACGCTAGCCAAGCACTCTACCACTGAGCCACAGTCCCAGCCCATGGTCCACCTTTTGTTCAGCACTTAGGTGATGTCAGATTTGCTGTCAGTCTGGTGATATGTAGTGCACATTGGTTCAGGGCTAATTTCTCACCCATCTCCACCAGATAAGAAAGCAGAGATTGACATCCTGGCTGCAGAGTACATCTCCACAGTGAAGACCCTTTCTTCTGATCAGCGAGTAGAGCACCTGCAGAAGATTCAGAGTGCATACAACAAGTGCAAAGAGTACAGTGATGACAAGGTTCAGCTGGCCATGCAGACCTACGAGATGGTGAGGAGTGGGCGGGGGGTCAGGGGGTTCTGTCTGAGATGGTGAGGAGGGGGTCAGGGGGTTCTGTCTGAGATGGTGAGGAGGGGTCAGGGGGTCCTGTCTGAGATGGAGGGGTCAGGAGGTTTCTGTCTGAGATGGTGAGGAGGGGTCAGGGGTCCTGTTTGAGATGGTGAGGAGGGGGTCAGGGGGTTCTGTCTGAGATGGAGGGGTCAGGGGGTTCTGTCTGAGATGGTGAGGAGGGGTCAGGGGGTCCTGTCTGAGATGGTGAGGAGGGGTCAGGGGATTCTGTCTGAGATGGTGAGGAGGGGTCGGGGGTTTCTGTCTGAGATGGTGAGGAGGGGTCAGGGGGTTTCTGTCTGAGATGGTGAGTAGGGGGTCAGGGGGTTCAATCTGAGATGGTGAGGAGGGGTCAGAGGGTTTCTGTCTGAGATGGTGAGGAGGGGTCAGAGGGTTTCTGTTTGAGATGGTGAGGAGGGGGTCAGTGGTTCTGTCTGAGATGGAGGGGTCAGGGGGTTCTGTCTGAGATGGAGGGGTTGGGGGTTCTGTCTGAGATGGTGAGGAGGGGTCAGGGGGTCCTGTCTGAGATGGTGAGGAGGGGTCAGGGGTGCGACGGACCAGCTCGGCCGGAGCACTGGGACCGACGGGACAGGGATCTCGGGATAGGTGGGCAAAGGAGTCGGCGAAATGAGAAACAGACACAGACTCAAAAGAGTTGCATCTGAGTGTATCTTTATTGAGGAGAATTAACATTTTTATACAGCGTGTGATTGTGACATAGATTCTTTGTTTATTTAAGCACGTAATCAATTTTTTAAAGGCAAAGCATTGATGAATTACATGAAAATTAATGACTATCCCACCAACTGTTTAAGCTAAGTGGTGCGAAACAAGTCTAGCATATTGTTTAATAGAATACGTCATCTATTCAGCCTTTTTTATGTTTAATAATTAACAAACCTAAGACAGGGCTGTACTTACATTATACTCTTTTTAATTTTATCCAACTAATTTCATCTTTATAAGCTCCTATATAAGGAAATGGTTCTTGGTTGGTTCAGGAAATATGTCACTAACTTTATATTTTGTGTGAAAACACCATCTATTCCCTATAACGTAAGTTGGACTAAACTTAATCATAACTGTTGGGAGAATCTTTCTTTTTCTTTTATAATCAGAGGTCCCTTCTTTTTTAGAACTCTCTAAACTACTGGGATAACTCTTTCTAACTTAGTTTAGTTTATTAATTTTGTCTGTTGGACATATCTAGAAATTTTAAGTCTCTATCTTTACTATGCATGAGCTGCAAAACCGCTTGTGAAGTTGTAGGAGTTTCTGGAGGCAACGTCACATCAGATGATAGATTGATTGGGGGATTGCCCACATTTAATCTTTGGTCTTAGTCTTTATTACTTAGAGAAGCCATCTCTATTGGACTGGAAAAATACAACGTGCTCTGTTCGCGGATCAATAGAAAAATAGCCAAAACGAGAATAAAGGCAACGAATGTACAGCCAAGAAGAATATAGTAAGAATAAAGGTAGAGGCTATAAAGGTGCAGCCAAGTGTATGGGAAGCCTTGAACCAACACCCCCTTCCTGGGGGCATGCTTCCTTGAAGCTCTTTGTCCAACACAATCTCTCACGCAGACTCCGCAGAAGGTGGCGTGGCACCCACTGGTCACAGAAAGATGTCCACTCACCTGGAAATACCAGGAACCACTGGAAGTGAAGAAACTTAAGTGTTTGACCTTGTTTCTCTGGCCAGAGACTATTCCTTGAACTTGCAGTCCCTTATTCTGTTGTCGAGGTCAAATCAGAAGCCATCTATCTACCACAGGCAGCTTTATGGAAGTGCTCCGCCCACCTGCTCGGGCCTGTCTTTGCTGAACCCAGCTAAGGACTCCTTGCAGACACATCTTCATGACTGCTTTGCCTGCTGTGATCTCTGCTCCTTTCCAAACGCTTGCTTCGGCAGCTTTCTCTCCATTGTGCCTCTCGGACTGTGTTCCCATGGTGGTTGGATACTGAGCTGCTTGTTAGAGGAGGAAACAAGAGTTTTTGTATACAATGGCAGGCCTGAATTGGCCTGGAGGCAGGACAGACGCTCTCCCAGGTGGGACTTGTCAGGGCACAGGGCAGGCATCCTGCCACTGGGCCCTGGGTCACTGTGGTGAGCAGCAGCCACACTGGAATGTCTCTTTCTCAGAGAACAACGGGTTAAGTCTGACCAGATTGTCATTTTTAGGGAATCCAGTTCTCCACCAACTCCTGGGGGATGCCTGGGGCTTGAGTCTATGCCAGGCTCCACTCCTGTCCAGAACCTTTCATTCCAAAAGTTTCAACCAAGTGTATGTGGTGTGGCACAGGGGTTTCTGTCTGAGATGGTGAGGAGGGGTCAGGGGGTTCTGTCTGAGATGGTGAGGTCAGGGGTCAGGGGGTTCTGTCTGAGATAGTGAGGAGGGGTCAGGGGGTTCTGTCTGAGATAGTGAGGAGGGGTCAGGGGGTTCTGTCTGAGATGGTGAGGAGGGGTCAGGGGGTTCTGTCTGAGATGGTGAGGAGGGGTCAGGGGGTCCTGTCTGAGATGGTGGGGTCAGGGGTTCTGTCTGAGATGGAGAGAAGGGGTCAGGGGGTTCTGTCTGAGATGGCGAGGTCAGGGGTCAAGGGGTCCTGTTTGAGATGGTGAGGAGGGGTTAGGGGGTTTCTGTCTGAGATGGTGAGGGAGGGGTTAGGGGGTTCTGTCTGAGATGGTGAGGAGGGGTCAGGGGGTTCTGTCTGAGATGGTGAGGAGGGGTCAGAGGGTCCTGTCTGAGATGGTGGGGTCAGGGGTCAGAGGGTCCTGTCTGAGATGGTGGGGTCAGGGGTCAGGGGTCCTGTCTGAGATGGTGAGGAGGGGTCGGGGGTTTCTGTCTGAGATGGAGGGGTCAGGCGGTTCTGTCTGAGATGGTGAGGAGGGGTCAGGGGGTCCTGTCTGAGATGGTGAGGAGGGGTCAGGGGGTCCTGTCTGAGATGGTGAGGAGGGGTCAGGGGGTCCTGTCTATGGTGAGGGGGGGTGGGGTAGGATGCGCTCATCTGAGATGCTAGGGGCAGGCTCCAGGGAAAGCTTCCCAGCAGGGAAAGCCACAGCACCTGGGAGCTGTATGAGACTCACATAGTTTTGTTTCTGGGCCTTTTTGTTTATTTGGTAGGGGAGCTATTGCAAGTTTTGGGGTTTTTTGTTTGTTTGGTTTTCTTTTGGCCAGTCCTGGGGCTTGCACTCGATGACTGGGCACTGTCCCTGAGCGTCTTTTGCTGAAGGCTAGCATTCTACCACTTGAGCTACAATGCCACTTCTGGCTTTCTGTGTATGTGGTACTGAGGACTTGAACCCAGGTCTTCATGCATACTAGGCAAGCACTCTACCACTAAGCTACATTCCCAGCCCATTTTTGTTTTTAATTTAGTGCTAGGGATTAAACCCAGGGTCTCAAACTTGCTGGGCAAGCACTCTACCATTGAGCTCCCACGTCTTGCATTTGGGGGGGGGGGGCGGGGTCTGGTCGTGGGGCCTGAACTCTGGGCCTGGGTGCTGTCCCTCAGCTCTTAAGCTCAAGGCTAGTGCTCTGTCACTCGAGCCACAGTGCCACTTCCGGCTTTTTTCTTTTTGCTTATGTGGTGCTGAGGAATCGAACCTAGGGCCTCATGAATGCAAGGCAAGCACTCTACCACTGAGCCACCTTCCCAGCCCCCAGCTCTTGCATTTATTTAGTTATTTATTTACAGTACTGGGACTGGACTCAGGGTTTTATGTTGGCTAACCTGGTGCTTTTCCAGATTTTGTGAATTAAATGATTAACTGGGACTTGGATTCAGGCCTCACACTCTTGTTTGATGTTTTTACTCAAAGCTGGAATGTGCCACTCGAGTCACATCTATGTTTATTGCTTTTATTTTAAGCTTTGGTGGTACTGTGATTATTGAACTCAGCCTTGCACTTGCTAAGCATGCGCTCTTCTCCTTGAACCACATCCTTTTTTTTGGCTAGTCTTGTGATTTGGCCTTGGGCTGGCCTGGACTATGATCCTACTGTCCATATCTGTGTAGCCGAAATGATAGACCATTACACTTGTCTTACTGGTTGAGATGGAGTCTTGCTAATAACTGTGTTGCCTATGCTTAATTTGACCAATATTCTCGTTGATATTTGCCTCCTGAGTAGCTGGGGTTTACAGACATGTGCCCCCAGACATGGCCCCGATTTTCAAGAAAGGTCCTTTTGCAGGTGGACAAACACATCCGAAGGCTTGATGCTGACCTGGCACGCTTCGAGGCCGACCTAAAGGACAAGATGGACGGCAGCGACTTGGAAAGTGCTGGAGGACGAGGACTGAAAAGCAAGTCTGCTGGTGTTCTCTTTGTTTTATTACTCTGGGACTTGGAAGAATTTTGTCGAAAAGTGGTAGGCACTTAATGAGTCTTGTCCTGCTTCATTCATTCCTGGGAAAATAATGTGGGACTTTATTGTTTTTCAGAAGGTCGGAGTCAGAAAGAAAAAAGAAGTTCCCGCGGTCGAGGCCGGAGGACCTCAGAAGAAGACACCCCAAAGAAAAAGAAGCACAAGGGCGGGTAAGGCGCTCTCTGCATTTCTGGAGGACGCAGTGTCCTGTTCTCCAGGAAGAGCCTCCCGTTCAGGGACTTCTGGCTCTGATGGCTCTGCAGTGCTGAGCAGAGCTCTGCTCACAGCGACCCTTGAGCAGCACCGGGGCTGCCAGCATGCCTGAACCCCTGGTGGACCGGTTCCTTGGCACACAGCAGTGACTCGGTGTAAGCCCTTGTGTGCTACACTCAGTAACCAGAGAATACTGAGTGCGTGCTGATGGTGCCATGTAAGCTCTTCCTAAGGAGGCTGACTATGGCTGACTTGGTATCTATTCCTTGTCTTAGTTTTCGTGTGTGTGTGTGTGTGTGTGTATGTGTGTGTGTGTGTGTGTGTGTGTGTGTGTGTGTGTGTGTGCGTGTGTTGTTGTTGTTGTTGTTGTTGTTGTTGTTTTGGTACTAAGGCTTGAACTCAGGGCCTAGCACTGTCATGTAGCTATTTTTTCTCAAAGCTGGCACTATGCCACTTGAGCCACATCTCCCCTTCTGGCTTGTTGCTGGTTAATTGGAATTGAGAGTATTTTAGGCTTGTCTGCTCAGATCTCAGCCTCCTGAGGAGCTAGGATTATAGGCATGAGTCAGTCTTTGGTACTCAACTGTTCATCATCTTAGAAATATATTTGTAGCATGTATTCAGACTATATTACATCTTTTGTTTATACATGTCATTTATCTTTTTTTGTGTGTGCTGGTCTTGGGGCTTGAACTTGGCCTGGGCACTAACACTGAGCTTTTTAAAAAGCTCAAGGCTAGTGCTCTACCACTTGAACTACACCTCTACTTCCAGCTTTTTGGTGGTTCATTGAAGATAAGAGTTTTGGAGACTCCTGCCCAAGCTGGCTTTGAGCCTTAATCCTCAGATCTCAGCTCCTGAGTAGTTCGGATTACAGGCCTGAGCCTCTGGTGTTCAACAGTGTCCTTTGTCTGGAACTTCAGGTTATTGTCTAGCTGGCTCCCTCCTTCACAGGTCCTGTGCTGCTTTGCGAGGTGAAAATGGTTCTAGCAGTTCTGGGAGAGGTCCAAATAGTCTTATTGACAAAAGGAGGGAGAAATCGTGATGTTTATTTATTTTTGGTCAGTGCTGGGGCTTGAACTCAGGGCCTGGGCACTCTCCCTGAGCTTCTTTTGCTTAAGGCTAGCACTCTATCACTTGACCACTTGAGCCACACCACTTCTGGCCTTTTCTGCTTATGTGGTACTGAGGAATCGAACCCAGGGCTTCATTCATGCTAGGCAAGCACTCTACCACTAAGCCACATTCCTAGCCCTAATTTTTTTTTAACGATGGAATCCAGGGCCTTGCATATGTTAAGTGTGTACTGTACCACTGATCTTAAAAAAGATTTTGGCTGGGTGCCCATGGCTTGCGCCTATAATCCTAGCAGCTTGAAGCCAACCCAAGCAGAAAGGTCCCATTAGACTCTTAATCTCCAACTAAACATCCCTCCCCACCCCCCTCCCACCCCCCCCCACCCCCGCCACGCACATGACCAGCACTTCTGTAGTGGATGTTCTGTCCACATGTGCTTTCCCAGGTGCATTTCCTAGACCTTTTTAGTCTTGTGAGTTTTAACCTTTGTTTTTCCACACCTCACCATTCTATTCCTTCCTCTTTCCTTTCAAGATGGATTTTGCTGTGTTGCAGCCTCAAATACCTGAGTTTGTGCATGCTGCTCTACCTGACTTTCGTAGTTAACATTTAATTGTTTTTGTTTGGTTTTTATTGTGCGGGCGTTGAACCTGGGGCTTTAGGGAAGCTATGTAATCTTTGCCGCTTCTCCGTTTGAGGAACCAGATTAGATGGCTTGAGTTTCTGGAGGGAGCTGCGCCCATGGAGCAGAGCTATGGCGCGCTCCTTCACAGAGTCTTGTGTCCCCTGCTTCCTTCCTATTCAGAATCCCACTTTTGTATCTGCACAGTTCTCCTTCTCTGTTCAGTGGAATTCCAGTGTGATTTGTGGAGTGTGCAGTTTCACATGTGCCTGCGAAGCTGAGCGCATACTTCATCACAGACTACACGGCCTGATGATGATGGTACAGGCTGGGGATGCCTGTTTGTGCTGTGGTCTGCCCTTCAGGCTGTGGATAGGAGAGCAGGTTGGGGGTGGTCATGGCGTAGCGGGGGTTTCTAGTTTTAGAGCACCCATTACATTCCTTTCCTCTTTTTTTTTTTAATAGCTTTTGGTGTTTTTTTTTTTTGCAAATTACCCACATTTGTGTGCATTTCATTTATGTTTCTCTAACATTTATGGTAGCTCTTTAAAGTACTCTTCTGCACATCTAACATCTAATATCAGTGTCTACTTATGTAGACCAGTTCCTTGTTTTTGATTTTTTCTCTTGACTTGAGTCCTCTTTTCCTGCTTGTTTTAGGTCTTAGGGTTTTTATTTTTTTGTTGGTACCAGTCTTGGAGCTTGAACTCAGGATCTTGGCACTCAAGGCTGGAGCTCTACTACTTGAGCCACAGCTTCACTGTTGGGATTTTTTTTTTTTTTTCAGTTAATTAGAGATAAGAATCTCATGGACTTTCTGGCCTGGGATGTCTTCAAACTGTGATCCTCGGCTCTCAGCCTGCTGAGTAGCCAGGATTACAGGTGTGAGCCACTGGTGCCTGGCAGTCTTCTGTCCCATGTTAGCTATAGAAGGTATGCGTACTGAACTTCTGTTTTTCCTCAGGGTGCATTTCTCTTCTCCAGTCCAGGCAGACTGAACTAGTGGTGGGTGGCACCGGCAGGAGACCCGACAGTGTCACGTGGGGCCTCCTGGCTGTGGGCCGACAGCACAGGGAGCCTCAGGCTTGCCCTCCCCGAGGCTGCCTGGCCTACTCCCACTGCTTCCCAGGTCTCCGGCGGCCTGGCCCAGCAGTGCAAATGGTCTCTGTCTCCCAGAGTCTGTGAAGACCTGGCCACAGACTGGTTTGGAGGTAGCTTTGGAGGGCCTCCAGCTCCACCTGGCCGGGAGCCAAGCAGATCTCCTTCTTGGCTGCAGGGCAAAAGGCACTGAGCCGTGTTGCCCCAGTGCTTCTGAGGTTTGCTGAGCAGGCTGGGAAGGTGGCTCAGTGGTGGAGTGCCTACCTAGCGTGCATGAAGCCCTAGGTTCCATTCCTCTGTATCACATAAATAGAAAAGGCTAGAAGTGGCACTGGCTCAAGTGGTAGAGTGCTAGCTTTGAGTAAAAGGACACTGCCCAGGCCCTGAGTTCAAGCCCCAGGACTGTTTAAAAAGAAAAAAAAAAACGTTTGCTGAGCTGTGCTATCCTGATTCAGCACAACGAATCTCTGCTTCCTCCTGCCCAGAATCCAAAGGCTGTCATGGCCTCCGGGGCTTGTGCAGGCCCTGCTCACCTCATCCTCAGAGCACGTGAGGCTCCGGGATCCCATTGCCAGCCTCCAGATGGTGGGAGGCCCAGGCTGCCTCTCTGCAGACACACAGCTTGGCGTTGGCAGTGTGGCCCCTCCCCCAGTGTGAATTGAGGTCTTCTGCCTGGCATTCACAGCTGCCTACTAGTGGGCGATGGTGGCGTGGCCACTGGTTCAGGCCTGTGCTAAGCTGGTGTCAGCAGCCTCGGTGGGGCTGGTCCACGGTGAGGGTGCCTGCTGTGGGCTGGCTGCGCCCAGTGTTGATGTGTGGGTCGCTCTCTTCTCCCTGGCTCTCAGTGGCAGCAACGTTCCTGTTATTTCATAGACCTCCAGCAGGCCACTGCAGTGCACTCTTCTGGGCACCCTCCTGAGAAGGGGCATCAGGAAAGACAGCCAAACGGTGACAAACCCCACTCTTACCAGGACCTAGTAGGGCCTGCCCGTCATTGGCCTGGTGTTCTGCCCATGTCCTCTAGAGCCCTGTGTACAGGGGAGTTCATCGGCTGGCATAGGTGGTGCTGCAGTCTGCAGAGTCTGTTGCCAGGGCATCTCGCAGGATGCTCAGCCAGCATCCATAGTTCACTCCCACCTGGCCCAGGCTGTCCCCAGGCCTCTCGGGTGTTGTTTCCCATCTGTGAGACCCCGTGAGCCCAGGCTGTCCCCAGGCCTCTCGGGTGTTGTTTCCCGTCTGTGAGACCCCGTGAGCCCAGGCTGTCCCCAGGCCTCTCGGGTGTTTCCCGTCTGTGAGACCCCGTGAACCCAGGCTGTCCCCAGGCCTCTCGGGTGTTGTTTCCCATCTGTGAGACCCTGTGAGCCGAGGCTGTCCCCAGGCCTCTCGGGTGTTTCCTGTCTGTGAGCCGAGGCTGTCCCCAGGCCTCTCGGGTGTTGTTTCCTGTCTGTGAGCCCAGGCTGTCCCCAGGCCTCTCGGGTGTTGTTTCCTGTCTGTGAGACCCCGTGAGCCCAGGCTGTCCCCAGGCCGCTCGGGTGTTGTTTCCCGTCTGTGAGACCCCGTGAGCCCAGGCTGTCCCCAGGCCTCTCGGGTGTTGTTTCCTGTCTGTGAGACCCCGTGAGCCCAGGCTGTCCCCAGGCCGCTCGGGTGTTGTTTCCCGTCTGTGAGACCCTGTGAGCCCAGGCTGTCCCCAGGCCTCTCGGGTGTTGTTTCCCATCTGTGAGACCCTGTGAGCCCAGGCTGTCCCCAGGCCTCTCGGGTGTTTCCTGTCTGTGAGACCCCGTGAGCCCAGGCTGTCCCCAGGCCTCTCAGGTGTTGTTTCCTGTCTGTGAGACCCCGTGAGCCAAGGCTGTCCCCAGGCCTCTCGGGTGTTTCCTGTCTGTGAGACCCTGTGAACCCAGGCTGTCCCCAGGCCTCTCGGGTGTTGTTTCCTGTCTGTGAGCCCAGGCTGTCCCCAGGCCTCTCGGGTGTTGTTTCCTGTCTGTGAGCCGAGGCTGTCCCCAGGCCTCTCGGGTGTTGTTTCCCATCTGTGAGACCCCGTGAGCCGAGGCTGTCCCCAGGCCTCTCGGGTGTTTCCCGTCTGTGAGACCCTGTGAACCGAGGCTGTCCCCAGGCCTCTCGGGTGTTTCCCGTCTGTGAGACCCCGTGAGCCCAGGCTGTCCCCAGGCCTCTCGGGTGTTTCCCGTCTGTGAGACCCCGTGAACCGAGGCTGTCCCCAGGCCTCTCGCGTGTTGTTTCCCGTCTGTGAGACCCCGTGAACCGAGGCTGTCCCCAGGCCTCTCGGGTGTTTCCCGTCTGTGAGACCCCGTGAACCGAGGCTGTCCCCAGGCCTCTCGCGTGTTGTTTCCCGTCTGTGAGACCCCGTGAACCGAGGCTGTCCCCAGGCCTCTCGGGTGTTTCCCGTCTGTGAGACCCTGTGAGCCGAGGCTGTCCCCAGGCCTCTCGGGTGTTGTTTCCCGTCTGTGAGACCCTGTGAGCCCAGGCTGTCCCCAGGCCTCTCGGGTGTTGTTTCCCGTCTGTGAGACCCCGTGAGCCGAGGATGTCCCCAGGCCTCAGGTGTTGTTTCCCATCTGTGAGACCCCGTGAGCCCAGGCTGTCCCCAGGCCTCTCGGGTGTTGTATCCCGTCTGTGAGACCCTGTGAGCCCAGGCTGTCCCCAGGCCTCTCGGGTGTTTCCTGTCTGTGAGACCCCGTGAGGAGAGCCTTTCCCCAGGCCCCTGAGCTGCTCTTTCTTGACTGAGACTCTGCAGCTGAGGCTGCTGCCCATAAGGTAGGACCTAGATGTAGGAGTGAAGGAGGCCACCAGGAGCTTTGGGAATTAAGAAGTGGCACTGTGGCTCAAGCAAGGGGTAGAGCTGAAGAGCTCAGGGACAGCACCCAGGCCCAGAGTTCAAGCCCCATGACTGACCCAAAAAAAAGGAAAAGAGAGAGAGAGAAAAGAGGAGCTTTGGGAATTAGACCTGGGTCCTGTTTCTGGTTCAGTCTATCTTTGGGACAAGGGCCAAGTGACTTGGCAGGCAGATTCTAAGAGCTTGGATCCCCTAGCCCTGTCTGAGGAATAGGTGCTGCCCAGGGGTCTCCGGCTGGGGGGCCCCCTCAGCCTGTTTTGCTGTCATCTCCTGTGTGCACCCCCCTTCTGGCTGACGCCCTTGAACCCCGGAATCCTGAGCACGGGTCGCCAGGCAGCACATGGCAGGGAGGAAGCACCCCACAGGGTCTTGGAGGGCCTGCCTCCTCAGAGGTTCCAAGACCGTGGAGCCAGGAGCCAGGAGACCTTCCGCAGCGGGAGCAGACAGACGCCCCCCGGAGGACCCTGAGGACTTGCTTGATCAGGGCAGTGTTAGCACTCAGGTTTCAAATGTGGTACGGACACGGGGTAGAGAGCTGGTGACCTGCAGGGGTCCCGGTATGCAGTGGGCCTGAATGGATATGTATATTACACACACATGCAACTGAACGGCCTGGGAGCATTTGGAAAAGAATGCAGAGGAGAGAGTGGCTCACCTCCGTCTTCTTCCCCGGCTGCTCCTGTGCCTGGCCTTCTCTGCTGTAGCCTCATTGGAACTTACTGTATGGTTTGGCAGTATGTATTTGTGGGTTTGCAGGTGGGGTGAGGACTGTACTGTCTAGACCTCCCTACAGCTCGCACACATACCTGAGAACACAGGCAAAGAGGAAGCTGCCCATGGGCAAAGCCTTGCAGCTCCAGAGTGTGGTATGTGACTGGGAACGGGGAAAGCAGGCAGGAGGGAGCCTGAGCAGGTAAGCTTTCCACAGACAGCTGCTAGAAAGTTGGACGGCAGCTGTGAGGATCCCTGGAGGTGGCTCCTGAGGTAGGTGAGTAGCGGGTGGGTCGATAGCATCCTGGGAGTGAGGGCCCACAGGAAGCGGGAGGAGCTGCCGGGGTGTGGTATTGGAAGGTGCCTGTGCAGATGCAAAGTGGTCTGGGCACAGGACATGCTGGCCTTGTGGCAAGAACTGTCTGCTCAGGCTAAGGTAGAGATGGCAATGCCCCGAGCCCTGTTCAGCCTGTGGGTGGACACAGGCAAGTTTTTCCTCAAATGCCAGTTGGTATGCTAGCCAAGGAGGGCTAGTGCAGAGGGGAAGGGCCTGGGGCCACCGACAGCACCATGGCCTGGAGGCTCCTTTGCCCTGCACCGGCACCGGCAGGGCCATGCCACAGCCTCTGGGCGCTGTGTCCTTGGCGCCCTTGTGACTTGGCGAGTGGGGGCCGTACCCTCCCCTCTGGTGCGCCGTTCACCCCCGCTGTCCCAGGTTTTGTGGTCGGTGATGATTCGAGGGAACTGTCTGTCTGACAATTGGCTCACGTTCTTACACATTTTTTTCCTGTTTTCAAGAGTGTTGTGCAGTCAGAGGGGTTTTGTGACTTGTTGAAAGTGCATCTCAGAAACAAACACTGGAAATTTCTTCAGGCTCAAGTGTCAATCAGGAGATGGCAGTCAGGAGATGGCAGTCAGTTGGTTCACCTGGACTAGTTCACAGAACCTGTTTAGATTTCCTGCTTGGAGCCTTATTTGTCTTCAGACATAGCAAAAGGGAGCCTTGGGCCCACACACGCAGGAGGCCCTGGGCTGTGCCTGGTCCGTCATGCCTGCCTCTCGTCACCCTGTGGTCAGCACACTCTTCCCACCCTCAGGTCTGAGTTCACCGACACCGTCCTGTCTGTGCACCCCTCTGACGTCCTGGACATGCCTGTGGACCCCAACGAACCTACGTACTGCCTGTGCCACCAGGTGTCCTATGGGGAGATGATTGGCTGTGACAACCCAGATGTGAGTGTCTGGGTCTCGGGACAGATGTTGCAGGGTGGGAGTGGGGTGTAGCTCCCTGTCTTCAGCATGCAGAGTGACTGAGGCTCTCTTCTTGTTTCAGTGTCCAATTGAGTGGTTTCACTTTGCCTGTGTGGACCTCACCACGAAGCCCAAAGGAAAGTGGTCAGTATGTGGGTACCTGTTTTGCTTGTGTCCTTGCTCTTAAGGACCTGGAGCTGGGTTGGCTTCCCCTGCAGCCTTGGGCGAGTCTCTCCAGCCTGGAGCTGGGTTGGCCTGGGGCTGGGTTGGCTCCCCCTGCAGCCTTGGGCGAGCCTCTCCAGCCTGGAGCTAGGTTGGCTTCCCCTGCAGCCTTGGGTGAGCCTGTCTAGCCTGGAGCTGGGCTGGCTTCCCCTGCAGCCTTGGGTGAGCCTGTCTAGCCTGGAGCTGGGCTGGCTTCCCCTGCAGCCTTGGGTGAGCCTGTCTAGCCTGGAGCTGGGCTGGCTTCCCCTGCAGCCCGTCTGCCTCTTAACTCTGCTGTGTAGTCCCACTATTGCAGTTCCCGTCCTGGCTAGTAGGGGTGGGGCAAACTTATAGAGACATCTGCCACCCAGCTCCCCTAGGGACATGTTAAGTTTTTGTGTTTTTGCTGTTCCGGCTTCTTTTGGTGGAAGTGCTGGGCATGGAATTCTGCCAGGGCGTCGTGTCCTCTAGGCAGGTGCTCCACTGCTAAGACACATCCCATCCTCTTGAACTCTGGGCCTGGGTGCTGTCCCTGAGCTCTTCAGCTCAAGGCAAGTGCTTTACACTTGAGCTACAGCACCACTTCCGGTTTTCTGGTGGTTTATTGGAGATAAAAAGTCTCACGGACTTTCCTGCCCGGGCTGGTTTTGAACTGCAATCCTCAGATCTCAGCCTCCTGAGTAGCTAGGATTACAGGCGTGAGCCACCGGTGCCCGGCTATTAAATAAATCTTGGTTTTGTTGATTTGCACTAAAAGTGGATGCACATTCTTAAACTGAAAGAGCAGGAATCCTACCCTCTTCATATAGTGGCACACAGAGCCAGTCATGTAAAGTCTGCTTGCTGTGCAGACAGACAGAAATTTCTGCAGGACAGTCTGCTCAGTGAGGGTGAGTTTTCCTTTGGTATTGGTGCAAGGCTCACAGAGGGAAAGGAGGGCTCTCAGGGCACCGCCGATGTGTGTGCCCACCAATGAGTATGGTGAGCGCCAGGATGCACCCTGGCGCTCTGCCTATGGCAGGGCTGTGGGAGGGTCTGTCAGCAGCCACCTTCCCATAGATAGGGCCCTGCTTCTGATGGGTGACAGCTCTGAGCCGAGAAAAGGGACGCAGAGGAAAGAGCAGACCTGTATGCCGGGGCCAGGGCACAAGGCAGGGAGAGTGGATTCTGAGTTTGATTTGAACAAAGTGAGTCTGTTTTTTTGGTCCGTTGTGGTGCTTGAACTCTGGGCCTGGGCACTGTCCCTCAGCTCTTCAGCTGAAGGCTAGCGCTCTACCACTTGAGCCACAGCGCCACTTCTGTTTTCTGAGTGGTTTATTAGAGATGAGTCTCATGGGCTTTCCTGCTTGGGATGGCTTTGAACCACCATCCTCAGATCTCAGCCTCCTGAGTAGCTAGGATGACATGCATGAGCCACTGGTGCCCGGCTACAAAATGAGTTTTTTACAGGACTTCCAGGTAGGAAAGTCTTAAGAGCAGTAGGAAGGTGGGTCTGACTGTGAGAGCCTATAAGCCTGGCAGTGGCACAGTGTTGGATGTAGCACTAGGCAGAGCAGCTGGCTAGACAGAGTGGAGGGCTACTGAGTGTGTGTTGGCTAAGCAGTGAGATCTGGAGCTGTTGACTGACACAGTGCTGTGTAGGCCAGGCCTGCTGGCTGACAGGTGCTGTAGTGCGGGCCTGCTGGCTGACAGGTGCTGTAGTGTGGGCCTGCTGGCTGACAGGTGCTGTAGTGTGGGCCTGCTGGCTGACAGGTGCTGTAGTGTGGACTTGGTGGCTGACAGGTGCTGTAGTGGGCCTGCTGGCTGACAGGTGCTGTAGTGTGGGCCTGCTGGCTGACAGGTGCTGTGTAGTCTGGGCCTGCTGGCTGACAGGTGCTGTAGTGTGGACTTGGTGGCTGACAGGTGCTGTAGTGTGGGCCTGCTGGCTGACAGGTGCTGTAGTGTGGGCTTGCTGGCTGACAGGTGCTGTAGTGTGGGCCTGCTGGCTGATAGGTGCTGTAGTGTGGGCTTGCTGGCTGACAGGTGCTGTAGTGTGGGCCTGCTGGCTGACAGATGCTGTAGTGTGGATTTGGTGGCTGACAGATGCTGTAGTGTGGGCCTGCTGGCTGACAGATGCTGTAGTGTGGATTTGGTGGCTGACAGATGCTGTAGTGCGGACTTGCTGGCTGACAGGTGCTGTAGTGCGGACTTGGTGGCTGACAGGTGCTGTAGTGTGGGCTGTTGCTCCTGCATAGGTACTGGGGGGTTCTTGCTCCAAGCAAGGGTGTACAGAGGAGTATGAAGGTAGTTGTCATGTGCAAGTGAGTACCTCCTGCACACAGAGCCAACTGCACCCTCCTGTGTGTTGTGAGTAGCTGGTGTAGTTCAGGAGTGCCCGCCGCCTGTGCCATGTCATGCTTCCCGAGGGCTGGGCTTGTGCAGCTCCCAAGCCCAGTGCTGAGTCCAGGACCTGACAAGCCTACTTACTTGTTTGGCCCTCAGCATGCCCATCCCCCTAGACACCTTCACCATCTAGCTACAGCCCTGTGCTGCAGCCCTGAACCAGCTTTATGTATTCCATCATGAGGCTGTCCGGTGCGCCTCTGTACATCCAAGCACAGACAGATTCTTGTGGCAGCCTTCCCCGGAGGGAAGACCGCGTGGGCTGTGGAGTAGCTGTCTTCATCCTTGTTTTGCCAGAGGCCACTGTCCTGGGACATGGGGGAGGGAGGGCGTGGTGTCTTGGATGCTGCAGAAGTGACACAAAGGGCCGATCCTTGTGCCTTTCTCGTCACAGGTTCTGTCCAAGGTGTGTTCAGGAAAAGAGGAAGAAGAAGTAAGGAGGAGACTGCCCAGGTTGAAGAGCAAATTAATATATTCCTTCCTTCATGTTGCAATATTTTCTTTAATTTTAAAACTACCTTATTTCAACTGATACTTCATAACTAATGGCCAGTTATGATTCTGGATATTTTCTAAAACAAGAAACCACCACACTGTTTTCACAGATGAGCAGTCTCAGAAGTATTTGCCACAGCGATTATGTACAGACCCCCTATCTCTGGCCGTGGCTGCCTTCAGGCCAGCCTGGGACCATGGTGGGTGTTTGTAAACTCAGGCTGCCAGGCAGAGTATGTGGTGGAGACATGTTAACCCGGCACACTGCCTCTGTTTTGTGACCAGAATCAGCCTGAGTGCCCACCTGCTACTTCCTGGTGCACAGCACCAGGAAGACTTTCTGCCGCTCTGTGAGCAGTGATGCCCCAGAGCTTTGCTCTCATCTTGACTCTGGTGGCATGGATTCTTAGACAGGACACCTCTGATGTGCCTGGAAGGGCAGGGCTCTCCCAGGAGGACTTGCTCCTGCCTTGAGGTGTGCTGCCTTCTAACATGGACTTCCCCGTCTCCTGGAGATTCACCTTCCCGAGGAAACGGCTCTCCATCAGCCTCAGCTGTTAGTTACCACAGTCAGCACTGCCAAGCACGCCTAACCACTGGGCTGAAGTCCGTTTCTCTGGGAATTCCTTACACTTCTACTGTGAAGATGAAATTATTGTAATAGCATGAAGGTCGTGGGTCTGTGTGTCTATGAAGTGAGTCTGTCTACTACGAGCTGGTTTTAGAACTCTGTTTATGTGCATACCACTAGACCAGCAGCTTATAGCCAAGGGGAATACAATTATGTGACTTGATTTGTGAACTCATGTGCCCAGTAGTTCTGGAATGAAGGTAGATAGGTATACTTGTTTATTCTGCATTCACCAAATCAATGTTGAACAGTCCTTTTAGTAATAGTTGGAGAAAATACACTTTGCCTGTTGAGATACATTTGTGGCAGTGCCTCGTGAGGGGCCTTCACAGACCCTGCCCTCCTCTAGTGTGGATTGCAAGCCTGGACCATCCTCACACAGGAAAAGAGCTGGGGTGTGGGATCCCCATCCTGAGGAGGGAGGGCTTCCTCTGTGTGCAGAGGGCCCTTTCCATCTGGTGGTCACACTTCTAGTACGCTCCCCTTCCACCTTACAGCTCTTCACTGATAGCCAGAGAGCCCCACAGGTCAGCTCGTGTTTGTGAGAATGAGGACATCAGGGACGCTTTGCCAGTGGCACGGGCACTGTGATTCTCCAGGTTCTGTTCCTGGGTGGTCGGTCAGGGCTGACAGCCAGCCAGGCGGCCTGTGCTTGTGTCTGCTGTGTGCATTGGTTAGCGGTGCTGACCCTTCCACAGTGGCCCAATGGCAGCCAGGGGCATCTGTTGCAGTAGCTCATCCATGTTGAGTCCTCCGGGCTTCCCTTAGATGGGCAGATGCTTTCCTGTAGCTCAGAAAGGAAAGGGCCCTGAGGTCAGGGCTGGAGGACCCATCTCATTCTTAGCCATGCATGAAACTTGAGATACGTTTTTAAATTCATAAGACCATTTTGTTGACACATATTTCAAGATTAGGGAAAATCAGTGTGAGAACAGGATTTCTCTTTTTTCCTGGTGCTGAGGTCAGACCCATGAGATCTTGTACATGCTTCATTTTTTTTTTTAACAGGTGTCCTTTTGTAGTACAGGCTGGCCTCAAAATTCCCATCCTCCTAGCTCAGCCTCCTGAGTGCATGCCCAGCTACTTTGTCATTTTTATAAGCACAGGAAGTTTCTGACCAGACACTGCCTTAGGAGCTGAGTCAGTCAGCTTCCTCCTGGGTGTCTGTCCTGTCATCACTGGGTTGAAATGCTGTTCATTGGTGGAGGTGCTGGAAGGCTGGTTAAATTTTTGTCTTCAGCTTCCCGAGGCCCAGCCATATCTCCCACATGGTGGCGGAACCTCCTCCTGCCACTGTGGATGGACACTGCGGATCGGCTTTTACTTTTGTCAGTTACAATAATGTCAAAACAATATGCGCACACTTGAAAACAGGTTTGGGGCCGGGCGCTGGTGGCTCACGCCTGTAATCCTAGCTACTCAGGAGGCTGAGATCTGAGGATCGCGGTTCAAAGCCAGCCCGGGCAGGAGAGACCGTGAGACTCTTATCTCCAATAAACCACCAGAAAACCGGAAGTGGCACTGTAGCTCAAGTGGTAGAGCGCTCGCCTTGAGCTGAAGAGCTGAAGGACAGCGCCCAGGCCCAGAGTTCAAGCCCCACGACCGACAAAAAAAAAAAAAGAAAACAGGTTTGGGGATTCAGTAGTAGAGAACTTACCTAGCAAGTATGAGGCCAGTGCTTAACTTCATCACCAAAACAACAGAAAACAGGATAAGAAGAAAACATGGATGTCATTTGGTACCTGATAGGACCCCTGTCCTGTCACTACCTTCTGCAAGCAGGAGGCACTTGGGAGAATGGCCACAGTTTGAAAAGGATGTGGCGCTGCAGGGACATGGGCATATGCCACCGGGCCTTTGGCTCACTCCTGGGTCTGACCACCTGTGTTTATGAGGCGTCCAGGCTTAGTGGGGGGCAGATCCTCCCCTGAGCTGAACCCTTCATGTCCCATCACTAGCAGCTGCCTTTCCTGTGCCAGGGGTATGCATCGCTTAGCCTGAGGTTCACCAAAGTGCAGAAGTGTCTTTTTCCTTAGAGGGGGGGAAAAATCAAGTAATTTCCCTTATTTTCAGCATCACATTATCAGTCAGCGAAGGGATTCTTGCAGTTGTCTTGTGGGAAAAGCAGTACGATGTATTAAATAAAAAGCTAAACTGAGCCTCCAGATCTGTGAATGTGCTAGTGGTTTGTGGCTTAGATCAAACAGTGAGCTGTAGCCGGGCAGTCCTGTCCATCCTGCAGGCTGGGGTCTCTTGGGCCTGGCAGGTGCATGTAAAGCAGCATGAACCAGCCCCCAGCTTTCTGTCTTCCAGACTGCAGGAAGAGCCATGCTGGCAGGAAGGCTTGTGGGTAGCGGGGGCAGCCCACCCAGCCCCCAGCACTCTGCCTCCTCACCTGTCCCCGGAACCCTTTACAGGGCCTGCTTTGAGCACTAACTGTCCAGAGAGCAGCTCCCTCCTGTGACTGCGGAGCCAAGAGTCAGCCCTTGTAACACTAAGGGGTTGGAGGCTAGGTCTCATGGTTTGAAACAGTGAGGGATGGTTATTTTCGTTTTCTTAGATTTTCCTAGATTTTTTAGCCAGCAGTGAGTGTTCATTTCCTGTGCTGAGAGTTTAAAGCAGGGGAAAATTAAGAAGCATGTTTTCCCTGAGCGTCTGGGAAGCGTCTCCTCGATCTGTTGGTGGTTTCTTTCACCACACTCCATCCAAAGGGATGATGCAGCTTTAACGTGAATGTCACATCCTAATTTCAAGGGATTAGTACCTATGTTCCCTTTGTACAGAAGAGATGTTATTGTAAATCTTTTTATTAAATAATGTAAAGTTGTATATCTGTATTTTTGGATCATGTTATAGATTATGGATATATTGTTTAATAAAGTATTTTTGGAAACAAAAACTTGCAAGTGAATCATTTTGGGAAATAGGTGTAGCATTTTGGGTAACTTTGTCTCCTGTCAACTCTGAACGTATGCTGTGAGCCGGAGTTGGGTGGGGCCTTCCTGGCCTGGAACCCTGGGCCTCACGTTGGTTGGGTGCTAGGCCCCCCCTGTGCCGTAGCATCACAAATCGGTCAAGGAGGCCGTGTACAAGCACGGGGTCGTCCCGGGTTGCTTCGTGGCGCTTGCTTGTTGGACTCAGGAGTGTCAGGACCCCCTGGGAACTGTTCTGGGTGGACTACTGCCACCAAAAGCCCTGGACCCGGGGCCTAGCAGCATTTACGTCACAGTGGAGGCGGGACGCCCAAGGAGGGGGTCCCTGCGGATCCCCGCAGCCGTGGGTTCTGGTGAGGGCCTTGCCTTGCCCGTGGGTGGCACCCCACTGTGCTCCGTGACCAGCTGGGGAGCGCTCGGTTTCCGTCGTGGGGTCTGGGCCTGGGCGCCGTCCTCAGCCCTTCAGCTCAAGGCCAGCGCTACCACTGAGCCACAGCGCCACCTCGGGCTCCGCTTCCGTGGTGCTGAGGACTGGGACCGGGACCGGGCCTCGAGCACGCGGGGCGAGCGCTCTGCCCACCTCGGGCTCCGCTTCCGTGGTGCTGAGGACTGGGACCGGGACCGGGGCCTCGAGCACGCGGGGCGAGCGCTCTGCCCACCTCGGGCTCCGCTTCCGTGGTGCTGAGGACTGGGACCGGGACCGGGGCCTCGAGCACGCGGGGCGAGCGCTCTGCCGCCGGGCCGCCTTCCCAGGCCGCGCGGGCCTGCGGGTCAGGGACCGGCCCGGAGCCCCGCCATCTCCCACCAGGACGGTGCCCAGGCGCCCTCCTCGGCGGGGGCCGCGGGACCCGTGCGGCGCGAGTGCGGCCTGGGCGGCCCTCCGCGGTGCGGGGGCGCGGGCCGTTCACGTCCGCGGTGCGGGGGCGCCCTCTCCACGCCCCGCGGAACGCTGCGGTCTTCCCCGCTGGAGCCGACGGCGGCGGCGGCGGCCGCGCCGGTGCGGGGCTCGCCGGTGCGGGGCTCGGAGCGGGACGGGACGCCGGGCACGCCGCGCCGAGGTACGGAGCCGAGCGCGTAGAGAGCGGCCGAGCGCGGGCGAGCCCGGGAGCGCGGCCACCGGTCACAGAGCCGGCTCCGCCCGGCCCGCAGGGAAGTGCGCCGCGGGGCGGGACCCGGCGGGCCTCGCTCTCACGACCAGAGACCCGGGTCCGAGACCCCCGCGGGCTGGGCCGGGGGACGGCTGGGACGGGTCTCCGGGTTAGGACCGGGCCGGGCCGCAGGGGCGCTGACGCCCTCTCCCTCCAGCCCCGGTCGGAGGGCGCGGACGGGACCAGGCCGAGGGAGGGCGCGGGGCGGGGCCGAGAGGGGGCGGGGCCGAGAGGGGCGGGGCCGAGAGGGGCGGGGCAGGGGCCGGGACCAGGCCGAGGGAGGGCGCGGGGCGGGGCCGAGAGGGGCGGGGCCGAGAGGGGCGGGGCCGAGAGGGGCGGGGCAGGGGCCGGGACCAGGCCGAGGGAGGGCGCGGGGCGGGGCCGAGAGGGGGCGGGGCCGAGAGGGGCGGGGCAGGGGCCGGGACCAGGCCGAGGGAGGGCGCGGGGCGGGGCCGAGAGGGGGCGGGGCCGAGAGGGGCGGGGCCGAGAGGGGCGGGGCCGAGAGGGGCGGGGCAGGGGCCGGGACCAGGCCGAGGGAGGGCGCGGGGCGGGGCCGGGGCGGGGCCGAGGGGGGGGCCGGCGCCTGCGCGCCTGCGCCTCTCCCGCCCCGCTTTTCTGGGCTGCGGCGCAGGGCCTGCGGTGTCGCGGCACAGACCGAGCGGCGTGCGCGTGAGCGCCGGGGCCGAGCCGGGGGCTGGGCTGCAGTTTCGCGGGGCGGAGGAGACGGGTGCGTCGGCCGGTGTCCGAGCGCGGGCGTGTGTGCGGTCGGGGTCCTCGGGGCTGCGTGCGCCCCTGGGCCGCGCCTCCTCACGTGACCGCTCGGCCCGGACGCCCGCCGCGGGCCTGGGCGACGGCGCGTGGTCACGTGACCGCTGCCGGCGAGCCGGGTCCGGTCCCGGGGTGCGGGCCGCGGCCTCCCGCGTCGTTTCTTTTCGCGCACGCGCGTGGGTCCCGCGGACTCGGGGTGAGGTGCGGGGCCGCGGAGGCGGGACTCAGCCCCAGCCGGCGTCACCCCTGCGTTTCAGGCCCCGCGCCATGGTGCTCCGCCCGCTGCCCGCGCGGCTCCTGGCGGCGTGGCCGGGCTGGAGGACGGCCTGCGCCCGCGGAGCCTCCCGGGGGCCGGCGGGGCCGGGTCGTCCGCGGGCGGGGCCCGGGCCCACCCCGGAGCGCTACCGCGTGGAGCGGCTGCCCTTCTCCACCGTGTCTGCGGAGGACCTGGCCGCCTTCGAGCGCGCCGTGCCGGGGAGGGTGGTCACCGACCCGGGCGCCCTGGAGGCGGCCAACGTGGACTGGCTGAAGACCGTCCGGGGTGAGTGAGGGGCGCGGGGGGGGGGGGCTGGGGGCTGCCCTGCCCTCGAGGCCAGGCCCCGGGGTGTGACCAGGGGGGGGGGCCGCCCTGCCCTCGAGGCCAGGCCCCGGGGTGTGACCAGGGGGGGCGGGGGGGGCTGCCCTGCCCTCGAGGCCAGGCCCCGGGGTGTGACCAGGGCGCAGGGGGGGCCGCCCTGCCCTCGAGGCCAGGCCCCGGGGTGTGACGGGGGGGGGGGCTGCCCTGCCCTCGAGGCCAGGCCCCGGGGTGTGACCAGGGGGGGGGGGTGGAGGGGCTGGGGGGGCTGCCCTGCCCTCCAGGCCAGGCCCTGGGGTGTGACGGGGGGGGGCTGCCCTGCCCTCGAGGCCAGGCCCCGGGGTGTGACCAGGGGGGGGGGGGTGGAGGGGCTGGGGGGGCTGCCCTGCCCTCCAGGCCAGGCCCTGGGGTGTGACGGGGGGGGGCTGCCCTGCCCTCGAGGCCAGGCCTCGGGGTGTGACCAGGGCGGGGGGGGGGGGGGGGGGGGGGTGGAGGGGCTGGGGGGCTGCCCTGCCCTCGAGGGCAGGACTCAGGGTGTGACCAGGTTCTGAGAGGAAGAACAGGACCAAGTGGTGGTGCCTGCCATGGTTGGCCTCGGACACCGTTCCTCTGAAGACTGCAGCCTGGGGCTTAACGCCACAGTTGTGGCGTCAAACCTGAGCTCCGGCAGGCCTACCTCACTCCAGAGCCCTAGGGAAGGGCCCTTCCTGCTGCTCTGAACTTCTCCCAGGCTCCTTGCAGTATCATTCCAGCCTCTGCCAGTCCTGGGCTTGAACTCGGGGCCCAGGCGCTGTCCCTGAGCTGCTTTTGCTCAAGGCTAGCGCTCTGCTACTTGAGCCACAGCGCCACTTCTTGCTTTTTCTGTGTATGTGGTACTGAGGAATCGAACCCAGGGCTTCATGCACGCAAGGCAAGCACTCTACTATTAAGCCACATTCCTAGCCCCTGCCTCAGTCATAGTGATCTCCTCTTCCTGTTCCTCTTGTGAGTCTTTAGAGACATTTGTCATTGGATTTAGGGCCCACCTAGACCCGGATGAGCTCAACTCAAAAATCATTTATTTTTTTTTTTGCAAGGGCAGTCTTTGGCCCTGGGGAGTTTTTAGAACTGGGGACTTTGTCCTTGCTCAGCTTGCTTGTTTGGCTGACACTCATCCACTTGCCCGGGACTCCAGTCCCGCTTTTTTTTTTGGTCAGCTGTGGGACTCAAACTCTGGGCCTGGGCGCTGTCCCTTAGCTCTTCAGCTCAAGGCTAGCGCTCTACCACTTGAGCCACAGCACCACTTCTGTTTTTCTGGTGGTCTGTTGAAGATAAGTGTTTCATGGACTTTCCTGCCCCAGCTGGCTTTGAGCCATGATCCTCAGATCTCAGCCTCCTGAGTACCTAGGATTACAGGTGTGAACCACCAGCGCCTGGCTTCCAGTACTGCTTTTTACTGGTTATTTTGGAGATGGAATCTTTTTATTTTTTTTTTATTTTTTTTTTTATTTTTTTTGTTGGTCGTGGGGCTTGAACTCTGGGCCTGGGTGTTGTCCCTTAGCTCTTCAGCTCAAGGCGAGCGCTCTACCACTTGAGCTACAGCGCCACTTCCGGTTTTCTGGTGGTTTTATTGGAGATAGGAGTCTCACGGTCTCTCCTGCCTGGGCTGGCTTTGAACAGTGATCCTCAGATCTCAGCCTCCTGAGTAGCTAGGATTACAGGCGTGAGCCACCAGCACCCGGCAATCTTTTTATTTTTTAACCATTTTTTTTCTTTGAGATTAAGTGATTACAAATTTCACAGTATTGTAGGATAGTGATACTTAGCTAAAGTCACAAACACATCTTATTTTATTTTATTTCTTTTCTTTTTCTTTTTTTTTGTTCATCTCCAAGTTGTACTTTTTTTTTTAATTTTTTATTGTAAAGATACTATACAGAGGATTACAGTTACATGAGTAAGGTAATGAGTACACTTCCTATTGAGCATTGTTACCCCCTCCATTGTTTTTCCCCTACCCTGAGCACAAACACATTTTAACCTTCACAAGGCGCATTGTCATTACCATAGTCTAAAAAGCTTATGAACTCTACAACTATCTTTTCCAAATTGGGTGATATGGATATTTCCTTCCTTGTGCTTAGTGTAAGCTGTTCCCCTTCTCTCATTCCTCCCCTCCCATCGCTGCCCTTGGGTTGCTTATTCACATTCATCAGTGTCTAATGCAGCTGTTGTGTTTTTTCACCCGTTTCCCTGATTCTGTGCCCTCCTCCTGGCTTCCCTCAGATGTGACACGACCATTTATGTGTATGATGCATCTTGATCGCAATCACCCTCCCGTCACTCTCCACTGCCATTCATCCTTGCCCCTGTCCATTTCCTCCTGTTTCCTAAGTCCACTTTCCCATATGTACATTATTATTCCCCCACTCTTCCTATTTGTCTATCCTCTTGGAGATGGAGGCTTAAGAGACTTTTCTGCCTCAAACCTCGATTCTCCGCATCTCCGCCTCCTGAGTAGCTGGGATTACAGGTGTGAGCTACTGACTCTTGGCCTTTCTGTAAAGACCTTTTTTCTATGTCAGGCCACTCCCATTAGTTCCTAAGGCTAAAAACCCCATGTCTCTTTTGGGTTCCACATAGCCCACTAGGTGAGATGACAGGGCTGCTGGGCAGCCTGCCTCACTGCACAGCAGTTTGTAGAGGTGAAGTCCTGCTGATCATTCAGCTGCCTCCTGCACACGCAGCCTCACAGCCTTGGAGTCCTCAGGCAGGAAGAAACCTGACTGTCCTGGACAGGCCTGAGAGTGTGATGCTGCCAGGGGCTTTGCGGGGTGCTACCCACATCTGCACAGCAGATCAAGAAGCATCCATGAACCTGCCCTGATGAGTAGACATAAACAGTCACTGGGAGCCATAGGAAGAAAACACTTACTGAGAAGTCAGCAAAGGCGTAGGTGAATTGATAGACTCAGAAGGCCCCATTTTCTATTGGATTATTGTGCTAAGTTTACACAGGGTGATCAACACAATCCGAAGATGATATTTGAGGAGCACAAGCATTCTTAGGCAGTCTTAAAGGAAACATGACTGTAGGGAGAAGCTAGCACACATCCTGTGTCACATTCCTTTCTAACAGAGCAAATGAACAGAGGAACCCACTTCACCAACTATTGCTTCTGGACCCAGTGGTCAGACAGCTCCTCCTCAGCATGGCATCTGAAGGTCTTTAATATCTTGCTCTTGTACTTGTCTGTGTAGGTCTGAGGGCTGTGTTGTTGAGTCACCTCCAGAGGGAACATGTTGGAGAGAACATTCATTTGGAGGGGCTGGGAGGAAGGAATGTCTGTCCTTGGAGCTGACTGAATTAACTCTTCTTTGTCACAGGCTGTAGCAAGGTACTACTGCGTCCCCAGACCTCAGAGGAGGTGTCCTGCATTCTCAGGTAATGAGTAGTGTACAGCTGAGCAGTGCTGGAGGTCTGCACCCAGCCCTTCAGCCCTTGTTGGTACTTGGGGCCTAGCTATGCAGCCTCTGCTAGAGCATCCTGCAGCTCGCCGTGTCATGGTTCACTTGATGCCTGGTAGATTCCGCTACCCCACCCCACCCCCACCAGCTGGAGGATTTCTTTCTCCAGATCTCTACCTGTTACAGTCCTTTACGATTTGTACACACCTTTGCTAGGAGGAGACCTTCTCTGTGATCCTGAGGCACAGTTCGTGGGCCAGGAACTCAGCTTGCTGCAATGAGATTTTTTTTTGGGTCCGGTTGTGGGGCCTGAACTCTGGGCCTGGGTGCTGTCCCTCAGCTCTTCAGCGCAAGGCTAGCACTCTACCACTTGAGCCACAGCACCACTTCTGGATTTTTTCTTTTTGGTTATGTGGTGCTGAGGAATCGAACCCAGGGCCTCATGCATGCAAGGCAAGCGCTCTACCATAGAGCCACCTTCCCAGCCCGCTGCAATGAGATTTAAGGGAGCAGGTGCAGCAGGGTGCTGATAGCTCATGCCTGTAATCCTAGCTACTTAGGAGGCTGAAATAAATCTGAGGATTATGGTTCGAAGCCATCATGGGCAGGAAAGTCCCTGAGACTCTTATTTGTAATAAACTATTCAAAAAAAGTTGAAAATGCAGCTGTGACTGTACTAGTGGCAGAGCACTAGCTTTGAGCAAAAGCAACTCAGGGACAGCACCCAGGTCTTGAGTTTAAGCCCCCAAGACTTGCACACACAAAAAGATCAAGGGCAGTGGGAAGTGGGGGTTGTGTTCTGACTTTCCTGAGCACTGTGGGGTCTTTCCAGGCCCCATTTAGGACTTTCTTTGTTCCTTCCTTCCTTCCTTCCTTCTTTCTTTCTTTTTCTCTTTCTTTCTTTCCTTTTTTTGCCAGTCCTAGGGCTTGAACTCAGGTTCTGGGTGCTGTCCCTGAGCTTCTTTTTGCTCAAGGCTAGCACTGTATCACTTGAGCCACAGGCCACTTCCAGCTTTTTTCTGTGTATTTGGTACTGAAGAATCAATCCCAGGGCTTCATGCATGCTAGGCAAGCACTCTACCACTGACGTACATTCCCAGGTTCCCCTTGGGACACTCTGCCCTTAAAGGTGAGATTTTTGAGGACATTACAGTCAAGCTGCATGTATCATCTGGGGACAGGGTCAGCCTCCATCTCCTTGTGCATAGCTTTACAGTGGATTCTGCCTTACTCAGAATCCTCACAGCATGGTTGAGAGGAACCCCTAATGAGGCTTCAGGCAGGAGATGGCCTGGCTAGGCTGGGTAGTAGAAAGGTCTAGAAACAGGATTGGCTTTGGGGGCAGGTATAGCTCTTGGGGATGGTGGGGGTGAGCATCCTGACCGGGTGTCCCCCCTGCAGCCCTTAGGGGTGAGGGTCCTGAGGGGGTGACCCTCCTGTAGCCCTTGGGGATGGTGGGGGTGAGGGTCCTGACTGATGTCCCTCCTGTACTTGTCTAGGCACTGCTACAAGAGGAACCTGGCTGTGAACCCACAGGGAGGGAACACGGGCATGGTTGGGGGCAGTGTCCCCGTCTTTGACGAAATCATCTTGTCCACGGCCCTCATGAACCAGGTCATCAGCTTTGATGAGGTGTCTGGTAAGCCTGTGCTGCTGGTTTGGTCCGAGCTGTTGGGGTTGTCCTGCCTTGGCTACTGTGATTGTGCACAGACAAGCAAGTGTATGCTGGCATATGTGCATGGGAAAGAACCAGCAGCTGGAGCTTGGTCAGACAGCGTGCCACACCCAGGCCCTCTGAGTGTGTCACCTCGGGGTGGCTTGGGTGGTTTGGCCTTGTCATTCTGACCACTTGACACTCCAGCTTTTGGCGGTGGCAGTACTTCCTGTGACATGCATGGCACCCCATGGCTCAGCACGGCAGTGTGTCCGCAGCCTCTGGGGCTGCCCTTCTCCAGCAGACACGGGCATTTGAGTAGGATGGTGCTCTGTGGTGGGGCTCCTGAACTGCAGGGTGCCAGGCAGCAGCCCCCCCCCTCACTGCACACCAGCGTCCAGACATTACCGGGTGCCCCTGGGGGACAGAGGTGCTGCAGCCCAGGATCACTGTCCTGTCCTGGTCCTGTGTGTACATGTACACATGGACGTTTTTCCTTTACTTATTTTTTTCTTTCCAATTTGTCTTATTTTCCACTGTTAACGAAAAAGGTAACTTTGGGTCTGAATGCCTTTGCTTGGAGGGGTAACGGTGGGAGGGGCTCTTCCTCTTTTCTGGCCCTGAGGTAGAAGTTTCTTCTGGCTGGTTTACATCTAGAGGGTGGCTGTGAGCCATGGTTGTTTGGTTTGCTCTGCAGGAATTTTGGTCTGCCAGGCGGGTTGTGTGCTGGAGAAGCTGAGCCAGTTTGTACAGGAGCGCAACTTCATTATGCCGCTGGACCTGGGAGCCAAGGGCAGCTGCCACATCGGGGGGAATGTGGCAACTAATGCAGGTGGCCTACGGTTCTTGAGATACGGCTCGTTGCGTGGGACCGTCCTGGGCCTGGAAGTGGTGAGTGGGGACCCAGCGTGCTGCAGCGCCAGCTGTTCAGGTGTCCTGGCTCCAGGCCCAGGCCCTCGGCAGTGGTGCCAGTACTTAAGGCCATCTCGGTGGGTGGGGTATGTCTCACATCAGAGGTCCCAGCATAATGGCCTTTGTTTCCAGGCCCTAGAGACGTGGTTGTACTTGGCCCTGTGCCCTGGGATGCCCTTCCTAGATGGCACTAGAGGAGCCACTAGGGACACTAATTATACAGCCACATTCTGCCTGGGCCAGAGCAAGAAGGAAGGTCAGCCCAGGCCAACTTGGTATGGACTCACCTTGTCACCACCTTCCCTTCCAAGACCCTTGTAGGCTGGGTGCCGGTAGCTCACGCCTGTCATCCTACTCAGGAGGCTGAGCTCTATGGATCATGGTTCAAAGCCAGCCTGGGTAGGAAACTCCATGAGACTCTTACCTTGAGTAAACCACCAGAAAACCGGAAGTGGTGCTGTGGCTCAAGTGGTAGAGCGCTCGCCTTGAGCTAAAGAGCTGAGGGACAGCGCCCAGGCCCAGAGTTCAAGCCCCACGACCAACAACAACAACAACAAAAAGACTCTTGTAGTTCATTTCCTGGTAAACTAACCAACCATGAATGTCATGTCTCACAATTCTAAAGTGCCAGACCTTTTGTCTTATTTACCTAGGTGGACAGAGCAAATAGCCACGTTTCACCCACTAACTTATAGTTACCCACTAGCTATGTCCGCCAGTTACTCTAGGCACACGCTGCGACCTCATATTCCAGAGCTGTTTCTGGTAAGCCTGTACTCCAGTGCCCACCAGCCAGGCCTATGCAGGCCTTCATACAGTGGGTCCCCATATGGGGAGGCCTCAGTGCAGTTTAATGGTGTTCTGATGCTTCCCCTGCTGTGACCCCCATTGCTCAGCTGTAGCTTCTCGTGGGATGGCTGGAGAAAGGAGAAAAGGGAGGGTAGGAGCTAGAGAGATCGCTGGACACCTGGCTGCTGCTGAAGGCCTTCTCTCCATTAGGTACTTGCTGATGGCACCATCCTAAACTGCCTGACCTCACTGCGGAAGGACAACACCGGCTATGACTTGAAACAGCTGTTCATCGGGTCAGAGGGCACCCTGGGAATCATCACAGCTGTGTCCATCCTCTGTCCACCCCAGCCCAAGGCTGTGAATGTGGCTTTCCTTGGTACGCTCCCTCAGCTTACTTCCAGGCTGGTCAATAGGGGATGTGGTAGCTGCTCCGAACACTGCCGCTACTTTAGTTCCCTGGCAGAGCTGTTGGTATGAGGGTGGAAACAGGAGTGTTTCTCCGGGCTTCTTTGAGCTCACAATCCAGGGACCTAACTAGGGTTTGGCCTCTCCTGGTCTGGAATCAAGTGATTTCCTGTCTCTGTCAGAACACACTTTCCTCTCCCCATCTGTCCTCCACAGCTCTGTGCTCTGGTTTAAGTGGTGTATAATGTAGGTTCTGAGGGAAGCAGTGTATCCTGGCATAGGTCCCAGTGTACTGATGTCTCAATCACCGTGTCCTATCTTCAGTGGGAGAGATGATTCCTGGTCTCAGTTTCTAGCTCAGACACCCATGCCAGGGTCCTGTTGCCAGCCACTCTGAGAACTAATGAAGGGTAGAGAAGGTAGATCATAAGCCTCTTGTTTTGTTCAGGCTCCATCTCCTTTCCCTGCTCTCAGATTGTGTGGTTATTGCCTTCAGCCAATTACACAGACCACAGTCCTTAGGTGACCAATTCAGTTTGTGCCTGTCCTCTTGGGAGACACAGTAAACTTGGGCCACTGACTCACCTGTTTTTGTCATGTGTCTTGGTTCTGTCTTCAAAGTCTGTCATCATCATTCTTGTTATGGGCTGCTTTTTTTTTTTTCTTCTTGTGCCAGTACTAGGGCTTGAACTCAGTGCCTAGGTGCTGGTCCCTGAGGGTTTTTTTTCTTTTGCTCAAGACTAGAGCTCAACCACTTGAGCTGCAGCTCCACTGTTGGCTTTTTTAGTACTTAATGGGCGAATGAACTTTCCTGCTGGCTTTATTGTTTTTTTTTTTTTTTTTTGCCAGTCATGGGGCCTGAGCTCTGGGCCTGGGCGCTGTCCCTCAGCTCTTCAGCTCAAGGCTAGCACTCTACCACTTGAGCCACAGTGCCACTTCTGGCTTTTTCTGCTTATGTGGTGCTGAGGAATTGAACCCAGGGCCTCTTGCATGCAAGGCAAGCACTCTACCACTGAGCCACCTTCCCAGCCCTCCTGCTGGCTTTAAATCACAATCCCCAGATCTCAGCCTCTTGAGTTAGAATTACAGGTGTGAGCCACTGGCACCTGGCTTTATGGGCTCTTTTTTAACTCTTCATCTGCTTATATCATGTTTTGCTGGGGATTGTTTTCTCTGTAAATGCGTTGTGATTCTTTCTGGTAGTCTAGGTAAGCTGCTTATGTACCAGTGCCCCTGTGTGCTTGGCTGTCTTTGAAGTGTATATTATAGCTCATTGTCCCAAAAGAAATGGTATGTATGTGTGTGTGGCAGCCCTGGGACTTGTAACTCGGCCACAGTCATGGTGCTTATTCTTATTTTTTGTTATAAAGGTGATGTACAGAGGTGTTATATGTTTCTGAGCTTTTTGCTCAAAGCTGGAGCTCTACCATTTGAGCCACAGGTCCACTTTTGGCCTTTTGGTGGTTAATTGGAGATGAGTCTCACCGACTTTCTTGTTCAGGCTGGCCTTGATTGAGCCTCCTGAGTAGCTAGGATTACAGGTCTGAGCCACCAGTGTCCGGCTCTTTAGGGGTATGAGGTTGAGGGTGCTTTCCTCTAGAGAAGGTTTGCAGTTCTACCGAGTGACCCCAGTCTTTCCCTTGAAGGGTAGGCACATTGATCTCCCAACACAGGATCTTTGGTGCTGTCCACCTGCTGACATAGCTACTTGGTTCTTTTCTGCCTCTGCACTTAATGGTTAGCTCCCCTAGGGCTTGCACTAGCGACTCCCCTGCTCTGAGTCATTCAGAGACCACCGTAAATATATGTTGGATGATTTCTGGAGAAGAATAAGGTCTGAGAACCAGGCTTTAACAAGGCTTTTGTCTGTGGTCCTCTTCACTGACTTTCCCAAGGGTGTCTCCAGCTTCTAATGCCAGCCCAGGTGCTGTAGGGCAGTTCTGAGGCACATTTTCTTTTTTCTTGGGGCTTGAACTCTGGGCCTGAGTGTTGTCCCTCAGCTCTTCAGCTCAAGGCAAGTGCTCTACCACTTGAGCTACAGCACCACTTCTGGTTTTCTGGTGGTTTATTGGAGATCAGAGTTTCACAGACTTTCCTGCCTGGGCTGGCTTTGAACAGTGATCCTCAGATCTCAGCCTCCTGAGTAGCTAGGATTACAGGCGTGAGCCACCAGCACCCAGCTAGGCACATTTTCTTTTCTTTCTTTTTTTTTTTTTTGGTCAGTCATGGGGCCTGAACTCTGGGCCTGGGCGCTGTCCCTCAGCTCTTCAGCTCAAGGCTAGTGCTCTACCACTTGAGCCACAGCACCACTTCCGGGTTTTTCTGCTTGTGTGGTGCTGAGAAATTGAACCCAGGGCTTCATGCATGCAAGGCGAGGAGCCACCTTCCGAGGCCTAACACACATTTTCTACCCAGGTCTGGGCGTGGTAGGGCTTGGGCTTCATTCTGTGGCACTAAGTCTCTGCTTCCTCAAGTCGTCCGGCTTGCTGTTTCCTCAAGTTGGGTCAGCACCATCACTTTGAAGGGGGACCTGGCCACGTTGTGGGGGGACTCTGAGTCCCTCTGTCCATTCACTGTGACCCGCTGCAGGCTGTCCGGGCTTTGCTGAGGTTCTTCAGACCTTCACCACCTGCAAGGGAATGCTGGGGGAGATCCTGTCTGCGTTTGAGTTCATGGATGCAGAGTGCATGCAGTTGGTGGGACAGCACCTCCACCTGGCCATCCCAGTGCAAGGTACTGGTCCCTGTGCCGCAGGACAACACCCTCCCTGCCCCCTCCGTGCTGTGGGGTCCTGGGTGCCAGCTCCCTGGGGCAGCACTCCGTGACTGCTGTCTCCTTGGTGGGAGAATGAGCTTTAATACTTCCTGGAGGAAGCCTTAATGTAGTGTTTCCTTAATAACCTTACTTTATTATTATAGAGTGATGTACAGAGGGATTACAGTGATAAGTCAGGTAATGAGTACATTTCCTTTGCTACAGTGTCTTCTGTCCCTCCCTCCCGCCTCCACCCACCAGTTGCACAGTTCACTCTCATCAGTGTCTAGTGAGAGCCACTGCTGCACTTTTTCACCCTCTTTCCCTTGACTTAATGTAGTGTTAAGGAGTAGAGAGCACAATCAGTTGATTTCAATAAACAGAAAAGGAAACTCACAATAACCTTGAAAATGCAAATTTAAAATGTACCTAAATAAGTAATGTATATTTGAATTAAAGAAAAACAAGCAACTTTTGCCAGGCGCTGGTGGTTTAAGTCTTGTAATCTTAGCTACTCAGAAAGCTGAGATCTGAGGATCGCAGTTTAAAGCCAGCCTGGGCAGGAAAGTCTGTGAGGCTCTTATCTCTAATTAACCACCAGAAAACTGGAAGTGGTTCTGTGGCTCAGAGTGGTGGAGCCCTAACTTTGAGCTCAGGGACAGTTCCCAGGTCCCAAGTTCAAGCCCATGACCAACAAAAAAAAAGCTTAAATAGTAGATTCTTAGTTAAGTGTAGGTCATTCTTAGGTAAATGAGGCCGTCCTAGAGCACCCTGAGTGGCCGCCCCCAGGCCTGGGGGCTGGTGAGCGGACAGACCAGTGGCTGAGGGCTCAGAGTTGCCCATTTTGGCAACCCCATTCCACTGAGGGTCACTGGGAGGCCTGCAGCTAGACCCAGAGTGAGGCTGGGCGTGAGCGGAGTAGGGCTTTGTGGCGTCTCCTTTGGATTTGTTTGTTTTCCAGGGAGTGTATTTTCTCTTAGAATAACACGCTTATATTCAATCCATCTAAAATTGAGCCTACCCAAAGAGCTGCCTGAGCTTCACCGGCATCAGCGCAGCCTCTACCGTGTGATTAGAGAGTTCTGACTCTGGGCATTACATTAGGCTGGGCTGGTGCTGACTGCATCTTCTGCTCCCTTACAGATAGTCCGTTCTACATCTTAGTTGAGACCTCGGGCTCCAATGCCGGACATGATGCTGAGAAGCTGGGCAGCTTCCTGGAACAGGCGCTGGGCTCTGGCCTGGTAACCGATGGCACCATGGCCACTGACCATAGGAAAGTCCAGGTGCTGTTCACGGCCCTCCCTCCCTTCTGACTGCCCTCCCTCCTCTCAGCTGGAAGGCATAACCTGGCCAGCAAAGTCAGGGTGTGTGTGTGGCCAAGATGTCACTGGGCATGGATAGAAAACCTCTTTCAAATGAAAAGTGCTTCTTTTCACTAATGTTTAAAAAACTTTCCCCTTGCCCTGACCAGCAAGCTGCAGAGTGAGTCCAGCCCCACGGACTTGCCCTGTAGCCAGTGCTCTGGTGCAACCCCAGTCTTGTTTGAATGTAGGGGCAGAAGGAATTGTGAGGGCTGTGGGCAGGGAACCTGTGAGTCCAGTGTGCCCCAGGACAGAAGACATCCTGAGGAAGGAAGAACTCCTATTACCAGGAAATGACGTGGTTCTTGTGGGGAGGAGGACGAGAGGTAGCCCTGTGGCCACCCTCACTGGTAGGGTGGTAGGAGCTGGGGTCAGCTTCGCTGGGCCCTGGGTGGTCGGAAGTTTTCCTTTCCCTGGCTTGCCCCTGTGTCCCTCTTCAGAGAAGGGCGTAAGACCAGGAGGGCGCCTGCAGGTGATAGTGGCCTGGCCAGGGCTGCCCGTGGTGGAAAGGGGTCTGTGTTTTAGAGACTGAACTTAGCTGTTCTGAGAAGGGGAGGAGAGGAGGGTGCAGTGTGAAACACATCAGCCTTTGGGTTTTTTAACAAATATTTTCTTCTTTTTTTTTTTTTTGTCTGTTGTGGGGCCTGAACTCTGGGCCTGGGCGCTGTCCATCAGCATTTCAGCTCAAGGCTAGCACTCTACCATTTGAGCCACAGCACCACTTCCGGCTTTTTCTGCTTATGTGGTGCTGAGGACTCGAACCCAGGGTCTTATGCATGCAAGACAAGCACTGTACCACTGAGCCACCTTCCAAGCCCCTTAACAAATAATTATTATATGCACTGAAGTCTTCCGTGTAAGTAATGACAAAAATTACCTTATACCGAGTGTTTCTGGGTACCTTAGGCCTCATTCTGAGTGATGGGAGGCTGCCTTTCTGTGATAGCTTAATTTCAGTTTGTGGTGACAGATACACTCCAGCTCTGGTCTTCTGGTCTGCAGGGTGGTGCTGCCTCCAGGGGTGTTGGTCTGAGCCACTCTCCCAGCATTGCCCATCAGTCTGTCCCTGGCCTCCGTGCTCTCCTCCCTGGCTCCCGTGTCCACAGACGGTGTGTCAACAGAGCATGTTGTAGCACTGAGCTGTTCTCAGCCCAGGACCTTCCTGGTCTGGTCGTGCCCGCGTGCCACACCATGTGCTTCCCCAGAGTCCTCCCCTCTTGGCCTTCCAGGGGGAAGAGATGGGCAGACTGCAAGACGCATGCGGTCCTGCTGGAGTGGCTGTGTTCTGATGCATCTGGTGGCCAAGACAGACTGGGGGCTGGTAGATGGGCCATGTTGGGTGGGAATAGGGCAGCAACTGTTCCCACTCAGTATGCTATACAAGCCAGAAGCATCCACAACTGTTCCCAGTCTGTCTCTTTTTCTTAGGTACTTGTCCCTCCAGTCCCTCCACATCCCGGTCCAGTCTGGACTCCTGGCTCTCAAGGGTCGGTGCAGGAGCGGCCTGCTGGCATCAGCTGGTTTTCCCACCAGGTCACATGAGTCTTACGGTGTTGAGGCCTTATGTCCCCATCACTCTTGGCTAGGTTCCTCCAGTGCTTCCTAGGAAGGGTACCAGAGAGTCTGAGCCCCTAGCACCCTGCTTACACGTATGCTGGCGCTGGGCCTGCCCAGGGTGAAAACACCCTTTCTCAGGTCTGCAGTTCAGCAGGTCAGATGTGGTCATGCATGACACCAAGGTGAGTGACGTGAAGGGTCACTTGGCTGGCTTCTCTTACTGCCTGAAGCCTTGGGGAGGTGCTGTGTTGTCTTGCTTCCGGTTCTTTGTAGAATTCTTTCCTCCAGAATGTGTTGGCTTTCTGATACGGCGTGCTGCCTGCCTTCCTCCGCGTGTCCGCTTAGTCGCCAACACATGCTGTATGTCTTCCTGCCCTGTAAGGACTGGGCACCCCACTGGCTGGACTGCAGACACTGCCCACTGCTCAGAGGGCAGCGAGCCCCGAGGAGTGGTCCGGGGAGGGTGGAAGACGTCTCCAAGAGGCTTTTGATCAGCACCCCAATGAGGCAGGCGCATGCATAGTCCAGAATGTTCCAGAGGTGGAGGACTGAAGCAGAGTGTCGGGGACAGGTGGAAAGCAGAATGGGCATGAGGCTGTGGTGGAAGAGCCTTGGGCACCTCCAGGGCTAGGCTTGTCTGCGTCAGAGGTTGGCTGGTGGGAGTTGTGGTGGTTGTGTGTGGCGTGGTTGTAATAGAGACACCTGGGAGATTTGGGTCCTGCTAGATACTCTGGTCATGAGGGCCACGGTGTATTCTTTAGATTTAGCATGGTGTGGGTTATGCTTTTCTTTTAGCTTTTAGATATCTCATTTGGTATATTCCTGTGATTACAGGGTTTCTTCTGGGCCCGCACAGGGATTGAAGTCAGGTTGGGTAGTAGTGCTGGTGGGGTGGCTGTGTGTTAGAGATGAGTGGGGGGGTTCCGTTCCTCCTCGCGCCTCAGATTCTAAGAGCAAATGAGAACCAAGCAGGCCCTGGAGTGGCCATTTGGGTGAATTAACTACTTCCCCTTATCTCTTTGCCTACCTATTCTTTTTTGGTCAGTTCTGGGGCTTAAACTCTGGGCCTGAGCACTGTTTCTGAGTTTTTGTGCTCAGAGCTAACACTGTGCTACTTGAGCCACAGCTCCGCTTACTATTTTTATAGTTTAGTGTAGATGAGAGTCTCATGGACTTTCCTGCCTGGCCTGGCTTTGAACCACGATCCTCAGATCTTAGTCTCCTGAGTGGCTAGGATTACAAGCGTGCACCACTGGCACCCAGCTGGTCCGCCTACTTTCCTTCCCCACTCCGGCACTCAGCGCTCCTTGGGTGCTTCTTCTCCCAGGCCTTCCAGACACCCAGGACTCTGCATATCCAGTCCCTCTATCTGCCCACTCTTCCGTGTCTTACCTGTCTGACCCGGACAGGGCCAGGGGCCCTTGCCTTGTCATGCAGCAGCCCAGCTACCACCTGCACAGCGAGACCTGATCTGTATCTGCTCTGTGTCCCGCTGAGTTCCCCGCAAGGAGGCTACCCTGGAGCAAGCCTGTGGTGTAGTTCTGGTCCCATGTCCATGCTGAGACAAGCTACAGGCTCCAGGAAAACCCAGATCGAGTGGCACAGTGGTAGTGATCATTGCATGGGGTGCTGTCTCCTCTCGCACCCTAGGCGCTGTGGGCCCTGCGGGAGAGGATCACAGAGGCACTGAGTCACGATGGCTACGTGTACAAGTATGATGTCTCCCTCCCCGTGGAGCGCTTCTACGACCTTGTGATCGACTTGCGTGCCCGCCTTGGCCTGCAGGCCAAGCACGTGGTGGGCTACGGGCACTTGGGTAAGCAGTGTGACTGCCCACCACCCCTTTGCAGCATGTAGACAGGCTCTGTCCAGTGACAGCACAGGCCTGGCCTTCGGGGCAGCCCAGTCTTTGTGTTTCTGTTGAGTGCGCTGGCAAAGCCTGCTGCTGCATACTAATGGCCTAGCAGCTGGCCCCAGGAGGCCAGATCACTCCTCCCAGCTCTTTGCCCAGCCACCTCTGGGGAATGCAGGGTGGCAGAGCTGGTTCCACAGCATTTGGTGGCACTCCCAGGAGGGAAAAGTGCATCCTCTGAGTTCCGGGCACCTTGGGTGCTGGGGTGCGTGGGTCTGTGGTGTGTCTGTGGAACATGGAGCTCCTGCTCCTGGTCCCAGAGCACTGGGGCTCGCCTGCCTAAACTGCGTGTGGTTGAAGGTGTGCGAGGCCTGGTTGGTGGAGGCGCTGCATGCGCTGTTACGGGCCTCCCTGGTGTGGAGAGGTGTGGTGCTGGGGAATCAAACCCAGGGCCTCGTGCATGCGAGGCAAGCACTCTGCCACTAAGCCACCTTCCCAGCCCCCATTACCTTTTTCTAATTTTAGAAATTAAGCAATAAGCTTATTTTCTGTCTCTTGTCTAATGTATGTATTTAAGTTTCTCCCACAAGCTGGGCATCACGTGTCTGTAACCCTCACACACGCCCTGTCTCTAGGGGATGGCAACCTGCACCTGAACGTGACTGCGGAGGCCTTCAGCAAGGCACTGCTGGAGGCCCTGGAGCCCTACGTGTATGTCTGGACGGCCGAGCAGCAGGGCAGCGTGAGTGCTGAGCACGGCCTGGGCTTCAAGAAGAGGGATGTCCTGGGCTACAGCAAGCCTCCCAAAGCTGTGCAGCTCATGAGGCAGCTCAAGGCCCTGCTGGACCCCAAGGGCATCCTGAACCCCTACAAGACTCTACCCGCCCAGGCCTGACCACCCAGTGCCCTGGGCTGGGCCGGAGGCCTTCCAGTGGATGGTGCCAGCTGCGGCCATGGCGACTGTCCCTCACCAGGGGGCCCTGCTGGGACGCCTTGGCTTCTTGCTGGCTGGTCCTGGGCAGACCCACTGCCTGAGACCGTGGGCCAGGACCCCCCTCTGTGGTCACCCTGGGGACCGGCCTTGTTTGCCAGGCTTGTGAATTCGCCCTGTGGTGGCTTCTGAAGCCCCGGAGTGCTGCATTTGAGTGGAACTCGGCCATCAGCTGGAGTCCTCAGCGTGGTGGCCCTGGTCTGTCAGTCGGACTGCCATTTGCCCCTGTTCTAGCAGGATGGAGGGCAACGGTTTGGCTGTGGTTGTCTGCTCAGCTTGGCCCTTTTGAATCTGCTCCTCCGGGGAGGTCCCGGTGCTGCGGTGAGCCATTACCCAAACCTGTGAGCCCCAGGCCGCGCCCCCTCCCCCCCCTGCACACTGCCCCGCCTGGGCTGAGGAGCTTCCAAACCTGTGAGCCCCAGGCCGCGCCCCCTCCCCCCCCCCCTTGCACACTGCCCCGCCTGGGCTGAGGAGCTTGAGGTGGCCTCACCCCTTGACCTGTGCTCCCGCGTGCTGGCAGGTCGGGCACACGCGCCCTCTCTCTGGCTACCACGACAGTTCAGTAAATGCGAATAATCACAACTTTTTCTTCATCTCTGTTAACTAGGAATCAGCCTTATAACGTGCCAACGTGTCAGGACCTCCCTTCCACATCCATGTGTTGGTGTCCCTGTCCCTGTCCGCGGGGCTGGGCTCTGGCTGGTGAAGGAAGCCAGCTGGAGGAAGGGCGGTCGCAGAGTGGTGCCGGAGGCCCTTGGCTCCCGGCTGCTGGGCTGAGAGACGGATTTGGGTCCTTCCTGCCCCCGGGGGTGTCTAGGCCCTGGGGTCCCCTCACCAGAGGCTCTGGTGGGGATGGCTGTGGCCCCCAGCACAGGACAGTTGTGGGGTGCAGATGGGTGTGTGGGGGCGCCTGCTGGGGACCAGCAAGCTCCAGTGGCCCTCCTGCCTCACCGCCCCAGAGCTGGCTTAGTCCGCCGTGGCTCTCCCTAGCCGGGTGTGGTGCACTTACTCACGGGACAGGCTGGCACAAAGCTCTGGTGGTGTCTGTCCTTCAAGGGCAGTGAATGGCTCTGGCTCCCGGCCTCAACCTCCGGTTTGTGGGTGGCTTTTCCCTACCCATCTCTGGCTGTGTACAAGACCTGCTACTCTTGGCAGAATTTGAGTTGCCTGCAGGCCAGAGCGTGGGTGGCTAACCGAGGGTTTCCATCCGTAGAGTCCACTTCAGCCACTCCAGGCGAGGCCCTGACGCCAAGATTCTGTCCTTGGAGTCTCCCTGGAGGGGCTCACCAGCCCTGGCCATAGGCACTGAATCTGTTGTAGATCCTGCAAGTGGCGTGAAGGGCGGGCTCCTGAGGCCTGCGGTGGAGATCTGGGTCCAGAACTGGGCTGAGGCCTCAGGCTTACTGAGCCCCTGTGGAGTGTCCTGACCCCCGCTTCTCTGGTGGTAGGTGCCTGCCACCTGGTAGTGAACCCTACTTTTCCTGGGTTTGTGGGCCCTGGCACAGGGGCTCCCAGTGGCCTGGTGAGTTGGTCCCAGGAGGTTTTGGAGGAGGAAGAGGCTGTAGCTGCCGAGCGCAGCGGCCTGGCCCCAGGAGTTACAGTAACTGGGGCCAAGAAGGAGGCAGGAAGCGTGCTCGGCACCTCCTGCTGGTGCTGACCTTGCCTCCCTCTTCTGGCTGCAGGGTGTTAGTTCCTGGAGCTCACAGTGGCCTGTCAGGCCTCATTTTTGCTTCCTCTGTTGCACAAACTGGCCCGGTTCACTTGTGGTCTAACCCTCCCTGGGGGAAGGTGCCTCTCAGCGCTGGTTGCTTCTCTCTGTGCCTGGTAAGCAGTGGCATGTATTGAAATTGGTGTCCTCTTCAGATCACAACGTGGACGGCAGGGAAACCACCGGCCCAAAGTTGTGTTAGCGTCTCGCAGGAAGGCCTGTGCTCGCAGCCAGCTAGGACCAAACTTGATGTTTCTGGCGGACCGCGTGCCTTCCCGTTGGTGACTGAAGCAGGCTTCTGGGTGACACCCACCCAGACCCACTGCCCTGTTGCACAGGAGATACACCTCCTAGTAACCAGCGGAGGGCACAGGGGCCCTGACTGGTGTCCAGGCCCTTTGTTGATCTAATGTTTGTCTGAGGCGGTCCCTGAGTTCAGATACCTGCGCTGCCAACAACAAAACTAGAAATTCTGTCTCCCTCAGTGTCAGACACACCACAGACCCCATCCCTGTCAGACATACCACAGACCCCATCCCTGTCAGACACCACAGATCCCATCCCTGTCAGACACACCCCAGACCACAGACCCCATCCCTGTCAGACACTCCCCAGACCCCATCCCTGTCAGACACACCACAGACCCCCAGAACACCCGCCATCACTTGCTTTGCACAGAAGGTTGCATAAGTCAGCAAAGCCCCTGTGGGAGGCTAGAAATGTGGGGTTTCCGCCGTGGCTCCCCAGGGGCCAGCAGGGCCCGCCCTACCCACCCGGCCCACGTTGTCTCTGAGGAAGATGTGCGTCCACCCTGGGACGTCGCTTGGCATTCTGACTCCATTTTCCTGGGCTCGGTTGCAGCCTCTGGGCCCTCTGTCCAATGTGGGCTCTGTTGTCTCCTCAGGGGGCTGTAGTCCCAGATCCACTGTCCTTTGGGGGTGCTGGGCAGGGCCCCACAGGTCACAGGGACCTGCTCCCCTCCTGGACTGCCCCGCTGATGTGAGGAGGCTGGGCCCTGCCGTTGCTCAGGCCCTGTAAGTGGCTGGAGCCTGTGGCCTGGGAGAGGAGCTGTCTTCGTGCCCTCAGCCAGTATGTCTCGGGCAAACTGCTGCCCACGGGTCCACCACGGATACCACGGGTTGGCTGAGGCACACGAGGTCTAATCTGCTCTGTCTCTGGACTCAGCTTGTGTGGCCTGGGCCAGAGGAGCAGGACAGAGCTTCACCTGTGGTTGCCTCAGGCCGTGGTGGAATGTGGCATGTAGGGGTGCGTCGGGGAGAGCAGCCAGCCCCACCAGCACCTCTGCCCGCCGCTTGGCTGCCATTAATGCCATGGAGCTTCTGCACCAACCTCTACATTCAGACCAGGCTCTGGGAGCTGCAGAGGCGCCATTCAGGGGCAAGGCACCAGGCTTTGAGTGGGACAAGGTAGTCTAGAGAGCTGGAGAGAAACTAAGTGTGGCTGGGCGCTGGTGGCTCACGCCTGTAATCCTAGCTAGTCAGGAAGCTGAGATCTGAGGCTCCTGGTTCAAAGCCAGCCCGGGCAGGCACGTCCAAAAGGCTCTTATCTCCAATAAAACCACTAGAAAACTGGAAGTGGCACTGTGGCTCCAGCAGTAGAGCGCTCGCCTTGAGCTGAAGAGCGCAGGGACAGCGCCCAGGCCCAGAGTTCAAGCCCCACGACTGACAACAAAAAGAAAAGAAACTAAGTGTGATGCTGGCCTGGTGGGCATGTCACCGCTGTGAAGCACAGGGTCTCCAGTTGCCAGGGTCCACGCTGCTCTCTGGAGGTAGAAGGGCTCGCACCCCGAAACACCCCTACATTATGTCACTGGCCACACCACTGTGTGAACCGTTGGCACACGAACCTGCAGATCACTGACCAGAGCCGGTCAGTGTGACCCTGTGGATATGCTGAGTGGGCGTGGAGGACGAGCATGTCACTCTGAGATGAACCTCGATGAGTTAGTGCAGGCCTGCCGGCATGCTCCGGGCCACAGGCCTGCCGGCATGCTCCGGGCCACAGGCCTACCGGCATGCTCCGGGCCACAGGCCTACCGGCATGCTCCAGGCCACAGGCCTGCCGGCATGCTCCGGGCCACAGGCCTGCTGGCACCGGCAAGGGTCACTGTCCACTCTGGCTCTGTGAGGCATCTGCCTTTTCTTGATTTGTGGAATATTGTCATGCAGACTTTTGGGTCAAGGGTGGTAAACACTGATTTGATGTTCATCTCAGAATTACATTTATTTCCTTGGGAAAGAAATGTGTGCAGTAAAATCTACAGATAAATGTGTATACTTCTTGCTTCAGTGTCCTTTCTCAAAAGTCCTCTTGGCCGGGCACGGGTGGCTCACGCCTGTAACCCTAGCTGCTCCCGGAAACTTGCGATGCTCAGCTGACTTCCACAGGACTTTCCTACAGTTGGCCTGGGGGACGGTGGTGGGCCGACGGTCAGCGCTCACCTCTCCGGCTCCTCACCCTGACCTGGAACCGTGGCCTGGCGCCTCCCAGCCCCAGGCACCCACAGTCCTGACGGTCAGACTCCTGGAGACCCCTGGTGCTGGTGCTGTGGTCCCGGCCCAGCCCCACCCTCTCAGACAGCCTGGACACATGGTTCAGAAGGAGCTAGAGAGTCTGAAGTCGACTCTTCACAGAGGGGGGTGGGGTGGGGGAGAGACCCAGTCCCTCGGCTACTGGGGACCTGCTGACATCTGACCTTGTAGCCGAGTGGGATTGCGTGCACCCAAGTAGATCCGTGACCTAGGAGGTGATCCGGGAAGCTCTAGGGCACAAGTTCTCGGTTGTGTGTATCACATCCGTGTCCTCCGTGTGGTCTGACTGTGCGGTGGGGACACCCTGTGTCCTCCGTGTGGTCTGACTGTGTGTGGTGGGGACACCCCGTGTCCTTCATGTGGTCTGACTGTGTGCGGTGGGGACACCCCGTGTCCTTCATGTGGTCTGTGTGTGGTGGGGACACCCCGTGTCCGTGTGGTCTGTGTGTGGTGGGGGCACCCCGTGTCCTTCGTGTGGTCTGACTGTGTGCTGTGTGTGGTGGGGATACCCCGTGTCCTCTGTGTGGTCTGACTGTGTGCGGTGGGGACACCCCGTGTCCTCCATGTGGTCTGACTGTGTGATGGGGGCACCCCGTGTCCTCCGTGTGGTCTGACTGTGTGCGGTGGGGACACCCTGTGTCCTCCGTGTGGTCTGACTGTGTGCGGTGGGGGCACCCCGTGTCCTTCATGTGGTCTGTGTGCGGTGGGGGCACCCCGTGTCCTTCGTGTGGTCTGTGTGTGGTGGGGGCACCCCGTGTCCTCCGTGTGGTCTGACTGTGCGGTGGGGACACCCTGTATCCTTCGTGTGGTCTGACTGTGTGGTGGGGGCACCCCGTGTCCTTCGTGTGGTCTGTGTGTGGTGGGGGCACCCCGTGTCCTTCATGTGGTCTGACTGTGTGTGGTGGGGGCACCCTGTGTCCTTCGTGTGGTCTGTGTGTGGTGGGGGCACCCCGTGTCCTTCGTGTGGTCTGTGTGCGGTGGGGGCACCCCGTGTCCTTCGTGTGGTCTGTGTGCGGTGGGGGCACCCCGTGTCCTTCGTGTGGTCTGACTGTGTGGTGGGGGCACCCCGTGTCCTTCGTGTGGTCTGTGTGTGGTGGGGGCACCCCGTGTCCTTCATGTGGTCTGACTGTGTGTGGTGGGGGCACCCTGTGTCCTTCGTGTGGTCTGTGTGTGGTGGGGGCACCCCGTGTCCTTCGTGTGGTCTGTGTGCGGTGGGGGCACCCCGTGTCCTTCGTGTGGTCTGTGTGCGGTGGGGGCACCCCGTGTCCTTCGTGTGGTCTGACTGTGTGTGGTGGGGGCACCCTGTGTCCTTCGTGTGGTCTGTGTGTGGTGGGGGCACCCCGTGTCCTTCGTGTGGTCTGTGTGCGGTGGGGGCACCCCGTGTCCTTCGTGTGGTCTGTGTGCGGTGGGGGCACCCCGTGTCCTTCGTGTGGTCTGTGTGCGGTGGGGGCACCCCGTGTCCTTCGTGTGGTCTGTGTGCGGTGGGGGCACCCCGTGTCCTTCGTGTGGTCTGTGTGCGGTGGGGGCACCCCGTGTCCTTCGTGTGGTCTGTGTGCGGTGGGGGCACCCCGTGTCCTTCGTGTGGTCTGACTGTGTGTGGTGGGGGCACCCCGTGTCCTTCGTGTGGTCTGTGTGCGGTGGGGGCACCCCGTGTCCTTCGTGTGGTCTGACTGTGTGTGGTGGGGGCACCCCGTGTCCTTCGTGTGGTCTGTGTGCGGTGGGGGCACCCCGTGTCCTTCGTGTGGTCTGTGTGCGGTGGGGACACCCTGTGTCCTTCGTGTGGTCTGACTGTGTGCGGTGGGGGCACCCCGTGTCCTCTGTGTGGTCTGACTGTGCGCGGTGGGGGCACCCTGTGTCCTTCGTGTGGTGTCACTCTCAGGAGGTCTCACGTGGGTCCCTGGAACACCTTGCTGTGTGTCCGAGGGAAGCCCTGCACGTGGTGATCTGTCTCGGTGTGGATCGTGCAGTTTGGGCTCGTGGGCATCACCTCTTGTGGACACTTGTCCTCAGACCTAGGGTCTGTGAGAGTCAGGAGACCCACAGCCTGTGGGACCAGCCCTCCCACGAGGTGTAACTCATCGCTGATGAGGCCTTGTACCCGGCGCTCAGGAACGGGTGCCTGGAGTTTCCCTGCCCTTGGACAGACACTGCAGTCAGAACGAAATCAAAGGGAAGGACAGCTTTAAAGTGCACTGCTGCTGTCCACCAGAGTCTGCAGGCCCCGTCCTCTGGGATGTGTCTCGGCACGCCGCGCACAGTTGTCTGGTTAGGCCGTCTGCCCTTCCTCTCTCTGGTAGTGGCACAGGCTTGGGGCTCGGAGCAGCCCGTATGGCTCCGTGCTGGTGTGCACAGGCCTGGACTGTGGGGTGCTGGCCACGGCTGAGGGTGGCAGGACATCACCAGTGACGGTGATCTCTCGTTCTCGTGACCCTCCTGCCTGAGCGCGGGCGGTCTGTGCCGGCCTGGACTGGGGCTTGGAAGGAGGACAGAGGCCCCGGCGATAACCCTGTTACAGGCCGGGCTCCCTGCCCAGGGCCTCTCTGGGCCTAGGCAGGGTTTGCCTCCAAGGTTTCTGAGAGGGCCAGAGTGGGTACACCCTGTGAACTCTCCCACTCACCAGCGCCAGAGACCATTTGCTGGGTTTAAAAAGTTCTTTTTCTGTCAGTACTGAAATTTGCCTACAGGACCTTACACTTGCCAGCTGGTGCTCTGCCACTCAAGCTACTTCCTTTAGGAAAAGTGAAACCTTTTCCTTTAAAGTGTCTTGCTGACTTTCCTCTACCACGCTGGGGGTTTACTGCTCACGTTGGAGGCCCTGACCAAGGGCAATGAACTCTGACCTCAAGGGGGGGTGCGGTGGAAGAGCCAGTCAGTGTGGCCCCCTCCCGTGGCGGCCTCCCCCAGCCTTGTCCTCTCCAGGAGGTGTGGCTTTCTGTCTGTCCTGGAATCTGAGAGACCCAACACCCCAGTGACTGAAGATTTTCCCAGGTTTACTCTGAGTTTCCTCCGCCAGCCCCTCCCGGCACCACCTGGAGGAATGGCCCTGTTTCTGTCTCGCTTTCTCTTCCTCTGCCCAGAAACACAAAGTGTGGCAGCGGCTGCTGAGCCTCAGCCCCAGGCCTGGGCGGGGCTTGGCAGCAGGTGGGAAGGTAATCACACCCAGAACCACCGGCAAGGACCTAACTCAGCCTCCGGGGGTGTGTCTGGGACAGGTGATGGCGCTTATCTGTCCAGGAACACCCATCCTCCACAGTATAGCCTCTCCAGGCTCAGGATTCATGTACATGTACGCATGCGTGTGCATGTGTGTGTGTATGAGCATGCACACACATGCACTCTGAAAATCAGGGTCCAGAGTGACAGCTGCCCACTTAAATTGCTGGTGCAATTGTGTGTGCATGTGTGTGTGCGTGTGTGTATGTATGTGTGTATGCGTGCACACACATGCACTCTGAAAATCAGGGTCTCCTGTCACACCCTGCAGGTCTGCCTGGCTTCTCAGCCCTCCCAGCCCACATCAGGGCTCCAGACATAAAAAGTTCTGGAGGTGGGAGCCAGGTGGAGCTGGCTTTCTCTTGGTCCCCGTAGGAAGGAGGTTGGGTGCAGATAGGAAGCAAGTCTCGGTGTCTTCCTTTCAGGACAGAGCGTTGCGCAGTGCCCCACTTCCAGATGCGTGTCACCAGCGCTGCAGCCGCACCAGGGGTGTGAGGGTCCATCCATGACACCCGCCCTCCTCTCTCCTCCGATGCCCAGGCGCCTGGGACCATCTATCCATGGTCTGCCCTCTCTGTCCCTTCTCTCCCCTAGCCACTCCCAGCTCAGAGCCAAGTCGGGTGGAGCCGGGTCCCCGGGCAGGGCTTGGCCCTGCATTGTGAGAGGGGTGAGGTCTGATCTCTGTGTGGGCCAGAGGCCTTGGGTTGTCTTCCACATGGGCGGGCGGGCTGCGAGAACTCGACTAGCCCTTCGTGCCCACAGGTCCTTCTGGGCTGTCCTCCTCCTCCTGGTGCTCCTGCTGGTGGGCTTCCTCCACACGGACATCAAGCTGCTCACTCTGTAAGTCCTGCATTGGGTGCCCCGTCCTAGATGGCCGCCGAGAGTCCTCAGGACTAGGACCCCACCCCTGACTTTGGGCACCAGCCCCTGTCAGGAAAGCAGGGCCATCACAGCTGCCCAGCCCTTGGAGAGCGGGGACCCTCCCTGCGGGAAGCTCTGAGCATCCTTGGCCCCACTGCCCACCAGGCTTCTGGACAGGCTCAGGGCAGGCCTGATCCGGACACGGAGGGCTTCAGACAGAGCTGGTGTTGTTTGGGTGCCGAAAAGCAGGGTAGAGCAAGGGAGCTAGAAGGCCACTTCCTGGATCCTCCCAACAGACGTGGCCTGGCCCCTGGTGGGGCTCGGCATGAAGTCGGACCCGGGCTCCCCTCGGGAGACCCGCTGGCAGCAGGCGGCGTCTGCGCCTCCTCTCGGGTGATGCAGCCCCAGCTGTACTGTTGCAAGGGTTCCTTCCTCCTCCCCCTCTGGCTGGGTCTCTACAGGAGGGACCTTGGTGCTTCCTGAGCGGTCCTGGGAACCAGTGGGCAGGGGGCCGGAGGAGGAGGACGGGCTGGGGCAATCCGAGGAGTGGAGGAGGCTCTGCTGTGAGGGAAAGCTGTGTCGCACCCAACCGCTCCCCAGGGGCCACAGGCCAGGGCGTCTCCAGAGCAGGGCGCGGTGGCTGGGCTGTGGTTTGGGCTGGCCGGTTGGGGACACAGGGCTAGGGTGAGCAGGGCACAGTGGTGGAGGTGGTATGGGGGCTCCGGGTTGAGGGTGCTATTGAAGGTGTGGTGCTCCCCGCTGAGCTGGCGCGGGCCTCCCAGCCTGTTCAGGAGCGAGATGGAGAGGCTGCGGTCACCAACATCGTGTTCCTCAAGACACACAAGAGGGCGAGCAGCACTGTGCTCAACATCCTCTACCGCTTCGCCGGACGCACCACCTGTCTGCGGCACTGCTGGGCCGGCCGGCTTCCGCCTGGGCTACCCCTGGCTCTTCCACCTGCAGTTCAACCGCCTGAGGGGGTGGCGGAGTCTCTGGGGAGGGTGGAGGGGGGGTGCAGGGGGTCTGCCTGCGTGCTGCGGGCTCTGGGTCCTAGGCCTCCCAACGCTGCCCCCGGCTCCACAGCCCGGGCCTCTGCCCAGGGCACTTCCAGCCTCTCCCATTTGCGCATTTTCCTACCACGCCCTCCTTCCCACAAGGACTTTTGGGCCAGCTTCCTTTGGAGAAAATGCTCTCCAAAGACCCTCCTCTAGGCTTCCCAGTCACCCTGGAGCTCAGCTCCCCTCAGGGCTTCTCTGGCCTTCCTTCCAAAGTGGCCTGAGGAGGGCTGGGATGTAGCTCAGTGGCAAAGCGCTTGCCTAGCAAGTGCAATGTCCTGGGTTCGATCCCCAGTGCCAAAAAAGAAAAGACACACACAAAAAAATACAGTTTTAAAAAAAAACAAACAAAGGGGCCTGAGGTGGAGGGTGGGAGGGGTCTGATTGAAGGTGGGAGGGGTCTGGTGGAGGGTGGGAGGGGTGGGAGGGTGGTAGGAGGGGTCTGGTGGAAGGCGGGAGGGGTGGGAGGGTGGTAGGAGGGGTCTGGTGGAAGGTGACCTCTTCCAGGTATTCAGGGTGGGGTCTGCTGGCCATCCAGGAGTAGACCTTACACCTTCCTTCCCTGCCCCTTCCCTGCCTCCCTCCCTTCCTCCCTTCTTTCCTCCTTTCCTTCCTTTTTGTTGTTTTTGTTTTTGCCAGTCCTGGGGCTCGAATTCTGGGCCTGGGCTCTGTCCCTGAGCTTTGTGTTTTCCAGGCTAGCACTCTACCATCTGAGCCACAGCACCACTCCAGGCTTTTTCTAAATAGTTTTTATTGGAGATGAGTCTCATGGGCTTTCCTTCTCGGGCTATAATGCTCAAGTTTGGGACCCCAAAAAGACCACCAGAGACCTAGAGCGGTGTAATCAGCGGCGAGGTGTTTATCATGAGCTAGCTGGGTCCTCTGCACACACAGCAAACAACTGGTGATGCTGAGAGGCCCGAGCCTGGGGTTTGCAGCAGTTTTATACTCTTTGGGGAAGGCTGGGGCTTTGCACTCATCATATCATTCCTTGACAAATCAACACACACTTCGGGAGAATCATAAAACATCTCTAAAACATGATTTACGTGTCCAATGGCGGGAAGGGATCTAGAAAGGGTTATTGGTCAGATCAAGGGGTATGTGCTTTAAAATTATTGGTGGGCTGGGAAGGTGGCTCAGTGGTAGAGCGCTTGCCTTGCATGCCTGAGGCCCTGGGCTCAATTCCTCAGCACCACATAAGCAAAAAAGAAAAAGCCGGAAGTGGCGCTGTGGCTCAAGTGATAGAGCACTAGCCTTGAGCTGAAGAGCTGAGGGACAGCGCCCAGGCCCAGAGTTCAGGCCCCACGACCAGACCCCCCACCCAAAAAAAAATTATTGGTTTAAGTCACAATGGTGGTGCAAGGGAGTAGTGCAGAACTGTAGGACTTTCTGGTTAGATATTGGTCACCACTCCTGGGGGGGCGGGGGCTGTCTGAAATCTCAGACAATTCGACCTTCAGCTTTTCTTAGGTAAGCATCATCTGCAGTGTTCCAAGGACTGTTTGCACTTTTAGCTCTCTGTGGAATTTTCTGGCTTTAGGACTGCAGTAGGTCAGAGGCTAAATTCCAGAATAAAATGAGGTCCCAGGTAAATTATTGGTCAGGTCTTTCAGGGCTGGCTTTGAACTGTGATCCTCAGATCTCAGCCTCCTGAGTAGCTAGGATTACAGGCGTGAGCCACCCATGCCCAGCTTCCTTTTTTTTTTTTTCTTTCCTTTCCTTTTCTTTCTTTCCCTTGCCACCTCCTTCTTTTCCCCTCCCCCTCCCTCTGCCCCTCCCCCTCTCTATCTCTCTCCCCTCCCCCCACTCTCTAAGGATGGAATGCAAGGCCTCAGGCATGCTAGGCAAGTGCCTAAGTGTCTTCCTTTTTTTTTTTTTTTTTTTTTTGTCATCGTGGGGCTTGAACTCTGGGCCTGGGCGCTGTCCCTCAGCTCTTCAGCTCAAGGCCAGTGCTCTACCACTTGAGCTACAGCACCACTTGCGGTTTTCTGGTGGTTTATTGGAGATAGGAGTCTCACGGTCTCTCCTGCCTGGGCTGGCTTTGAACCGCGATCCTCAGATCTCAGCCTCCTGAGTAGCTAGGATTACAGGCGTGAGCCACCAGCGCCCAGCTCTAAGTGTCTTCCTTAACAGTTCTAGGTGTCAGGTCTGCTCCTGGATGGCCAGTAGACTCCACCCTCCTCACAGCAAAGTCTCCGCCCAGTACCTGCGTTACCTAGGCAACTGGCACACCTGGAAGAGGTCACTTCTGCATTTGATGTGGCCACACCTTTCTCCACCCAGACCCTAGGTAAGGCCTAGCCCAGGCCCAGACACCCTCTTTCCCAGCTCTCTCTCTTTCCCAGCTTTTTCCCAGGCCTTTCCCAACCGCGTGGTGGGCCAAGATGGCCTGGTGCCAGCTGGAACGATGAATAAACCTAACCCTCACCTGAATACCATGTGCGTGGTGCTGTTCTTACTTGGCAACCTCTTTTAAAAAACCTAACACTAGGAATTTCCATTTAACCCATTGATTTTATAAGCAATTGAAGGGTACTGAATAGAGTCCTTTTCATGAATCAGGTTTGCAAGTCATTTTAGAAAAATGTTAAAATTGTGGATTTCAAAAGATTTAGAACTGAAGTAGGCCCTGAGAGGAGACTTGAGCTGGTACAGCTTCTTTCCAGGCTTAGCCTTTTAGGGATTTTAGGAAAAAAACCTCTAAACAAGGTTAACTCGACCTTGGCTCCAACCAGCCCAGATCTTGGAATGGGAAGAATGCCTCTAGGTCCCCCTCCCCTCAACAACCTAACCCACCTTGATTGTTCTGTTAAGGACTGACAGAATAAACAGATAGGTTGTAATCTGACTTGCTGTAATCTGGCTCAAACTGTCAATATCGGGAGTTTACCATAAACTCCGCTTTTTTCACATGCTTATGTTAAACTTTACTAAACTCCTTTGGTATGCTCCCGCCTAACCGTTGAATTCCTGAGTCATTTAAACCAAAAGTGATGGCTGGTTTAAACAGCCATTATGTGACAAAGTGTAACCTCATTGGCCACCTGTGTGTGGTCTCGTATGACTGTGCAATCTTTTGGGTGTATGACAATCTCATTGGTCTCCTGTGTGACCTGGCTTGACCTTGTGAATTTTGCCTTTAAAAACCTAAGTATGGCCGGGCACTGGTGGCTCACGCGTGTAATCCTAGCTACTCAGGTGGCTGAGATCTGAGGATCGCGGTTCAAAGCCAGCCCGGGCAGGAGAGACCGTAAGACTCCTATCTCCAATAAAAACCACCAGAAAACCAGAAGTGGCGCTGTAGCTCAAGTGGTAGAGCGCTCGCCTTGAGCTGAAGAGCTGAGGGACAGTGCCCAGGCCCAGAATTCAAGCCCCACGGCCGACAAAAAAAAACAAAAAACAAAAAAACCCTAAGTATGTGGGCCTCTGGGGGTCGCAGTATCAGCTCCCGAGCCTGTGCTGCGGCCCTGGACGGTCAGGAACCTTCTCAATAAAGTTGCTTCTTTATTAACAACTTTGTTGCGGTGGGCTCTGTCACTCCGGATGACTAGGTGGGCTTGCCTGCCTGAGTAGGGGGTCTTCCTACTACAAGAACAGCCAGGGTTAATTCTGAGGAGAGTTGAGCAGTTTGTTTGGTTCAGGAAATGTGATTATTTTCTTTTAATCTGGACAGTTAGATGATACCAGGAAAATGTCAGACAGTTAACAGATTTTTAGAACCTTGAGAACATTTACATAAATAACATCCATATGAACTTCATTATTCCACAGCGCTTCCCCCAAATCAAATGAATTCACTAAGTCCAGTTTGTCATCTCTTCCAAGATGAGAGATGCATTACACATTCTTCGAGGAAATCCAAGGCATTACCTGGAGACTTTCAGTCAGAAAGACGTTAGATTAGTTTAAAAATTTTAGAACTTCAGCCGGGCGCTGGTGGCTCACGCCTGTAATCCTAGCTACTCAGGAGGCTGAGATCTGAGGATCGCGGTTCAAAGCCAGCCCGGGCAGGAGAGACCGTGAGACTCCTATCTCCAATAAACCACCAGAAAACCGGAAGTGGTGCTGTGGCTCAAGTGGTAGAGCACTCGCCTTAAGCTGAAGAGCTGAGGGACAGCGCCCAGGCCCAGAGCCCCACGGCCGACAAAAAAAAAAAAAAATTTAGAACTTCCTTTGATTCCAAGGAGGTCTACCAGTTGCCAAATAGATTAAAGCAATTAATCAAAATAGGCTTGTTCATAAGTCATTGTGAAGCAGTATCAGTAATTTAACTAGTTATAAAGCAATCTCTTTATAAGTGTATAATCATTTTTAAAAGCAAATAGATGTAAAAGAAAATCCACTCAACTCTTTTACACTTACATTCCTAAGTAATCAACAACCTTGTAAAGATAATACACAACCCAAGAAGTTACCTTCACAAATCACAAAGTCTCTGTTTCCTTTGCTGGTTATCAACAGGCAAAAAAAGGGGTGCATGGGACTTAATCCCAACCCCAGGGCTACAGTTCACCTGCAGTCAAGTCTGATGAAAGGATTTTAATTTGGTAGGCATTGGAAGCCAGCGGTTCAAGTCTGTGAGTGCACATTGTGTGCTGGAACATGGTAAGCCGGAGAGCTAGCCCCAAGCAGTGGAGTGTAGAAGCTCGGGAAGTGTTGAGTCACACCCAGCAATTCAAAATCAATGGGACAGCCCAAGGCAAGCCCAGACCGGGCTGGCAAACAGTGTAGCCTCAGGCCACAGTAGCAGAGTCCAGATGAAGAACAAGAAGTTTTTGGAGAAGGACCAGGGCCGAGGGGGAGCTGTAAGGCAGGAAAAGCTGCCGTTCAGAAGGTGATCTGAGAATTAGAAAGATTGCAGATTAAAATCAAAACCTTGAAAATTCTGTCAGCCCAATGAGCCCCTTCCCGTAGCGTAGCATGCGCCTTCCCCTCTCCGCGGCTTGGCGCGCTCCCTTCCGGGCCGCACCAGGCCCACGTAGTAAAGGCGGTAAATACTCAATTTCCAACCCCCTCCAGACCTTGGGACGGCACTTCCCTGCAGCAGCCACCACCCTGGAAGGCAACAGGAGCCCCTTGGAGTGACCCTCAGGTCTGGGCAGCTGCAGGGCTCTTATCTACTGTTTGGACAGAGCCATCCATCCTAGCCCGCCACGATGAAGCCCCTGGCCCGCACGTCCACACCCGGGCCTCTGCCTCCTAGCCCCTTCTGGCTCTCCTGGCCTCAGTGGGTTATATAGGTCACCTCAGACAATAGCCGGTGCTTCTTCTCACTTCTCCCTTGTGAGCAGGGGTCTTGCCGGTTCCTTTCCCGGCAGGAAGCCTCTCTCTGTTCTCTCATCCCTAAGTTACCACCCCAGAGCCCTGGACTTTGGCCGATGGACCCAGCCCCCCAAGCCTCCTGCCCTGCGCTCTCTTCTACTCTAACCCACTGGCCTTCTTCATCTACGAGGGGTAAGCGGACGTGAGATTCCTACGAAGACAGTTTTCCTTTTTATTTAGTCTTGCAGTGCCACCTTTCCTTTAAAATTGCAGAAAGCGCTGGGACCAGGCCGCTGTGAGGCTCCGACCAAAGGCCCAGGGCCTGAGGTTTTGGACCCGGGGTTGGGTGATGACCCTTCTGTTGTGCTCTGTTGGTTTAATCTCCCTAAGACTGGGACATTCTGGGGACACCTGGACTGTTTCGCCTTAGATTACATCACCCATGGGAAATCCTCAGTCTAAGATCCCATCGGACCCCGCTTTGGGATGATGCTGGCCAAGGTGCTCTCTCCTGGTCTGGCTCCTGTCCTCAAGCACCGTGCCTTAGATATGTATGTAACCAAGCATGACCTAATTATGACCTAGGGAGCCAATCCAAATGGCCACTTAACAGCATCCTTGATCCCATCATCGTTTGGGATTTATACAAATATTATGAGCACTTGGGAAAGTAGAACCAGCTACCGTATATTTGAGCTTTCCTCTATCTCCATTCTCATCCGGAACTCTCTCTTTCCTGTTCACCAACACAAGTTAGGCTACCAACTAGAAGGCTTAGAAACCCTTATGACCTCTGCCTCGATCCTGCCGACTAGTATCCTCCCCCGTATCAGAGTCCTTCCCCCACTAATCAACCTCACCCCATTCCACCCTTCCCGCAGGGGCAAAGTCTAACTCTAACACTCACTAAGAAAGATGACTTTTATAAGAAAGCCTTGTTTGCCTTAAAAAAAAAAAAAATAATGCCGGGCGCTGCCCAAGCCCAGAGTTCAAGCCTCACGACCAACCAAAAAATAAAAAAGAATTAAGATTCTGAGTTGTTTGTTTTATTTTCTTTTGGTGCTGTTCCTGGAGCTAGAGCTGGGGCCCCCTGCCTGCCTGAGCTTTTTCCCTTGAGGCTGGCACCTCCCGACTTGAGTCACACCTCTACTTCCCGCTTTTTGCTGGTTAATTGAGCAGAAGTCTTTCAGATTTGTCTTCGTGGGCAAGTTTGAAACCTCAATACTCAGATCTCAGCCTCCGGGATAGCTGGATGTACGCAGGAGCCACTGGTGCATAGTAGATTCTGGTTTTGTATCACTTATATAATCATTCAATTTTTAGAAAAATAAGAAACATTGTTTTTCTAATTATTACCAAGTAGATTATACTCAAATTATACTCACCTTCTCACATCTTCTGCAAAATGTTCAGAACTTCTGTAACTTATTTTGACCTAGAGTTTTACCTTATATCTCTTTTCTTCCTTCCTTTTACTTTTTCTTTCTTTTTTTCTTCCTTCCTTCCTTCCTTTTATTTTTTATTTTTTTGTCTGTCATGGGGCTTGAACTCTGGGCCTGGCGCTGTCCCTCAGCTCTTCAGCTCAAGGCTAGTGTTCTACCATTTGGGCCACAGCGCCACTTTTGGTTTTCTGGTTGGAGATAAGAGTCTCACAGATTTTCCTACCTGGCTGGCTTTGAACTGTGATCCTCAGATCTCAGCCTCCCTCCTGAGTAGCTAGGATTACAAGTGTGAGCCACCGGCGCCCGCTTACCTTACATTTCTTTCTTCCAGTTCTGGAATAATCTACTCATTCTACTTGACAACAAAACATTCATTTTATCAGTCTGTATTCATCCTCATGAAAAGTTACCTTTCTCCTTTCAAGATATACTTCTATGATTTCCTTTAAAGTTCTCTCTTCTGCTTCTTGGTTCCTTGTTTTTATTTACTTCTTAAGTTGCATTTTGGGAAGTCTTTAAAAAACTGAACCAAGACCAATCACTATAATGTTAACAATTTTAATTTTTGTAAATACTTGTCAAGGCAATTTGCTAAGTGATTTTTACCATGTAAACAAAATTTTAGACAAAATTTATCTTAGTAAAAGATCACATTTTTATGTCATTCCTATAGTTTTTTCTCAGAAAAATATATCTTTTTTTCTTCTTATATAGAGTTACACACATTAATTATAAGTTTTAACTTTTACAACCTCAATTTATTATTTTTCTTTAAAAGGCTTTTATTGCTGGTCGCTGGTGGCTCACGCCTGTAATCCTAGCTACTTGGGAGGCTGAGATCTGAGGATTGCAGTTCAAAGTAGCCAGGGCAGAAAAGTCCCTGTGAGATTCTGATCTCCAATTAACCACTCAAAAACTGGAAGTGGTGCTGTGGCTCAAGTGGTACAGCGCTAGCCTTGAGCAAAAGGGCTCAGGGACAGTTCCCAGACCGTGAGTTCAAGCCCCACAACCAACAACAACAAAAAAGTTTTTCCCAAGGCTGGGCCTCACACATGCCAGGCAATTGGTCTGCCATAGAGCCAAACACCCAACCTTGTATCTTTAATTTTTAGTGAAGACACAGAAGGAAGCAATCTGCAATATGTCAACGATTTATGAAAACATTTTGTATTTCTAGAAATGTGGTTTTCTCTTGTACATTTTTATTAATGCACAATAGGATATATTAATTACCATATACACACCTATCTTCCTATAGAATTTAAGAAGCCCAACTTACTTGAATTATAGCTAGCAATTGATGTCTCTGTAGTTTCGCCGTTGTATAAGTATCTGTGACTTACTAAATTTACATGAAGTTTACTTATAAACATTTATCCCATTTCCTTTCACATAACTCACATTATGAAAGCTGAGATGCCAGGCATAGTCATCATTTCAAGAGGTTTCTTGGTTAGAGAAAAATCATAAAAGTTTAGTCACCATGCCTGGGACACAGGAGGCAGTGGACACTGTCTGGTGTCTCCATTGTAGATCTGTTGTTAGATCAAACATACTTTTATAACTTTAACACCTGTCCAAGGTAAGAATAGCCCGGCCCTGCCAGCCGGCACAAGACCCTGGCCTTGCCCTGCCCCTGTCCTCCAGCCCGGCCCTGCCAGCCGGCACAAGGCCCTGGCCTTGCCCTGCCCCTGTCCTCCAGCCCGGCCCTGGCCTTGCCCTGCCCTGTCCTCCAGCCCGGCCCTGGAGCCCTCACTTCATGCCCTGTCCCAGTTGTCTGCTCCTTTTTGCTGGGCATTTTGGGTGAGTACTCAGTGTCTCCTCATCTTCAGAATGAAGGGTGAGAGGTGAAGGCCAGGACCCCTGCCACCAGGGACCCTATGCCGATGCCTGGGGGAAGTCTCCTGGCCACACGGCAGGCTGACGCTGAGCCAGGGTGAGGTACAAACACGGAGCCCTCGCAGCCCCTCCCTCGGGCGTAGGGCCAGGGGCCCAGCCAGTTCGTCTGGAAGGCCCTTCCCGGCCTCCACGTCTCTCTGCTGGGAAGCATGAATGGACAGCAGGGTGTGCTGGGACACAGCTTCCTGCCTTCCCACCCCAGCTGGCCACAGGAAGCAGGCTGTGCTGGGGCGTCCGGGGCTGGCCTCGGCAGGGACGCCCCCAGTGCGGGGTGGCCCTGTCCCCTCGGCCCTCTGCTGCTCTCAGGCGCCACTGTCTGCCTACCCTGTCACCAGGCTGAGACGTGGGGAAGATGGCAGGCTCCGAGGACACCCGTGCTGGTGGTCCCCGGCCTTGGGGAGAAGCCAAGGACAGAGAGAATGTCTCATTTGTGCGGTTCAGACGGAGGGACACGTGGCACCAGCACCTGCTCCCTGCAGGGCACAATTGCCCTTTAGTGCAGGGCTGGGTGCAGCCAGCACGCAGGAGGCTGCTCAGAAGCCCCAGAACTAGTGCGGTGGCGAGCGTGAGGAGCGGCGGCACCCGCTGGGGCCTGTGGAGAACCGCAGGTAGGTAGCTGCAGGTGGGCAGCATGGGCCCTGCGCATCTTCAGGCTTGCTCTTACCACACGTGAGTGTCTCCCCTGTCCCTGGCGCCTGTGGTCTCATCTGTGAAAGCGCAAAAGGTTCCTGTGCAGGAAGAGGCTTTGGACCTTTGCAGGCATGACACCGGCATCCTGGGGCGGGTGGCTGTGGCCTGGGGCCGGTGGGAGCTCTGGGCCCTAAACACTCAAGTCCTTCCACCAGCTGGTCTGCATTCCTGGGAATCCCACAGAGCTGCCCAGCAGGTCCAGCCCGAGTTGCTAAGGTCCCACAGTTCCTGCCTTTGGAGGCTCAGAGGGAGGAAGTAAACTCCAGGTGTCTGGCTACCCTCCTGTGGCTCTCTGTTCTATGGAGAAGTCCCTGCTGGGAAGCAGGAGTGTGACCGCGGGGAGCCTGTCTCCCATAGACCACTGGCCTGATGGATGAAGGCTTAGGAAGCAGCTGCAGTCCAGGCAGGGGCCTGGCTGGGAGATGCTGGCACCATGGCGGCTGGCCTCACCCCACCGTGCTCAGTAGAACCTTTCTTGCCCTGGAACGCTGTCCATCCAGCGATGCTGCCCACCAGCCCTGGCGGGACCCGCTCTCGTCTTACCCCGCAGCTGCTCTGGTGCTGCTAGCACGCAGCTCTGAGTTCAGCCATCTGCTGGGAAGGGGCAGGTGGGCAGAGGGGTTAGAGCCCCTGTTCAGCAATCGGGGGAGGGGAAACTCTGGATCTGGCAGACCTGGGGCTCCAGGGCTCTGCTCCCCATTTTCCTCTGTCCCCATGTGCACCACACACGGACAAAGCTTTCGTTGTGAAAACAGGTACCTACCTGAGGCGCAGACGGTGGGAGGAGGCGGCGGTGGGGCCCAGGGTGGGGATGGAGGAGGAGGAGGGGGATGGAGGAGGATGGGGGATGGAGGATGGAGGACGTGGCCGTGGGGCCCAGGGTGAGGATGGAGGAGGAAGAGGAGGAGGAGGAGGAGGAGGAGCTGCTGATGGGGCCCAGGGTGGGGATGGAGGAGGAGGAGGCCTGTGGCACTGGTGCTCTATTTTAGACTGCCAGGACAGTAGCCAAGAGTTTCTTTGTTTCTTTCTCTTTCTTCCTTTCTTTCCTTCCTTCTTTCTTTCCTTCTTTCCCTTCCTTCCTTCCCTTTCTCCCTCCACCCTCCTTCCCTCTTCTTTCCCTCTCTCCTTTCTTTCTTCTTTCTTTCTCCTCTTCATCCCAATTGTTAAAGGCTTTGAAGCACAGGAAGTAGTTCCTGTTGGGATGTTTGGGGGCCATCTCTAGCTCTTGAAGTCTTTTTTGCAGATATCTGGGGCAGATTGGCTGATAAATTTAATGTGGAGGAAAAATTGTTTTTCTTGGCAGGACAGATCTCCTTTTGTGAACTTCATGAAAAGGGAAGGGTAGAGGGAGGGGCTGGGAGGGATTAGAAGGCTGAGGGGGGTGGCAGGAAGGAGGCTCATGGGCGGGGTCAACATGTAGTGCAGGGGAAGGGTAGACGAGGGAGTTTGCTCAGTGGGGGCAGTTTCAGCCAAGAGGATGTTGACCTCAAAACAAGAATGTAGTGATGATCAGGAGTGAAGAAGGAAAAGAGCTAGGGCCTAAGAAACTTCTGACCAGTAGGAAATTGTTTCTCTTGTTTGATATCAGGAATTAAGCCCGATGCCTTTCAATTCTTCATGATGCGGCCAAGGGGAGAGTCAGTGGGAACAGAACTGTAGAAGCCACCTCAGTAGCAAAGGAAGAAGCTGAGGCTTTTGAAAACTCTGTTCAAGGCATCCCATGAAGGAGCATTCTGTCGTGGAAAGCCCTTTGGTGGGAAGGGGACTCAGAGCCGGGAAGAAGCTCATGTCTGCCAGGGCACCACGGGAAGGGCCCTGAGCTCTTCAGCCCCCACGAAGGGGAGGCTCTTACCCATTCAGAGGAGGGCAAACACAGATGGGGGGGTGCATACAGGAGACAACAGCCTTGGCCGGAGGTCGAGATCGTCATGTAGCAGAAGGAAGGTTACCAGGCCAAGCATTATTAGCCTAGCCCAAAGCTTAGCCAGGCCCGAGTCCTGTGTGACATCACCCCGTGACCTCCCTGTGTGCCAGGCCCGAGTCCTGTGTGACGTCATGGCTGTGACCTCCCTGTGTGCCAGGCCCGAGTCCTGTGTGTGACGTCACCCCGTGACCTCCCTGTGTGCCAGGCCCGAGTCCTGTGTGACATCATGGCTGTGACCCCTGTGTGCCAGGCCCGAGTCCTGTGTGTGACATCATGGCTGTGACCCCTGTGTGCCAGGCCCGAGTCCTGTGTGACGTCACCCCGTGACCTCCCTGTGTGCCAGGCCTGAGCCGCTCGCTCTATGTTCTGTGACCTCTTTGTCCCGATTCCTGTTGGGCAGGGCTGAGGTGTCTTGGGCTAGAGGCTGGCTGGTTTGGATCATGTCCTGTGCCTCAGCACTGACGTGGTCAGTGGGCAGCTCAGAGCTGTGTGGAGGAGGGAGGGCAGGGGCCATGGAGGGGAGGAGGAGGGAGGGCAGGGCCATGGAGGGGAGGAGGAGGGAGGGCAGGGGCCGTGGAGGGGAGGAGGAGGGAGGGCAGGGGCCGTGGAGGGGAGGAGGAGGGAGGGCAGGGGCCGTGGAGGGGAGGAGGAGGGAGGGCAGGGGCCGTGGAGGGGAGGAGGAGGGAGGGCAGGGGCCGTGGAGGGGAGGAGGAGGGAGGGCAGGGGCCGTGGAGGGGAGGAGGAGGGAGGGCAGGGGCCGTGGAGAGGAGGAGGGAGGGCAGGGCCATGGAGAGGAGGAGGGGAGGAAGGGGAAGAGGGGAAGGAGGGGGAGGGGGAGGGGGAGGAGAGGGAGGAGGGGGGGAGGAGGAGGGGGAGGAGAGGGAGGAGGGGGGGAGGAGGGGGAGGCAGGGGAGGGGGAGGGGGAGGAGAAGGAGGGGAGGGGGAGGAGGGGGAGGGGGAGGAGGGGGAGGGGGGGAGGAGGAGGGGGAGGAGAGGGAGGAGGGGGGGAGGAGGGGGAGGCAGGGGAGGGGGAGGGGGAGGAGAAGGAGGGGGAAGGGGAGGAGGGGGAGGGGGAGGAGGGGGAGGGGGGGGAGGGGGAGGGGGCGGGCCGTGCGGAGGCGCGCGTCCGCAGCCCCCCCTCGCTCTCCCAGGCCCCGGCATGGCGGCCCCGCGCCGCCCCGCGCGCGCCGTGCTCTTCCGGCGGGAGCGGACCGGCCTGACCTACCGCGCGCCGGCGCTGCTCCGCGTGGGTCCCGCGCGCGCGCTCCTGGCCTTCGCCGAGCAGCGGCTCAGCCCCGACGACGCGCACGCGCACCGGCTGGTGCTGAGGAGGGGCGCGCTGGCCGCGGGCGCCGTGCGGGTGACTGGCGGGCCCCGGGCGGGCGGGCGGGCGGGGCCCAGGGCGGGCGGGGCCCAGGGCGGGCGGGGCCCAGGGCGGGCGGGGCCCAGGCGGGCGGGGCGGGGCCAGGGCGGGCGGGGCCCAGGGCGGGCGGGGGCCCAGGGCGGGCGGGGCCCAGGGCGGGCGGGCGGGCGGGGCGGGGCCCAGGGCGGGCGGGGCCCAGGCGGCGGGGCGGGGCGGGCGGGGCCCAGGGCGGGCGGGGCCCAGGCGGGCGGGGCGGGGCGGGCGGGGCCAGGGCGGGCGGGCCCAGGGCGGGCGGGGCCCAGGGCGGGCGGGGCGGGGCGGGGCGGGCGGGGCCCAGGGCGGGCGGGGCGGGGCGGGGCGGGCGGGGCGGGGCGGGGCGGGGCCCAGGCGGGCGGGGCGGGGCAGGGCGGGCGGGGCCCAGGGCGGGCGGGGCGGGGCGGGGCGGGCGGGGCCCAGGGCGGGCGGGGCGGGGCGGGGCGGGCGGGGCGGGGCGGGGCGGGGCCCAGGCGGGCGGGGCGGGCAGGGCGGGCGGGGCCCAGGGCGGGCGGGGCGGGGCGGGGCGGGCGGGGCGGGGCGGGCGGGGCCCAGGCGGGCGGGGCGGGGCAGGGCGGGCGGGGCCCAGGGCGGGCGGGGCGGGGCGGGGCGGGCGGGGCCCAGGGCGGGCGGGGCGGGCGGGGCGGGCGGGGCGGGGCGGGGCGGGGCCCAGGCGGGCGGGGCGGGGCAGGGCGGGGCGGGGCCCAGGGCGGGCGGGGCGGGGCGGGGCGGGCGGGGCCCAGGGCGGGCGGGGGCGGGCGGGGCCAGGGCGGGCGGGGCGGGGCGGGGCGGGGCGGGGCCCCGGGCGGGCGGGCCGGGCTGGGGCGAGGCGGGGCCGGGTGGGCGAGGGCGGGGGCCGGGCTGGGCGAGGCGGGGCGGGGCCCAGGGCGGGCGGGGCGGGGCGGGGCCCAGGCGGGCGGGGCGGCCCCGGGGCGGGCGGGGCGGGGCGAGGCGGGCCCCGGTCGGACGGGGCGGGGCCCAGGCGGGCGGGGCCCAGGGCGGGCGGGGCGGGGCCCAGGCGGGCGGGGCCCAGGGCGGGCGGGGCGGGGCCCAGGCGGGCGGGGCCCAGGGCGGGCGGGGCGGGGCGGGGCGGCCCCGGGGCGGGCGGGGCAGGGCGAGGCGGGCCCCGGTCGGACGGGGCGCGGTCCCGGGCGGGCGGGGCGGCCCCGGGGCGGCCCGCTAGCCAGCTCTCCCCGCAGTGGGGTCCGCTGCGCGTGCTGGAGACCGCCGTCCTGGAGGAGCACCGGTCCATGAACCCCTGCCCGGTGCTGGACGCGGGCTCCGGCACCGTCTTCCTCTTCTTCATCGCCGTGCTGGGCCACACCCCCGAGGCCGTGCAGATCGCCACCGGCAGGAACGCGGCCCGTCTCTGCTGCGTGACCAGCCGCGACGCGGGCCTCACCTGGGGCAGCGCGCGGGACCTCACGGAGGAGGCCATTGGTCCCGCCCTGCGGGGTAGGCGGGAGCAGGGGCGGGCCGGGCCTGGGGGCGGGGTCCAGGAGGGCGGGGCGGGGCCAAGACAAGAGGGGCGGGGCATGTGGGCCGAGCGGGATCACGGCCAGAGGGCGGTGGTTGGGGCGGGGCCTGAGGGAGGGGTGGGATCACGGCAGGAGGGCGGGGCCTGAGGGAGGGGCGGGGCCTGAGGGAGGGGTGGGATCACGGCAGGAGGGCGGGGCCTGAGGGAGGGGCGGGGCCTGAGGGAGGGGTGGGATCACGGCAGGAGGGCGGGGCCTGAGGGAGGGGTGGGATCACGACAGGAGGGCGGGGCCTGAGGGAGGGGCGGGGCCGAGGACCCCGCTAGGCCCCCGGCTCCCGCCTGCCATCTTCTCTGGACCGTCCCCATTCTACCCAGCCTCCTGTCAAAAAAGGCCTTTCCCTCAGGTCCCCAGGATGGTCCACGAGTGGGTGTGGGTCCCCGTGCCCCAGTCGCCCCCCGTGGGCGCAGTGCTCGTGGGTTCTCGTGTGGATCGCCAACCCCAATCCATCTTCCTCCATGGCCATACCGCGAGCCCCGCCTCCCGCCCCTTCCGCGGGGCCCGCCCAGATGCCAGCGGGTCACTGCCCTCTCCAGCCACCCTGGCCCCTGCTCCAGTACCGACCTGCGCCTGCCCGTGCGCGGAGCGCTGCAGGGACGCGGCCGACTCTAGGGGTGGATAAGACAGTGAGCCCGAGGCCCCGCCCGCAGGCCCTCCCTCACCTGCCCCGCCCGCAGGCCCGCACCTGCCCCGCCCGCACCTGCCCCACACGCACCTGCCCCCCCCCCCCCCGCAGGCCCTCCCGCACCTGCCCCGCCCGCACCTGCCCCGCCCGCAGGCCCGCATCTGCCCCGCCCGCACCTGCCCCGCCCGCACCTGCCCCGCCCGCACCTGCCCCGCCCGCAGGCACGCCCGCACCTGCCCCTCCCGCACCTGCCCCGCCCGCAGGCACGCCCGCACCTGCCCCGCCCGCACCTGCCCCGCCCGCAGGCACGCCCGCACCTGCCCCGCCCGCACCTGCCCCGCCCGCACCTGCCCCGCCCGCAGGCACGCCCGCACCTGCCCCGCCCGCAGGCCCTCCCGCACCTGCCCCGACCGCACCTGCCCCCCCCCCAGGCCCGGCCCGCACCTGCCCCGCCCGCAGGCCCTCCCGTACCTGCCCCGCCCGCAGGCCCTCCCACACCTGCCCCGACCGCACCTGCCCCCCCCCAGGCCCGGCCCGCACCTGCTCCGCCCGCAGGCCCTCCCACACCTGCCCCGCCCGCAGGCCCTCCCACACCTGCCCCCCCCCAGGCCCGGCCCGCACCTGCCCCGCCCGCAGGCACGCCCGCACCTGCCCCGCCCGCAGGCCCTCCCGCACCTGCCCCGCCCGCAGGCCCGGCCTACACCTGCCCCGCCCGCAGGCCCTCCCGCACCTGCCCCGACCGCACCTGCCACCCCCCAGGCCTGGCCCGCACCTGCCCCGCCCGCAGGCCCTCCCGCACCTGCCCCGCCCGTTGCTGCTCTCTTTGGACAGTGCTCACTTACACTGGGAATGTCCCCACTGATGACTGCCACTGCTGGTGGTCAGCTTGGGTTTGGGGCCTGCCATCCGCTTAACACCCAAGAATCTGGCTAAGAGCTGGGGAGCAACTCAGTGACCGCACACTTGCCTGGCCTGCTGGAGGCAGAGCAAACAAAGCATCTGCCCAAGTAGTCTCCTGGGTTCCTCCAAAAGCACAGAGCGAATTCAGGGCTGAGGTGAAAGGGAGTCATCTTACAGTCCCCACCTTGGCTCGCCTGTCCTGGTTATCTTTCCTGGGGAGCTCATCAGCCTCTCTTCTCTGCAGACTGGGCCACCTTTGCCGTAGGCCCAGGCCACGGGGTCCAGCTGCGCTCGGGCCGTCTGCTGGTGCCCGCTTATACCTACCGCGTGGATCGCCGGGAGTGTTTTGGCAAGATCTGCCGGACCAGTCCTCACTCTTTTGCTTTCTACAGTGATGACCACGGCCACACCTGGCGCTGTGGAGGCCTTGTGCCTAATCTGCGTTCGGGTGAATGCCAGCTGGCGGCAGTGGACGGAGGCCTCCTGTACTGCAATGCGCGGAGCCCCCTGGGCAGCCGCGTGCAGGCGCTCAGCACGGACGAGGGCACCTCCTTCCTCCCTGGGGAGCTCGTGCCTACGCTGGCTGAGACCGCCCGGGGCTGCCAGGGCAGCATCTTGGGCTTCCCGGCCCCACCCCTCAGCCGGACTCGGGGTGAGGGGTGGTGGCCGGCTGCCAGGAGCCCCCCTCACCCTCCCTGTCCCTCTCCTGGACTCCAGGACTCTCCCAGGGAGGGTGCTCAGGGCACTCTTGGGGGCTGGGTGCCCAGAGGACCCTTTTGCCACCCACAACCCTGGGGAGATGCCACAAAGCAGCCGGGTCCAGAACCTGAGTGGGTCCCGCTGCAGTCCATGCGCGCCACGTCCCCACCTCCGGGCCCCACGTGGCTGCTTTATTCTCACCCTACAGGCCACAGAGCCAGGCTCCACATGGGGATTCGCCTGAGCCGGTCCCCACCGGACCTCCACAGCTGGACGGAGCCCTGGGTGATCTACGAGGGCCCCAGTGGCTACTCCGACCTGGCAAGCCTTGGGCCTGTTCCTGAGGCAGCCCTGGCATTTGCCTGTCTGTTTGAGAGTGGGGCAAGGGCCTCCTATGAGGACATCTCCTTCTGCATCTTCTCCCTGCGTGAAGTCCTGGAGAACGTGCCCACAGGTTCAGAGCCACCCAGTTACAAAGACAAGCCATGGGGGCGCTGCAGCCCCTCCTGATGGCTGCCCTGGCTGGGTGCCGTGCAGGGAGTGTCTGGGAAGGCTGGTGTGATCCCAGGACGGACAGAGCTTGGCGCCTGCGTTCTCACCGGGGGGGGGGGAGGGCAGGCAGTGGTGCCACTGTCAGACAGTGGAAGGCATGTGCTTGTGGAGGAAGGGAGGTGCAGACTTGGACCTGGCTCTTCTGAGTCTGACAGAGAGGCTGCCGCAGCTCCAGGGCTGGGTGTGAATTCAGCCAGCCCAGGCCTTTTCTCCTCCACAAACACCAGATCATGGGCTGCTTTCTAGCATTGAATGAGAACAAAGGGATCCTGCTTGTGTCTTCTTCCCCTGTTAAAACCTGGTGAGGGTTCTGGTATTCCAGCCGCCGCCTCGGCCTCCGTCCCCACATCTTGCTTTCACTGTACTGTGCTTTCACATTCCAAGAGGTGGCTGATGGGCACACTCCCTGACCTCAAGCTCTACTACAGAGCTGTTATAACAAAAACCAGCTTGGTATTGACACAAAAATAGATGCGAAGATCAACGGAACAGAGAAAAAGACTGGGAAATAAAACTATATACTTCCCCTTATCTGATATTTGATAAGGAGCCAAGGATATACAGTGGGAAAAGATGGCTTCTTTCCACAATTGGTGTTGGGGAGCTGGGCATCCACAGGCAGAAAATGGAGCGTGGGTCCAGTTTGACACCATGCACAAGTGCTGTGGCACAGATGAGGCCAGAGGAAGAGAGCACATGGTAGTCTCTGCCAACTCTAGTTGAGCCTGGATTTGCTCTGGGGGAGGTGTGCTCAGATTCTGAACTTCTGCTAGAGAAGCAGGGAGGGGCTGGGCCCTGAGAGGGGCCTGCCTTATTTCTAGCTGGGGGGGGCAGTGCGGGGTGAGACTCAGCTCCCCTCCCAGCCCCAGACCTTGCATTCTGCTCCCCAACTCACCTCAGAGCTTTGGTTCCTCCTTTGTAAGTCCCAATTTCTGATTATAAAAACAGTACACACATTGTCATTGTGGAAATTTTGGTACATGTAGAAAGCAGTAGAGAACAAAATAAAAATGGCTCCTAGAGACCCATCTTCCTCCACCGCTGTGACCAGCCCCCGGTGCTTTCTCTGGAGCCTCACACTCCGCACGGTGCCCTGGCCGGGCACCTGGTGTCGGTTGGCGCTGTTCATGCAGCTCCAGCACTCACACGCTGCCCCACGCGTGGCCTTCTGGTTATGATCCTGTGTGCCCAGCCTTGTGGGGTGTCTCTGGGTCTGGTCACGCTCCAGGCTGTATGGCCACCTCACACCACCCCTCAAGGGGTGGGGACCCCACCCCACAATCCCTGGGGAGCATGGAGGGTCTCCTCTGCTATTTACTTCGTCCTCAGACGCCATCCTGGAGGGAAGTTTCTTCCAGGGTCCAGACAGGGCCAGGATGTAGAGCCCAGTCCAGGCCCTCAGAGCCCGGAACATGCCTGACATCACGCCGGGCCCTCAGAGGAGAGGGGAGAGCTGTCTGCCCTGGCTTTCCTGAGTCCAAGGCTGAAGGAAGGGAGGGCAGGCTGGGCCTGGAGCGGCTCAGGAGGTTTCAGTGGAGCCCATACACAGCATTCACAAGCTACCGGCATTGGTTTCTCAGAGCTTCGGCGGCTGTAAGTCCAGGATCAAAGGTTTAGGCTTGGAGAAGGTGGGTGGGCCAGAGTGTATAGGGTAGGTGCAGACAAAGCAATGTCAAGCTCCCTCCAATAAGAGGGTCCACCCAAAAAGAGACCACTGAGATCCCCTGGACTGAGGTGGACGCTCATGCGGTGTGTCTGTGGTGGACACGTGTGGCGTGGCTGCACAGCCTCAGTTGCTCTTATGAAGGTGGACACCTGTGTGGCATGGCCACTGAGCCCCTCCGTGACACTGTGACATGGCTGCAGTGGAGGCTGATGTGGGAGACTGGGGTGGACACTGGTGTGGTGTGACTGGGGTGGACGCTGGTGTGGTGTGACTGGGGTGGACACTCGTGTGGTGTGACTGGGGTGGACGCTGGTGTGGTGTGACTGGGGTGGATACTCGTGTGGTATGACTGGGGTGGACGCTGGTGTGGCTGAGGTGATGTCTGGTGTGGCTGAGGTGATGTCTGGTGTGGTGTGGCTGAGGTGATGTCTGGTGTGGTGTGGCTGAGGTGATGTCTGGTGTGGTGTGGCTGAGGTGATGTCTGGTGTGGTGTGGCTGAGGTGATGTCTGGTGTGGCGTGGCTGAGGTGATGTCTGGTGTGGCTGAGGTGATGTCTGGTGTGGCTGAGGTGATGTCTGGTGTGGCGTGGCTGAGGTGATGTCTGGTGTGGCGTGGCTGAGGTGATGTCTGGTGTGGCTGAGGTGATGTCTGGTGTGGCTGAGGTGATGTCTGGTGTGGCATGGCTGAGGTGATGTCTGGTGTGGTGTGGCTGAGGTGATGTCTGGTGTGGTGTGGCTGAGGTGATGTCTGGTGTGGCGTGGCTGAGGTGATGTCTGGTGTGGCTGAGGTGATGTCTGGTCTGGCTGAGGTGATGTCTGGTGTGGCTGAGGTGATGTCTGGTGTGGCTGAGGTGATGTCTGGTGTGGCGTGGCTGAGGTGATGTCTGGCGTGGTGTGGCTGAGGTGATGTCTGGCGTGGTGTGGCTGAGGTGATGTCTGGCGTGGCTGAGGTGATGTCTGGTGTGGCTAAGGTGATGTCTGGTGTGGCTGAGGTGATGTCTGGTGTGGCTGAGGTGATGTCTGGTGTGGCTGAGGTGATGTCTGGTGTGGCTGAGGTGATGTCTGGCGTGGTGTGGCTGAGGTGATGTCTGGCGTGGCTGAGGTGATGTCTGGTGTGGCTGAGGTGATGTCTGGTGTGGCTGAGGTGATGTCTGGCGTGGCTGAGGTGATGTCTGGTGTGGCTAAGGTGATGTCTGGTGTGGCTGAGGTGATGTCTGGTGTGGCTGAGGTGATGTCTGGTGTGGCGTGGCTGAGGTGGACACCAGTGTGGCGTGGCTTCACACCCCAATTCCTCTGAGGGTCCTCCAGCAGTTATTGGACTCCCCCCACACAACTGGGGCGCTCTCTGAGCGGTGCTCACCCACACTGTCCCCCTGACCCTAAGTGTGAGACCAGCGTGGCTCAGCCGCCAGCCTCTTGGCACCAGCTCAGCAGCCCCCCTGTGGCCACCTGGGGTGATTCCTTTAGTCTCTGTTGTCCTCTTGACTCAAGAGGACTGGATCTTGGATTGGTAGGCCCAGGAGGGCTCGGCGGAGCCTGGGCTCGGCCCCAGGACCACGGTCCCCATGTAGAAGTCTGCCCCCATCCACTGCCAGCGATCCAGCCTGGGCACGGGATCCAGGAGGGGCCTTGAGGGTGGGCCCAGGCCGGTGCCGCAGCACAGGGAGGCAGACACGGGTGGCAGGCGGGACCCCGGAACCTGGGGCCGGTGCTGGCCAGTCTGGCTCCCAGGTCCCTCCTGGCCTTCCAGTTCTCTAGGACTCACCAGGAGCTGAGGCCCTGCAGAGCTTCCGTGCGCCTTGGGCTGGTCTGCTGGGGGAGGGGAGGTCTCCGTCCCAGCAGGGCCCCGGCACATGTGCCTGTGGCTGGGTGAGCGACGGAAAAAGTGAACAGAGTGCTGAGTGCTGTGGGCGTCCGTTCCGGGAAGGCGGGTGCGCAGGGCTGACTGTCCCTGCTCTCTCTCTGCTCCTTCCTGAGCTGCCAGTTGGTGGTGGCTAGCCTGGCTCCACTACGTAGCCCTGGTCCAGGGCTGGTGGTCAAGACACTTCCTCCTCCCAGAGCTTCGCCTCTGTCACTTTCCGTCTCTCTCCCCACGTCTGTCTGTCTTTCTCTCTCTCTGTCCTCTCTGTATCTCTCTCTGGTATTGATTTGAGCTCTCCTTTTACACACATTCTGAGTGTGCAAATCGTTTTGACCCAGCCCTGCGCTGTCCCCTTCCTTTTGGGGACAGGAAGTTGCACTCTGGGCACTTAAACAGTAGTGAACATGGGGGACTTTTGGGCCGTGGGCGCAGGCCGCTCGGGCCCCATTCCCGCCCCTCGGTCACGTCGCCTGGGTGGTTGGCGTGGGGGACGGGGTGAAGGACACACGCTCCTGACTTCAGGCAGCACCCACGGCTCCCGGCCTGGCATTTCTCAGCCACACACAGGATTAGCCCCAGCCCAGCCCCAGTGTTGGTCTAGGAGGCCGCCAGGTGTGCCCTTGCTTTTCTTATTATGAGTAAAGTGCAATGTCCTTTCACTGCGCGCTGTTTAAGAAATGTGTTCACACACACATATAATACGAATGTGACACAAATACGCCGGATGCACACACCCGCACAAACATGTGTGATGCGAGCATACACACCACACATGTGCTGTGCTCACATGGATGCCACACAATGCACACACGCGTGTATGCAGTACACACATGTACACACACATGTACTTGTACAAGCATACGCACCACACAATGCATTCGTATGCACACACACTCGTATGAACTGTCGGTTACACAGCCTGCCTTTTTTCTGCTGTATTCTGCAGACTTTTGGGGTTTCCCATGATTTATGTGTGGTCTTTAGCTTAGGATTGCTTTGCCGTGCTCGTTTTGTCTTCCAGTCTGTGGAAGGAGCACAGCTGTCTTATCGCCAGCGTTCCCTGGCCTGAGATTCTGGAGGGCTGGAGTGGAACACCAGCGCCGGTGTGCTGCTGCTGGGTCTTTCTACACTCTGCCTGCGGCCTGGGAGTCCTGTGTGCCCCGCCCGGTGCCTTGCCAGTCTGCACAGCCTCTGTGGGGGTCTGCTTCCTCACCTCCGCCCGGTGCCTTGCCAGTCTGCACAGCCTCTGTGGGGGTCTGCTTCCTCACCTCCGCCTGGTGCCTGCTGCTCCTCACCTGAGCTCCACCCACGCCTGCTGCTCCTCACCTCCACCCACACCTGCTGCTCCTCACCTCCACCCACGCCTGCTGCTCCTCACCTCAGCTCCACCCACGCCTGCTGCTCCTCACCTCCACCCACGCCTGCTGCTCCTCACCTCCACCCACGCCTGCTGCTCCTCACCTCCACCCACGCCTGCTGCTCCTCACCTCCACCCACACCTGCTGCTCCTCACCTCCACCCACGCCTGCTGCTCCTCACCTCAGCTCCACCCACGCCTGCTGCTCCTCATCTCCACTCACGCCTGCTGCTCCTCACCTCCACCCACGCCTGCTGCTCCTCAGCTCCACCCACGCCTGCTGCTCCTCACCTCCACCCACGCCTGCTGCTCCTCACCTCCACCCACGCCTGCTGCTCCTCAGCTCTGCCCTATGCCTGCCTCTCTCCTCACCACCATTTAGAGGCTCCTGGCCCGGCAGTGAGTCTTTCCCTTCCTTGTCATGGTTTTCTTGGTAATTTGTTGTTCACTTTTGTAAATGGATGTCATATTTCCAGAGGTGGAGGTTTTATTTGGGGTGATTCTGAGTTGTTAAACCAATAGGGAAAAATGGCCATGTCCATGACCAGAGCCATACATGTCCCGTGGAGAGACCATGTCTGTGTCCAGAGCCACACACATCCCATGGAGAGGACATGTCCGTGACCAGAGCCACACACGTCCCGTGGAGAGGACATGTCCGTGACCAGAGCCACACATGTCCCGTGGAGAGACCATATCTGTGTCCAGAGCCACACACATCCCATGGAGAGGACATGTCTGTGTACTGTGTGCAGCTGCTTCTGAGGGGGCTTTGCATACTGTTCTTTTTTTTGGGGGGGGTCCGGTCATGGGGCCTGAACTCTGGGCCTGGGCGCTGTCCCTCAGCTCTTCAGCTCAAGGCTAGCGCTCTACCACTTGAGCCACAATGCCACTTCCGGCTTTTTTCTTTTTTCTTTTTTTTTTGTCGGTCGTGGGGCTTGAACTCTGGGCCTGAGCGTTGTCCCTTAGCTCTTCAGCTCAAGGCGAGCACTCTACCACTTGAGCTACAGCGCCACTTCCGGTTTTCTGGTGGTTTTATTGGAGATAGGAGTCTCACGGTCTCTCCTGCCCGGGCTGGCTTTGAACCGTGATCCTCAGATCTCAGCCTCCTGAGTAGCTAGGATTACAGGCGTGAGCCACCAGCGCCCGGCTTTTCTTTTTTCTTATGTGGTGCTGAGGAATCGAACCCAGGGCCTCAAGCATGCAAGGCAAGCGCTCTACCGCTGAGCCACCTGACCAGCCCCTTTGCACACTCTTCTATCCCACTCACCTTTCAACTACGTTGTGTGAACACAGGCAACGGTCTCTGGTCACTAGCCGCCTGTCAGATGATTGTGCTGGTTTTCCACAGGGCCAATTGGCTTCTCAGCCCAGGTCCTCTGCAGAATCCTGGGACCTTCTATGGTGCCCACCTTGCTGGGGTGTGGAGCTCTACTCACCTCTCTCGGATGGACTCAGAGCAAGGGATCAGGAGAGCAGGCAGCAGCGGTGGCACCCTCGGGTGAGGGCTGGGCAGGGCTGTCCACCTGTCTCTCCCTGGGATGGACTTGGAGCAGATATGTCCCTTCCTCAGGTGAGTGGCTGTCCAGAACAGCCCTGACCTGTGCCTGGGGAGGCCTTGCAGGACCCCAGGCCCCGCTGGACACACAGCTGACCTGTGCCTGGGGAGGCCCGCAGGACCCCAGGCCCCGCTGGGCACACAGCTGACCTGTGCCTGGGGAGTCCCGCAGGACCCCAGACCCCGCTGGACACACAGCTGACCTGTGCCTGGGGAGGCCCGCAGGACCCCAGGCCCCGCTGGGCACACAGCTGACCTGTGCCTGGGGAGTCCCGCAGGACCCCAGACCCCGCTGGACACACAGCTGACCTGTGCCTGGGGAGGCCCGCAGGACCCCAGACCCCGCTGGACACACAGCCCCAAGTGCATTGCTGGAGCAGCTGGCCCCCTTACTGACAGCCTGGCCCCAGGCACCAGAAAATGCTGCCTGGAGGATTCCCAGCTGGGCAGACAGGACCTCAACCGACTGGAAAGGCAGGAGGCTCAGCTGTGCACAGGAGGCTTGGGGTCTGCGGGCTGCGGGCTGGGAGGTGCTGGGGGGAACATGGCCTCCCCGCCCTGCCCCACGTGGAGGCTTCTGCTCCGGGAGGCTCTGTGTGAATGCGCAGGACTGTCGGGCAGACGTGACGGCGTCGGGCCCAGCGCGCGCTGACTCCAGGCCTTCGAAGGCTGGGCCCACACCGTCTGCAGTGGGCCTGGCACTGCTGCCCTCCACCCACACAGACTCCGGGAGGGCACCGGACTCTTCACGGCCTTCACCACCTATCAAACCGAAGGGAGGAGGAGCATGAGCCCTGACCTCAGAGATGCCAGTGTCAGCCCGAGCTCTGCCTGCTTGCCCAGGGTGAATTCTGCAGATTGCCGAGGGGACAGCGGTACCTCCTGTCCTCATGTGAGGGACCCCGGCGCGGTGAATAGGGACCGAGAACAGGGCTCCCAGGAGGCGAATAGTCGGTGTGGTGTCTGCACATACCCATGCCCAGGACAGACGCAGCTTGGATCTGCCCAGCCAGCCTTCTTGTTCCCACAGCTTCCAATCTTGATTATAAGGAAATTTATTAGTAAAAGGAAGTTTGTCAATAGCCAGTTATAACCGGCTGGGGTGGCTCTTAGGCATCGGGAACCCAGGAGGGCCCTGAATAGCCACAGGTGGAGTTTTTATACCCCAGAGTGGTGTCCTGTAAATGGAGTCTTTCCAATGCTCCTTTGCAAGCCAAGCAAAATACAGAAGCAGAATACAAACGCCAAATATCTGCTTGTCAAAAAAAAAAAAAAAATGTAGGCGCTGGGCCCACGCCCGGAGTAGAATAGGGTGCCACAACCCTTGTGCGCTAAGTTCCTCTTTGGGGGCCTCTGTGAGTGTCTGGCGGTTTCTTGCCATGGCTCCCGAGCGTCATCACGAGGCCCGCCCTGGCCTTCCAGCGCTGTGACGGCCACGTGTGCTGCTGAGTGCGTCTTAGTTACCTCATTCCGCCATCACTCCTCAGCTCCCTGTGCAGAGCGCAGTGCTGCGGGGCAGGTATGAAGGACTGAGGGACCGGAGGGCTGGCCTGGTGGATGGCCGTACACCTCCATCTCCTGCGGGTGAGAGCCGTCTGGCCTTCGCTGAAATCTCTCCAGGCCTGGGATGTGAGTGTCCACTTGGAACGCCTCTGGAGAGCAACCACAGGCATCCACTGTGTGCACCCAAGTCTTCTTGCTCTGAGGATGCCTCACGGGGTCAGCCCCCAGGCAGGCTCCAGCCTGACCCCATTGCCCCGGTCGGAGGAGTGGATCAGGCCTCTGGTTGTACACAGTGAAGGCTCGGGGGCTGGGCTCAGCCAGTCCAACCCCTTGGAACAAAGCCTGGGGCTGTGTGCAGCCCTCAGTGTCAGACACGGGACACCTGCTGCTCCCAGCTTGCTGTGAACACTGCGAGAGCACCCCAGGCCTGGAGGGACGCTGGGCCCTGGTGCAGAGCGTGCTTCTCAGTGTGTTGCCCGGGGGCAGGGGACAGGGCCCTGCTGGCTGAGGAGCTGGTCAGAGGGGCCAGGAGCAGTGTCCCTCCTCATGCGGTGTGGGCCGAGGACCCTGAGGGCCGTCTGCAGAGCCTCTGCGGTGGGCTGAGTTGCCTGGCCCACCAGGGAAGACCACCGTGGCATACTCGGTGTGCACGCAGGAGGCGGAGGCGGGGGGCTCTGGGCTCTCCTCTCTCCGTTGGAAGTCTAGCTCTCCGTAGGCCACAGTGAACACCGGCACTGCCGATGGGTCTGCCTTCTTTGGGAGGGGAGAAAGGAGGAGTCAGCTCAGAGCAGCGGGCCGGGTCTCCACGACCTGGACCCCCGCCCGGTCGAGCCCGTACTCTGTGACCCCATCTCTGGCTGGAGACCTTTGATAGGGTAGATGCGCCTCAGCCACCAACCCCAGGGCTACCCCTCTGCACACAGCCCCTCCCGCTGGCTCACTCTCCACCTCCAGGCTGTCCCTGGATTCCCGATGTGCCTCTCCTGTGCTGCCGGGCGTAAGACGGCCCAGCCGGCTGCTCCCCACCAGCTCGCTGATGCCGCCAGCTAGCAGCGGGCGCTGGTGGGGAGCAGGGTTGGTCCTTGCCCACCCCCAGGCAGGCCATGGCCAAGTTCTGACTGTGCCGAGAGGCAGAGGGTGGCGGTCACTCGGGAAGGGCCATACTCACCAGGGGCTGCACCTTGCTTTCAGCTCTTCTGGCCTCTGCAGAGAAACACAGGGTGAATCGCGGGGCAGGGGGGGAGCTGCTCTCCCCAGGTGGGGCTTAGCTGGGGGCCCTGCCTGCGGGTGCTGCGGGTCACACCCTCCTGGGGTCGGGCAGCTCACACAGCCCCCAGGTCTGTGTTTGTGTGTAGATGGCAGACCCTCCGGCGGTGAGTGTGAGGGGGGTGTGTGTGCGCGCGCACACGCACGCGAGTGGACTCACCGGGCGTGTTCCTGGAGCAGACGGCAGCCAGGACCCAGGCGAGCAGCAGCAGCACTGGGACACCCACCAGGACACTTGTGACACCAACAATGAGGCCTTGAAACTGGCCTCCTGGCCTGGGGGCGGGGCTCGGGTGCGACGTGGGGGGCTCCAAGACTCTCTCTGGAGGGTCACAATGATCGGGATCAGCGGCCCCGCGGCGTCCCTCAGAGCCGCCGCCCCGCCTTCTCCAGGCCTGAGACCTGCCACCGCCCCACCACCGCCCCACACCACCACCGCCCCACCACCGCCCCACCACCGCCCCACCACCGCCCCACCACCGCCCCACCACCGCCCCACACCACCACCGCCCCACCACCGCCCCACCACCGCCCCACCACCGCCCCACCACCGCCCATGTGCTTTTGGAGGCAGCCCCCCACCCCCGCCGGTCTAATTTCCCCCAAGGGTGCGTGGGACTGGGGGCTTCCGCAGGGGAGGAGCGGGGCGCTGGGGTGCCCACCGCGGCCCACTGCCCACACCTGTCACCGTGAGCTCTGCGCCCGGGCTCTCCTTAATGTGCACCCGGGGGGTGAGGGAGATGGCCCCGCACAGGTAGCCGCCGCTGTCCGTGCGCTGGGCGGCCAGAATGCGCATGTGGAAGTCGCTCCTGCTGGGCAGCTGCGACACCTGGAAGCGGGGGTCCGGGCCCGGCTGGCTCTGGCCCTTGTGGAAGGCCGCCAGCTTCTTTGTCTGGTTGTTGGGCTCCAAGCGGTACCAGTTCAACACTAGGCTCTCGGACCAGTTGGAGAAGCTGCAGGTGAAGGTGGCGTCAGCCCCCTCGGACACCGTGAGCTGCGCGGGGGAGAAGGTGGGGGGGCTCCAGGGCCTCTCCGGGGACTCTGAGGAGGACAAGACCACCAGCTGTGAGGAGGAGGCTCGGCCTACCCTCCCAGTGCTCCCCCAGTCCCCGCGGCCTGCTCTGCAGCACCTGCCGGCGGCCATGACTTTACTGAGACCAAGGCTGGGGCTCTGGTCCTAGTCCTCCCAGAGTCTGTGCTGGGGTCTCCCAGGCTTTCTCTCAGGGCTCCAGGAGGGGAAGCCAGGTCAGAGGAGCCTTTGGCCTGCCAGGTAGAGCACATGGCCTTTGGGGGAGACCCTGGAATCAGCCTGGGCCAGGTGGGAGCCGTGTGGCCGAGGGGGTCGGCAAAAAGAAGAGGTGCCTAGCCCTCCCGGAGGACGGGCAGGACTTCAGGCGCACCCTGGGTGTTCCCCATACTGGGATGCCTGTGGCTACAGGGACGGACTGGAGTCAGAGAAGTGCCTTACGAGCCCTGTGCAGGAGATTGGTGTGGTTAGAAAACACAGGGCCACTCAGAGGTCTGGTTTGTGGGACTGGGTCTCAGCATGTAGTCCATGCCGGGCTGGAGCTAGAGACCCTGCTCAGCCTCCAGGGTTAGGGCGTTAGGCATGCGTGTGTGAGTGTGTGTGTGTGTGTGTGTGCATGCATGCATGCATGTGTATGTGCGTGTGTGTGCGTGTGTGTGTGATGGTGATGATGGTGATGGTGATGATGGTGATGATGGTGATGGTGATGGAGATAGTGATGATGGTGATGGTGATGATGGTGATGGTGATGATGGTGATGATGGTGATGGTGATGATGGTGATGATGGTGATGGTGATGATGGTGATGATGATGATGGTGATAGTGATGATGATGATGGTGATGGTGATGGTGATGATGGTGATGGTGATGGTGATGATGGTGATGGTGATAGTGATGGTGATGGTGATGATGGTGATGGTGATGGTGATGATGGTGATGGTGATGGTGATGATGATGATGGTGATGGTGATGATGATGGTGATGGTGATGATGGTGATAGTGATGGTGATGGTGATGATGATGGTGATGGTGATAGTGATGGTGATGATGGTGATGGTGATAGTGATGGTGATGATGGTGATGGTGATGATGGTGATGATGGTGATGGTGATGGTGATGGTGATTATGGTGATGGTGATGGTGATGATGGTGATGGTGATGATGGTGATGGTGATGGTGATAGTGATGGTGATGGTGATGATGATGATGATAGTGATAGTGATGGTGATGGTGATGATGATGGTGATGATGGTGATGGTGATGATGATGGTGATGGTGACGATGATGATGGTGTGGGGTTGAACTCCAAGCCTCCGTTCCTACACAGGCACGCAGGACACTGAGCCAGACCTCCGTTCCTCTGTTTCCCGCTCATCTTTAGGGTACTCTTGCCTCCTGCCCGCACACGCCTGCACTGAGCTGCCCACGTTAGGGCGCCCGTTCTTACTGAGATCCCAGACATGACACCAGCTCTAGGCTCTCTGTGGAGATAGAGTCTCATACTTTTCTGCCTACGCTGACCTAGAACCACAGTTCTCCTGTTCTCAACTGCCCAAGAGAGTAGGATCACAGCGTAAACCACCAGCACCTGGCTTGAAGAAGACACTTTGTGTGTGTGTTGGTAATGGGACTTGAACTCAGGACCTGGATATTGTCCCTTAGTATGAAGAAAGGCGTGGTGCTGCATGCAGGTGTCAGGGGAGAGGGCACAGGTCCCAAGGGCCTGTGGTGACACTCAAGCAGTGTCACACCTCAACAGGATGTGTGCGAGGATGGGAAATGCTAGTACCACGAGTGCCCCGAGTATGCACAGAACACCAGCCGTACTAGGAGTGTGTGCCAAGTGTGCCCCGAGTATGCACGGAACACCAGCCGTACTAGGAGTGTGTGCCAAGTGTGCCCCGAGTATGCACGGAACACCAGCCGTACTAGGAGTGTGTGCCAAGTGTGCCCCGAGTATGCACGGAACACCAGCCGTACTAGGAGTGTGTGCCAAGTGTGCCCTGAGCACACACAGAGCCCTGTCCTTACTAGGAGTGTGTGCCAAGTGTGCCCCGAGTATGCACGGAACACCAGCCTTACTAGGAGTGTGTGCCAAGTGTGCCCTGAGCACACACAGAGCCCTGTCCTTACTAGGAGTGTGTGCCAAGTGTGTCTGACACACACAGAGCCCTGTCCTTACTAGGTGTGTGTGCCAAGTGTGTCTGAGCACACAGAGCCCTGTCCTTACTAGGAGTGTGTGCCAAGTGTGCCCTGAGCACACACAGAGCCCTGTCCTTACTAGGAGTTGGGATGCAATGGGGCCCTTGATGCCACCCAGAAGGATGGACACCTTGCTGAACACAGAAGTGTGGACCCCCACCACGCTCATGGGGACCAAGGCCGGGTGGGAGGAACGCGTTTAAATGCGAAGGCGTGAGGTGGCCGGCACCCAGGCCGGAGGGCAGCCTGCTCCTTTGCTGCAGCCAGCGTGGGACTGGCTGCCTCCAGACCCCGAGATGACAAATTCTTGTCTTCCAAGCCCAGGGTGCAAGGCCAGAGCAAAGGGCTAGCGTGCACGGCCACGGTGGCCCTACCTGCAATTCAGTGCTCAGGGGCCAGCTCGCGCTTGGGACCAGCCTGGGCTGCATGAGACACCTCCCGGGGAAAAGCACAACGGCAGGGCCAGTTGGACGGCAGGACGCCTTGGCCAACTAGCCGCGCCAGGGAGCGTCGTCTCGGCAGTGTTCTGTCTTTTATGTTGTTCCTCAGCATTGTAGGTTGGGAAAAGAAAGGAGTAAAACGTGCCCGAGGCGATGCTGGGAGTTTTCGTAAATGGCCTGATTCATCCCCCAGCCCTGTCAGACAGGCGCTGTTATCTCTGAGCTGGAAGGGGCAGGCAGGAGGGCGGGCGGCAGGCCACAGCTCATGGCCCTCACCAGCAGCAGCTTTGGTCGCTTTTTTGTGTGTTTTTGAGGTAAGGTCTCACTGTGTAGCCCAGGATGGCCGTGGACTTGAGGCCCTCCTGCCTCAGTCTCCCGAGTGCTGGGACTGCAGGTGTGCACTAAGGTACCTGGTGAAAATGCAAGCTGCAATGTGGACCGAGGCAGCTGGTTCTACGCCAGACTCTCAGCCGCCCCCCGTCGCTTGGCAAGGCGCACTGGGCTTGGGATGTCTTGTCACATGCATACAGAGCGAGCGGGGTCAGGCCCAGACCAACCCAGTCCACACGGTGAGTAAACGAAGGTCCTGAGACCCATAGAGGGCAGGGCTGGGGCGCGGGACCTGGCCTCACGAAGGGTCTCCGTGGAGTGTGGGGCGGGGGTGGGGGCGGGGGTGGGGGCGGGGGTGGGGGCGGGCGGGGCGCCAGGCCGCGCTGGAGGCTGGCAGCCGCAGCCTCACTCCTCGCTTCCTGACTGCGCTTCAGGTGACCCGTGGGCTTCAGTCCAGTGCCCCGGTACTGCCAGCCTCGGCCCGGGACCGTGGCGCGCCCCTCAGGGGGAGCTTAGCTATCAGAGACCAACTACCAGCCTTCCACCAGGAGGTCCCGACGGGGTGCACCCCGCCAGGCCACCGCGGCAGCGGCTGGAGGGAGAGCCCAGGGGCACGGGCCTGAGGACCGCCCTGCCCCGAAATGGGGGTCGCCTGTGTGGGCCCTTCCACACCCGTCGCTCCAACACAACACACACACACACCACACACGCACACACACCACACACACACCACACACACACCACACACACACACACACACACACCACACACCACACACACACCACACACACCACACACACCACACACACACCACACACACACACACATACCACACACACCACACACACACACACCACACACACACACACCCCACACACACACCACACATACCACACACATACACCACACACACACACACCACACACACACACCACACATACCACATACACCACACACACCAGACACACCACACACACACACACACCACACACACCACACACACCACACACACACACACACACCACACACACACCACACACACACACACACACCACACACACACCACACACACCACACACACACACACACACACCACACACACCACACCCACCCACACACCACACACACACACACCCCCCACACACCCCACACACACACCACACACACCACACACACACCACACACACACACACCACACACACACACCACACACACCACACACACCACACACACCACACACACCAGACACACCACACACACACACACCACACACGCACACACACCACACACACACACACCACACACACCACACACACCACACACACCACACACACACCACACACACCACACACACACACACACCACACACACACACACCACACACACCACACACACACGCACCACACACACACGCACCACACACACCACACACACCACACATACCACACACACACCACACACCACACACACACACACACCACACACACCACACACCACACACACACACACCACACACACACCACACACACACACCACACACCACACACACACACACACCACACACACACCACACACACCACACACACACACCACACACACACCACACACACACACACACACACACCACACACACACATACAACACACACACCACACACACACCACACACACCACACACACCACACACACACCACACACGCACACACACACAGCACACACTCCACACACACCACACACACCACACACGCACACACACACAGCACACACTCCACACACACCACACACACCACACACACACACACAACACACACACCACACACACACCACACACCACACACACCCACCACACACACACACCACACACACCACACACACACCACACACACACCACACACACCACACACACACACCACACACACACACACCACACACACCACACACACCACACACACCACACACACACCACACACACCACACACCACACACACACACACACACAGCACACACTCCACACACACCACACACACCACACACACACACACACCACACACACCACACACACCACACACACACCACACACCACACACACACACCACACACCACACACCACACACACACCACACACACCACACACCACACGCACAACACACGCACACACACACACACCACACACCACACACACACCACACACACACACACACCACACACCACACACACACCACACACACAACACACACCCACGCACGCACGCACACACACCACACACACCACACACACACAACACACACACACGCACGCACGCACACACACACACACACGCACACGCACGCACACGCGCCTAGGCCCAGGCCTGGATCCTCAGGGCCGAGGGTCCAGGGTGGAGAGGGGGGGCACCGGGAGCTGCTCAGGTCACAGGTGTCCCTGGAGCTGGCAGTGGACGCCCCGGGCGTCCAGGGTCGGACCCCGGCCTCCCCTCACACCGAGCCTGGGTCGTCCAGAGACAGGAGCGAGGCGTACGCTGAGCTCAGGACGGGCTGGGGAGACACTCGTGTGAGGAAGACTCAGGCGAGCCCACGCAGGCCCACACACAGTGGCGAGGCCGGAGGTCCGGCCTCTCCAGAGGGGGACACTGGCTGGACACCCCGGCCCAGCTGAAAGTCCTCCCTGCTCAAGAGCAGAGGCCAGTGGGCCCAGAGAACAGAGAGGCACCCTGCCTGCCAGAACCACACAGGGCAGGGCCAAGGACTGGCCTGGGTGCCCAGAGGACTGGCCCTCCCAGGGACAGAGCCGGAGGTCAGGAGGTCCCTCCAAGCCGGCCTCCGCGGTCAACACCCACACCCCAGCCCGCGCCCCCAGGAGCCCACGTACCTAGAAGCCACCCGGGCCACCAGCCCAGCTGCAGCACGGCCCAGGCCAGCGGCCAGGGCACCCGCATGCCCAGCTTCAGCTGCGCTCCTCCACGGTGGCTGCCTCTTCCTTAAGCCAAGGTGGCAGTGGAAAGGAAACGGCAGGGTCAGGTTGGGAGGAGGCGGCCGCTGTAGACCCCTCCCTCTTCCTCCACCTCCACAGGGGTGGGCCCTGAGAGGATGGGAGGGTGTGGGGAGCTGGAAGGGGTGGGAATGAGAAGAGAGTAGGGAGGGAGGAAGAAAGATGAAGGGGAGGAGGAGGGGGAGGAGGAAGAGCAGGCGTGGGTGGGGGAGTCAGCGTTTTGCCCCTCACTGTGGGGAGTCTGCACCTCAGGCCTCTCCCCTGGACACTGGGATGTTGTGGTCCTTTCTTTGGGGGCTGGGAGGGGGTTCTGCCCCTCTCTCTGGGGCTCGGCCGGTGGGACCCCACCCTCCCCTGTGCAGATGGACAGGCGCAGGCGGAAGCCCTAGAGCTCCAGGAGCAGCAGCAAAGCTGGCCCCCTCCCCCCCCCCCCCCCCCGCATGCCTGGGTCAGGTGCCCGCTCCACCCGCCTGGCCTGCTGGACAGGGGAGGCCAGCTGGGGGGCAGCAGGCCCCGGCACCTGCCTGGAGTGTTGGGGATGTGCTCTTTCCTAGCTCAGGGGCCTAGACGTGAGGCCTTGAACCCCGAACCTTCTCTGGGGTGAAACCCCTTTTCTGGTCGTGCCAGGGCTTTGGCCTCTCAGTTGCACAGTGGCCTTGGGTTTCCCATCTGCCCTCTCGTCCTGGCCAACTTCCCCTTTGCCTTGCTGCACACCTCTCAGTCGGTTCTTTCCAGACCTTTCTTCAGCCTCCGCTGATGGCTGATTTCCTGCCCTCTGCACCCTGGGTTGGGGCGAGGCCAGCCTGGCCTCCTCCCCGCTCCCCGACTTGTTACTTGTGGCGAGCTCTGGTTGTCTCATGGTGTTTCACTCTAAGCTTTGACCATGATGAATGGAAAACAGGAAAAATGAAACTGCTGATATTAGTGATGATATGTGTGGGTTGCAGCACCCTAAAATAACCAGCCGGGCTGGAAACTGCCTGCCTGTGCCTCAGCGGGGAGCCAGGCTGGGCTGGAAGGAAACGTTACCGAACGCCGTGGAAAAAGAGCGTCAGCGGCTGCCGGTGAGGGCCACAGGGCGCTTGCTCAGCAGGTGCTTAGCTGCTGTTCTGAAGTCTCAGCCTGGGGTCGGGGTGTAGGGAGGACTGGGGTTCCCCTTGCCCAGACCCAGCAGAGGGGGCATCACACTGCAGGCCTGCCCTGCCTGGCCTCCCAGGGAGCGGCGGCTCCCAGAGCGGCGGGTCAGCATGTCCTGCTACTGGGCCAGGCAGCAGGGCTGGGATTGGTCAAGAGGCCACAGGCAGCAGGGCTGGGATTGGTCAGGAGACCACAGGCAGGAGGCCTGGGATTGGTCAGGAGGCCACTGGACCAGGCAGCAGGGCTGGGATTGGTCAGGAGGCCACAGGCAGGAGGCCTGGGATTGGTCAGGAGGCCGCTGGACCAGGCAGCAGGGCTGGGATTGGTCAGGAGGCCGCTGGACCAGGCAGCAAGGCTGGGATTGGTCAGGAGGCCACAGGCAGGAGGGCTGGGATTGGTCAGGAGGCCACAGGCAGGAGGGCTGGGATTGGTCAGGAGGCCACAGGCAGCAGGGCTGGGATTGGTCAGGAGGCCACAGGCAGGAGGGCTGGGATTGGTCAGGAGGCCGCTGGACCAGGCAGCAAGGCTGGGATTGGTCAGGAGGCCACAGGCAGGAGAGCTGGGATTGGCTGGGAGCTGTGACTGGCTGGGGGCTGACTCTGGACAGAACCCACTCAGTCACCCTTCTACTCTTTGTCTGGGGTTTACTCTTGGTCCCCATCCTCCTGTGGGACCCCAGTGCTTGGTGCTCTGTGTGGACAAAGCTCTCCACTGAGGACTGGAGGTGTGGCTGCCTGGGTGGGAAGAAGTCTGGCTCCAGGCCTGTGTGGGGAGGGGGCGAGGGAGGGAGCTTCTGCTGTGTCCCCCTTCCTCTGCACCTCTGCCTTCTCTCTCCTCTTCCCTCCCCCATCCCTCTTCCTACCTGGGCAGGGACTGGGTGGTGTGCCAAGGCTCACAAAGCTTATGAGCAGTAGGATGGGGGTTCTGATGGAGGCTGAAGGGTCTTGCATGGCTCCTGGAACCTTCTGAAGGACGCGTGGCCCAGGAGGGTCTGGGGACTTCTGGCGTCCAGAATAGGAGCCTCGAGGTGGAGGAATGGCTGTCCAGGCCTGGGGCAGCAGTGTCTGGGCCAGGCCTGGGGTAGGCGAGCTGCACCCCGATACCACAGTCCTCGGCAATGTTCCCCCAGCACATGCCTCTCAACACAGCCTCCCCAGACACGCACAGGCCGTGACATACATACCACCCCAGAACAGGGCACCCCCAACACATGGGAGCCCAGCACACGCTATCCTCAACACACATAGCCCTCCTCACACCTACTGAACACACCCACGAACCACAATGCCAGCACGCACAGTTCCAACACACATAAGCACAACTCCCACAATTCCCCACCACATACATACAATGTCAGCACTCATATTCACCCTGTTAGCACCCTAGCCCTCTTCGGTAAAGAGGAAGACGCTGGGCTGGAGGGGCTGCAGTACCTGCTGACTCCCATTTCCTTAGCCTTGCTGACTCTACTTCCTAGCAGGGGTCACGGCCAGAGAGGGCCCGCGTGGAGCCAGGCTGGCCACGGGGTCAGGCCCTCCGAGATGCTGCAGAGGCAGACTCTGCACAGACGTCCTTGCGCTCCTTTGCTCATTTCTCCTCACGACCCAGCACCGGATGTGCCAGCAAGGGAGGCTTCGTTCAGTGACCCAGAGCCCGGGTGAGCACATTGCCTGTGCACTGTCACCCCAGGAGGGCTGTGTCCCCAGGGGACAGGCGCAAGGCTGTGGCCTAATGCTCTTCTCACAGGCACGTGGCAGGTGCATCACACACCGCAGTGTGACACAGCGGGTTGGGTTGGACTTGCCCCGTGTACAGTGTCCTGTGGTCTGTCCACGTGTACTGCGTCCTGTGGTCTGTCCACGTGTACTGTGTCCTGTGGTCTGTCCATGTGTACTGTGTCCTGTGGTCTGTCCACGTGTACTGCATCCTGTGGTCTGTCCACATGTACGGTGTCCTGTGGTCTGTCCACGTGTACTGCGTCCTGTGGTCTGTCCACGTGTACTGTGTCCTGTGGTCTGTCCACGTGTACTGCATCCTGTGGTCTGTCCACGTGTACTGCACCCTGGGGTCTGTCCACGTGTACTGTGACCTGTGGTCTGTCCACGTGTACTGCGTCCTGTGGTCTGTCCACGTGTGCTGCGTCCTGTGGTCTGTCCACGTGTACTGCATCCTGTGGTCTGTCCATGTGTACTGCATCCTGTGGTCTGTCCACGTGTACTGCGTCCTGTGGTCTGTCCATGTGTACTGTGTCCTGTGGTCTGTCCACGTGTACGGTGTCCTGTGGTCTGTCCATGTGTACTGCGTCCTGTGGTCTGTCCACGTGTATGCGTCCTGTGGTCTGTCCATGTGTACTGTGTCCTGTGGTCTGTCCACGTGTACTGCGTTCTGTGGTCTGTCCACGTGTACTGCGTCCTGTGGTCTGTCCACGTGTACAGTGTCCTGTGGTCTGTCCATGTGTACTGCATCCTGTGGTCTGTCCACGGGTACTGCGTCCTGTGGTCTGTCCACGTGTACTGCACCCTGTGGTCTGTCCATGTGTACTGCCCCCGGGGTCTGTCCACATGTACTGCACCTGTGGTCTGTCCATGTGTACTGTGTCCTGTGGTCTGTCCACGTGTACTGCCCCCCGGGGTCTGTCCACGTGTACTGCCCCCCGGGGTCTGTCCATGTGTACTGCCCCCTGGGGTCTGTCCATGTGTACTGTACCCTGGGGTCTGTCCACGTGTACTGCACCCTGTGGTCTGTCCACGTGTACTGTGTCCTGTGGTCTGTCCACGGGTACTGCGTCCTGTGGTCTGTCCACGTGTACTGCCCCCCGGGGTCTGTCCACGTGTACTGCACCCTGGGGTCTGTCCATGTGTACTGCCCCCCGGGGTCTGTCCACGTGTACTGCGTCCTGTGATCTGTCCATGTGTACTGTGTCCTGTGGTCTGTCCACGTGTACTGCCCCCCGGGGTCTGTCCACGTGTACTGCACCCTGGGGTCTGTCCATGTGTACTGCCCCCCGGGGTCTGTCCACGTGTACTGCGTCCTGTGGTCTGTCCATGTGTACTGTGTCCTGTGGTCTGTCCATGTGTACTGTGTCCTGTGGTCTGTCCACGTGTACTGCGTCCTGTGGTCTGTCCACGTGTACTGCGTCCTGTGGTCTGTCCACGTGTACTGCATCCTGTGGTCTGTCCACGTGTACTGCCCCCCGGGGTCTGTCCACGTGTACTGCACCCTGGGGTCTGTCCATACCTGCTGCTATACATGTCTGCCCACATGGTCTGTCCACATGGCACGGCTACCCGTGGTCTCTGTCTCCCGTGGCCCCAGGGTCTGTTGTGAGCACGAGGCATCCTGTTTGTTTAGCTGTTCCCTGACCAGGTGCATTCTGGTGGGTTCCAGCTTTGGGTTTTTGAGCAGACCCGTTTTGGATGTTGGTGTGTGGGGCTGGCGTGAGCATCAGTTTTCACCCTGCAGCTGTGGTCACTGCTGTGTCCTGCATTTCTGGAGCCTGGGCCCCACGTTCTCAGTGACGAAGCCTACAGGATCGGCTCCCCTCCCTGCTGGAAGGGAAGTGCTTGTCTGCAGGGCCGGGGCCTTGAGGCTGTGTCAGGCCAGACAGCAGGAGTGGAAAGTGTGGGGGGAGCCCACGCTCTGACAGCAGCAGGAAGTTTCCGTCCCACGGGGACAGGGCCAAGGAAGTGCAGGAAGCAGAGGGCTCATCCTGAGAGGACTGCGTGCTGACCCAGAGCCTGCGGGGCGTGGACCGGCGGCTCCGTGCGGTGGCGGTCTGGCTCACCGCTGCTTGCGAGGTTGGAACAGGAAACGGTTAATAAGGTTTGCAGATAAAAACTTTCTGCGCCTCTGAAACATTTCCCAGAAGTTAAAGGGAGAGCTGTTAATTATCTGCCCAATTTAAGACCTGAATTTAAATGTTCCTAAATGGGGCATTTCTACATATTATCACACACTTGTTCCTTAAAACAGTCATTTTTACCTCCAACCCCATTTACTAAGTGTTCTAGAATGCGGTTAGTAGTTGGAGTGTGCATATGATTCTGACTTTTCCAATGTGCATGTGTGTCGTATGTGCGTAGGTGTGTGTGTGTGTGCACGTGCCGGGGTGCTGGTGTCTGTGCTGTGTGTGCTGTGCCTTCTCAAACAGATGCAGTGGTCCCGTGGCTGAGGAGCTGGCAGGGTGGGATGGTCCTGGTTTCCGTGGCTCACATTGCCCCTTCCAGGCCCAGCGGATGGGGGGGATGGCCACTGGACCACGGGGCACGGCAGTGGCTGATATATCTGGCCGTGAGGCCCACTCTCAGGGCCACCCTGCTGCCAGCTGCCCAAGCCCACTCCAACTCTGGACAGAGCCCAGAGCCCAGAAACGGAGCTGTGGTGCCCACCCGGGCAGGCCAGGGGGAGGACGCTGCTCTGCCCACCACCGTGGGGGGAGGGCTGAGGCGCCTGCGTGGGGCTGGGGAGCCTGCGCGTCAGGAGGACCGCGGGTTCTCCAGTGCTCCCACACCCAGCAGGGCTGGTGCTGCCATGGAAACTCCCTCCCAGGCCGGGCGCCCACAGCTCCAAACTTCCCCCGACCCAGGGCCAGAGTTGGGCCCCAGCGGTCACGCCTGCAGCACAGGGATGCTCTCCAATCAGTCACCCAAAAGCTGTAAATGGAGCTGTGGCTCAAGTGGTAGAGCACTAGTCTTGAGCAAAAACACTCAGGGACAGCACCAAAGCCTTGAGTCCAAGTCCCAGACCTGTCAACAACAACAACAAAAACCTGAAAACCAAAACCAAACAAAGACTCAGAACCCTCAGGGCCAGGCTGTGGCTCTCGGGGAGAGGCAGCAGGGCCACCAACCGGTGCTGCTGGTTGGAGGGAAAGATGGTTCCCAAGCAGCCAGAAACCATGGGGCCCGCAGGAGAGGCCCAGCTCTGGGGGCCCTGGGGGAGCCCCACGTGGGGTGGGCCTGCAGCATCCCACATGTGGTGCCCAGGACCTTGACACAAACCTAGCACATCAGCTAAGATGGCAATAGCCATCTGGTGGTAATAAGGACCTCAGACAAGAGAAGGGGCAGTTGGGTTATTCTCACGTGAACAAGAAGCAGAGGCAGGGACACATCATGGAGTAATGACCGGGTCACGCCAGCCGTCACCAGCGTCAGGGGGCCAGGCCCCTAGCTGCCCTTCTCAGGACACCTTGTGGCATAAAATGGCTGTCAGAGCACCAGCCATCATCTCAGCACTGACCACAGAAGAAAATGAACGCAGGATGAGGAGAGTAGGGTTCCCCCAGCCCTCCAGTCCCATGTTAAGGAGCCTTCCTAGAACATCCCAGTGATTTTCTCTTTTATCTCATTGCTGCACTTAACTGAAAGAAAGAGACCATATATTTGAAAGAAAACCAAGAAGTGTCAGAAGTGAAAAGTGCAGTAACCACAAGAAAGCCTTCGTTGAGATGTGCTGTGGACTGGACAGCGGGGAAAATCATTGTGCACTCAGGCGTTGGGCAGAAGGGTGGAAGTGTGGCCGAGAGACAGCAGGGGCGGCCTGGCCAGGGCCCCTCTGCGGCCAGTGGGAGGGGACTGTCTGTTCTTGTGAATCCGGTGCTGACTTAGACCACAGCCAGGCTCGTGGAGAGCGGGCCCAGACCGTGTCACCAGCAAACCCAGGCGGGTGGAAAGACAGGGCACCCCCTCCTCAGTGGGCCGGGGAGGGGAAGGGCTGCTGGACTGTCAGCAGACAGTGGAGTGTGGACACTGGAGTCAGCTCTGGTGCTCTGGCTGGCTCCAAGGCCGGGACCAGGACCAGGACCAGCCCTGGGCCTCAGATGGCGGCCAGCCGGAGGACCCAGAGGCCTCCGCGGTCCCCCGCGGACGCTCACCTCTGCCAACGCTCCCCTCCTTAGAGGTGCCGGGACCCCAGGGACCCCGACGCGTGGCTGTGGCTGCCGGGGGCCTCAGACCCTGCTTGAGGGACGGGTGCTGCTCTCCCCCCTCAGGGGACTCGTCCGGCAGCGGGCTTCCCTGTGCTGGGGACGCGGGGCTGGGGGTGGTTGGGGACAAAGGGTGGTTCTGAGGGCTTCCAGGCCGGCGTCGCGCTGGGTGGTGGCTGTCCGATGCCACTTGGGACCCGGCTCTGAGCCGGATGCTGAGCACGCCCATGCCGGCCATGGGCCTGGGGACTCAGCAGAGGCAGAGCACACTGCACACCACGGTGGGCGCCATTGTCCAGTCCTGCCGTCCCATCCTGCCAACCTGGCCTGGCCTCTTCCTGGCCTGGCAGACGGGGCAGCGGGGGTGGAGGCGTGGCGAGAGAGCCATCGCGGGTGGAAAAGCCGCACAGGCCGCTCAGAGTGGCCGTGGCCAGGCTGGTGGCCAGAACCCGGGGAGGGCAGGAGCTCTGCGTCTGGGGAGGGTCTCTGCGGACTCTGGGCTAAATGGCATTCGTATTTTGGCATGTGAATGTTTGGTGCCGCTTAGATTTCCATGCCCGGCTGCAGCTCTCCCCCCTCGAGCCACTCTTACTGCCTTCACCCATGGATAGGAAGCCGGGCACAGCGGCTGCGGACATCGGAGATCCAGACACAGGAGGCCGAGGCCGGCGGCCAGCCTAGGCTGCGAAGCAAGCCATTGTCTCAAAAACTTTCAAGAAAGAAAAAGGCTGTGGGAGAGACCTTCGGAGGAGCCCGCAGCCGCCCTTGCGTGGGGTTGCTACGCTGCGCTCGCAATGGCAGGCGCTGTGCCGGTCAGGACACCAGCTGCTCTCAAGGGAGCGTGTCGGCCCCCGTTCCAGGGTGCTGTAAGAGGAGCAAGGGTGGGCTGCTTGGGGGCGGACAGGATGCGTGAGCACAGGCCTGTGCCTGCCCAGGCCTGGACGCCGGTGCGCCACGTGGCGCTGCTGCCGGCTGGCTCCGGGGGACCACGCTGCGTCTCTGCTGCCGCCCCTCTCCAGACGGGCTGGTTGCCATGGAGACCCTGCTGCTGTGGAGGCCGCCCATTGGCCAGCGTGGGCATCTCCTTGGGGTCCGGCAGACGCAGCTTCAGCCCGACCGCGAGCACAGCGCAGCATGGCCGGGGCCGGGGCCGGCGTGTGGGCAGATGTGTTCTCCCAGCTGATGGCGGAGAGGAGGCCCCAGGACATTTGGGTCCTGCACCCCCAGGGCGGCTTGGTTGCGGGGCACCTGGGCAGCGACGGGCTCCAGTACCAGCTCAAAGGGCTTTCCAGGTTTGCTGCGGGGGTTGGGAGGCGTCCTGGGCAGTCGGGGGGGGGGGCGCTGGCCACGGCCCCAGGCTGGCCTGGCCCTTAGAGCATGGTGAGTCTGCCGGAGAGCGGTGGCATCGGCACCGGGCACACGCCAGCCTGGCCTTGTCCTCAGAGGTGGGTGGGCATGGAGCCCGGGCCGGGACGCTCTGGTTTTGCAAACGGGGGCTCTGGTCAGTGCCGCCCTCGGATGGGTGGGTCCTCTGCTGTTCCAAGGAGCCTGCGTGCAGGGATCGCAGCTGCACCCACAGGGACCCTAACACCCACAGGGACCCTAACACCCACAGGGGGGGCCTGCCACCCACAGGGACCTGCCACCCACAGGGGCCTGCCACCCACAGGACCCTGCCACCCACAGGGACCTGCCACCCACAGGGGACCTGCCAACCACAGGGACCCTGCCACCCACAGGGCCCTGCCACCCACAGGGACCCTGCCACCCACAGGGACCCTGCCACCCACAGGGACCCTGCCACCCACAGGGAGCCTGCCACCCACAGGGAGCCTGCCACCCACAGGGAGCCTGCCACCCACAGGGGACCTGCCACCCACAGGGGACCTGCCACCCACAGGGGACCTGCCACCCACAGGGACCCTGCCACCCACAGGGGACCTGCCACCCACAGGGGACCTGCCACCCACAGGGAGCCTGCCACCCACAGGGAGCCTGCCACCCACAGGGGGGGCCTGCCACCCACAGGGACCCTGCCACCCACAGGGGGCCTGCCACCCACAGGGACCCTAACACCCACAGGGACCCTGCCACCCACAGGGAGCCTGCCACCCACAGGGACCCTAACACCCACAGGGAGCCTGCCACCCACAGGGCCCTGCCACCCACAGGGGACCCTGCCACCCACAGGGAGCCTGCCACCCACAGGGACCCTAACACCCACAGGGACCCTGCCACCCACAGGGAGCCTGCCACCCACAGGGACCCTGCCACCCACAGGGACCCTGCCACCCACAGGGGGCCTGCCACCCACAGGGCCCTGCCACCCACAGGGGACCCTGCCACCCACAGGGAGCCTGCCACCCACAGGGACCCTAACACCCACAGGGAGCCTGCCACCCACAGGGATCCTAACACCCACAGGGACCCTGCCACCCACAGGGACCCTAACACCCACAGGGGCCTGCCACCCACAGGGACCCTGCCACCCACAGGGGACCTAACACCCACAGGGGACCTGCCACCCACAGGGACCCTGCCACCCACAGGGAGCCTGCCACCCACAGGGAGCCTGCCACCCACAGGGGACCTGCCACCCACAGGGACCCTGCCACCCACAGGGACCCTAACACCCACAGGGGACCTGCCACCCACAGGGACCCTGCCACCCACAGGGACCCTGCCACCCACATGGGGGGCCTGCCACCCACAGGGAGCCTGCCACCCACAGGGGACCTGCCACCCACAGGGGACCTGCCACCCACAGGGGACCTGCCACCCACAGGGGGAGCGGGTGTCACATACACTAAGAGCCCTGTGTCACACACACTGGGAGCCCCGTGTCACACACACTAGGAGCCCCGTGTCACACACACTAGGAGCCCTGTGTCACACACTGGGAGCCCCGTGTCACACACACTGGGAGCCTTGTGTCACACACACTGGGAGCCCCGTGTCACACACACTAGGAGCCCCGTGTCACACACACTGGGAGCCCCGTGTCACACACTAGGAGCCCTGTGTCACACACACTGGGAGCCCTGTGTCACACACACTGGGGGCCCTGTGTCACACACACTAGGAACTCTGTGTCACACACACTAGGAGCCCTGTGTCACACAAACTAGGAGCTCTGTGTCACACACACTGGGAGCCCTGTGTCACACACACTAGGAGCCCCGTGTCACACACACTAGGAGCCCCGTGTCACACACACTGGGAGCCCTGTGTCACACACACTGGGAGCTCTGTGTCACACACACTAGGAGCCCCGTGTCACACACACTAGGAGCCCCGTGTCACACACTAGGAGCCCCGTGTCACACACTAGGAGCCCTGTGTCACACACACTAGGAGCCCTGTGTCACACACACTAGGAGCCCCGTGTCACACACACTAGGAGCCCCGTGTCACACACACTAGGAGCCCTGTGTCACACACACTGGGAGCCCTGTGTCACACACACTGGGAGCCCCGTGTCACACACACTAGGAGCCCCGTGTCACACACAGGTGAGGGCTTTGTCACACACAGGTGGGGGCTGTGTCACACACACGTGGAGCCCGTGTCACACACAGGTGGAGCTGTCACTTCACTAGCCTTAGTGACCAGCCAGAGGATGCCCCTGCTCAGCTCCGCCAGGCTACTGGGTGGGGAGGGGCCCAGACCACAGCCTGGGGGGGTCAAGGACCGCTCCATGACCACAGCACTGGTCAGTGCAGAGCAGCCGGCTCCTCAGGCCCCTTCGCCCCACTGGCCACTGGGGGCTGCCCGCGGCCGGGCCTGCCAGGCAGACTCTGGGCCAGCCAGGCCCTCTAGGTGCTGCCGGTGCGTCTCTCAGGGGCTCAGTGGGCACCTCCAGGTCTGGACCCCCCACCGGGGGCAGGTGAGGGTCTGCTGCTGGCCTCCTCAGGTCCTGTAGCGCTGTTGGTAGCACACGACTCCTCTGAGTCCCGGGAAGGTGAGCAGAGGCCGCGCTGCCCTGGAGCTGGCCACTGCCACGTCGCCGGGGCCTGAGCACACGGTCACAGAGGCCTACACCACCACCCGTGCTTCTGGGAGAGGCTCAGCCACACTCAATACCAGAGAAGCCCAGGTCCTTAGCACAAACCGAGCTTGTGTGCTCTGTGAGCTCCTGAGCTTGAAGGGTGTTGTTAGGGTGGGGTAGAGCAGATCCACCACCCAGAAAGTTCCACTGGACAGCCCTGAAGCAGGGCCTACGGGGAACATAGATGCTCTGGAACCTGTAGCGTGTCAATGCTGCAGGGAGTGGCCACGCGTCTGGGGACCCCGAGCGGCCGCCCGGCAGGCCCCAGGGGCAGCCAGCTGCCCGGCCCCGGGGCCGCTGCGGCAGCGTGCATCTCCCTGCGCTGATCTTCCTCTTACCAGCAGCGCCTCCAGCGAAGCTGAGGGCAGGGCCGGGCATCGCCAGAGGCTGCCCAGGACACCACCCAGCGGTTCTCTTCCCTCCCCCGCCCTCCCTCCCTCCCTCCCTCCCTCCCTCCCTCCCTCCCTCCCTTCCTTCCTTCCTTCCTTCCTTCCTTCCTTTATTCTCTCTTTCTTTCTTTCTTTCTTTCTTTCTTTCTTTCTTTCTTTCTTTCTTTCTTTCTTTCTTTCTCTCTCTCTCTCTTCTTCCTTCCTTCCTTCCTTCCTTCCTTTATTCTTTCTTTCTTTCTTTCTTTCTTTCTTTCTTTCTTTCTTTCTCTCTCTCTCTTTCTTCCTTCCTTCCTTCCTTCCTTTATTCTCTCTCTCTCTTTCTTTCTTTCTTTCTTTCTTTCTTTCTTTCTTTCTTTCTTTCTTTCTTTCTCTCTCTCTCTTTCTTCCTTCCTTTCTTTCCCCTTCTATTGCCTCTTTTATTTTGCTTTTTTAATTTGTTTCTTTTTCCAATAAATTGCATTTAATCAAAAACACATATATAATTCATAAGCTTCAATTTCCTTAGTTATAGCAATTTGTACCAAGTTATTTTCCAAGTGAGATTTGATTACAGACCACAATAAAAATTGCTGTCGGTAGATTACAAGGGTATCACAATGAGCATTACCCAGGATATGATGGTTTTCCTTCTTCATAAAAAGTCTGTGTACAGCTACTTAAAGATATTACAAAAGGATCAAAGAAGTGAATTCTGTAAGTACAAAGAGATACGCTCCATGCTAGGCTGTGAAAGTCATGTGTTTCTTGGCAGCAATGGTTTTGCTGTTGACCTTGACTTGACCAGTTTCTCTGCTTTCCAATGTCAGCTGCCATGAGTCGTAAGGTGAATTATCAGAGAAGCTGCATCGTGGTCTTTATTACATAGTTAGCAGCCTGCAGGCCGCCCATTGTAACAAAGAAGGCCGGCAGCCCTCAAATACCCTTCACACAGTTAGGAACCAGGTAAGAGAGGAAAGAAAGAACAGAAACAATACCAAGTAACCAATTCAGCTCTGACGGAGAGCTGAACTGGGACGCCATGATGACTGGAGATGAGCCAGGAGAAAGAACACAGGATGGGAACACAGACTCGTGGCATGGCACCTTGCTCCCCCCTCCCTTCCTTCTTTCTGGATTCCAGGGCTGAAACTCAGGGACTCGTACTCTCTCTCAGCTTTCTTGCATACAGCTGGGATTTTCTACCACTTGAGCGATGCCTTCAGTCTAGTATTTTGATGGCTAATTGGAGACTAGTCTGCTCAGTCTGGCTTTCCTGGATGTCTAGGATGACAGTCTTGAGCTGGGTGCTAGCTTCCAGCTCCTTTCTTGTGGGGTCCTGAATTTGGGGTTTTGTTTCAATGGACAGCTGGCTCGTTCACCTCACAAAGTTCACATGGGCTCACTCTCTGTGTCCACCATGGGTCACCTCTCAGTGCTGTTCTGAGAGGGCCTGAGCTACCTGACTGGCCACATCGCCTCTTCTCTGGACCAGTGGGGAACCTGGGGTCCACAGATCCTTGTGTCCAGGCTGGGCCTGACCCCAGGGCCACCCCTGACACATCTCCTCCTGAGTCACCTAGCAGCGGAAGCCCCGGGTTGCAGCAAGCCGCAGGGGACCCGCGTGCCGGGCACCAAACCCACGAGCAGGCATTTGCTTTCCAGCCTTTGATGCTCTGTGCTGCAGGTACAGAGATGCAGATCTGCTCTTTGCATGTGCAGACAAGGGACTCAGGGCGGCAAAGCCCGTGAACAGCGAGAGCAGGGGCTGGGCCACCTGGGCCCTGGCCCTGGCTGGCTGGCAGACGAGCGTTGAGGTTTGAGGTTTGAGTGTGGGATGTGGGCCGGGGTGGTGAGGCTCCAGGGGGCCGGGAGGCCGAGCCCGGCGCCGAGGGGCCCAGCAGTGGGGCCTCCACAGCGGCTCCATCCCTCCCCTGTGTTCATGTGTCTGCTTTCTCTCCGCAGGCTCCAGTGTGGCCGTTGCCCGTGGACCTGGGGTTCGGCCCACGTGCACATCCTATTCCACGTGCGGTGGGACGCCGCCGGGGGCCGGGGGCTGGTGCGGATGCGTGTGCAGGGCCAGCCGTGCCAGCTGTGTCCCCCGGACACCCGCAGGGAATGCCAGGTGAGCCCCGGGGACGTCCGGGCCTTCCTGGGCCAACTGGTCCTGTACATTCTACAGAAGTGCTACGGGGACACCCAGGGCCCAGCGCGGCGCCCCGAGGCCTTCCTGGGGGGCTGCTGCGAGGCCTGCGATCTGGGGGTCTGCTTCCTCCAAAGGGGGCCTGTGCCACACAGCTCCTCCGCCCGCGCCGAGGGCCAGCGGCTGCTCCCCTCCGGCAGCCCCGGGGGTCACGGCCGCGGGCCCCTCACCATACCCCTGCTGGTGGTGGGCTTCTCCGAGGACCCCTCCCCCGAGGGCAGTGCTGTCTTCAATGAGGACACCTGCGTCGTCACCGTCCCCTTCACCCTCGTGGGTGCCGGCCGTGGCCCTGGCTGCGCCGTCCCCGGCGAGGGCGCCCTCCCGCCGGTGATAGGCCGGGGCTCCATCTACCTGTCCGGGGACTCCGCGGCCGGGCCCGGAGGCCGAGGGGTCCTGGTGAATGTCAGAGCCCCCATCTTCCATGACCAAAGTATTCTGGGCAACATGGTGAAGACTTTTGAGCTCAGAGGTTTTCTGTTTGGAAGCCGGGGCTCTGTGCCCAGCTCCGTCGGCGTGGCCAGGGGTCAGGGCCCCATCTCTGTCAGCAATGGCCCTGCCGTCCCTGAGACAGCTCCGTCCCCCGGGTTCTACACCATTGGCCTCACGGCCAGTGGGGAGGGCGCCCTCGCCCTCCCCTCGACCTTAGCGGACACCCTCAGAGGCAAGGCCCCGGTCCTGAGCATTGCCGAGGACGCGGCGCAGGAGGACGGCGGCCGGAGCCCCGCCGCGGGAGGCCACCGCCCGCCCCCGGAGAGCAGCCCCGCCGGCCCCGCGGCCCACGGCGAGGAGGCCCTGGTCACCTTCCCCTTCTCCTTCAGCAACGACGCCGACGACCGGGATGCCTCCACAGAGAAGGGAGACAGACGGGGCCCGGCCTCTGCAGGCCAGGACTCTGCTCCGGAGAACAGCGCCCACAGCCTCGTCTCCATTCGAGAGGGGGCCATCAGCGTCCCCTTCTCTGTCTTCAGCCTCCGGCCGGGCAGGGGCTCCGGCCCCTCTGCCAGTGCCCCCCGGTGCGACGGCGCGGTCACCTCCGGCCACTACAAGAGAAGGCCGCTGAGGTCCCGGTCTGGCAAGTCCAGCTGCGGTCCCCGCAGGGAGGAAGACTTGCATTCTAGAAGGTCCTCTCGCCGGTCAGGAGCCCAGGCCTCCGAGGACTTCTGGATCTGCGTGTCCCTGACCATCTGTATCTTCTGGCTGATGTGTGTGTACCGACTGAACCTGGGCACCTACCAGCAGTGAGCCCAAGGCCGCCCCTGCTGCCCATCTGCCTCCTGCAGCCTCAGCCGCGGGGCCCCCTGTGGTCTCCTTCACAGGGGTGTGTGGCTCTGAGCTCTTCTCTCTGTGTGTCAAACATCAATAAAGTGAAGCAAAATTAATAGCACTGTACCTGAGAGCAGGGAGAGATACTGAGGTGGGCGAGTGTGGCCACTCGGCACCCCGGGCCTTCCAGGACTATAGGACCCTGGGTGGGCAGGACACGGGGGGGGGGGCGAAGACATGGGAGGGGAGGACACGGGGGGGACAGGACACAGGGGAGGACATGGGGGGACACAGGGGACAGGACACGGGGGGACACGGGGGGAGGACACGGGGGATAGGACACAGGGGGACACGGGGGGAGGACACATGGGGACATGGGGGGACACGGGGGGAGGACACGGGGGACAGAACACGGGGGACACGGGGGACAGGACATGGGGGGAGGACACGGGGGGACACGGGGGACAGGACACGGGGGGACACGGGGGACAGGACATGGGGGACAGGACATGGGGGACAGGACACAGGGGGACACGGGGGGTAGGACACGGGGGGGACAGGACACAGGGGAGGACACGGGGTCACAGGGGACAGGACATGGGGGACAGGACACGGGGGACAGGACACAGGGGACAGGACACGGGGGGACAGGACATGGGGGAGGACATGGGGGGACACAGGGGACAGGACACGGGGGTCAGGACACGGGGGACAGGACACGGGGGTCAGGACACGGGGGGACACGGGGGGAGGACACGGGGGGAGGACACAGGGGGAGGACACGGGTGAGGACACGGGGGAGGACAAGGGGGAGGACATGGGGGGAGGACACGGGGGGAGGACACGGGGGACAGGACACGGGGGAGGACACGGGGGAGGACACGGGGGAGGACATGGGGGAAGGACATGGGGGAGGACATGGGGAGAGGACATGGGGGAGGACACAGGGGAGGACACGGGGGTGGGAGGACGCGGGGGAGGACATGGGGGAGGACATGGGGGGGATCGCAGTGGGTGGGAAGCCTGGACTCCGCTGTGCACACCCTCCATGGCCTAGAAGCTGGCCAGACTCATCGTTCAAGAAGTTTTTTAAAAAATTATTGTGAAAATACCATACAGAGGGGTTGCAAGGCCATGGCAAGACAGTGAGCACACTGCCTATCTAGCATCCCTGCCTCCCCGTTTCCCTTCCCACCCCTTCCCATCCCTCCCCCTCCCTCCCCCTCCCTCCCCCTCCCATCCCTCCCCTCCCTCCCCCTCCTTCCCCTCCCTCCCCATCCCTCCCCATCCATCCCTCCCCATCCCTCCCCATCCCTCCCCATCCCTCCCCCTCCCTCCCCATCCCTCCCCATCCATCCCTCCCCATCCCTCCCCCTCCCTCCCCCTCCCATCCCTCCTCCTCCTTCCCCCTCCCTCCCCCTCCCTCCCCCTCCTTCCCCCTCCCTCCCCATCCATCCCTCCCCATCCCTTCCCATCCCTCCCCATCCCTCCCCATCCCTCCCTCCCCATCCCTCCCCCTCCTTCCCCCTCCCTCCCCATCCCTCCCCCTCCCTCCCCCTCCCTCCCTCTCCCTCCCTCTCCTTCTCCTCCCTCCCCCTCCTTCCCCATCCATCCCTCCCCTCCCTCCCCCTCCCTCCCCCTCCCATCCCTCCCCCTCCTTCTCCTCCCTCCCCATCCCTCCCCATCCATCCCTCCCCATCCCTCCCCATCCCTCCCCATCCCTCCCCCTCCTTCTCCTCCCTCCCCATCCCTCCCCATCCATCCCTCCCCATCCCTCCCATCCCTCCCCATCCCTCCCCATCCATCCCTCCCCATTCCTCCCCATCCATCCCTCCCCATCCCTCCCCATCCATCCCTTCCCATCCCTCCCCATCCCTCCCTATCCATCCCTCCCCATCCCTCCCCATCCATCCCCATCCATCCCTCCCATCCCTCCCCATCCCTCCCCATCCATCCCTCCCCATCCCTCCCCATCCATCCCTCCCCATCCCTCCCCATCCATCCCTCCCCATCCCTCCCCATCCATCCCTCCCCATCCCTCCCCATCCCTCCCCATCCCTCCCCATCCATCCCTTCCCATCCCTCCCCATCCCATCCCTTCCCTTCCCCACCCCCCACAAAACTTTTTGTTTTCTTATGGAGCTGGAGATAAACCCAGGCCTTGCTCAAGTTTAGGGCTCAGCCATAACCCAGCCCAACCTGTGCACTTCAGCCCTGGGATGCTGGCCCTGAGGATTGTCCCCATTTCCACAGGTCTTCATGAAAAGCATTTTGGGGTGTCTCATAAAAAGAAGGGTGTCACAGGTGAAGTTTTTTTTTTTCCCCTCCGGTCGTGGGGCCTGAACTCTGGGCCTGGGCGCTGTCCCTCAGCTCTTCAGCTCAAGGCTAGCGTTCTACCACTTGAGCCACAGCCCCACTTCCGGCTTTTTTCTTTTTGCTTATGTGGTGCTGAGGAATAGAACCCAGGGCCTAGGCATGCAAGGCAAGCGCTCTACCACTGAGCCACCTTCCCAGCCCCACAGGTGAAGTTTTAACAAGGACTTATTTTAGTTTACTTGAAGGAGAAACATTTCCTGCCACCATACAGAATTTGGGGGACTCTGGGCTGGGAAGGTGGCTCAGTGGTAGAGCGCTTGCCTTGCATGCATGAGGCCCTGGGTTCGATTCCTCAGCACCACATAAGCATAAAGAAAAAAAAAAACCCGGAAATGGCATTGTGGCTCAAGTGGTCGAGGGCTAGCCTTGAGCTGAAGAGCTGAGGGACAGCGCCCAGGCCCAGAGTTCAGGCCCCACAACCAGACCCAAAACAAAACAAAACAGAACTTGGGAGACTCTTTACACTGTCTGAATGGGGGCGTTCACACGTCTGGCAGCCCTTGCCCCTAGACAATGGCTTTGGGGTGGGGATGAGCGGGCCTGTCCTTCCATTCTTTCTGACTGCCCACATGTGAAGAGTTCTCAGATTTTTGTCATTTCAAAGGACTAGGTA